>NC_064833.1:30846666-31530000 GCF_024166365.1 Elephas maximus indicus | reverse complement strand
GGATTGATCCCTTCTGACAACAAGTCCAGAGTACGTGAGACGCAGTCTTGCCATCTTTGCTTCCAAAGGGTGTTCTGGTTGTACCTTGTCGAAGACAGATTTGTTCATTCTTTCGGCAGTCCATGGTGTATTCAATATTCTTCACCAACACCACAATTCAAAGGCATCAATTCTTCTTCTGTCCTCCTTATTCATTGTCCAGCTTTTGCATGCCTATGAGGTGATTGAAAACACCATGACTTGGGTCAGGCACACCTTGGTCCTCAGGGTGGTGTCTTTGCTTTTTAACACTTTAAAGTGATCTCTTACAGCTGATTTGCTCCATGCAATATGTCTTTGATTTCTTGACTGCTGCTTTGATGGGTATTGATTGTGGATCCCAGTAAAATGAAATTTTTGACAACCTCAATCTTTTCTCAGTTTATTGTGGATTTGTTCTAATTATCTTCAGCTTCAACTTGACCTAGCATAGGAGCAACTGATGGTCTGTTCCACTGTTGGCCCCAGGCCTTGTTCTGACTGATGATATTGAGTTTTTCCATCACTGTCTTTCACAGATGTGGTTGATTTGATTCCTATGTATGTCATCTGATGAGGTCCACTTGTATAATTGATATTTATGTTGTTGAAAAAAGATATTTGGAATGAAGAAGTCATTGATACTGCAAAATTCTATCATGTGCTATCAGGTGCTGTTTCTATCACCAAGGCCATATTTTCCAACTACCAATCCTTCTTGAGATGATAGGACTATGCAAAAAAATGTGCATGAGACCCTTGTAACGGATTGGCTAGTTCATGGTCTCGCTGGTGGTGGTGGTGGGGGGGCATCTTGAAAGTGTTAAGGAGCTTGCTATATAATTAGCTTCCCTGACAGAGTTTCTAGGGAGACATGGAGAAAGAGAGAAGGTGTTGAAGATGGTGCTGCAGCAGTAAAAAGCAGAGAGAAGTGGTGACAAGGAAAGCAGAGTCCAGCAGCAGAAAAATGGTAGCACCAGAACCAGGAGGTCAGCATAAAAGAGCAAAGTGGCTACAGTGGGCATCCTTACAGAGCGAGAAAGCTGAGCACCTTCAGGCAGGAGTCCTCTTGGTGGAGTGGGGTGCCTCTAGGCAATTATCAGCAGAGTTTAAAAAAAAAAAAAGTGCTGTAACCCTTGCCAGAACAAGGCAGAGATGAGGCCTGAGGGAGGCCAAGGCCAAGAGTGAGAGCCAAGGCTGACAGCTAGAGGGCAAGCCTGAGCAGGGCCCAACAGCAGAGTCCTGCCTGTGGACTTGGCTAAAGAATAAGCTGTCTTGAGTTGTTCCTATTACTTCCAGTTTAATCCTGATCCTGAATTTTAACCTTTACTACATCCTTAATAAATCCAGTAATCGTAAGTATGGTTCATGAGTTCTATGAGATGTTGTAGCGAATTACCCAACCCAAAGACGGGAGAAAGAGTACTGAGGGAAGGAGAAGTAGTTGGTATTAGAGATGACGGAGTAGTATAGCAGTTTGGAGAAGCTGGACATTAGGGGTATCTTTAACCTCTGCCTCATAGGAACCAGTTTTGTGCTGTTACTTATGAAAGGAATTATTCATTTACAAATATAAAGATAAATTTCTTACAATAGAATGCTGTTTCTATCACAAAACACCATTGCAAAGAATATTCACATCTAGTTACAGCTGTTGCAGAGGCATAGGTGAGTCAAATATAGTATCCTATAGTGTAGCTGTTGGACTAGGAAGAAGTGAATGAGTAAATTGCTACATGTCATGTTAATTTAAAATGTACTAATTAAAATGATACATTACGGAAATATTGCTAAAAACTAGGGAAATTAAAATGAATAAAATATGAAAATGTAATGGATGTCTACAAATCAACCTCCAGAAAATCCTCAATGGCCCTTGCAGGAGGGATTTCATGACCGACTATTCGTAATACAATCTGACCACATCTCAGAACAAGACTTATTCTCTCCTCTCCTCGGTAATAAGAAACAGAGCTGGCTTATGTTCAGAAAAACAGTGGATGCGGTCTCATCCAGCCCTGAACACTTTACACACCTTTACAAATTGAAATTCAAGGAGCTTTTTCATGCTCTCTCCCTTGTTACTCAGAAAATATATGCCTCTGACCCTGGAAATTTAGTCCCATGAATTCACTCAGTATACTTTTATCTTGTATTATCCGTTCCCTATTAGTATATTCCTGACATTTAATTTACTACTTTCCTGTAAAAAGCAAACAACAAACATGATTATTTGACCTCAATTTACATTGTTACTTTTTCATCTTCATAACCCTTTCATAATCACAGTCCAAGTCCATAGTCAATGTCTTCATTTACTCTGAATTAATCTCCTCTTATTCAGAAATCAGACTTAGATTCTTAAATCGTTAATGAAAAAATAACTTTCTGATACTCACATTCAAGTAACTTCCATAAATCTAGTATCTCATGTTCCTTTTTTGTGACATATACATTGCCTTTTCCAATATTAAATGTTATTAGGGCACTATTGTTCTCTGACGGAAATAAGATTTCTATACAAAATATTATCAGAACATTATTTGGGGTGGAGGTGGGCTAAGTTCCAACCATGCCTCTTTAAAAAGGATTGTTTTTATGTGTGTAATCATAAAGACCTGTCTTAGATTAATTTTTACATTATTGTCAATAAAATGAAAAATGATATTTACTTCATCGGATTGTTGTTAAAAAAGTAAATTCATTGGTATATGTAAAGAGCCTCAAAGTACCTGGCTCACAGTAAGTAAACAATAAATGATAATATTATTAACATCACAGGAGTATCAAGATTCCAGAAAATAATCATCTGTTTCTCCATGGCAGAATGTCCTGCTAGGAGTATTTTTTAAAAGTGTAAGGGCACACAACCAAATATTATTGTATAGACTTATCTACAAAAACGTGCATTGCCTTTTAAATTTTTGTAGCTTGTGCTCAAAAGGGAAAAAAGCAGATGAAAATTTGTGGACACTAGTTAAGAGTATTTAAAATATGGAATTTTATGTTCTAGTTATATTTAAAGGAGTCCTGGTGGCGCAGTGTTAAAGCACTCATCTGTCAGCAGAAAGATTCGTGGTTTAAACCCACCAGCTGCTCCGTGGAAGACAGATGTGGCAGTCTGCTTCCATAAAGATTTACATCCTTGGAAACCCTTTGGGGACAGTTCTACTCTGTCCTATAGAGTTGCTGTAAGTCGGACTCTACTTGACAGCAATGCATTTGGTTTTGGTTTTAGTCGTATTCAAATGTTCAAAGTGAAATAATTTTTTTTGTTAATTTAAACAAAACAGTAAAAAACTTTCTAATAATTTAACCGTAGATCTTATAGAAACAGTAATCCAATTCCATGTCATTTCAGTGTCTCTTAGAAAGGAGGGTTTAGAGGATTGAGCATTGTTGTCGATATAATAGAACTTTGGTATCAGGAAAGGGGTTCTGGGGGCAACCAGTAGTCATCAAATGGTGCAACTATACTTATGGGGATGTTGGCAAGTTGAAGAGCCCTCATTCTTTTTGCATTTCACAGAAAGTTGTGCTAGGTCCTGAGTGCAGTTTGATCCACTGCAGGATGGAGTTCCCAAAAGAGGACTTCAATATAACATTGCCACAGTTCTGTTTTCCCTTTTAAGGGTAACTAAAAAAATTTTTTTTTATGATAGTGACTTAGTGAGTAGAATTGAAAACACGGGGATAAACAGACCACTTGCTTACAGCCATCGCTGGAAAGCCAGCTGCCCAGAGCCTAGAGACCTTTGGTCCTTGAGAATTGACAGTCCCTCCTGCAGGGTAGAGAGACGAGCATTGAGGATATGGATTTGAAGAATGGGAAAGGCATCCAACTCAGGAAATTGGAGTTCCGATGCCACCATTTTTTGTTACTAGGTAGCCCAGGGATTGGGCTGGGTATTATTCACCTATGATCTCCTACTTGCCTCTCCACAGTAAATCAATCTTAACATTCTCAGAGGAGCATTATCTCATAAAGTTAGAAATTAAAATAAAGCCTTATATAAAAGTATTCAGATTCCCTTGAAAATACAAAGTAAGTATATCTTGTCTAGCTTGAAAACTTTAAATGCTTTTGGTTCCTGAGAGAGGTTTCCATGTCAATCCTACTAAGCCTGATGTGGATTCTGACATAACCAGACTCAAATTTTGTTTGCAGTATGCAGAATTTTCAAGTTGTTATAAACAGTTTAGAGAAGTTCACAAAAGCCAACATTTATGACTGATAATAAAATATTCTTAAATTTTTCTTTAAATTTTATTTTCCTTAATGGTATCATATCCACATAGGTGCTTATAAACTTTGTTTTTACTTTGATAGATAACATAAAACCTGTAAACAAGGAATGAAAACTATGTTTTTATCTTTGTATGTTATCTATTTCACTTGTACACTTGTAACTTTCCCAAAACACCATCTTCTGTGTCTTTTGATATGCAATTCTTTATTTCTACCATACACTTTCTGTATTCCTTCACTTGCACAACTCTATTTCATTTCTCAAGCTATTTTCTGGGAAGCCTTCATCCACCCAGATTAGACAGAGCTCCCTCCATGCTACAACTGTACTCACAATCAAATCAACTTTATAACATTAAAATCTTTGAAGATCTCTATGAAGATCTTTACAGCATTGAGATCTTTGAAGATTGAAACCATTTCATTGTCTTAACATCAGAAGTGATGAGCACAGTTCTTAGCAAAAAATTCTTGATAATCACTATAGGTTGAAGAAATGTTTGAACAAAAAAGAAGGAATAAATCAATCAGTCAATACCATGAATATACAGAAGGCTTACTCTCACAAAATAACCCAAAACTATTATAAGCCATCACCAAAAGGTGGAATCTACTTCCTAGAGAAAACAGAACGCCTGGATGGTAGGTTCTTGAAAAGCCCAACTTTTTTTTTTCTTCCAAGTAGTGGCAAATGTCATACGCAGTGAAAAGATGCTCTGAAATCACCAAACTTGAGAAACAAATTGAAATATGTCTGTAAAATTTCAATCAAATTATAGTTAAAGGAAAAATATTCTTTCCTGGTAAATTCTCCTTTACTGCAGAAAATGGGGAAGCTCCTGGGGCCCTAGGAGCACCCTTACTTTTCTAAATTAGTACTTATTGTGTTGTATCCCATAGTTGTTTATGTAACCAACTATAGCATAATTTATTGTTTACAAATACTTTTTGCCAGGCATTATGCTAAGCAATTGCATGCATTATCTCATTTTATTGGGACATCAACAATTACTGAAATTTTTCAGGTAAGAAAATAAATGTTAAGTAAACTATTCCACATTACGCAAATAATGGATCCTGGCTGAAAGCAGAGAATACCAGAAAGATGTTTACCTGTGTTTTACTGACTATTCTAAGACATTGAACTGTGTGGACCATAAAGAATTATGGATCACATTGCAGGGAATGGGAATTCTGAAACACTTAATTGTGCTTTTAAGGAATCTGTACATGGATCAAGAGGCAGTCATTCGAATGGTACATGGTTTAAAGTCAGGATAGGTGTGCGTCAGGGTTTGATCCTCTCACGAAACCTATTCAATCTGTATGCTGAGCAAATAATCCAAGAAGCTGGACTATATGAAGAAGAATGGGGGATCAGGATTGGAGGAAGACTCATTAACAACCAGCATTATGCAGATGACACAACCTTGCTTGCTGAAAGTGAAGAGGACTTGAAGCATTTACTGATGAAGATCAACGATCACAGCCTTCAGTAAGGATTATACTTCAACGTAAAGAAAATAAAAATCCTCACAACTGGACCAGTAAATAACATCATGATAAATGGAGAAAAGATTGAGATTGTCAAGAATTTCATTTTACTTGGATCCACAATTAACAGCCATGGAAGCAGCAGTCAGGGAATAAAAGACGCGTTGCATTGGGCAGACCATCTGTAAGAGATCTCTTTAAAATGTTAAAAAGCAAAGATGTCACCTTGAGGAGTAAGATGCATCTGACCCAAGCCATGGTGTTTTCAATTACCTCCTATGCCTGAGAATGCTGGACAATGAATAAGGAAGATGGAAGAAGAATTGGCACCTTTGAATTGTGGTGTTGGAGAAGAATGTTGAATATACCATGGACTGCCAAAAGAATGAACAAATCTGTCTTGGAAGAAGAAAAGCCAGAACACTCCTTGGAAGAAGGATGGCAAGACTGCGTCTCACATACTTTCGGCAGGTTGTCAGGAGGGATCAGTCCCTGGAGTAGGACGTCATGCTTGGCAAAGTACAGGTCAGCGGAAAAGAGGAAGACCCTCAACAAGATGGATAGACACAGCGGCTGCAACAGTGGGTTCAAGCATAGCAACAATTGTGAGGATGGCGCAGTACTGGGCAGTATTTAGTTCCGTTGTGCATAGGGTTTCCTATGAGTCAGTAGTGACTTTACGGCAACTACCGATAACAAACAACACACAAATACTTGGGGAATAGGGGTAGTACCTCAAATTTAGAAGCTAATTCTATTTGATTTCCACAGCGTAAAGTGTATACATTTTCCCCTTTAACATTAACCCGCCAGGAATTCTAACTCTTGTGGTCTATAGACAATGACATTTTCCAAATGGGATTCTGAAGTAAGTAAAGGAATATATCAATTATAAAACATGCATGTCATCTCCTGTTGACCTGCTTTCTGTCTCTGAATCTTAAATATTGTGTAACAATGAATTAGAATATGTATCTCTTAAAGTCACTTTCATGTATTTTGTATTGTTAGTTGCAAGACCAATTTCCTTAACATTCAGTCATTAACAGAGCAAGGGGAGTGTAAATATACTTTTATTGAGAATTATTGAGTACTTCAAAGGAGTCATGTCTGAAAGGAATCAGAAAGGAATACCAATAGGCAAGGTCCATAAAATTCATCCGAGAGTGCATCATTGGACAGGAAAACAAACCCCCAAAGAACTGATCTCAGCTGCACTCTTTATGGATACAAGATTACTCATTGCTCCAAGTGCTCTAGCACTTACAAGCAACAGTACTATTCTGCAACTCAGAATATAGTCACATATATAGTCATGGACAAAATATTTGCTCTTGAAGAATCTCCCTTAGTGATATTTATATATTATAAAATTTGCAAGCTAGCACCCTAGATTTTATCCTTGAATCATGCCAGATACTCAGAGAAACTCATACAATATTGGTACAAATCTCTGGTAGATTTGGTTTTACTGAATTACATTTGAGTGTATCAATTTATATTAAGTGAGATATAAATTGTGCTACACAAAGAATGCACAATTAGATTGCACATTCTTTCTGTAGCTGAGTTTTTTCTTAGAAAAATTAAAAAAATAAATTCCACATGGATAAAGATTTAAACTGTAAAAACTCAATGATTATTCTAAATGTCTCTAGCTTGTTTGTACTTGTCTTACAAATTTGAAGGGAATTTTTTTTTTTAAATAATCTGAATAATAATCCTTTGAGTGGGTGGAGGGTGTGCAACAGGAGGAAGAAGAAAAGGAGGAGGCACCAAATTCAGGATGGTATTTATGTCTGAAGAAGGAAGATAGAATAGGATCAATGAGACAACATAGGGACTCATGCAAGTTTTAATTGCATCTTTGATGTTTCATCTTTAAAAACTATCATAGATTATTTTCCTGGTGACTGCTTTCAATAGACACCTAAAAAAAAAGTTTTCATTAACTGAATTACTCACTGCTTTAGAATTAAATATTTGAAACTCAGTGAAAATGTTGCAGGCAAACAAAACCTCCTCCTAGTTCTCACACCACAAAAATTTTAAAATTAAGCACTTGTACAACTCCTTTAAGCATTCCATCCAGGAAAGAGGGTGTACCTTCTGCTTATAGAGACTCTTAGCATCACTCTTCTTCCTAAATTCTGACAGCAGGAATTTTTCACAAGTGTAATGGGGCATGGACTAAAAATCCTTACTAGTTCCAAAATTCAGTTTAAGAAACATTTTTTCTATTTTTCCATTATAAATTAATAAAATAAAATAATCAGATACTTTCCAAGTTATATAGCTTTTATAGTCATAGTGTTTGCATATTATTTTGTTTTCTTCTGGAAAATCCATACTGTACAACCTATATGTTGTATTTGTTAGGTGCTGTCAAGTTGATTTTCAACTCACAGTGACCCCATGTGATGGAGTAGAACCACCCCACAGGATTCTTTCGGCTGTAATCTTCAGGGGAGGTTGCCAGATCTTTATCCCATGGAGCTGCTGAGTGGGTTCTAACCACCAACCTTTTGGTTAGCATCTGAGCATTTAACCTGTTGCATGACCAGGGCTCCTCACAACCTAGATATAAACTTGAAAAAAATAATGTATTTTGCATAGTAAATTTAAATTTATCAACCCCCAGATATAAAAAATATGGTGACTTATAGGATAATTAAATCATTTGATACTTTCCAGAAAAAAAAAGCTATTAAACAGTAAATCTGACTTTTTATTTGATGTTAGGGTGGTATTTTCAAGAAACATACAAGATACAAAAACCCTTAAAAGATTCTCAGGTGGCATATTGCAATGATTAATAAGGGTGTTGCTATCTAAGCAATATCATTTACTCAAAAGCTATTTTGTATAAGCCAAGGCATAGAGAAATGCTACAAAGCTTTTCCACACATACATAATTATGAGTTTTGCTGCCAAACCAGTGAATGAGTATCCATGAAAAGGAGTGCATAGTTCTTCTGAGGTTTGTGGCTAGGACTGGATTTCTTAATATATGAGTTTGAAAGCCAGTAATTGAATCCTCTGTGGAATATGAGTCGGTCGACAGCACTGGGTTTGTGTTTTCTGGGTGGAATATAACACTGCTATGTGATTGACAACACAGTCCCTGTAGCCTTGCTGTTTTGGATCAAGTTGTTAGAAAGAACATTCAAATTGAAGTAAAAATTTAAATACCGTGCTGGATTGTACTGAAGCTTCACTATCTCTGTAAGAATGAATGAGATAGTTTGTATATATTTTATTTGGATTTATTCAAATCTGATCATCATCTAGGAGAATTCTTACTCCGTTATTTTAAAATCACCTTCATAATATTAAGCATAATCCAATGTTTAATAGATTCAGCTATACAGATATCATATACAAATATTAATGTGTAAAATATGTAATATTATGACCACTGATTAAATTGTTAAGAGCTCATAAAAGGTATGTTTAAAGGCCAAGTGTTTTGGATATTAAAATATTGGCTTTATTTATTAGCTGAAACGTTTTATATATATTGAACACTATAGAAAAACATGTAAAAACATGGAACCTTTTTTAAAAGGAGGGTTTCTATGTCCATAAACATTAAAAAGGCACTGGAGTAAAAGATTAGATTTTATTCTCAATAGAAAATGAAACTATATAAATGAATAGAGTTTTTTTTTTTTTTCTTCTCCTTTCCTTAGTTTGTCTATTAGAACTATAATGTTCATATAGGCTCTTCACTCAATACATTAAGAGATAATCCAGGTGCATAATAACCAAACCAAACCTGTTGCCGTGGAGTCGATTCCTGATAGGACAGAGTAAAACTGCCCCATAAGGTTTCCTGGGAGTGCCTTGTGGATTCGAACTGCTGATCTTTTAGTTAGCAGACATAGTTCTTAACCACTAAGCTACCAGAGTTTCCGTGCATAATAAAGGAATAGCCAAATAATTTAATTTACTGCAGAATTTAAATTTCCTGAGATTTAAAATTCACGATTATTCTTTACATTGTTTATATTTTTCCATTGGGGGGAAAAATGTGTACATGTTGCTCCTTTTACTAAATATTATACATTATCAATTTTGTGAAAGTAAGTAATTTTTGTTTATGTGTAGCTCTCATTTGTACACTGTCCTTGTCCATTAATTTAGAATCAACACCAATTACCTTTTAGAAAATTTTCCTTTCCAATTCAAGGTGATTCTGGAGAAGCTAAATATTGAGGCTGCATCCCCCTTATTTTGAGAGTGGATGCATTCCCCACACTTGTTAATTAGACTGGTATGTTGCCCACGATATATGCATAAAATGAGTTTTTTTTTTTGTTTGTTTATTTTTTCTTCTGAGAGGGACACAGACACTGGAGTGATGTATAAAAACCAAATCCACTGCCTCTGAGTTGATTCCAACTCATAGCATTCCCATCGGACAGAGTAGAAGTGTCCCATAAGGTTTCTAACAAACAGCTGGTAGATTCGAACTGCTGACTTTTTGGTTAGCAGCTTAGCTCCTGACCACTGCACCACCACAGCTTGGGACTGATAGATGATATAGATATATAGATATAGATATAGACATAGACATAGACATAGACATAGACATAGACATAGACATAGATATAGATATAGATAGATATAGATATAGATATAGATGATATAGATCTAGATAAATTTAAGAATCTGGGTCACTAATATTAAGGATGACTTAAGTAAGCTTGGAATTTCCAGATTCAATATTTGCTGACCTGTTGAAAAAACCTACTTAGGATAAAAATTGCACAAATCAATATACGAGAAAGAGAGCAAGCTGGTGACATTTTATTTTATGAATTCAGCTATGCATGAAACCAGCTTAGTTGCTTGTCCTTCCCAGATACAGGACCAGTGTTTTCTTGTTTCTCTTGAGATATTTTGGATTTGATTCTGACACTTGCCAATTGAACTATTACCCACTAACATAAAGATTAGGGTATTGTCGGTATTTTACAGTTGATGGAATTTCAAGGCTCTGAAGAGTTATGTAACAACTAAGTCAGACACTATATTGGTAAAAATGAAACTAATAAGTATTTTGATGATAGATTTCATGGCATTTGGTTACCGATTTTCTTAACTTTTCAGGTGTTCTTGGTGTGAAACACAAAGAAAATTTTATTATTAAAATCTATGTTGTTAAAGGAGTCTTGGTGGTACAGTGGTCAAGAGATCGGCTTCTAACCAAAAGGCTGGCAGTTATAATCCTCCAGGCATTCCTTGGAAACCCTACGGGGCAGTTCTACTGTGTCCTATAGGGTCACTATGAGTTGGAATTGATTCGACAGCAATGAAGTTTGGTTTTTTGGTCTATTGGTAAAACGTCAAAATTTGTATTTCAAATATTTAACACCCCTCTCATTAGATGTTAAAATATCTCAGTCCTCATTACACCATAGCATACTAGGGATGGAAAAACAAATATATCTACTTTATTTGTTTATTTTCTCTTTTTCCATAGAAGAAGAAATGCCACATTTTTTTTTCTAGGTTTTGTACATTTCTGTACAAAACCTAGAAAAACGTTCACTTGAGGAAATCCTTCATCATATCTTTCCAAGACGTGGCAATTACATATTTGAAAGGTAAAATTTTTAGTTTTTTGTTGTTGTTGTTGTTAAACGTTCATGGGGTTTCTAATATAGCAGGCGTATTAACCTACATGGCAGGTCATTAACATTAGTATTCATAAAAAGCAGACCTTGAGAGGATTTTTATTTGCTTTTTTAAAAATTTCTATGATACTGAAAAAAAAAATGTTTAGATGTCAAGGAATAAAACTTTAGTTAGTTTTAATGTTTTGTTTAACATGAATAATACATAAGTACATATATAAAAGTTTAGAAAATGGAAGACTATTTAAACACAGGTGATGACTTCTTAATGCTGCTGTACGGGGAAAAAATCACAAAGTTTAGTAAAGCAAACAGAAAGTTTTATTTGGCATATATTCAAAAAGACAAAAGTTGAGAAGCAGACAAGCATGCTGCCACAGCCACGTCTGCCCAAGTCCAAGGAATGTTACAGAATCGTCAGTACATATTAATGTTACAAATGGCAAAACCATTGAAAGATTCACCTTTTCACAGATTGGCTAGAAACTGTCATCCTACATTTTGAATTGTCTTTCTTAACAATCACTGGTACAGGTTTCAATAACCCAACAGTCAGGAGGGTCTTCATTGGTCCAACAAATTTCTATTCACTAAATTTCTTTTTTTTAAATGTTAATAGAAAAAGAAAAGAGTGGAAAGTCTTTTGTGTTCTGGATTATGTGAAAGCTTCCCTAGAAGATATTTTCCAGGATTATCCCATCTATTGTCTTTATACCTCAGGGTCCTGTTGATGTGTCCTTGTGAGTCCTTGTAAGTCCAGTTCCAGCTGGGTCACATTCTCTATGCTCAAGGACAGGGAATAATGATTCCAATATTATTTCCTAAATCAATGCTAATATATAATTACTGAATTTGCTATATATAAAACTTGTTTAACACATAATTATATGCACATTTTAGCAGGCTGGTACCTAATGTCTTATTACTACCAATTTTAATTTTAAAAAGTATGTATTTTAAAATGTCAATTGAATGAAACATTTTTTAACATAAAAGAAAATCAAATAATCATTGCCAAGTATATACCCATACCCATTGCTGTCAAGTTGATTCCAACTCACAGCGACCTTATAGGACAGAGAAGAACTGTCCCATAGGGTTTCCAAGGAGTGCCTGGTAGATTCAAACTGCCAACCTTTTGGTTAGAAGCCGTAGCACTTAACCACTACGCCACCAGGTTTCCATTGCCAAGTATACATAGTCAAATTTCAGTATGTTAAAGAATAAAACTATTATTTTATCATAATGAAGCCAATAATTTTTGTCAAAGCATTTTGTTTGTTAACAATACCCAATACAATACAGTTTCGTAGGTTACAGATGACAACTAATTTCATATACACACTCTCAAGTCCCTGTTGAGGTACTTATTTTTATGTTACTTTTAACTTACAATAAGTATAGATTTTAGATGTGCTCTTGAAAAAGACAATGATATATTTTTGTTTACTGAGTGTTTATCATAATAGTATTAATTCATCAGCGCCACAAAATATGAAACTTTAATATTGTGAGAGCTTGCAGTACCACAAAAAACAAACAAAAAATCTCACAAGTCTAACCTATTCTTTATTACCAGCCCACATGTAAATCATATAGACTTTTACATGCCAGTAAAGGATCCATGTTTATAGATACGCCACACTTCTTTTCACAAACCATCTGTCTTGTGGAATTGAAATTCTCACTGGATGTCTCATCTGCTCTCACAAAATATATGAACGATTCATCAGTAGGGAAATAAACACTGGCATACTTAATTTCTGGGAGAATTTCTGTCTCTTTAAGGTAACAACTAGAAATATGTGAGAAGTATAAAAGTTGAGAAGAAAACACAGGGATAGCTGCATACAGTATTTGAACCCTCCCAGAAAAACAAATTGTCTCTATCAACCACATAGTTGTTTTCCATTTCTAAATAAATGAGCCATGTCTTTAGCAATGCCATGTATCATGATATATAATTTATGTTACATGAAAATATTAAAATAGATTTTCCATTTATTAGAAATAACAATATTATATTCATTTCATATAAAAATACAGCTTATTTATCCCAAGCAAGAAATTAATTAATATGAAAACATGTATTTATTAGAATTTTATTTTCATTGTATCATATTAAATATATTTATTAGAATTATATGATAACAATAAAATCATCACAACCTTAAGGTCTTCTATGTATAAGCAGAATCACACTTGAAAGCAGATTGAGGTCTCTCATGGCTTGACCAGACTTTATGCCCTGTCTATTTTCAGAGTGCGTTGTTGCAAATGTAGAGCCTCTGATTGTGAACAGACTGTTGACAGCTTAAATCAGAATTTGTTTGAGCCTGAGAAGCTGAGGGCATGGGCATGAGAAAAAGGAGAAGTTGACATGACCTATACCACAGGCCACTCATCTAGGTAACTCCTTTCCATTGGAAGGCGACAGTAGTCTTTGTCCAATCTAGTGGAAAATTATACAATTGAAGAAGCATCAGAAAAAGGGAAGGCTCACATTTGAAATGCCTTCTAATGATTGATGCTTGGTGCTCTCTGAACTTTCTTTGTGTTTAATTTGGTACAACATTCAGGGCCTAGGGCCTAGCTTTTTGTCAGTTTGTTCTCAGGTTCTGATCTGTATTAAGGGATTTCTTTGCATTTTTCATAATAAGAATGTACTATTGTTTTCCCACTATGTACCTTTGTAAGCTCTGGAAAGCCCCTTACTTGTCTGTGGCTCGTTGTCTTTCTATAAAATTAAGGTAATGTTATTTCTATAGTTTATGTATGAAAATGAATAAGGTAATATATGTAAAGCTCTTAGACAAGTGCTTATTGTGTACTGACTGCTCATTTAATGGTAGCTGTCCAAGTAAAGTATTGTGATGACATATGCAAAGACCTGGAGGTAGAAAACCAAAAGCGAAGAACACACTCGGCATTTCTCAAGCTGGAAGAACTAAAGAAAAAATTCAAGCCTCGAGTTGCAATATGGAAGAATTCTATGGGGAAAATGTTATACAAAGCAGGAAACATTAAAAGAAGATGGAAGGAATAAACAGGATCACTATACCAAAAAGAATTGGTCGACATTTAGCCATTTTGGGAGGTAGCATGTGGTCAGGAACTGGTGGTAATGAAGGAAGAAGTTCGAGCTGCACCGAAGGCACTGGTGAAAAGAAAATCTCCAGGCATTGACGGAGTACCAATTGAGATGTTTCATCAAACGATGCAGCACTGGAAGTGCTCACTCATCTATGCCAAGAAGTTTGGAAGACAGCTACCTGGCCAACCTTCTGGAAGAAATCCATATTAATCCTTATTCCCAAGAAAGGTGATCCAACCAAATGTGGACTTTATCAAACAATATCATTAATATCACAAACAAGTAAAATTTTGCTGATGATCATTCAAAAGTGGCTGCAGCAGTATAACAATAGGGAACTGCCAGAAATTCAAGCCAGATTCAGAAGAGGATGTGGAACCAGGGATATCATTGCTGATGTCAGATGGATCCTGGCTGAAAGCAGAGAATACCAGAAAGATGTTTACCTGTGTTTTATTGACTATGCAAAGGCATTCAACTGTATGGATCATAATAAATTATAGATAACATTGTGAAGAATGGGAATTCCAGAACACTTAATTGTGCTCATGAGGAACCTGTACCTAGACCAAGAGGCAGTCATTCAAACAGAGCAAGGAGGTACTGTGTGGTTTAAAGTCAGAAAATGTGTGCATTAGGGGCATATCCTCTCACTATACCCATTCAATCCGTATGCTGAGCAAATAATCAGAGAAGCTGAACTATATGAAGAAGTACCAGACTTCAGGTTTGGAGGAAGACTCATTAACAACCTGAGTTTTGCAGATGATACAACCTTGCTTGCTGGAAGTGAAGAGGACTTGAAGAGCTCACTGATGAAAATCAAAGACGACAGCCTTCGGTAAGAATTACACCTCAACCTAACAAAAACAAAAATCCTCACAACTTGACCATTAAACTACATCATGATAAACAGAGAAAAGATTGAGGTTGTCAAGTATTTCATATTATTTGGATACACAATCAACTCCCATGGAAGTAGCAGTCAAGAAATCAGATGACACATTGCATTGGGAAAATCTGCTGCAAAAGACCCCTTTAAAGTGTTGAAAAGCAAAGATGTCACCTTGAAGATTAACGTGCTCCAGACCCAAGCCATGAATTATTCAATCATCTCATATGCATGTGAAAGTTGGACAACGAATAAGGAAGACCTTAGAAGATCTTAAACCTTTGAATTGTGGTGTTGGTGAAGAATATTGAATACACCATGGGCTGCCAAAATAATGAACAAATCTGTCTTGGAAGAAGTACAAACAGAATGCTTCTTAGAGGCAAGGATGGCGAGACTACGTGTCACATTCTTTGGACATGTTATCAGGAGAGATTAGTCCCTGGATAAAGACATCATGCTTGGTAAAGTAGAGGGCCAGTGAAAAAGAGGAAGACCCTCAACAAAATGGATTGATGCAGTGGCTGCATCAATGAGCTCAAGCATAACAATGGCTGTGAGGATGGTGCAGAACCAGGCAATGTTTTGTTCTGTTGTATGTTGGGTTGCTGTCAATCAGAACCTACTCGAGGGCACCTTACAACAGCAACGACGTCCACTCTTTGACCTGACCAAGCTAAACTGCCCCTTACTCCACTTTAGACACTCCACATATTAGAACAATCTGTCACTAAGTTTGTACAGATGTATAAGACTATCTAGAAATAAATACACGTTTCCTGAATTCCACTGTGCTTCACTTTTTTTTTTTTTTCACTTTAGAGCAAATCTTCTCAAAAAGTAGTCTATACCCTTTGCCTCTGTTTCCTATTTCTTCCCAAGCCTCTTGAATCTGCTCCAATCAGTCCTTTTCCTCCAGCACTCACCAGCTTGGCCTTCTCTAGGTTTCCAGTCATGTACGTATTGATAATTCCATAGCAAGTACTTAATCTTTTCAAATTTGATACATTGGCATCAATAAATGCAAATGATCATTGCTTCCTCCTTGAAACATTTTCTTCACTTGGCTCCCAAGATACATCATTTTCCTGTTTTTCCACCTACACCTCTTTCTTCTTAGTCACTCATTCTAGTTGCTTCCACTTTGCTCTACCTCAAAATAGCTGGAGTGTTTCTGGGTTCAATTCTTGTACCGCTTCCTCTCTCTGTCAACACTTACTCACTTAATGATTTCATTCATATTCATTTATAAATAAAATCCATATGTTGATGACCTTAAAATTCTATCTCAAGCCCAGATTTTTCTTCAGGAATTTTACTACTATAATTCCTTCAGCAATATAATCAACTTTACTCATATGATATCATATTTAACTCTCTCACTGACTTTAGGTTTGGCTTGAATATCATCATTTTAGTGAAGCCTACTCAACTAACTTATTTAACATTGCGTGTCCCTCACAACCCACACTAAATACTCCCTTTCCCTGCTTTCTGTGTGTATATTACTTAGCACCATCTGATATTTTCTTCTAGCTGTTCTTCTTATTCTTGTTCTCAATCATCTCCCTTTTGTTCTTTTTAATTTGTCATTATTCTCATAATTATTATAAATCCATTTTACACCATGAGTATAGGCTCCATGAAGACAGCATTTTGTCTCTTTTTTTCCTGTAATAGGGAAAATATTTATTGAGCAAATGAATGTAAGATTAGTAGGCAATATCCTTTGATTTGATCCATGAATGTTTATGAGCCTCTATAATGTGATTGAAAGCATGGGAAATAGATAAATTGGTGGATCTCCATTCCAAGATTGTTAAAGCACATTTCAAGAGTAAACATTATACACAATTTTATTAGCATCTCTTCTGACATCTATTTTGGTCTTTTCTTTCTTTTTTAATGGCCTTTTGCTTTCTTCGTGTATGATGTCCATGATGTAATTTCACAACTTGCCTGGTCTTTGGTCATTAGTGTTCAATACATCAAGTCTATTCTTGAGATGGCCTCTAAATTCGGGTGGGATATACTCAAGATCGTACTTTGGCTCTTGTGGACTTGTTCCAATTTTCTTCAGCTTCAACTTGAACGTGCATAGGAGCAATTGATGGTTCATTCTGTAGTTGACCTCTGGCCTTGTTCTGACTGATGACATCAAGCTTTTCCATCCTCTCGTCCCACAGATGTGATCGATTTGATTCCTGTGTACTCCATCCGGTGAGGTCCTCATGTATAGTCGTCGTTTATGTTGTTGAAAAAAAGGTATTTGCAATGAATAAGTTGTTTTTCTGGCAAAATTCTGTCATGCTATCTCTGGCATCCTTCCTATCACCAATACCATGTTTTCCAACTAACAATTCTTCTTCATTTCCAGCCTTTGCATTCCAATTTCCAGTAATTATCAATGTATCTTGATTACATATTTGATCAATTTCAGACTGCAGAAGTTGGTAAAAATCTTTAATATCACATACAAGTAAAATTTCCTGAAGATCATTCAAAAGTGGTTGTAGCAGTATATTGACAGGGAACTGCCAGAAATTCAAGCCAGATTCAGAAGAGAACATAGAACAAGGATACCGTAGCTGATGTCAATTGGATCTTGGCTGAAAGTGAAGAATACCACCAAGATTTTTACCTGTGTTTTACTGACTATGCAAAGGCATTCCACTGTGTGGATCATAACAAATTATGGATAACATTGCAAAGAATGAGTATTCCAGAACACTTATTTGTGCTTGTGAGGAACCTGTATATAGACTAAGAGGCAGTCATTTGAACAGAACAAGGGGATACTGTGTGGTTTAAAGTCAGGAAATGTGTGCTTCAGGGATATATCTTTTCATCATACTTATTCAGTCTGTATGCTAAGCAAATAACCCGGGAAGCTGGACTATATGAGGAAGATTGAGTCACAGAGATTGGAGGAAGACTCATCAACAACCTGCATTATGCAGATGACACAAATTTGCTTGCTGAAAGTGAAGAGGGCTTGAAGCATTTACTGATGAAGATCAAAGATCATAGCTTTCAGTATGGAGTATACTTCAACATAAAGAAAACCAGAATGCTCACAACTGGACCAATAAGAAATGTCATGATAAAAGGAGAAAATATTGAAGTTGTGAAGGGTTTCATTTTACCTGGATCCACAATCAATGACCATAGAAATAGCAGTCAAGATATCAAATGAAACATTGCATTGGGCAAATCTGCTGCAAAAGATCTCTTCAAAGTGTTAAAAAACAAAGATGTCACTTTAAGGACTAAGGTGCGCCTGACACAAGCCATGGCGTTTTCAACTGATGCCTTTGTACTATGGTGTTGGGAAGAATATTGAATATACAATGGACTGCCAGAAACATGAACAAATCTGTTTTGGAAGAAGTACAGGCAGAATGCTCATTAGAGCAAGGATATGGAGATTTTGTCTTACATACTTTGGACATGTTATCAGGAGAGACCAATCCCTGGAGAAGGACATCATGCTTGGTAAAGGAAAGGTTCATTGAAAAAGAGGAAGACTCTCAATGAGATGGATTGACACAGTGGCTGTAATAATGAGCTCAAGCATAACAATGGTTGTGAGGATTGTGCAGGATCTGGCAGTGGGTTGTTCTGTTTTACATAGGGTTGCTACGAGTCAGAGTTGACTCGATGGCACCTAACAACAACAACAGCCTAACTTTTACTTATACAAAATATTTTACATAATGTATTTCAAATATATTCCAGTATAATTGTTTCTGAATGTCCTTAGCTTCATAAGAACTGAAAAATAGTCTCCAAACATTAAAAGGAACTGTGGATATGTAAGGTCTCCTGGTCTTGAAATACTTAGGTGAAAAAAGTCAGTGAGACTCTTGAATTGTTTCTGCACACTCTGTTATCAAGGAATTGCCAGAATTTTGATGAATATTGTCAAAAATTTCTGAGTTACTAAGTAGCCATTTAAAAATGTATGCTTTCTTATCTTCACAGCAGACTTTTAAAAATGATAAAAGAGATATTTTTCATCTATCATAAGACAGTAGCAAACTTTGTTTTCCACATTTTATCCCATCAGCCCTGAAGTAAGGGTAGTGTTTACTCAGATGACAGAAAATAGAGCAATTGGATATAGAACTTGATGATTGTTGATAGCCAGGCAGAATAATCCAGGCTCTGCATCTCAGTATCTCCAAACATTCAGTATTATTTTTTTGTTTTTAATTTAATTTATTTTGTTGTTATTGAGAACATACACAGCAAAATATACACCAATTCAACAGTTTCTACAGTACAATTCAGTGACATTGATCAGATTGAGTCGTGCAACCATTCTCGCCCTCCTTTTCTCAGTTGTTCCTCCCCCATTAACATAGATTCATTGTCCCCTAAAGTTCCTATCTAATCTTTCAAGTTGCTATTATCAGTTTGATCCCATGCAGATAGTTCTTAAAAGAGCATAATGTTCAAGGCAGATATTTTTCACTAGTTAAGCTAAACTATTGTTTAGTTTTAAGAAGACTTCAGGGGATATTTTTGGTTTAATGTTTAAAGATTATTTCAGGGCAGTACTTTCAGGGATTCATCCAACTTTCATGGCTCCAGGGAGTCTGGAGTCCATGTGAATTTTAAATTCCGATTTGCATTTCCCTCCTTTTGATATGGATTCTTCTAAAGAATCTTTGATCAAAATGTTCAGTAATGGTAGCCAGGCACCAGCCAGTTCTTCTGGTCTCGTGATGAAGGAGGCAGTTTTTCATGAAGGCAAATTACCCACATAGTCCATATCTCCTCCTATTCCCGACTCTCCTTCTTTCCCTGTTGCTCCAGGTGAATAAAGACCAATTGTTGTGCCTTGGATAACCGCTTGCTAGCTTTTAGTACCCTAAGTATTATGCAGTGCACTTGTAGGTAGAACAGAAGCACTAACATGTTATTAGGCAAATTAACTGTGATATTCTATGAAATTGTGACCCCTAAACCTCCAAACTGAGGAACCAAATCCCATGAGGTTTTCAGTTGTATGTAAACAGCCCCACCAGCTACTTTTTTGGGTTTTTTTTTTTTTTTTTTGGTAAATGTATCTACCACACAACTTCTGCCAATTCAACTTTTTGCAGTTGTACCACTTATTGACAGCAATTACCATAATTGTCTGTGTAACCCTACTCTTGATCTATGTGATATTTCCATCACTGTTAACTCCTTCTTTCCTCCTTACTCATCCCTGGTAGCCGCTAATAAACTTTGTTCTCTATCCATTACTTTTTCTTGTCTCATTATATAAGTAATGTTATACAATATTTGTTCTTTTGTGATTGTCTTATTTCACCCTGTATGTTTTCCAGCTCCATCCATATCTTAGTATGTATCAAGATTTCATTTCTCCTACAGGTAAGAAAATATATTATTCTATAAAATTACAGTCCAAAGCTGTCAGTTTTGAAAAAAAACTGCTCTCTGATAAAATCAAAGTTCCATTTTCTTTTAATACAGGGATATATTCCATTAAATTCATTTAGTCCAATGTAAGTATTGAATAGACAATAAAATGTGGAAAACCTTTTTCTCTGAAACATGTTTGCTGTTATTCGTAATTGTTACAGAGATTATTATCTATTTTGGAATACCTCTATAGACATATACATTTAACAGAGCATAAAGCAGGATCGCTTTTCTTTATAGGGTAAGGAGTTGCCAATTAGATTCTGGAAAATTGAGATAAAAGAAAAGGAAGAGTGAAGAGGCCTTCAGAAGAATTATATTCCATTCAGAGAAAAAGCTGTTAAAATGTGATTGTGTCCTGAGTTGATTCAGCCTTGGGGTGTTGACCAGGGCACCTCATGGTTACAGTGCTCTGATGAGTCATTCTATGCAGCTCCTAGTAGCCCCACATAGCCAACATGGCAGCCCTGACTGAAAATTTCAGTAGCTTGTTGGATTAAATTTCTAGGAAGATAGCTTGGAAAAAATAAAATCATTTCTACCACAAAATAAAAGGAATATAAAACTATTACTTTGATTTAGATTATTGCTTAGATAAAGGAATGACATATTCTTCGGTAGGTCTACACTTAACTGACACTTTCTGAATTATTTTTCCTCACACAGCTTGTCATACTGAGTCATTTCTGTGATTTTTTATTTAATGCATGGCTTTTTCATTAGATTATAACATTTATAGGACCATGAATTTCTGTCTGTTTACTTTTCAGTGTTTAGTTCAGTGTTTGGTGAATATCTCTATGGTGTTTAACCACACAGTTGATTTGATTCTGACTCACAGAGACAATATATCTAAATCTGTATCTGTATCTATATCCTTATCCATATATACATCTATACCCATGTATAAAATAGGTGTTCTGATATCCCATTTTTATTTTTAAACTTCAGTGTATCATCATTGATAAGCTTGGGGCACAATGATAAAACATGTAATTATTGTTGGATAAATATTGACTTTGTTTTCCTCTCATTCTTTTTCATACCTCATAACCAAAAAACTTTCTTGACTAATTCCACCTCTGCCCATCATTTTTAGAGTGGGGTTTGAACTTGCTCATATAAAATCAAAAGCGGTGATTTTAGCCATATCTTCTAACTTTGAAAATAATTCCATGGAATTTAATGTCTTATACAGAATACACTGATAGGTGCCACCATTATTTTAAACTTCTTACAAGCTAAAATTGCTCATGTTATTGAATAAAAACTAAATGAAGATAAAAAATCAAAGGAAAACCCCTCATCAAATTTATGTTTCATGCTTGTTACCTACATATTAAAGGTAGGCTCTTGAAGTTTTTCCAAAATTCATCTGTGGTGTAAACTTTACAAGAGTAATTTAGTAATATCATATAAAGTAATTTTATAATACTGTAATAAGTATTTATAAGAGCAATCCCATTAGGTCATCAAACATGAAACTCAAAATTTAAGTGTAGAAAAAGAGTACACCATCATTACAGGTAATTTTCTCTTTTTTGTTCTTGCATACACCCCATTGACTGGCCATTGTGCTGAAAGCTGGCATTCCTATTGCCTCTATTTTCTTTTCTTATAGTTGCTCATAAGATTAATTCATGATTTCTAGTTCTCTTTTTTCTTACTAATTCTACCGACTGGCTTCTAAGTAGTGATATGTGCTAGAATTAGTGAGATTCTTCACTGTTTCTAACTGATTCAAATAGACTTTTTTTTTCAAAATGAGCTCACTTACATCTATCTGAGTTCCACATCCCAGGTTCTTTTTTCCTACTGTTGAGCTTAACCACAGCTTGTGGTGAGGTAGTTATTTTAATAGAACAACTAAGAGTATATTCTATACTCCTTCTTGCTTCACTTTTTATGGTAACCTAATTCAAAGGAAATCCTGGTGGCACAGTGGTTAAGTGCTACAGCTGCTAACCAAAAGGTTGGCAGTTCACCAGGCAGTCCTTGGAAACTCTATGGGGCAGCTCTACTCTGTCCTTTAGGGTCGCTATAAGTTGGAATTGACTGCACGGCAATGGGTTTGGTTTTGGTTCAATTCAAAGTTGCCGAAATTAGTGTGCTTATGTACTATTTTACAATCTCTGTTTGTATAGAAACATAAATGTAATTTCCTCTGAGTACAACTTCAGAAATCATATCAAACATTGATAATATCATCAAACTTAAGAATGTTGCCTTTATTTGCTTATAGTATCTGTCATTGTTCAATAAAATTTGGTAATACTGGAAAATAATAGCTAAGAATGTTGTTTGCTTTATTAAGTATTACAGAAAGATAGTGCTTTGCATTATGGCTGGCAATCCTAGTGAAATTTTCATCCATTTTCTGATCAAGGTTTTATCCTTTTTTAACACAATAAAGGTTGATATATCTGTACCTTTATGCTAAGCTATCTAATTCTGTGATTACTAATTTGTTTTCTTCCATTCTTGCTATTCACTTTTTCAAATCCAGACAACTGAAATATATTTCTTTTCAAGGTTCTGAGATTTTCTGCATATACACATAGAGGAAGAGGATATTTATTTCCCTCCTAAAAATCAAGTTTCTTGAATAGCATTTTTAAAGTCTTTTTGAGAATATAACCAATTTTCTCCCTTACTCCAAGGGAACATTTGGGCATGCTAGAAAACTACTACAATATTTGACAATTTTAAGAACAATTACGAGAAAGAAAACACTGCTTCTACCTGGAATTGATTAGCAGGTCCTGAATCCTACAAAGTATTGAGAGGATTTCATTGCAAGGAAATAACAAGTTTGGTGTTTAAATATTCAGTCCTCAATGGAACTTTCAGTCCCCTATATTTTTTCCCCATCAGGGATCTGCATATAAATCTATGCAGGATTTTGGCATGAATGACAAGAGCAAGAAAACAAACAAACAAAAACTCTCAAAAGCAATGATAGAGGCCATGGAGAATAGGCAAGGCAATTATTCTAAGAGAGTTAAAAAATGGGATGCCATATAAACTAACCAAGGAATTTATTCCATTGTCAGAGCAAGAAGACTGTAATTCTTTCCCTGTGGTAGATAGGGACAACTAACTTACGTGTGTTTCACCATTCTGTGTTCTGAATAAGAGATCTAATTGCAATTTTCTTCTTCTGATTCCAAGCTATGTAATAATTGTGTGGTGGGGACAGAGATGGGACACTAACTTCTCTGTTAGTTATTAAGGCAGCAGATCAAATGAAGCCATAAGTAGACGTGATAGAGAAGATTTTGCACCACTCAGAGTTCCCTCACCTTCAGCTTAATACTGATTTCCTCTCTTGGAGAGGATTTGGGTGTTCCTTGTACTGGAAAAAGAGCATACACAGGTACACTCAGATAAGTGGTGGCAAGGCCTCTGTGGTAGTCACTGCTATCTATACCTCCATATTCAGTCATTTTCTCTCTTTCTGTGTCATTTGAACAACCCACTTATCCCGGATTTAGAGAAGCATGGCTGCTCAGTTAAAGGTTGCACTTCTAGTTTCCCTCGTAGCTCACTTTAGACATGTGACCGAGTTTAGGACAAAGGTATGTGAGTGGAAGTAGTCTGAGACAATTTCTGGGTCGTTCCCTGAAAGATGTTTGTTCTAGACTTTCTCTTCTCTCCTAATAGGCACAGCCTTGGAAACCATTCGTTAAGGATGGCAGAATGACTCCAGCAACTGGATGCTCATTCTTTGACTAGTATGTGTGAAAGAGATAAGCTTCTACTGTTGATAAGCCACTGGATTTTAGGGTGTTTTTCTTCTAATACCTTTGCCTCTATACCCACAGTAATAAAATTATTGTTATGATTTATAATTTACTATTGCTATCAAAGAATTCATACTTTATTTAAGAGTTTTTATTAGCTCTCATAAGTAAAATTGGCATATAGCTTTCTTTTTTATATATCTTTATATGCTTTCAAGATTATTATTTGCTAAGTCAAACAATATACATGTAGGTAACTTACTTAAAAAGAGAAAGTGGAGTTTATCATTTTCTTATAAAATTAAAAGCACAATTTCTTTATGAATCATGTATCAAGGTTCACATTTCTCTTTACTTTCTTTTGACAATAATGAAAGAGGAGATTTGGAACCAAATATAGT
The DNA here is from genome assembly GCF_024166365.1 of Elephas maximus indicus. Taxonomy (NCBI): domain Eukaryota; kingdom Metazoa; phylum Chordata; class Mammalia; order Proboscidea; family Elephantidae; genus Elephas; species Elephas maximus. The sequence continues at coordinate 31,505,031 of NC_064833.1, read as the reverse complement.
TTTTCATCAATAAGCTTTATGAGCATATATTCCTAGTTAACTCAACTCAGAAACATCAGAATGAATAGAATAGACTTCCTGGAATAGTGTGAGACCTTTGACGCTAACCAAGAATTTTATTTGAAGTCCTAGGGAGAATTATTTTGTTCACTTTGTAAACTTGAAGACATTAAAATTAGATCATTTGAAACGCTCAAATCAGAATTATATCCAAAAATCCAAGAAAATTACAAAAAGTTGCAGATATTACCAATGCTCTTCCTCACTATTCTTTAATAGCAGTAGACTTGCCACTAAACACAATGAACACTTTAAGGCAATTGTCACAAAGTGGCATCATGTTGGTTTTAAAGACATATTTAATAACTTGGTGAATCCATGAATTACGGTTACCTGGCAGCTGTCATTTCCCTTTTTCATAGATGTTAATAAGTTGGGGAAAATAAAGCATATCAAATTGGAAAATCACCTCAATTATATTAATAAACTTTATTGCTTCCATTTCAGACATGTAATATCTATTTGTAACCTCTGATTATTCAAAGACAAGTTGGAAACTTTTATTTATTGGAAATGTGTGTAAGCTGTACTAGGAAAGCACACTGAACCCAGTTTATTATTTGTTGCAGGAGGCAAAGTTTGTTCATTGTGTTGTGGAATAAGAACAGTGTTGAAAGAAATATTGTTGAATAATTCATATACAGTTTTTCTCAGTATGGGCCAGCCCAGAAAAAAGTCTAAGATACATCAAATCACACTCAAATAAGAAACATCACACTGAAAACAAAAGCTATGGCTGGTCTCTAGAGCATCATATATATCCACAGTGGGTGCAACTTTCTTATAAGTAAAATAAACTAGCTTATGAATTATCCAAATAAATATTATATTTTTCCTTCTAAAACTAAGCCACTTTGGGGCTCAGAAGTATCACACATTCTGTTTCCCTGGAGAATTTCAAACAATAAGACTTTTACACAGAAGTTTAATAATTGGATACTTGTGCTTGCTAAATTGAAGTTATAGGAGCATTCATGTAATCATTATTTAGAAATAAGCACATAATCTCTATTTGAAGACAGGAGTGAATGTAATAATTAAAAGTAAGATAATGGCATGAAAAATGATATCAAATAAAGTGTAATATAAACATTAAGACAAGCTATTTTATTTTATTGCTATTATATGCCAACGTTTACTGATTAAGCACACAGAGCCTTGTTTTTATGAGTAAGACCGTACAAATTTTTCTGAATAACAAGACTGTGAAGTATTAAAAATGATTTTCAATGTTCAATCCATTCACCAAAACTAAAAAAGAACAAAACAAAACTTCAGGCATCCTATGAGATGTTACATTATTTTTACCTTTTGAGACATATACATTCATGCTTTAATGTGTACACTAAAGTTCATGCCCACGTGAATCATCCTATGCTCTGGACACCATGATCACTACTGTGAGTTAAGAAAAAAAATCCAAGAAGCTTTTTGTCATCAGAAAGCTTTTTCTTGAAAAGCAACCACTGACATAAATGCATGTTCACATATAGCTTTAAACATTATAAAATGTTTTCGTAGTTAACCTATTTGAGTCTAAAAGCAAAATTCCTCCTGGTTCATAATAATCCTTCCTGTTTTCTAAACCAACTCTGTCAGAATCAGAGAAGAGTACAACTTAAAAGAAACGAGCAAAAAGTGTACACTAAATTATCTTTCCAAATCAGATATTATCACATTAGCACACTGCTCTTATCTTAGAAAGTGAAAAGTGGGACTCAAATTCATCAAATAACTTGCCAGTGTCATACACTGTAAGGCAAACAAGGAACATGCATCATGCTCTTCACACCTCCGATTAGGATTACACTCACCTTCACTCCCTAGCACTCCCCGGGGGAGCTTTATGCCCAGAGTTGTGTTTCTAAATAGCTATGGCATACAGATGAGTAAGGATTTCTATTTCTTAAAAAATGACTCAAAAATATATTAGACTATCAAAATTACTTAGCTTTTTACTTTTCCCCGTTGTTTTCCTTTAGTGCAGTTATGTTATTCATTTGTGATAGGTTCTTTTATTTCTATTTGTTTTCTGTGTAGGGTTCTCATCTCTTCCTGTGATTTTATTTTATTGTATTTTTTTCATTTTTTGAGTGTGTGAAATACTAATCATTTATGAAAATGGTTTAAAACAAAGCATACATGTCCACTTTGACCAAGCTGTTATAGTGATTGTTAGTTGCTGTGCAGTCTATGTGGACTCACGGCCACCCCACGTGTTACAGAGTAGAACTTTTCCATAGGGTTTTCTTGGATGTAATCTTAACAGAAAGAAATCATCAGGGCTTTTCTTCTCCCGTACCACTGGGTGGGTTTGAACTGTCAACCTTTAGGTTAGCAGTTGAGTGCAAACTGCACCACCTAGGAACCTTTTTTGACTATAACAAATGCTCAAAACAGTCTTTCCAATCAAGTTAAAAATGCTTCACGAGGGCAATGTATTGCAGCCACCTTTATTTATACTCACCAATATAATTTAGTCTTCGGGTAACATTTTTATCCTCACTAACTTTTCACTAAACAAATATTCTGTGCATATTCCTGCTTCCACTTAAAATGATTCCTTATTAAAAAAAAAAAAAAAAAGCAAGCAAACAAAATCCTTCCCTTTTTTCTGTTAAGGCTCCGCATAAATTCTGCCTCCTTTATGAAAGATTTTCATTATGGCTTCTATATGTGTATGGGGGGACACTGTGATGGTTAAGGTTGTGCTTCAGTTTGGCTGGGCCATAATTCTCAGTGGTTTGGCAGTTATGTAATGATGTAGTCATCCTCCATGATGTGATCTGATGTGATCAATTTATAAGTTGTAAGGGGAGTTTCCTCATGGGTGTGGCCTGCATCTAATATATATGGACATTCTGGCAGAGCTCACTCACTTGCTCTGGATCCTTCGTTCAGTTCATCATCTGATCTCCAGTTCTTGTGCCTTGAGTTAGCGGTCTCCCCTATTGCCTCCTCAACTTGGGATTTGTCAGCCTCCACAGCCTGTGAGCCATCAGCTGGTCATCTTACCTATTGACCTTGGACTCATCAGACATCGCATACCATGAGCCAGAAGCCTGCAGTCTGACCTGCCAATCTTGAGTTTGTCAGCCCCTGCAGCTGTGTGAGTTTCAGGACAAGCCTATAGCCTGATGACTGATGTACAGACTTGGGACTTGCCAGCCTCTACAATTGCATGAACCATTTCCTTGAGCTAAATCTCTCTCTTTCTCTGTCTATATATATATTTATGCTTCACTGGTTTTGCTTCTGTAGAGAATCCAGCCTAAGACAGACATCAACTAGAGTGCTGTTTTTGCTTATGGTTTTTCCCTTTAGCCTTACCATATATAGATAATATACTGTTTTCCAAAATTATTAGGCTTGTTTGTTTCTCCACTTCCTTTTTTTCTCTTTAGTGCAATTGTGATATTCATTTCTAGTCCAGTTATGCTCATTTGTTTCTGTTGTTTTTTATTTTGAATCCCTTTTTCAAACTTGTTGATTTTAATTTTTCAATTTTTTGAGTTTGTGAAACATTAGCCAATTTAATTTTAAGTTTTTTAAAAGTATCTATGGGCTATATATATAGTCTTATTTCTCCAACCATATTATTAACTCTTTGAGGTCAGGAATCAGAGAGATACTTATTTAATTTCCCTCTTCCTCATGTAATTAGAAAACATCTGAAATTCAATAACATTTTATTTTTAATGATAAAAATATTTTAGTTTTTAATGAAAAATACCTAAAAGGAAATCAAAGTATCTGTACTTTCACGATAACTTAACACACAAAAGAAAAAGTTAGATAAGTTAATTTAAGACATAGCTTTGCCTTGGAACAAACTTCTGTGGGTTCAAATCTTAGCTTCAAAACATAATAGCCTTGCAACATGGATACAGTTAAATAATATCTTTGATATAAACTTTCCTATTATTTAAATACTAATAATGCTACTTATGGCAATGAAAAGTGATAATGTATAGGAAGGCATTACTCAAGTGCTGCTACATTGGATAACATATCAGATACTGCATTTGAAATAAACATGTAATCTGTATACTTACAACCTTATTACCATTATCCATTATATGTTTACTAAAGTTGGTTGAGGAAGAGTGGGTGGCTATTCGAATTTTCAGAAAAATATGCCCTTTCCAAATTGGTATCAAAAGAAAACTGAGAGCTCTTTCAGAGGCTGTTCAAAGTTTCTATTGAAAATAGCCACATATTAATTTGAAGAAATTTAAATGATATTCCACAATAATAATCTAGAAAAGGGCAGTAATTTACAAATAAGAGAATATGTTAACCTAATGATCACTTCTTTTTCCATATAAATTTCACTCTAACATTATTAAAGGTCAAGTCCATTTTAGCACAAATGGGCTTTTTAAACTAGCACTGGAGAGGGGTTTGTAAACCTTCACACATTGTGAAATCAAGAGATTTCATTTTTCATAAAATGTAGTGGAGCTTTTAGTCAATACTGTGAGGTTTCATGGTATTCTTCTTATGGCTAATATAATAGTAAATACACATGTTATAATTTATTCCTTTGTGGGTTTAGCCAGCTCTTACAGAGAGCCCATTATATATGAGACATTGACTAAAAGTGTTAAAAAGCTGTCACTTTGAGGCCTAACGTACACCTGACCCAAACCATGGCATTTTCAATCACTTCATATGAATGGGAAAGCTGGACAGGAATAAGGAAAACTGAAGAATTGATGCTGTTGAGTTATGGTGTTGGAGAAGAATGCTGAATATACCACAGACTGCCAGAAGAATGAACAAATCTGTCTTGGAAGAAATATAGCCAGAATGCTCCTTAGAAGTGACAACGGTGAAAATTCAAGTATTTGGGCATGTTATTAGGTGGGACCAGTCCCTGGAGAAGGACATCATGCTTGGTAAAGTAGAAGGTCAGTGAAAAAGAGGAAGACTCTGAACAAGATGCATTGACAAAGTGGCTGCAGCAATGGGCTCAAATGTGGCAATGATAGTGAGGATGGCACAGGACCGGGCAGTGTTTTGTTCTGCTGTACACAGGGTCACTATGAATCATAAAATTCAGGTTGGCAATAGACTTGTGAGAAGAACCTTGATATATTGAACTGGATAGTTGATTTATTTGCCTTGAACATTCTTAGTCCCTTAACAGATACAAGGCACTAGAATATACAGACTATCAATTGAGCTGTTTCAACAAATGGATGCAGCGCTGGAGGTGCTCACTCATCTATGCCAAGAAATATGGAAGAGCGCTCCCTGGCTAACTGACTGGAAGTGATGCATATTTATGCCTATTCACAAGAAAGGCAATCAAACCAAATGAGGAAATTCTAGAACAATATCATTAATATCACACACAAGCAAAATTTTTCTGAAGATCATTCAAAAATGCTGCAGCAGTATATTGACAGAAAACTACCAGAAATTCAAGCTGGTTTCAGAAGAGGACGTGGAGCCAGGGATATCATTGTTGATGTCAGATGGATCCTGGCTGAAAGCAGAGAATACCAGAAGGATGTTTACCTGTGTTTTATTGACTATGCAAAGACATTCGACTGTGTGGATCATAACAAATTATGGATAACATTGGGAAGAATGGGAATTCCAGAACACTTAATTGTGCTCATGAGGAACCTTTACATAGATCAAGAGGCAGTTGTTCGGACAGAACAAAGGAATATTGATTAGTTTAAACTCAGGAAAGGTGTTTGTCAGGGTTGTATCCTTTCACATACCTATTCAAACTGTATGCTGAGCAAATAATCTGAGAAGCTGGAATATATGAAGAAGAATGGGGCATCAAGATTGGAGGAAGACTCATTAACGACCTGCTTTATGCAGATGACACAACCTTGCTTGCTGAAAGTGAAGAGGACTTGAAGCACTTACCAATGAAGATCAGAGACCACAGCCTTCGGTATGGATTGCACCTCAACATAAAGAAAACAAAAATCCTCACAATTGGACCAGTAAGCAACATCATGATAAATGGAGAAAAGATTGAAGTTGTCAAGAATTTCATTTTACTTGGATCCATAAACAACACCCATGGAAGTAGTAGCAGTCAAGAAATCAAACGACACATTGCATTGGGTACATCTGCTGCAAAGGACCTCTTCAGAGTGTTGAAAAGCAAAGATGTCACCTTGAAGACTAAGGTGTGCCTGACCCAAGCCATGGTATTTTCAGTCGCATCATATGCAAGTGAAAGCTGGACAATGAATAAAGAAGACCGAAGAAGAATTGATGCCTTGGAATTGTGGTGCTGGCAAAGAATATTGAATACACCATGGACTGCCAAAAGAACAAACAAATCTGTCTTGGAAGAAGTGTAACGAGAATGCTACTTAGAAGCAAGGATGACAAGACTGTGTCTTACATACTTTGGACATGTTATCAGGAGGGATCAGTCCCTGGAGAAGGACATTATGCTTGGCAAAGCACAGGGTCACCAGAAAAGAGGAAGACCCTCAATGAGGTGAATTGACACAGGGGCTGTGACAATGGCTCAAGCATAATAATGGTTGTAAGCATGGCACAGGACTGAGCAGTGTTTCATTCTGTAGTGCACAGGGTCACTACGTGTTGGAGCCGACTCAATGGCACCTAACAACAACAACAGTCTCTTGCTGTGAGGTTATATACAAATTTATTGTTTGTGCATAAGTAACCTAAGGTTACCAGAGCCCTGATGACACAGTAGTTAAAAGCTTGGCTGCTGAACTAAAGGTCAGCAGTTGGAATCCAGCACCTGCTCCTTGGAAACCCTATGGGGCAGTTCTACTCTGTCCTGTAGGGTTGCTATGAGTAGGAGTTGACTCAATGGTACACAACAAGAACAACACCCTAAGGTTTGTACGTTTAATTGGACTGTTGATACTAAGCACTCTTTTTCCTACTGCGTACAAACTTTTTATTTTTTGGAGCTTCAATCCCTAATTGTTTTTGAAAAATGCTGCTTCTCCTCATGGTCATTTGGAAGACTAAGTTAGAGATGACGTGCCCCATCTTTGATTGCTGTTAAGTAAATTAATCTGTTTCCTTTCAGAGCCTCTCAGGAGGCTGCAGCTATGCTGTCAAAATTCTTATTCCAAATCAATCTACTTTAAGCAATTAATTTAAACATGATAATCATTCAATATTATGACAAGTACATGACCTTGGGGCAATTGATTTTAATTGGATCTATATTTATGATATATGAGAAAGATTGATTACAAATGTGAACTTTTTTTTGGTTATTTTGAAATATTCTGTAAAATAAGAATACTAGAATATGAGAACTAAAGATATATGAAAGACTAGAATTTTGAGACTCATATTCAGCTGACTTGCCAAATATCAAGGGATAAGTGGCAGAGACAAAAGTAAAATTTTAGAGTTATTTCTTCAAAAGAAAATTACTTCCATTACACTATGCCTTCGTAGGAAATCAAACCCATCTTGTTTTATATGGCTAGTCAGAGATATTGAACATCATGACCTCAGTTTAGGAACTAATACTATGAGTAGATCACATATTTTGCAAATTACCATACACAAGGGTATTCTGTCTTAGGTAGTTCTTGAATGGGCATGGGAAATAATTTCTTATAAAATTCACATAAATTATCTTTGCCAAATTAATAAAATACAATAAAGCTAGGCTTTTTTGTAAGGGTCATATAAATGATACAACTCATAACCAAATTACTGTATTTTGTTTAAAATGTACAGAATGCAAAATGTAAGCTTAGACTAGATCTATTGCCAAAGTCCACATTCATAACCATGTGGCTATACCTAAAGAACTGTGAAGACATCATTTATACACCTATGAATAATAATGATAGGTGCTATCTATAATTTCTGAAATATTATTTGTACTCAATTGCTAAAGATGAAATAATCATGGTTATGTTGATTGCTGCGTCTACAGAATGTACTTGTTTCTGCAATTGATACTATAGTAGAAAAAATCAAACAATCTATATTGCTGTAGTTTTAGAGTAAGAGTTTTTCTTTGCATAATTATTAATTACATGGTTATGAGCCAAATATGTAAAATATTTCAATCAAGAAACAAAACAGTTAAAATGCATTTACATGCATTTAAAATGCTCTACATGTCTATGAAAATCAGTTTTAGTTTATGGACTCTAGATTTGTACTAGTATAAATGCCACTCACCACTGGATCATTTCCATTATCACAGAAAGATCTGCAGGACTATATTGCTCTAGATGGTATATTTTTACTTAATTATTTGTTATTCCATATAAATTTCAAATTTGATAATTCTTTAATGCATCTTTTTGACAAGTGTTGCTAAGTGCTTTCAGAGTAATTCCCACTTTGCCAAATATTAGGTGTAGTGAAGTTTCTGAAAGAATAATCACAAGACACTGTTCTTTGGTTCCGATCACTTACATTTTATGATTAATCCCACTGAATATTTGATAAAATGTAAGTTTGAGAAGCTTGTATTTCTAATTCATTTTTCTAATTTTTTAATAACCTATATATGTGTATTATGTTTATGAGGGGTGTTGATTTTTTTATTTAGAGGATAGTTCAAGTGTAAGAAAAAGGTGCAGTAAGGCTAAGTCTGACTAAGAACCTCAATTTTTACATAGAACTTGACCATGAGAAGCTACTTCAGCTGAGATGATCAGTGATAAAGCCTGGGAAGAAAAATAGCAAAGCAAGTCAAATAGAGCTTTAGAAACAGAAAAAATATAGCAAAATGGAGGCGTATAGTTTGATGGCCAATATTTCAAGTTTTTATTCCATTTATACAATTTGAGTTAAGCAATACGTGTTAGAAAAATATTCTGAATTTTCCAAAAAAAAAAAAAAAGTGTAATCTGTGCAATACTTTCTAAAATACTAGGGTCAATCAAGGAAAGATTTTTCTTTGAGGACTAGAGCCCAGCATGTGTATGTATATCCACAGGAAAGAAATCAGTAGAAAGGAAAATTATTTTTTAGGTGAATCAAAGAAAAGCCAATTCAATAAATATGGAGGTGAGTGTATTAATTAAGGGTAAAAGAAAAAGTGAAATATTTTGGAATTGAAGATAGAATACTGAGCTTAAATTTAACCACTTTATCTCTACTCTGTTTCAAATTCTTCACTTATCTTCCCAATTCAACTCAGCTTAAAATCTTATCATATCCTCCAAGGAACCTCCTCAACATATAATTTTTCAGCCTCATTGAAAACCACTCTCATATATTCTATGCTCTAATCATTAAGTACCTTTTTTTTTGTCTCTTTTAAAGTTTAGGCTCTCTCTCATTTCTAAGACTTTATGCATGCTATTATTTCTCAAGAATAGATTTGAAGTAAAGAATGCTAATAATGACAGAAACCAGACAAGTTGTGGGATGACATAGAGGACACCATACATGAAGAAAGCAAGAGATCATTAAAAAGACAGGAAAAAGAAAAGACTAAAAGGGATGTCAGAAGAGACTCTGAAACTTGCTCTTGAACATAGAGTAGCTAAACAAAACAAAAGAAATGATGAAGTAAAAGAGCTGAACAGATTTCAAAGGGTGGCCCAAGAAGACAAAGTAAAGTATTATAATGAAATGTGCAAATACCTGGAGTTAGAAATCAAAGAAGGGAACAATATGCTTGGCATTTCTCGGGCTAAAAAAGCTGAAGAAAAATTCAAGCCTCAAGATGAAATATTGAAAGGAACCCTGGTGGCATAGTGGTTAAGAGCTCGACTGCTAACCAAAATGTTGGCAGTTCAAATCCACCAGCTGGTCCTTAGAAACCCTATGGGTCAGTTCTACTCAGTACTATAGGTTTGCTATGAGTTGGAATCAACTCAACGGCACCCAACAACAATGACAACGACAGAGAAAATATTGAATGACACAGGAAACATCAAAAGGAGATTGAAGGAATACACAGAGCAACTGTACCAAAAAGAATTGGTCGATGTTCAGCCATTTCCGGAGGTAGAATATGATCAAAAATCTATGGTGTTGAAGGAACAAATCCAAGCTGCACTGAAGGCACTGGTGAAAAACAAAGCTCCAGGAAATGATGGAATCTCAACTGAGGTGTTTCAACAACATGTTTGATGTCGGAAGCACCCACTAGTCTATGCCAAGATATTTGGAAGACAGTTACCTGGCTGATCGACTGGAAGAGATTGATATTTGTGCCCATTCCAAAGAAAGGTGATCCAACTGAATGCAAAAATTATCAAAAAATATCATTAATATCACATGCAAGTAAAATTTTGCTGGAGTCAATTCAAAAATGGTTGCAGCAGTACATTGACAGGGAACTTTCAGAAACTCAAGCCAGATTCAGAACAGGAAGTTGAAGGATGTCAGCTAGATTTTGGCTGAAAGCAGAGAATACCAGAAAGATGTTTACCTGTGTTTTATTCTCTATACAAAGGCTTTTAACTGTGTGGATCACAACAAATTCCAGATAGCATATTGAAGAATGGGTATTCCAGAACACCTAACTGTGCTTGTGAGAAACCTGTACAGAGACCAAGAGGCAGTCCATCAAACAGAATAAAGGAATACTGCATGTTTTAAAATCAGGAAACTTGTGTGTAAGGGTTGTAGTCTTTCACCATACTTATTCAATCTGTATGCTGAGCAAATAAACAGGACTGTACAAAGAACACGACACCAAAATTGGAGGAAGGCTCATTAAGAACTTATAATATGCAGGTGACATAACATTGCTTGCTGAAAGAGGACTTGCAGCACTTACTGATTAAGATCAAAGACTACAGCTTTCAGTATGGATTACACCTCAACATAAAGAAAAAACTCCTCATACATGGACCAATAAGCAACGTCATGATACATGGAGAAAATATTGACGTTATCAAGGATTTTATTTTACTTGGGTTCACAGTCACCTCCCATGGAAGCAACAGTCAAGAAATCAAATGACATGTTTCATTGGGCAAATCGGCAGCAAAAGACCTCTTTAAAATGTTAAAAGCAAAAATGTCACTATGAGAGTAAGGTGGGCCTGACCCAAGCCATCAATCCCATCAAATGCATGCAAAAACTGGACAATGAATAAGGAAGACCAAAGAAGAACTAATGCATTTGAATTATGGTGTTGGTGAAGAATACTAAAAATACCATGGACTGCCAGAAGAACAAACAAATCTGTCATGGAAGAAGTTCAACAAGAATGCTCCTTAGACACAAGGATAGTGAGACATCTCCTCAAGTACTTTGGACAGGTTATCAGGAGGGACCAGTCCCTGAAGAAGGACGTCATGCTTGGCAAAGTAGATGGTCAGTGATAAAAAGGAAGATTCTCAGTGAGATGGACTGACACAGTGACTACAACAATGGGCTCAAACACAGCAATATATTTGAGGATGGCATAAAACCAGGCTATGTTTTGTTCTGTTACACGTAGGGTCGCTGTGAGTTGGAACCCACTCAATGGTTCTGAACAACAACATTATTTCTATTGAAATACTTCCTCCTTTCTTTTAATCTGCTTAAATATTACTCATCTTTTAAGTACAAATTCCTTGATCCTCTACACTGTGTTAGGTTCCCTTGTATATGTGTCCATTAACAGTTACTTTGAGTCAATTCCGATTCCTGGTAATCCAGTGCATTTCAGGGTACAGCTGTGCTCCTTAAGGTTTTAAAAGTCTGTGATTTTTTGGAAGCAGATTGCCAGACCTTTCATCTGAGGTACCTCTGGGAGAACTTTAACAGCCATCTTTTTGGTTATTAAGGAACACATTAACAGTACTACCCAAGGACTCCCCGTGCCTCCATTAGTAACTTCTGTTATTGCTATTGTGTGATTTATTACTCTGTACTGAAACTGTGCTACTGTGTGTTGTGCACGATCCGTAAGCTTCCTGAAGAGAGTTAGCACTTTCAGTCACATTAATTTGCTCTTGTTTTTTCAGCATTAAACATAATGCTTAGTATTTAAAAGGTATTTATTGAAATAATGAATTCTACAATATATACTTATTTTCTTATTTTACAGGTAAGAAAATTAATGCTCTGAGAACTTAAATGTGCCCTGAAGTCATAGGCCTATTACCATTAGAAGACTGATAAAATATAACTCTGCCTTGCTTTGAAGCTTGCTATCTCTAATACATAACCTGGTATATATCACATTATTACTACTTGTGTTCAACATGTACTTGCTCAAGTTCCTGCTCCATTTCACTATACTTGTGAGTGATAAAGATATGAGAGTATTATTAAGAAGGACACCATCAGTTGGAAATTTCTATTTATGCTGGAAGCCAATGAATAATTTTATAGACACAATGATCTAAGGAAAAAATTAAAATAGCATTTTCTAATATTTTGCTGATTTATTTTAAAGCAGGATATTTGTACTGAAAGTTTTCCCATCTCACTGATATATTTATTACTCTGAGGCTTTACTGAATTGCTTTGATATTAGCTGACATTTCAAACAATAGTCTTAAATCTAGCTTCTCTACACTCATTGTTTACCTCATTAATAATTGAAAGGGGAAGAAAAGGACATTTCTTTTTCTAGCTTGGTTCACATAAGAATTCAAATATACAAGTTAGCCAAAGACAGTGGTAAAGATATAGTCTTTTTGTGTAACAACAATAAAATAAAAATTTATCAGGCCTTAAACAAGCAACAGATTTTATTTTTTAATGGCTTTTATGTGGGAAGAACTGTTTATAAGTATACTTTCCACATCAAGGATATTTTTATATGTATGTGTTCACCAAGTTACTTTTTCTCAGAAGAAGCATCTAACATTTCAAAGTTTCTGAAAACTATATCCAATAGATTTATACTGCTTTAAGCACTGGTGTCACAGTGGTTAAAGAGCTTGGCCACTAACCAAAAGACCAGCAGTTTGAATGTGCTCCTTGGGGGCAGTTCTACTCTGTCCTATTGGGTCACTATGAGTTGGAATCGACTTAATGGCAACAAGTTATATGTGCAAAAAATAAAAAAAATTTCCACATACCCACAAGAGTAGATGTCTATTGTTTTCACAATCAAGCATCGCTTTTTCTTATCCTGTAGATGGAACTCCTACATATCATGAGGACCTCATCACACTAAGTTCAAATGGGGCAGAACATGACTCTTGGCCACTTGAGGTGTACATAGTCCATTTACAGGAAAATAGTGTTTAGTTCAGGAGTGTGTATGTGGCCAGTCAAAAATGTCATATGATATACATAGGAGAGTGTCCAAGTAGGCATGAGATGGTGTGCAGACACTTGTTCATCTGTAAAGAAACTCAAATGTCCCAACATATTTCCAAAGGTTCCAGAGAGCAGTATTGCCCTTGGTGAGCACAGCTAGCCATGATCTTGTCTATGTTCTTTGCTGACAAACTTTGTTTCCTGCCTGCTTTTTTTTTTTGGAGCCTTGTTTTCTAATATTCTCGAAATTGTTTTTAGCCACCTAAAAAACCAAAACCCAAACCTGTTGCCGTTGAGTAAATTCCGACACACAGAGACACTATAAGACAGAGTAGAACTGCCCCATAGAGTTTCTAAGGAGCACTTGGTAGATTCAAACCGCTGACCTTTTTGTTAGTAACTGTAGCTCTGAACCACTATGCAACCAGGTTTTTCTTAGCTATCTAATATCCTTGTGTTTCTTTTCTGCTTATGTTAGCCAGAGTTATTTTCTGCAGTTGGTAACCAAGAACCCTAAGTAATACAGTCATAGGCCTCCTAATGGCATTATTTGAATCACAGGAGTTATTTTACCACTTCTCCACCCAGGTAGCATGACTCAATAGATTTTTCTTTCTTGCTTAAAGTCTATTGGGTTGGGTTTCTGTCATGCCACCAAAGGATAAATTCCAGATTAAAAAGTATGTCTAAAATAAGTCAATTTTGACCTGAAGAGGGAATACATAGAAGTTTGAAATGTGTATCTGTATCAATAGCTTTACCTGTATTATCTATATCTATTTAACTAAACACTAAACCACAAGCATTGATTCTAGAAGTTTGCACTCACTGTCTGATATTCCTTCCAACACACACCTACAGCTCACTTCCACGACTCATACAGGTCTCTGTTCGAATGTTATTCTATAAAAGGCTTCTCTGAAGATTTTTATATTTGTTGATGTTTTACCCTTTACTTAAAAAAAAAAATAGTGATTTATTTATTTATGTACTTATTTTCAGCATCCTTGTCTTAGTCTGGGTTCTCTACAGGAGCAAAACCAGTGAAGCATATATAAATGTATATGGAGAGAAATTTACTTCAATGAAATGGCTCACACAATTGTGAGGAAATGGGTCACGCAGTTCCGGGGGTCGGCAAGTTCTAAATCCATGGATCTGGCAGCAGGCTGAAGGCTTCCGGCAGGCTGAAGGCTTGGCCTGGTGAGCACAAAATCTGCAGGTCAGGCTACAGGCGGAAAGCTTCATGCGTCCTAAGAATCAGAGGTCAAGCAACAAGAAGAGCGCAGAATGGAAGGACAACGGGCTTGCCAAACATCCACTTACATACTGGAGGTAGGCTCCGTCCCCAAAGAAACTCCCCATCAGCTGATTGGCTGCTCACATCAGATCACAAAATGTGATCTGATCACCAGCCATAAAAATGACGTGATGACTTTCTCTAACGTCACAAGGGGCACTGAGAATCTAGATCAACAGCCCAAGGCTGAGTCCTGTGAGGCAGGGGACTGACATGCCTCCTCCCTCACCTGTTTTTACCAATTCCAACACCAACCATCCCTTCCAGGGCACTCTCTACTTCTTCACTAGGTACGATAACTCATTGCAATGGCCACACAGAACTCACAGACAACACTCACGATTGTGGGATTGATTAGGGTGGTAATAGGTTATGACTGATGTTCACGGCCCCTCAGGATACAGTTTTTCAGTTAGGACAGCCTCTTCTCCGCTGTGCCTACAGGCACACCTCTCTCTGCCTCCTAGGTCTCTTGAGCCCTCAGCCTGGCATCTGCCTCCTTCTGGCAAATATTACAAAGCTCTTTCAGCTTTGGGGATAAGTGCATGGAGGCACCCTGCTCTGCCAGTAAGCCTCGTGCCTGAAGATGCTCAGCTTTCTCACTGTTGGCACGGAAGGCCCACCACAGCCCTCTCTTGCAGCTCTCCGGATTCCCAGCGTCTTGATCTTGCACTGCCCTCTCTCAATGTCTTCTGTGTTACTGCTCCTCTCTCTGTCTCCTGGATCTAAGAGGTGCACTTGCAGATGTTCAAAGTTTGGATTTATAAAAATACTGATTAAAAAAAGGAAATAATAATGAAAACTAGAAAAAAAATATTCAACTTATGTCAGAACTGATGTACGATGGAGCCATATGAACAGGACCCAGTCATAGTCTGGGACCGCTCTCGTTACTGTTGTTAGTTGCTGTTGAGTCGGTTCCGACTCATAGTGGCCCTATGTACCACAGAACGAAACTCTGCCAGGTCCTTTGCTATGCGCACAATCATTGTTATGCTTGAGACCATTGTTGCAGCCACTGTGGCAATCCAGCTCATTGAGGATCTTCAAGGGTTTGGGACTACCTGTACTCAAATCCATACAGTTTGACTTATATTTTGTACTACTGGATTTTCTGTAATGAAATTCCAATATACAATAAAAAGTAAAATGTGCAAGGTTATAATTATAAAACAATAGCAACAAAATTGTGGCAAAGGGTCTTGTGCCTGATAAGACTCTTCCCAATCACAGTGCTAAAATAAAGCAATAATCTCAAGGCTTCAGAGGTATCTATATGGGTGGAGTCCTTATTACATACAAACTGTAGCTACCTAAGTTGGTTTCTTAATTGATACATCAGTACCTAATATAAACCCACTGCCGTCGAGTTGATTCTGACTCAAAGCGACCCTATAGGACAGAGTAGAACTGCCCCATAGAGTTTCCAAAGAGTGCCTGGTGGATTTGAACTGCCGACCTCTTGGTTAGCAACTGTAGCACTTATCCACTATGCCACCAGGGCTTCCTACCTAATATAAATCAGATGTTAATGATTGTCAGATCATTAGTAGACCTTTAAGTCATTTTTACAAAATTTCTGTACATTTAAACTCAGTTTAATTGTTTGTAATTTTCTCATAATAAATTTTTTTTCTGCTCATACCAGGTAATTATTACTTAAATGGAAATTGAGGGTTTTCGTTTTTGTTGTTGTTCTTTCTAATTAAATTATTTTTATTATTCTGTACAACAAACGTATGGTATAATACCAAATGTTAATGTCATTGTTTTTAAAATGGGAGGCATTATTAAAAAAGGGAGGCCTTAGTATTTCTTAGAATCCTTTCTACATCAAGCATCTAATTATACTTAAACAATTTTACAACTTATTTTTTATAAACTTTAACTATCTCAGGATTTCTTTGACAAAAGTTACCTTACATTTTAATGTTTTATTATATTTTACCCAAATAATTTTCTAGAATTAAGTACATACCGATTATATGTGATTCATTAGCAAACCACAATGTATTCAGTGATTTCAATACTGCACTGAGTCTATGGGAAATACAGAATATAATGTGATATTACCTTTGTCTTCAAGGAATTTTCACTGTCAATAAGAGAACCAAGAATAAAGCACAATTTTTTCTGTACAGTCTCAATAATCCAGAAGAGTAGGGATCAGGAAGATTTGACATGTTCACCCAGTCAATTTTCTAGGATAGAAAAATACCAAGAAAAATTGATACCATCCCATACCATCCAAAATTGTTTGGTAATCAATAATCTTTTCCAAGATAACTTGAGTACAGAGCATAAAGCTTCATGATAAATTATATTTCTATTCCTCGTTCTCCATGAACATCTGCTATTATATCAATGTCTCTATAATAAGGTAATTAAATCTATACACATTTCATTTTCTATGCAAGTTAAGGAAGTATCTGACACATCTTTTCCAAAACATATTATGCCTGAAAAATTATGTGCTTGCTTCATGCTATTCTGAATTTTAAATGCTAGTGTGAAAACAAACAGAACAATTATTATGAAACAAGAAAACAGCTATCTCCTTCAACATAAAATCTTCTAGGTTGAATTGAAAATTTAATCTTATTTCATATATAAATACTAAAATGATATCTCTACTTGCTGGTCAGTCTAAGGTAAATGATATTTTAGCTTTATGAAGGTGTCACAATATAACATTTAATTATGGCTAATTTTTTTTTTTTAATGAATGCTTTCCCTTTGAAATTATACCTCATGCCTAATTTTAGTTATGTGAGCAGCTTTGCAAGACCTGTTAATTATCTTTGCCATCAAAAGCAGTGAAAGGAAAGAAATTACATCTTAAAAGTTATTGACTCTAGCAATATTTTAAATTTCCAATCTTGTTTAAAGTGATTTTAACAATTTTCTCTGAAAGAAATGACACCACATATGCATTAAATATAATTCAGTATCTTAATAAAATTTTAAATGCAATATGAGAATGAATTATGGAAGGGAGCATCTCTTTTAAAAAGGTAAGCTTCTCATTTTGAGTCATGCCACATCAGCAAATGAAGGTCCTGAAAGCTTTTCTCCATCCACATCATTAAGGTCGACTCTTCTTTGAGGAGGCAGCTCTTCAGTTGTATTTTGAGTGCCTTCCAACCTGAGGGGTTCATCTTCCGGCACTAAGTCAGGCAGTGTTCTGCATCTATTTATAAGGTTTTCACTGGCCACCCCTTCAGAAGTAGACCTCCAGGTCTTCTTCCTAGTATGTCCTAGTCTGGAAACTCCACTGAAACCTGTCCACGTGTATGACCTGCTGGTATTTGAAATACCGGTGGCATAGCTTCCAGCAACATGCAAGCCATCACAGTACGAAAAACAAACTGTGGAATAAATGTTTAAATGAAATATGAGTGAATTTTGGAAGCCAGTATCTCTTTTAAAAAGATAAACTTTAAAAAATTGTATATCTCTTGTAAAGTTTAATTAGTTTTTCTTTTTTTTTTTTTTGTACTTTAATGAAGGTTTACAGAACAAACTTAGTTTCTCATCAAACAGTTAGTACACACATTGTTCTGTGACATTGGTTAACAACCCCACGACATGTCAACAGTCTCCCTTCTCAACCCTGGGTTCCCTATTGCTTGCGTTCCTGTTTGCTCCTGCCTTCCTGTCCCTGCCCCAGGGCTGGTGCACCCTCTAGTCTTGTTTTGTTCCATGGGCCTGTTCAATCTTTGGCTGAATGGTGAATCTCAGGAGTGACCTCATTACTTAGCTGAAAGTGTCCAGGGCCATACTCTCAGAGTTTCTTCAGTCTTTGTCAGACCAGCAAGTCTAATCTTTCTTTTTGAGTTAGAATTTTGTTCTACATTTTTCTCCAGCTCTGTCCAGGACCTTCTATTGTGATCCTTGTCAGAGCAGTCAGTGGCGGTAACCAGGCACCATCTAGTTGTACTGGACTCAGTCTGGTGGAGGCCATGGTAGATGTGGTCCATTAGTCCTTTGGACTAATCTTTTCCTCTTATCTTTAGTTTTCTTCATTCTTCTTTGCTCCCGAAGGAGTGAGACCAGTGGGGTATCCAAGATGGCTACTCACAGGCTTTTAAGACTCCAGACGCTACTCACAAAAGTAGAATGCAAAACATTTTCTTCATAGACTCTGTGATGCCAATTGAGCTAAATGTTCCCCGAGACCATGGTCCCCACAGCCCTCAGCCCAGCAATTCGGTCCCTCAGTGAGTTTGGATATGTCTATAGAGTTACCAAAATGTTGCCTTGTATAGGTTGTCCTGGCTTCCCCAGGATTGTGTACTATCTTGCCCTTCACCAAAGTTACCACTTACCTATTGTCTATTAAGTGTTTTTCCATCTCCACCCCTCCCCTCCCTCATAACCATCAAAGATTGTTTCTTTTTGTATGTAAACCTTTTCATGAGTTTTTACAATAGTGGTCTCATGCAATATTTGTCCTTTTGTGATTGACTTATTTCACTCAGCATAACGCCCTCCAGATTCCTCCATGTTATGAGATAGATGCTTCACAGATTCATCATTGTTCTTTATCGTTGCATAATACTCCACTGTGTGTATGTACCACAGTTTGCTTATTCATTCTTCTGTTGATGGGCATCTAGGTTGTTTCCATCTTTTTACTACTGTGAACAATGTTGCAATGAACATGGTTATGGATATGTCTATTTGTGTGGTGACTCTTATTTCTCTAGGATATATTCCTAGGAGTGGGATTGCTGGGTCATATGGTATTTCTATTTCTAGCTTTCTAAGGAAAAGCCATATAGTTTTTCAAAATGGTTGTATCATTTTGCATTCCCACCAGCAGTGGATAAGAGTTCCAATCTTCCCGCAAACTCTCCAACATTTATTTCTTGTTTCATTGATTCATGCCAGTAATACTGGGTGAGATGGTATCTTGTTGTGGTTTTGATTTGCATTTCTCTAATGGCTAGAGATCTTGAGCATTTCCTCATATGTCTGTTGGCTGCTTGAATGTCTTCTTTGGAGAAGAGTCTGTTCATTTCCTGTGCCCATTTTTAGATTTAATTTAATTATTTGTATTTTTGTTGTAGAGGTGTGGGATTTTCTTGTGCATTTCAGAGATTAGACCTTTGTCTAATTTATAAAACACACAATTTTTTTTCCCAGTCTATAGGTTCTGTTTTTACTCTTTTGGTGAAGTCTTTTGATGAGCCTAAGTGTTTAATTTTCAGAAGATTCCAGTTATCTAGCTTATCCTTTGGAGTTTGTGTCTTGTTGGTTGTGGTTTGTATCCTATTAATGCCGTGTATTAGGGCCTCTAGCATTGATCCTGTTTTTGCTTCTATGAACTTCATAGTTTTTGGCTTTATATTTAGGTCTTTAATCCATTTTGAGTTAGCTTTTGTATATGATGTGAGGTATGGGTCCTGTATCATTTTTTTGCAGATGGATATCCAGTTTTGCCAGCACCATTTGTTACAAAAGACTGTCTTTTCCCCATTTCATGGACTCTGGGCCCTTGTCAAGGATCAAGTGACCACAGGTGGATGGATCTACATCTGGGTTCTCAATTCTGTTCCATTGGTCAATGTATCTGTCCTTGTACCAGTACCAGGCTGTTCTGACTACTGTGGCTGTATAGTAGGTTCTGAGGTCAGGCAGTGCAAGTTCTCCTACTTTATTCTTCTTCAATAGTGCTTTACTTATCTGGGGCTTCTTCCCTTTCCATATAAAGTTAATGATAAGTTTTTCCATCTCTTTAAAGAATGCTGTTGGTATTTGGATCAGGATTGCATTGTATTTGTAAATCTCTTTGGGTAGAATTGTCATTTTTACAATGTTGAATCTACCTATCCGTGAGTATGGTATGTTTTTCATTTACGTAGATATCTCTCGGTTTCTTGCAATAGTGTTTTGTAGTTTTCTTGTATAGATCTTTTACATCCCTGGTTAGATTTATTCCTAAGTATTTTTTTTTTTTTTTAGGTGATATTATAAATGGTATTGATTTCCCGATTTCCTTTTCATCATTCTATTGGTGTATAGGAATACAACTGATTTATGTGTGTTTATCTTCTATCCTGTAACTCTGTTGAATCTTTCTGTTAGTTCCAGTAGTTTTCTCATAGATTCTTTTGGGTTTTCTATGTATGGTATCATATCATCCTCAAATAGGGACAGTTTACCTTCTTCATTACCAATTTGGATGGCCTTTGTTTCCTTTTCTTGCCTTATTGCTCTAGCTAGGACTTCCCACACAATGTTAAATAGGAGTGGTGATAAAGGGCATCCTTGTCTTGTTCCTGTTCTCAAGGGGAATGTTTTCAACCTCTCTCCATTAAGAACGATGTTGGCCGTTGGTTTTGCATAGATGCCCTTTCTTATGTTGGGAAATGTCCCTTTTTTTTATACCTATTTTATGAAGAGTTTTTATCAGTAAAGGGTGTTGGACTCTGTTGAATGCCTTTTTTGCACTGGTTGAGATGATAATGTGATTCTTTTCTTTCCTTTTATTTATGTGGTGGATTACATTGATTTTCTAATGTTGAACCATCCTAGCATACCTGGTATGAACCTTACTTGGTCATGGTATATTATTATTTTTTGATATGATGCTGAATTGTATTGGCTAGAATTTTGTTGAGAATTTTTGCATCTATATTCATGACAGATATTGGTTTGTAATTTTTTTTTTTTTTGTGGTTTCTTTGCCTGCTTTTGGTATCAGGGTTACGCTGGCTTCATAGAATGAATTTGGAAGTATCACTCCCTTTTCTATGTTCTGAAATAGTTTGAGTAGTACTGGTATAATCTCTTCTCTGAATGTTTGGTAGAATTTTTCAGTGAAGCCATCTGGGCCAGGGCATTTTTTGTTGTTGTTGGGAATTTTTTTATTACCTTTTTTAATCTCTTCTCTTGTTATGGGTCTGTTCAGATTTTCAACATCACTTTGTATTAGTTTGGGTAGGTAGCGTGTCTCTAGAAATTTGCACATTTCCTCTAGGTATTCAAATTTGTTGGATTATAGTTTTTCATAGTACTCTATTATGGCCCTTTTTATTTCAGTTGGGTCTATTGTAATGCCCCCATTTAATTTCTTAATTGGATTATTTGTGCCCTCTCCTGTTTTTCTTTTGTCAATTTGGCCAGTGGTTTGTCGATCCTTTCAAAGAATCAGCTTTTGGTTTTGTTGATTCTTTCTATTGTTTTTCTATTCTCTATTTCTTCTTTTTTTTTTTTTGCTCTCTGATCTTTATTATTTCCTTTCTTCTGTTGGCTGTGGGCTTCTTTTGCTATTCTCTTCTATTTGTTCAAGTTGCATAGATAATGTATTGATTTTGTCCCTTCTTTTTTGCTGTGTGCATCTATTACTATAAATTGACCTCTGAGGATTAATTTTACTGTGTCCCAAAGGTTTTGGTATGATGTGTTTTCATTCTTGTTTGATTCTAAGGATTTGTTTATTCCATCTCTGATTTATTCTATTACCTGTGGTTTTTAAGCAGGGTGTTATTCATTTTCCATGGAATTGATTATTTTTCCTTACTCTTCCTGTTGTTAATTTCTGCTTTGATGACATTGTAGTCAGAGAAGATACTTTGTATTACCTCAGTGTTTTAGATTTTGTTCAGGGTTTCTCTGTGGCTTAATATGTGGTCTATTCTGGAAAATGTTCTATGGGCATTGGAAAAGAATGTGTACTATGCAGCTGTTGGGTGGAGTGTTCTGTGTATGTCTATGAGGTCAAGTTGGCTGATTGTGCTCTTTAGCTCTTTTGTATATTTGTTGAGTTTCTTCTAGATGTTCTGTTCTTTACTGAAAAGAGTCTATTGAAGTCTCCTGCTATTATTGTGGAACTGTCAATTTCTCTTTTCAGTGCTGTTAGAGTTTATGTATTTTGGAGCCCTGTCATTGAGTGCATAGATGTTTATTATGGTTAAGTCTTCATAATTCAACATCCCTTTAATCATTATGTAGTGCCCTTCTTTGTCTTTTATAGTGGGTTTTAAGTGTATTTAGTCTAAGATTAGTATTGCCACTCCTGCTGTTCTTTGGTAGTCATTTGCTTGATACATTTTGTCCATCCTTTGATTTTTAATAAATTTACTTCTTTGTTTCTAAGGCATGTCTCTTGTAGACAGCATATTATTGGATCCTGTTCTTTTATCCATTCTGTCACTCTGTGTCTCTTTATGGGTGCATTTAGGCCATTTACATTCAGTGTAATTATTGATAAGGGTGAGTTTATTGCTGTCATCTTGTAGTGCTTTTTTGGTAGTGCTAACATTGTCTTTGTTCCTCTTACTCTTCAGTGCTGAATTCCTTTTGTTTGTGGATTTCTTTTGTTTTTGTAGATTTTGTTTTTATTTTGACTTTATGTTTTTCTTCTTTATTCTGATGAGTAGGTTTGTTAACTTTCTTTGTGGTTGCCTTGAAATTTACCCCTATTTTCCTAGGTTTGAACCAGGCTATTATTACTTGGTATCGCCTTGACTTCCTCTCCATTAGAAAGTTCTATACCTACACCGTTTATTCTCTTTTATTCTGAAGTTGTCATTTACAGATGAACCTCTCTGGTTCCTTGTTGCAATTCTTTTGGTTTTGGATAGTCCTTGAGCATTCATTTCCTAGAGTGGTAGCTGGCTGGTACAATCTTGCATCCTAGATTCAGGCTATGGTCTGATGTTGTTTGTTCTCAGGCCGAAGGACTCCCTTTAATAATTCTTGTGAGATTGGTTTGGTTTTTACATATTCCCTTAATTTCTGTTTATCTGGAAATGTCCTAATTTCATCATCATATTTGAACAAAAGTTTTGCAGGATATATTATTCTTGGTTGGCAATTTTTTTCTTTCAAGGTTTTGTATATGTCATCCCATTGCCTTCTTGCCTGCATGATTTCTGCCAAATAATCAGTGCTAAATCTTATTGTTTCTCCTCTGTATGTGACTTTTTGTGTTTCTTGAGCTGCTGTCAGGATTTTCTCTTTGTCTTTGGTTTTAGTGAGTGTGCTTCTGATGTGCCTTGGGGTTTTCCTTTTGGCATCTATCCTATATGAGCTTCATTGAGTTTCTTGGATGGTCAGCTCTTAATCATTCATGATATTACAGAAGTTTTCTGTCATCAGTTCTTCAATGATTATCTCTGTTTTCCGTTTTCTCTGCCTGTCCTGGAACTCCGATCGCTAGAAAATTTTTGCTTTTGATTGTATCTCACATAATTCTCAGGGTTTCTTTGTTCTTTTTTCTGACTTTTCCTCAGAGTTGTAGCCAAGTGTTTGTCTTCAATTTTGCTGATCCTGTCTTCCATCATTTCAGACCTGCTCCTCAGCCTTTCTATGACACTGTTGATTTCTGAAATCTTATTATCTTTTAGATTTCTAATTGTTGTTTTTGTATGATTTCTAGTTATGGATTTATTTTGGCATTATGTTCCTTTATTATTTTCCTGAATTCTTCCATTTTTTTGTCTGTATTTTCCATGAATTTGTCTGCTTTTTTTTTTTTTTATAAATTTGTCTATTTTTTACCTCAACTATTAGATAGCTCTGAATATTAGAGATTTGAATTCCCTGTCAGGTAGCTCCAGTGCCTTGTCTCCTACTGGAAAATCATCTGGTGTTTTATTTGGATGCCTACTGGAAGCATCCTGTCCTGTTTTTTATATGTTTTGATATTGTCTGCTATCTTCAGGACATTCAGTAGTTATTTTCTTCATTTCTTAATTGCAGATTTGTTTGTTTCACCTTGCTGTTTTGTCATATTTGATTATGTCTGAGCAGGTGGGCTGTGCGTTCTTTGTTGTTTGCTCATCTGTAGTCATGATACTTTTCACCTCTTTGTCCAATGAGCAGGGTCAGTCACTCAGCTATGGTGCATCAGTGCAGGTCCAGCTAAAAGGGAGGGGCTGGGACAGGTTGTTTGTGGCATGTACTAGGACTGACAGGGTGGCCAGGAATCAGTGCCATTTAGGTTCTGTTAGGCCATGCCTGTGCTGCTTGGGGGTGTGATGTTCAGTGCATAGTGCAGGTAGGCAGGAAAGAGGGTTATTTTTACTTTTCATTGTTGCAAAGATAGTCTGATTTCTTCTGAATCTATTTTCTCCATTATTTCTTTCTTTCTAGATCAACTGATTGGAAACTTTTTTTATTATTATTTTGTTTTTTAATGGCAGCTAGAATGTGTGTACCACTTCTTAAAAAAAAAAACCCTTTAGGTTTTCTGTTTCCCAGTTTCTAATTATCCTTTATAATTGTTCTGCTTACTTTGAGAGCTCTCTCAATTTTCCCTCTTCCCAAATATAACTAAGTAATCACAGCACAAAGTAGTTTTATAACAAGAGGGTTTTAAAAATTAGAAACATTGTAAAATTGAACAGTAAACAGTTAAAAGAAAATTGCTGCATGAGTATGAATATAACAATTTTCTGTGACAACAAATCAATCACTAAGTAAAATAACCATCAGAAAAAGTGAGCTGTTAGGAATAAAAACAATAACTCAAATATTTATTTTGAAACAAATTAGAATTTTTATGGACATTTTCTATGTTGGCTATTACAATTTCAATCATACAAGGATAGGTACTGAACTGACCATTGTAGCCAAGTTTCTGAAGAATAAAATCTGTCATTAAATATTGAATCATCCAAGAAATATAAAGCAGCCTCAACACTTCTCTGCATGATAAACTTTTGTTTTGCATGCATGCTACATTTACACCTTTAATTCTCCAAATTAACAAGTTGTATTCTAAAATTGAAAACAAAAACAAAAAAAAACATTATTTATGGGAGAGAATGACACAAAGTCAAAGAAATGTCATGGTTTAATACTCAAAAGCAAAACCAATTATTCTCAACTTTTTTTTTTTTTTTAATGTATGGAATTGTATAGAGGCAATCTAATTACAGTACACAAAATGAAAAGCCAGACAAAGAAGGTAAAATAAAATTACTCTTATAGAAAGGAACACATTGGCTTCACACCTTGTTTTAGACACATTGCTCAAACCTTTAAAAGCCAAAATAATTATACCATTAATTTACAGAAAACCGTAGCTTGAGAAACCTAAGGGAATGTTATACATGTACATAAAACTATATTGTTCTTGTTAGGTGATGCTGAGCCAGTTCCAAGGCATAACAATTCCATGCATAACAAAACGAAACACTGCCCAGTCCTGCACCATCCTCACAATCATTGCTATGTTTGAGCCTGCAGTTGCAGCCATTATGTCAGCCTATCTGGTTGAAGGTCTTCCTCTTTTTCGCTGACCCTCTTCTTCACCAAGCACCATATACTCTAAGGGGACTCGTCCCTCCTGATAACATCTCCAAAGTATGTGAGAGGAAGTCTCCCCATCCTCGCATCTCAGGAACATTCTGGCTATACTTCTTCCAAGACATATTTGTTTGTTCTTCTTCAGTAATGTCATTAGGGTTGTTGTTACCAAATGCAGTAACTCATTGTGTCACAGCTCCCCATGCTAATTACCACAATAATGTAGCTAAAGCACCAGGAAACCTAACAAAATCAGCAATTATAAAAACACAGGGCAGCAAAGAAAACACCAGTGCTTGCTTGTAGTGTATGCAGATGAAACCAAGTGATTTCAAGCACAAATGTAATTGGGTAATAATGACAGTTCTGACCTGAGTGCATTAGAAGGTTCAAAAAGTAAATTAGCATAGAGTTTTAGCCTTGTAGGCGTATTGATACCTGTAAGCTAAGCTTAGTTCTTTTTTTTTTTATTGTTATAACTACAGGGATATTTTTTATTAAAAACTAATAAATTAATGCCAAAACACTGCACAAAAATTTTACAGTCATTGTGGTGTCATCTCCTATGACACCAGTACAATTAGTGCTGTCTGCACCCCCTGCACCTCTAGTGGTTAAAACCAAAATCAAACCCATTGCCCTTGAGTCGATTCTGACTCATAGCAATCCTACAGGACAGAATAGAGCTGCCCCATAGGGTTTCTAAGGAGCAACTGGTGAATTCATACTGCCAACCTCTTGGTTAGCAGTTGTACCTCTTAACCACTCACTACACCACCAGGGTTTCTGTTCTTCTGGCAGTCCATAGTATAGTCAATATTCTTCAACAACTCTGTAATTCAAATGAATCAATTCTTCTTTGGTATTCTTTATTCATTGGTCCAGCTTTCACATCCATATGTGGCAATCGACAATAGCACGGCTTGGGTCAGGTGCACCTTATTCCTCAAAGAACATCTTTGCTTTTCAACACTATAAAAAGGTCTTTTTCAGCAGACTTGCCCAATGAAATATGCCATTTGATTTCTTGACTGCCACTTCCATGGGCATTGATTTTGGATCCAAGTAAAATGACATACTTGACAACTTTAATATTTTCTTTTTTTATCATGATGTTGCTTATTGGTCCAGTTGTGAGGATTTTTGTTTTCTTTATATTGAGGTGTAACCCATACTAGTGGCTGTAGTCTTTGATCTTCATCAGTAAGTGCTTCAAGTCCTCTCCGCTTTCAGGAACAAGGTTGTGTCGTCTGCATATTGTAGATTATCAATGAATCTTCCTCCAATTTTGATGCCTAATTCTTTGTCTATAGCTCAGATTCTCAGGCTATTTGCTCAGCATATAGACAGAGTAAGTATGGTGAAAATATACAACACTGACACACACTATTCCTGATTTGAAACCATGCAGTATCTCCTTGCTCTGTTTGAATGTCTGCCTCTTGGTCTATGTACAGTTTCTGCATAAGCACAATTAAGTGTTCTGAAATTCCCATTCTTTGCAATGTTATCCATAATTTTTTATGATCCACACAGTAGAATGCCTTTGCATAGTCAATAAAACACAGATAAACACTTTTCTGGTATTCTCTGCTGCCAGCCAAGATCCATCTGACATCAGCGGTGGTATTCCTCACTCCATGTCCTCTTCTGAATCTGGCTTGAATTTCTGGCACTTCCTTGTTGATGTATTGCTGCAACGATTTTTGAATTAATTTTAGCAAAATTTTACTTCTGTGTGATATTAATGGTATTGTTCCATAATTTTCACATTCTGTTGGATCACCTGTCTTTGGACTGTGCAAAAATATAGAACGCTTCCAGTTGGTTGGTTAGGTAGCTGTCTTTCAAATTTCTTGGCATAGATGAATAAAGCTTTCAGAATTATATCCATTTTTTGAAAAATCTCAATTGTTATTTCATCAATTTCTGGAGCCTTGTTTTTCTCCAATGCCTTCAGTGCAGCTTGAGCTTCTTCCTTCAGTGCCATTTGTTCTTGATCATATGCTACATCCCGAAATGGTTGAACGTGGACCAATTCTTTTTTGGTATGACTCTGTGTATTCCTTCCTCTTTGGAAGCTTCCTGCGTCATGCATTATTTTGTCTATGGAATCCGTCAAAATTGAAACTGGATAGCTGAATTTTTTCTTCAGTTCTTTCAGCTTCAGAAATACCGAGCATATTCTTCTCTTTTGATTTTCTGATTGCAGGTCTTTACACATTCAGTCTAATATTTTACTTTATCTTTTTTAGCTGCTGTTTGAAATCTTCTGTTTGGCTCTTTTACTTCATTGTTTCTAACCTTTACTTTATCTACTCCAGTTTTAAGAGTAAGTTTCGAGTCTCTTCTGACATCCATTTTGGTCTTTTTTTCTTTTTCCTTTTTTTTTTTTAATGACCTTTTGCTGTCTTCGTGTATGATGCCCTTGATGTCATCCAACGACTAGTCTAGTCTTCTGTCATTAGTGTTCAGTGCATTAAATTTTTCTTGAGATGGTCTCTAAATTCATGTGTGATATATGCAAGTTCATACCTTGGTTTTTGTGGATTTGTTTTAATGTTTTTCAGCTTTATTAAAATTATACATAAAATTGTATATAAATATATATAAAGCTTTATTATTAGATAAATCTCTGTAGTATTTATGAAGTACTTCAGCATCAACTTTGGTTTGAAATCATTAGAGCAGAACATGGAGACTTTAGCAAACACCCGGATACGTAGGTGTTGGTGTTTAAATTCAGGCACCTTCAGGTAGAGAAGCAAAAATAAAGTGACACAATTTATTCTGTGTGTGATGATGATAGCGGTATTTTCATGAAAGGCAAAAATCAAATAGATTTCTTGCTCTTTTTACTTTAGGAGACAATATTAGAGCTCATGTGCCCATAGAGAAGGGACAGCTCATTTGTCCCTGAGGGATAAATGGCTCAAGCAGCACAGGCCAGAGTCCTGAGAATTCGTCTACTAAGTCACACACCTGCCACATGTGGGAAAATTGATTTTTTAATTTTCCATAGCCAAGAAAATTTCAATCACAAGTTAGAACAAATCTATGCACAGCCAGCAATTTATCAAACTTCTTCCAGACATATGAGCACTGAACATACGGAATTGTGTCAGACATTAAAGAAAAATGAGACTGGCATATTCCTATTAAAATGCATTTCTATTATAAGGAGTTAATTGCCTGTATACACTCCTTAAAAGAACCTTAAATATCTGCAGCAAGAATTGAATATAATGGTCAATTTCCAGCATACACTTGAAAGTCTGGACTTCATGATTTAACTCTGTGTCTCCATATCACATTAGCATATAACGTCATTAAGATAAAATGGTTACCTCAAGTCCATCTTCACAACTGGCCTGATTTTCCATCCACTAATAGGGAGCTTGCATTTTTAAACTTAATTATAATGTTTGCACGATAATCTAGATCAATCTAAATATAGTACATCTGATTTAGTTTTGGTCATTTATCGTAGTTAATAAAGAGAATGTGTGATTTCATATTATTTTTATAAAAGGCAAAAAGTAAATGATTTATTTTTCAATTAAACTTAAAGATTCCAAAGTAGATATCAATTATTTTCCCACCTTGAAATTGTCTTAATGAATAATAGCAGTGTAACAGCATTATGTTTTATTAAGTATATTTTTATAGTCTATTGTGATCATGGAAACCCTGGTGGTGTAGTGGTTAAGTGCTATGGCTGCTAACCAAAAGGCTGGCAGTTCAAATCCACCAGGTACTCCTTGGAAACCCTGTGGGGCAGTTCTTCTCTGTCCTATAGGGCCGCTATGAGTCGGAATTGACTCAACATCAATGTTTTTTTTTTATTTTTTAGGGGGGCATTGTGATCATATTAATGGTTTTCATATAGTAATAGAAGGTTGTTGTGTAAAAAACCTGAAATCCAAAGTCAGATAATTTGAATTTCTTCCTTCAAGCACTAAATTCCCTACTTATTATTTGTGTTAAATTTTATTTTTAAAAATATAATTAAACCCTGTGAACCTCAATTTACACACTTATGTAATAAAAAAAAACACAACTGTTTCTGTCTAGTCAACTCCGACTCATAGAGACCCTGTAGGACAAAGGAGAACTGCCCCATAGTGTATGCAAGGAGCAGCTGGTGGATTTGAACTGCCGAATCTTTTGGTTCAGCCAAGTTCTTAGCCACAGCACCATCAGAGCTGCCATGTAATAATATCATTGATGATATAGGCAGTCCTCAACTTATGACATGGCTCCATTCTGACGACTCTGTCCTAAGTTGGTTCTAACGTAAGTTGAATATATCTTTTTTTTTTTTTTTTTTAGTTTTCATTATTTTTGCTTTTTACTGTTAGTATCTTTATAAATTCAATTTTTTCCCTTGGGGGTTGACATGAGAATGATAATATCAGCAAATTATGTGTTACAACATTGTATGTAGTACATATTGCTAACGATGTACAAAAAAAAGGAGAGCGCTAAGGCAGTTCATTGTAGCTCAAATACTTCAGAAGTTAGGGATTACTTGTAGTTAAAAATCTGAATGCCTGTTTTGTGGTATATACAGATTGCTCAAAAAATGTACACCCATTAACACTATGTCTGATTATCTTTATTTATTAAAATAAGGAACCATGCTTGGACAAGTTAGTAACTTGTCGAAGGTCACAGAGCTCATTATGGAACCAGGAGATGCATCCAGGCACTATGTCTGCTGAGTTCACAATCTTACCAACTAGAACGTCTTACCTGTGGTCGATCGATTACACTAATGAAACCAAGTTTTTACTCTTCACTGTATTTATGCCTTTTGGTATCAATACCGGTTGTTGTGGAGTTGGCTCTGACTTATGGCAACCCCAGGTGTGTCACAGTGTAACTGTACTCCATTACAGTTTTCAATGGCTGATTCTCTTCACAGGCATCTCTGGGTGGATTGAACTTTCCACCTTTCAGTTCTCAGCACATCAATCATTTGCACCACCCAGGGACTCCATGTCTTTAGACAGGTGGTTGTAATTGCCTGCCCCTCAGTTTGGCCATGTGATCTGCTTTGGCTAAAATTAAGGTGAGGTTAGTACACATGGCACAAGTGGAGTTTTGAAAGTGATTATATATTAGGACGTGTGCTTCTGCCATCCACACAGGAAGGTCACGCCTCAGGCTAACCTCCTTGTCCAGGGAGGATGATGAAAGACACGTGGAAGAAAACACAATTGTTCCATTTGTCTTAGACAAGGCAGACCTTTATGATCTAAGCCCCATTGAGATCAGCTGAATTTTACCTTTGTCATGCATGAGATATGATTATATAATGTTATTGCATTATTCTCCTGATTTTGGGAATAGATTTGGCAGACTACCTCACTGATTATAAAATAAGGATAATACTAGTACGTATGTCCCAAGTTTATGGAAGAGCCTAAGTAAAAATATTTGCCAGTTATGCTAAAGTCTTCCGATCTCTTCACCTACGACAAATATTCAACTAATCGCTACATTTATTCTGTCTTTTAAGTATTACCCATATATATCTTTTCCTTTTTACTTCCACTTAAACACTGGCATATTTCAAACTTTTGTTATGTTTTGTCAGAACTACTTTTAATATTTTCCAGACATATACTGTAGTCTAGCAGAAAGTTGGTGCTCCTATCCTAAGCTTTCTCCAGTCCATCCTCCAAAAGCCCACCAGAATGATCTTTATACACATGGATTTGAAAAGCTGACTCAGATATTTTCAGTGACTATGTGCTTGGCTAGTAACCAAAAGGTTGGAGGTTCAAGTCAACCCTGAGATGTATCTGAAGAAAGACCTGGCAATTATTTTCTGAAAAATAAGTCATTGAAATCACTATGGAGCACAGTTCTACACAGACACATAAGTAGTCACAGTGAGTCAGGATTGACTCAACAGTAACTGTATTTTTTAATGCATTTCTTACAGGACAAATTTTAAAGCCCTTTATATTACATTAAAGATTCATGTCTTTCTCCTCTATTTCAATTTCTAATAAATCTTCTTATTACACATTTGTCCCCCCTCAAATAAAAATCAGAACTTTCTGGAACAATTGAGTTTCTTAATTGTCGCATTTCTCGGTAAATGCTCAGTCTTCACGAACTGTGCATATACCACAGGGGCGTCACTAGGAGAGTCGCGGCAGGAGGGAGTGGAGTACAGACCACAGTGGGCGACACTGTCAGGAGGGTGACACCAAGAGTGCCTGCAGTGCCACCGGTGCCATCGATGATGCGGTCAGCCCCCATCCTGGGGGATGAGGGCAGGGATCCTTGCTCCCATCGGCACAGCTGAGCTCACTGGTGCAGACCCTGCTGGTCCTACCTGGGGCTCCAGGAGCTGCTCCACCCGTGTCCGGGGCTGGGGCGCCTGGCCCTGGCTTATCCTGCCCCACTGCAGGAGCCGCTAAGGAGATCTGCTTGCAGCCCAGCCTGGCCCCATGTGCTGTCTATCCTTTCTGTTGTGGGGGAGGTAATACCAACCCTAGTGACACTTCTGGATACCAGGTTATCTGCCTGAAATTATTTTCCCTTCTTAGGCTCCAGAAAAGCTATCATTCACCCTCTTAATTCTGCCCAAGTGATTAATTCTGAAGTCATCTTCCCAGTCTACCCGTTTCCAGTATGCTCACTATAGCTGCATTTACCAAATAGCCTTTCTTACTGCAATATTTTTAATTCTTCTCTAGGGTATCAGTGTCTCGAGACAGTGACCCTACATTCTCATCTTTTAATGGGACTTGTACATAATTAAGGACTCAACAACTGTTAATTAAACACATTAGAAGATTGAATATATAATTATAGAGACAGTATTGTCATGGTCTTTTATCAAATTGTTTCCTTTCTTGAGCAGAAGCAATAGATGCCTTTGCTGTGAATTCAGGTTGATAAAGACAATTTGAATTATGCTAACTAATTACTGAGCTGCATTAAATAAATGATCTCAAGGAGTCACAACTTTAACTGAAAGTTAAAACTGATAGTGACTGGGAATATGAAGAAAGGAAGTAAAAATTCTAAACACACTTTTTTTCAGTGGATTTATGTGGGCATTCATATTGTGCTATTTAAACAATGTGATTATATCATTACAAAATGACACACTTCACCTTAGTGTTATTTTTCATACAAAATATTATTTTTGAATGTGCAGGATTACCTAATGTATTTCAGAAACATCTATTATATATGTGGCAGGACTGCTTGAAATGAATGCAATTATTCACGGCAGTGAGAGCTTCTAATTGATTTTATTCTTGAAATGGTTAATATTTAACTTCCTTTGATGAATAATTAATTAATATATAAAGATTAATTTCCTCCACTGCTGGACACTAAATTTATCTGCAAGTAGGTTTACTACTAATTTTGTACAATTTTGAACTTTGTTCCAGCCAGTAGGGGCCACATTGTTGTTGTTAGGTGCCGTTGAGTCGGTTCCGACTCATCATGACCCTATGCACAACAGAAGGAAACACTGCCCGGTCGTGCGCCATCCTTACAATCGTTGTTATGCTTGAGTTCGTTGTTGAAGCCACTGTGTCAATCCACCTCGTTGAGGGTCTTCCTCTTTTCCGCTGACCCTGTGCTCTGCCAAGCATGATGTCCTTCTCCAGGGACTGATCCCTCCTGACAACATGTCCAAAGTATGTAAGACGCAATCTCGCCATCCTTGCCTCTAAGGAGCATTCTAGTTGTACTTCTTCTAAGACAGATTTGTTCGTTCTTTTGGCAGTCCATAGTATATTCAATATTCTTCTCCAACACCACAATTCAAAGACGTCAACTCTTCTCTGGTCTTCCTTATTCATTGTCCAGCTTTCACATGCGTGCGATGCGAGGGGCCAGATTAGTATAAGTTAATTCAAAGTAGCCGTTTTATTCCTTAGGCTTATTTATTTATTTAACAAATGTCGTTAAGCACCCCCACCAGGTGTGCAAGGAGGAAGAGGAAACATAAACAAAAGAGAAGCACTTTAATGAAAATAATAATAATAATAATGGTGATGAAGGGTAAGTATTCAAACAAAGCAAGGCAATGAAGGAGTAGTAGAAAATCTGAATTAGAAAATCACCTTAAGAGCGGGCACACAGAACCTGTTTTAGTTAGTTAGGGAAATAGCTGAGGATTGAAGGGATAGACCAACACTTGTCTGTCAGTTTGTCATACTTTGGTGGCTTACGCTTTACTATCATGCTGGAAGTTATGCCACTGGTAATTCAAGTACCAACAGAGTCACCGTGATGAACAGGTTTCATACTAAGACAAACTAGGAAGAAAGGCCTGGCAATCTACTTCCACAAATTGGTTAATGAAAACTCTATGGATCACAACAGATTATTGTTTGATATAATGCTGGAAGATGAGCCTTCTAGGTTGGAAAGCACTCAAAATATACAATGACTACAACTATAGGCTCAAGTATACCAATGATCATAAAGATGGCACAGAACTGGGCAACATTCAGTTCTGTTGTACATGGGCCATTATGAGTCTACTTGATGGAAACTAATAACAGAGGGATAGAAGGTGAGGTGGCTGGACTTCCTCTACCTATATACGTGGGTAAATATCAAATCCTACCTTTTCTGATGCTATGAGAATAATAACACAAATCAAAATCTTCACCTTTCACTTCCCTCCCACTTTGTTCTGATGCCAGCTGCCCATGTAGCACTCTTCCTCTGACTCAACCACCCAGAGATAAATCAGACCTCACAGGTTAAAAGACACTGTCTTTCTCCTCCAGACTGTCAAGTGAGCTCAAGACTTCAGACACCAGCTGCAAGCTTGGGAGCCCCCAGGGTCCCCTTGCTTCTGACCTGCTACTCCCACTACGCCTGCAGGTTTGATAATTTGCTAGAACTAATCATAGAACTCATGGGAAGTGATGTGTTTATGATTACAGTTTTATTACAGGAAAAAGAATACAAATGGAGAGATGCTTGGGGCAAATCTGGGAGAATTCCCAACGCAAAGCTTCCATGTCCCCAAAAAGAGACACTCTACCTCCCCATGTGCTTCAACGTCTTTCACCACCAGGAAGCCTATGGAGTTTCTGTGTCCAAAGCTTTTATAGTAACCTCAATATGTAGACGTGACCCATTGAAACAGTACACACGTCCCCCCTCAGGTGAGCAGATAACAGGAGGTTGTCTTTTGGCCTGATCGGCCCCTACCTGGGTCACCTCATTAGCATAAACTATTAGGTCTTGTTTGGAGGCCTATAGATAACAAACCAAAACCCAAAACCAAACCTGTTGCCCTTGAGTTGATTCCAACTCATAGCAACCATACAGGACAGAGTAGAACTGTCCCATAGGGTTTCCCAGAAGCAGCTGGTGGATTTGAACTGCCAACCTTTTGGTTAGCAGCCAAGCACTTAACCACTGCACCACCAAGGATCCATAGATGACAAAGGTACCTCAATTACTCAGGAAATTCCAAAGGTTTAGAGTTATCTACTAGAAACCAAGGACAAATGTCAAAATTATTATATTTTATTTCACACCATTCTCATCTGAATGAAAATGAGAGCAGAGGAAGAGAGAAAGGCCTGACATCTTTATTTCCTAATTATAGAAGAAGTTGGCAAATTTAAATGGAGAAGCATGAAATCTGAGTGATAATGAAAGTATCCAGCTTCAATATTTCAAATAACAACGAGATCTTTGGTGAGTGTTAAACCACATTTCAAAACATAGCAAAAGAAGGGTCTGATTTGAAGAGTCACACTTATTTTTTTTATCCCACCAAAGCAGGCCAAGCTTACACAATTAAGCAGGGATGTTAAGTCAAAATAAGGCATCATTTTTATATCTAGAAGCTACAGCATGATTGGAATAAGCATAAGCTTTTTAATTTTCTTTCTTTTTGTGGTATATAACAATACATTGATAACTGACTTAATTTAAAATTAACTTGTAGAATTATCCATACCTGTGCTCAAAGCGCTCTTATTAACTACTAACTTTATCCTCTAATAGATATGCCCTTGGTTTAGATTTTCAAATTAATGTAATAGTAGTAGTAAACCAATATAAAAAACTAACCAGTAACACAAAAAATTAAAACACTTAACATAAATTAATTGATTTTTCAGTATTCCATCTATCTGGTAACATAAGAGTAAATGGGTTCATAACTATTATTGAATGATTTTTGCTGAAACCTGGCCATATTCAAATGAGTCTCAAAGAGATCCTATGGAGTAGGTACAATTTATCACTTCATTTCATATGTTAGGAAACTGCTCTTAGAGTAGTTAAGAAATTTGCTTACAGTCACAGACATAGTAAGTGGTAAAGGTCTAAATTGTATCACCATGAGCAAATCATCATGTAATTGGGAAACAGAAAACAAAAGGAAAATAATCAATTTGTATACAACTAATGTTAATTCATATAAAAATGAAATGCCATTAACAAATTAAAATTAAAAAATGGAAAATATTTGTAATATATATTACAGAAAGTTTATTTTCAAAGTGAATGTTGTTTTTTTTTAGGTGCTGTCGAGTAAGTTCTGACTCATAGCAACCCTAAGTAAAATAGGACAAAACACTGTCCAATCTTGCACAATACTCATAATCTTTGTTATGCTTGAGCCCACTGTTGCAGCCACTGTGTCAATACATCTTGTGAAGGATCTTCCTCTTTTACACTGACCCTCTGCTCTCCTAAGCACGGTGTCCTTCTCTAGGGACTGATCCCTCCTGATAACATGTCCAAAGTATGTGAGACAAAACCTCACCATCCTTGCTTCTAATGAGTACTCTGGCTGTGCTTCTTCCAAGGCAGATTTGTTCATTCTTCTGGAAGTCCATGGTATATTCAATATTCTTAACCAACACTATAATTTAAAGACGTCACTTCTTCTGTCTTCCTTGTTCATTGTTCAGCTTTCACATGCATATTAAATGATTGAAAACACTATGGCTTGAGTTAGGCGCACCTTAGTCCTTGAAGTCCAATCTTTGGTTTTTAATACTTTAAAGAGGTCTTTTGCAGCAGATTTGCCCAATGCAATGCACCCTTTGATTTCTTGACTGTTGCTTCCATGGGCATTGTTTGTGAGTTCAAGTAACATAAAAAAAAAAAAAAAAACTCGACAATTTCAGTATTTTCTCTGTTTATCATAATGTTTCTTATTGGTCCGGTTGTGAGGATTTTTGTTTTCTTTATGTTGAGGTATAATCCATACTGAAGGATGTGGTCTTTGATCTTCATCAGTTCCTCTTTGCTTTCAGCAAGCAAGCTTGTGTCATCGGCATAATGCAGATTGTTAATGAGTCTTCCTCCAATCCTTATGCCATGTTATTCTTTATATAGTCCAGCTTTTTAGATTATTTGCACAGCAAAATTGAATAAATATGGTGAAATGATACAACAACAGTGTATGTGTTTGTTCCTCCTGGAATGTTTGAATGTCCACCAATTCTTTTTGGTACAGTTACTCTGTGTATCCCTTCCATCTTCAGAGTGAATAGTTAGTCAATGTTGATAAGAGGAAAACCCAGCATAAGAAAAATATAACATAATTTACATAACATATAAAAGAATTATATAAACAATTTACAGAATAAATACGTATACTGTTATTGTGTGCCATCCACCTGATTCCTACTCATAGTGACCCTATAGGACAGCGTAGAACTGTCCTATCCAGTTTCCAAGGCTTGAATCTTTACTGGAGCCAATTACCAGGTCTTTTCTTCCTTGGAGTGGCTGATGAGTTCACTGGACCTTTCAGTTAGCCATTACACCACCAGGGTTCCTTTTAAATACACATACCTTAGCTCATATATATGTGCATGTATGTGTATAATATATGTAAAAAACAAAATCAAACCTATTGCTGTCAGGTCAATTCTAACTCATAGTGACCCTATAGGACAGAGTAGAACTGTCCCACAGGATTTTCAAGGAGTGGCTGGCGGATTTGAACTGCTGACTGTTTGGTTAGCAGATGAGCTCTTCTATATACATTTACATGGTACATACATATATATATTTATATGATACATATAAATGCATATATATATATAATTCAAGCTTCTTAGTAGTTGAAAACATACAAATTAAAAAATAATGGAATTCCATTTTAGAATCCATTAAATTGAATTGGGCAATAATTTAAAGTAACTAAAAATATTTAATTCTCACTTGAGATCTGTAAGACTAAGTATTTTACATTATTGGTAGAATAGTTTAATGTCTCTGGATAATAATTTCAGAAAATACGTAAGACTGAACATTTAAATTCAATTTGAAACAGCTATTATCCTTATAAGAATAGATATAAAGGAATAATCAGGGATAGAGGTAAAATTTTAAGTACAAAGATCCTCATGACAGCATTATTTATGTAATATCAAAAATCAAGGTGAATTATAACAATAGTATGAAAATGTTTCAGTAAATTGTAAGATATTCACAGAAGCTCTGGTTGTGCCGCAGGTGAACACTTGACTGCTGACCAAATGATGGGCAGTTCCAACCCATCAGCTGCTCTTCAGGAGAAAGATGTGGCCGTCTGCTTCTGTAAAGATTACAGCCTTGGACATTTCCCTGGGCAGTTCTACTCTTTGGGTTAGCAGCCAATCTCTTAATCACTGCACTACCTGGCTCCTTACTAGCACAGTTGAACTGCTAATTGCATTATGTTTGAAGGTCTTTACTTTCAAACCTTTAAGCTTCAACTTGGATTTTTTATTTCTTAGACTCAATGAACTCCTTTAAAAATTACAGTTAAGGTAACCATATATAAATATGAAGGGAGAAAAATATTAGGAAACACTATTTAAGGATGTCTTCCCTATAACTAGAATGGTTATGAATTTTATTTAGAAAAATAGTAGAGGTGAAAACAAGGCAGGGAAGCACTAAACAGACCACCAAATGGAGAAAGAGAGTCTGTGTGGCAAAATTAACAGGGAACCTCAAAAGGGTCCTTAATAACAGAACCTCTCTTGAAGTGGAATTGACTGCTACTGAAAGAGAATTGTAGGGAAGGCCCAAGAAGGGGAATCAAACTATATATCTATTATACCTTCCATCCTAGGGGCCATTGTTGCTGTGAAATCACTTTTCTGTGTCAACAGTTTACAGAGACATTTTGCTGAGCCTGTAAGCTTATATTTATTGAAATTCTACTTCGAAAAATTATTTGAGGTCTCAGTTGAGGGTCGTTTTTTTCCAAGAAATTTTAGATTTGTTTCTATTAGAAGTCTGAGTTTTACTTTAAGTGTAGTATATTATGACGGTTTTGGCCACTAAACTAATGTAAATTCAGGCCAAAATCCACATAAGTCTAGCTAGTATCCTCAAATTCTCAGCACAGAATTTGCCTTGCATTCAACAATGATGATTATTGCCTAATTTAATATAATAGACTCGGATTTTCTCTTGCATTCTCCTTGAAGTCTGCCTGTGCTGGGCGGGTTTTAATATCTATTTTATACCTTCTTTGAGCACACAGACTTTATTGTGTCTGACATTTATGCAGTGATTTTTTTTTAATGTTCTTCACTCTGCATGCATCCAAGGCCTTTTATGCCCTTGCCATATCACACCCCTTTACAAGCCATCTTTAAAGCCAGAACCCTCAATCTACTTGCATTGGTAATCATCAGAGGGCAGTTGAATATTTCAAAGCTTATGTCTTTCCCTGACATGAAAGAATTTACCTCTCTTTCAAGTTCATCTTTCACCCTAAAGTACAGAGTTTTTGAATATTTATCTAGTATTTGGGGGTTTGATAATGATGTATTTAATTTAAATTACAGGACAGGATTTCTAGTCTACCATGGCCCCACATATCTGCTAGTTTGTTGTACTGTGGTGGCTAATGTGTTGCTGTGAAGCTGGAAGCTATGCTACCAGTATTTCAAATATCATCAGGTTCAACAATGATGGGCGGGTTTCAGCAGAGCTTCCAGACTAAGACAGACTAGGAAGAAAGACCTGACTGTCTACTTCTGAAAGCTCTGGCCAGTGAAAATCTTATGACTAGCAGAGGAACATCATGCGGTATAGTGCTGGAAGATGAGTCTCTGTGGTTCAAAGACACTCAAAAGCAATTGGGGGAGAGCTGCCTTCTCAATGTAGAGTGGGCCTTAATGATGTGGATGGAGTACAGCTGTAGTGATCTTTATTTGCTGATGTGGCATGACATAAAATGAGAAGAAACAGCTGTAATTATCCATTAATAATTGGAATGTGGATTGTATGAAGTGTGAATCTAAGAACATTGGAAGTCGTCAAAAATAAAATTGACTTCATAAAAATCGATATTCTAGGCATTAGTGAGCTGAAAGGGACTGGTATTGGCCATTTTGAATCAGACAATCATATGATCTACTATGGCCTGGAATGACAAATTAAGGAGAAATGATGGAGTATTCATTCTCAAAAAAACATTTCAAGATTTGCCCTGAAATGCAATGTAGTTGGTGATAGGATAATGCCCATATGTCTGCAAGGAAGACCAGTTAATAAGATAATTACTCAAATTTACACACTAACTGCTAATACCAAAGATGAGGAAATTGAAGATTTTTATCAACATCTGCAGTCTGAAATTGACCAAACACTCAATCAAGGTGCACTGATAATTATTGCTGATTGTTATGCAAAATTTAGAAATAAAGAAGAAGGATCTGTATTTGGAAAATGTAGTGATAGAAATGATGCTAGAGACAGCAGATAGAATTTTGCAAGACCAGCAACTTCTTCCTGTGGACCTCCCAGATGGAATAGGCAGGAATCAAATCAACTACATCGTGGAAAAAGACAGTGGAGAAGCTCAATAACATCATTCAGAACAGGGCCAGAGGCCAACTGTGGGACAGACCATCAATTGCTCATATGCAAGTTCAAGTTGAAACTGAAGAAAATTAGAGCAAGTCCATGAGAGCCAAAATACAACCTCGAGTATATTCCTCCTGAATTTAGAGATCTTTTTTTTCTTAAATTACTGTGTTTTAAGTGAAAGTTTACAATTCAAGTTAATCTATCCACACAAAAAATTTATACACACCTTGCTATGTAACCCTAGCTGTTCTCCCCCTAATGTGACAGCACACTCCTCCCCTCCACCCTGTATTCCCCATGTCCATTCAACCACCTTCTGTCCCCTTCTGCCTTCTCATCTCACCTCCAAGCAGGAGCTGCCCACATAGTGTCATGTGTCTACTTGAGCCAAGAAGCTCACTCCTCGCTAGTATCATTTTCTGACTTATAGTCTAGCCCAATTCCCATCTGAAGAGTTGGCTTCAGAAACGGCTCCAGTCTTGGGCTAACAGAGGGTACAGGGGTCATGACCTCTAAGGTCCCTCCAGTCTCAGTTAGACCATTAACCTGGGCTTTTTATGAGAATTTGAGATCTGCATCCCACTGTTCTGCTCCATCAGGGATTCTCTGTTGTGTTCTGTCAGGATAGTTATCGGTGGTAGCTGGGCACCATCTAGTTCTTCCCATCTCAGGTTGATGGAGTGTCTGGTTTACGTGGCCCTTTCTGTCTCTTGGGCTCGTATTTACCTTGTATCTCTGGTATTCTTCATTCTCCTTTGCTCCAGGTGGGTTGAGACCAATTGACGCATCTTAGACACCTGCTTGTTAGTGTTTAAGACCTCAGATGCCACTCACCAAGTGGGATACAGAAAGTTTTCTTAATACATTTTGTTATGCAAATTGACCTAGATGTCCCCTGAAACCATGGTCTCCAGACCTCCATCCCTACAGACTATCTTAAGAATAGATTTGATGCATCAAACATTAATGACTGAAGGCCAGACAAGTTGTGGAATGACATCAAAGGCATCATACTGAAGAAAGCAAAAGGTCATTAAAAAGACAAGAAAGAAAGAGAAGACCAAAAAACATGTAAAAATTGACTCTGAAACTTGATATTGAATGCAGAGTGGCTAAAGTAAATGGAAGAAATAATGAGCTGAACAGATGATTTCAAAAGGTGTCTTTAGAAGACAAAGTATTGTAATGAAATGTGCAAAGACCTGGAGTTAGAAAACTGAAAGGGAAGAACACACAGAACATTTCTCAAGCTGAAAAAAATGGAGAAAAAATTCAAGCCTTGAGTTGCAATATTGAAGTATTCTATGGGGAAAATATTGAACAACATTTTGGAAATGCTGCCCACATTTGGAACAATCTCAAAAAACAATCTTTTCTAGCTCCCTTGACATGTTTCTGATTTTAGGGCCTGATAAAACAACTTCTTCCAATTACTTTTCTAACCCTAGGGATGTTACTACTAGATGGTGCTATCTAGGTAGCCTTATTCCCTTCTGCTTGGCTTCTCAGCTTATCCATTATTTAAGTAAAATATTTCCTGTATTTCTTCCCAGAAGAGTTTTTTCTTCCTCTATAGATGCTAACCTTTACAACAATTAACACATTATTCTATCTGTGCGGTATAACACGAGATTATTTTAATTTTAGGGTCATGTCTGTCATTAGTAAGAAGCATCGATATAAGAGTCAGTCAGGCCTTCCCTTGAATATTGACTATGTTACAATAAGAGCAGTGTGATTTCAGAAAATTTACTCAAACTCTCAAACATAAAATGGGGACAAATGAGTATGATGAACATTAAATGAGTGATTTATATAGTACTTAACATAGTGCATTGCACTGAGTAATATCCTGTTATTATTTTACAAACAGGTTTATTTGGGATTGGAAATACAATGCCAATTAAAAAAATGTCTTTTCCATTGTATCTGGTTTTATTTTATTACTTTTTGACCAAGCAAACATTCCAATTCTTCTCATTTTCCAGGCATTGGGAGGCATATATCATACCCTCTCACATATAAAAACCTGGTTAAAATCTATATTTCCTCAAACATTTGTTTTCATGTCTCTTACTGGACATATATTAAAACATATGGAAAAAATAGTTTTGTGAAAATATTTTCAACGAAGACGTTAGGTGTGTATCTGTGGAACAGTGATTGAGGTCAAGGAAAGTTGCCTTTTTATTGCCATATACCCCACATCACAAAGTTTAGTACAAGTTAGTATTCCAGTACATATTTTTATTATTATTTGAGAAACAAATCAATGTTTATCATAATAAACTAAATCTGTTGTGGGAGAAAAGAAACAAGACGAATGAACTCTGAAACATCACAAATAATCATGAAATTATTTTTATTCCCCTCCCCTCCATTTTTTTTTTTTTTAATACAATATTCTTTAATGTCATATTTTTGCTAGGTGGCATCCAGGTCAGTTCAGATTCACAGAATGAAACACTGCCTGGCCCAGCACCATACTCACAATCCTTGCTGTGTTTGAGCCCATTGTTGCAGCCACTGTGTCAG
Source organism: Elephas maximus indicus (assembly GCF_024166365.1). Lineage (NCBI taxonomy): Eukaryota > Metazoa > Chordata > Mammalia > Proboscidea > Elephantidae > Elephas > Elephas maximus. The sequence goes on along the minus strand of NC_064833.1, from coordinate 31,461,866 downwards.
TCCATGTCGCTGAGGGTCTTCCTATTTTTTGCTGGCCCTCTACTTTTTTTTTTTTTTTTTTTTATCAAGCATGATTCCTACCTCCAGGGAATGGTCTTACTTAATAACATGCCCAAAGTATGTGAGATAAAGTCCATCCTAGATTCTATGGAGCATTCTGGCTGTACTTCTTCCGAGACAAAATTACTCGTTCTTCTGGCACTTGATGATATATTCAGTATTCTTCACCAAAACTGTAATTCAAAGGCATCACTTCTGCTTCGATCTTTCTTATTTACTGTCAAGGTATTGCATGCATATGAGGCAAATGAAAATATCATGGCTTGGGTCAGGTCCACCTTAGTTCTCAAAGTGATGTCTTTGCTTTTTAACACTTTAAAGAGGTCTTTTGCAGCAGGTTTACCCAATGCAGTATGTCTGATTTCTTGACTACTGCTTCTGTGGCTGTTCATTGTGGATCCAAGTTTTTAAAATGAAATTCTTGACCACTTCAGTCTTTTCTCTCTTTATTGTGATGTTGCTTATTGGCCCAGTTGTGAAGATTTTTGTTTTCTTTATGTTGAAATGTAATCCATACTGAAGGCTGTAGTCTTTGATCCTCATCAGTAAGTGCTTCAGGTCCTCTTCACCTTCAGTGAGCAAGGTTGTGTCATCTGTAAATCACAGGTTGTTAATGAGTCTTCTTCCAATCCTGATGCCATGTTCCTCTTATAGTCCAGGCTCTAGAATTATTTGGTCAGCATACAGATTGTATAGATATGGTGAAAGGATACATCTCTGGCACACACCTTCCTTGTGCATAGTCACTGTTTATGTAATTATAAAAAAAGGTATTTGCAATAAATAAGTCATTGGTCTTGAAAAATTCTATCATGTGAATTTTGGCATCGCTTCTATCACTAAGGGCATATATTACAACTATGGATCTTTCTTCTTTGTTTCCAACTTTTGTGTTACAACCACCAGTAATTATCAATGCATCTTGATTGCCTGTTTGATTAATTTCAGAATGCAGAAATTTGAAAAATCCTGTTTCTTCTTCTATGGCAGCAGTGATTGGTGGGTAAATTTAAAAAATAGTCCTGTTAACTGGTCTTCCTTTTGGGCGTATGGATATTACTGACAGCATTGTACTTCAGGCTAGATTTTGGAATAGTCTTTTTTATAATGAATGCAATGCCGTTCCTCTTCATTTTGACATTCCCAGCACAGTAGACCATATAATGGTACAATTCAAAATGGCCAGCTGGTATTTCAACCACCTGTGGCATATCTTCCAGCATCATGGCAGCATGAAAGCCATCACAGTATGACACACTGACAGACAAGTGGTGGGGCTTTATTATAGTAGAGACAGTTGTTCATGGAGGCAATTAGCCGCACATTTTATTTCTTCCTCCTGTTCCTGACTCTCCATTTTCATCTGCTGCTCTAGATGAACACAGATCATTTGTTGTGCCTTCTACGGTTCCTTGAAATCTTTTAAGCCTTCTCCCCCCACCACCACAAGCACTACACAATGAACTAGGAGGGAGAATAGAAGAACTAAACATGCTATTAGACCAATTAACTGGGGGTGTTTCATGAAAACATGACCTCAAACCAAGGAAGAAAATTCCATAAGGTATTTGGTTGTACATAGGCAGCCTCAGTAAAAAAAGGAATTTTTTTTTTTCCTACTCTTTTTTGGGATTTAGTTGTAAATATATCTATCACATGACTTTTGCCAATTCAACTTTTTTACAGGTGTACAGCTTATTGACAGCAATTGCACTAATCAGCTGCACAACCCTACCCTTAATCAATGTGATTTTTTCTTCACCGTTAAGTCAAATTTCAGTATTCCATAAGCAATAATTTCCCCATTTCCCCCTTCCTTCCACTCCTGGTAATCACTAAGAAACTTTGGTCTCTGTACATTTGCCTGTTCTTGTCTATTTATGTAAATGAGGTTATACAATATTTGTCCTTTTGTGATTGACCTACTTTACACAGCATAATATCTTCAAGCTGCATGCATATTGTAGCATGTATCAACATTCATTTTTCTTACTGACTAAGCAGTATTCCAACGTAAGTATGTACCACATTCATCTGTTGAGGGCATTTAGTTTGTTTTCACCTTTTGGCTTTTGTGAATAGTGCTGCAGTAAACATTGTTGTACAAGTATCTGTTTGAGTCTCTGCTTGCAAATGTTTCTGATATAACCTAGGACTGGAATTGCTGGATCATACATAGTTCTATTTTTTTGTTCCTTGAGGAACTGCTACACTGTTTTCCACAACAGCTGTATCATTTTGCATTCCCATTCTCAGTGGATAAATGTTTCAGTTTCCTCATAATCTGGCCAATATTTATTATTTCCTGATTCTGTTTTATTTTTGTTTTATCTTAGCCATCCTAAGTAAAATGGTATCTCATTGTGGCTTTGATTTGCATCTCCCTGATTGCTAATGAGTTGTACATCTTTTCATTTACTTGGTGGCCATTTGAATGTCCTCTTTGGTGAAATGCCTATTCAAATCATTTGCCCATTTTTGATTGGGTTTTTTATCTTTTTGTTGTTATCAAAATTTATATACATTTTGGTCATTAGATTCTTATCAGGTAAATGATTTTCAAAGATATTATCCCATTTGGTAGCCAGTTTTTTTTTTTTTTAATTTTTTTGTTAAGTCTTTGGATGAGCCAAAGTTTTTAATTTTTATGATTTACCATTTATTTATTTTGTCTTTTGCTGTTTGTGCTTTTGTTATTATATAATCAATAATCCATTGTTTAAAGCTAGGCCTGTCAGCCTTGTCCCTGCATTTTCTTCTAAGAATTGTATGGTTTTAGTTTTCACATACAGGCCCTTAATCCATTTTTGAATTTGTTTTTGTGTATGGTATGACACCTGGGTCGTGTTTCAATTTTCTGTATATGGAAATCCAATTTTCCTAACACCATTTATTTGAAGATGCTTTTCTTTCCCCATCGAATGGACTTAGCACCCTTGTCAAATATTAGTTGACCATAGATGTGTGGGTTTATTTCTGGACTTTCAATTCAATTTCATTTGTCTTTTCTTCTATTGTTATACCAGTACCAGGATGTTTTGATTATTGTAGCTGTTTAACATGTTTTAAAATCAGGCAATGTGAGTCCTCTTACTTTATGTTTCTCTTGCAACACTATTTTAGCTAGTTAAGGCCTCTTGCCATTCCATATAAAGTTAAGGATTGGTTTTTCTTTTCCTGTACAGAAGGCTGTTGGAATTTTTACTGGGATTGTGTTGAATCTATAGATTGCTTTGGGTAGTATTGATATCTTAACAATATTAAATCTTCCAATCCATGAATATGGAACAACTTTCATTTATTTAAGTCTACTTCAATCTTTTTCATCAGTGTTTTAAGATTTTCATTGTATAAGTCTTTCACATTTCTGGTTAAATTTATTCCTATTATTTTATTCTCTTAGATGCTATTGTAAATGGAATCATTTCTCTAATTTCCCTTTCAGATTTCTCATTGCTGGCATATAGAAACCCGACTAATTTTTGTTTGTTGGCCTTGTACCCTGCAACTTTGCTAAATTCCTCTATCGGCTCTAGAAGTTTGCTGCAAATGCTGAGATTTTTTATGTATAGGATCATGTCATCCTCAAATAGAGATAATTTTATTTCTTTCCCAACCTGGACACCTTTTTTTTCTTTTTCATGTGTTATTGCTCTGGTTAGGCCTTCAAGTCTTTTTATAAGTACCTTAAAATTCTCTAAAGCACCCCGGCAGCTTCCATTTAATTCTCATGAATTGGTTTCTATGAAAAGCAAGGAAATCTGAGAAAGTGACTTTTTGTATTTCTAGTTTGTATTGTGGGAGGAAACTAGGCAAAAGGATTAGAAAATATTTTAACAAACTGAAAGTTTCTTCAACAGCAATACAAAATGTGCAAATTTGCTCTTAGGTTGTAACTTTGAGTTTAAATATAGTTTAAAGTAATCTTTAAAATAAAACTATGAAGTATACACATAAGATATATTATATGTAAAAATACCAAACCAGACAAAACCAAACCCATTGCTGTTGAGTCGATTCTGCCTTATAGTAACCCTATGGGCAGAGTAGAACTCCTCCGTAAGTTTCCGAGGAATGGCTAGCAGATTCAAATTTCTCGCCTTTTGATTAGCATCCAGGCCCTTACCCACTGCACCTCCAGGGATCCTTACGTAAGTATAGTTTATTATAATATATTAATTACTAATATTACTTTTGAATATACTATAGACTGCCAAAAGAATGAACAAATCTTTCTGGGAAGAAGTACAGCCAGAATGCTCCTTAGAAGCAAAGATGGCAAGATTACATCTTATATACTTTGGACATGGTATTAGGAGGGACCACTCCCTGGAGAAGGACATCATTCTTGGTAAAGTAGAACATCAGTGAAAAAGAGGAAGACCCTCAATGAGATGGCCTGACACAGTGGGTGCAACAATAGGCTCAAGATTGTGAGGATTGCAGAGGACCGGGCAGTGTTTCCTTCTATTGTACGTAAGGCCCCTATGAGTCAGAACTGACTCAATGGCACCTAACAACAATAATAATTTTACTAGTATAAAATTCTAACTCTGGTTTATTAGAGATAAAAAATATTTAACTACTTTTAAACTGTAGTTGACAATTGACATTGTCAATGCTATTTTTATTTGCCATGCATATTACACTTTATATAGTTAACCACATACTGTTTTTTGAACAATTGCATGGTACAGTGAAAAGCACATCTAACAAAGAGTCAGAAAGCCCACATATGACTTACAGTTTTGTCATTCACTTTTTTTTTGTAGAAGTGTGAAATTTAGCAAGTCCATAAAATCCTCAGTATTCAGTTTCCTTTTTTTATATAAATAGGATGATAATTTATCTGCCTACTTCAGAAATTTGCTGTGTAGATTAAATGAGATAATACACTTGAAACCGAATTGTGAGATGTAAGGTGCTAAATCAGTTTTTGATACTATTTGAGGAAAGGAGAAAGCCTTTAATTTGTTACAGTTATTAATGAAAATACAATAACTTTTCAGAGGACAGAATGTTCTAATAGTAGACAGAATATTCTAATACTCTAAGAGATTATGCATCTTCCCACAATATTAGTTAATACGCACATGTGGACACTAGCGATCATGGACATCTAAATGGGTTCAAATGTGAAAATGATGGTGGATAAGACAGAAAGTAAAATCCTGGACATAGTTCAGAAACAGCATGTCTACAGTAATTTTGTGGGATATATATGATAAGTCTTGGGTTCTAACAAAGGGTTGGGTAGAGCAAATTACATTAAAGAGCAAGTCAGTAAAGATTTTGCACACTATACATTTGGCATAGGCATGTCACAATTTTAAGTTTCTAATGTTAGAATCAAAATGAATTGTTAAGTAAATGAAGCTATATTAATGTTTTAAATCTGAGTAACTTTTGACATTATTAACAGCATGTACTTTCAAGCATGTTAACATACATTTCAAAGAGAGTTTATTGGATCTTTATTATTGGCTACACACCTTGTTACAGTCTGTGTATTCATCAGTATTCTAAGGTCTCATAATAAAACTAATATGTGACCTATGAAAACTCAGATAAAACAAATTGAGACTGTTGTTCATCTACTGAATAATGAAAGTCTTTCCCCAAACCATTCAGTCCGAGTCCAAAGAATATCCATATGCTTGATCAATATCTTTGTGAACAATTAAAATAACTCTATGTTTAAAAAGTGCTCTTATATTAAAGAAGAAAACTGATAATGTTACTAAGTGATAAAATATCTATGACTGAGTCAGTAAATAATTTTTTTTTCTTAAATAGAATTTTTCTGTCATTTATAGCAAAAAAAAAAATACCATTTAAATCCCTTAGGAAGGCATCATGCTGGAAATTCATACATCATCTCTCAAGCCTAAAATAGCCACTTTTCTTCCAACAGGATAATGGATCGATATTTCTTTGCAATAGCACACAATAGCGTAGTTGGCTTGCGTTAGAGCAACGCTTTGTGAAAAACATTGCACCTTTAAATACTAGAACCACCTTCCGGTGGAGAGAAGCTTGCAAAGAAAAGACACTGCTGCAGCTTAAGTGGGTTTCTCTGGAAAGATGAGATTACTCTCTGCTTGGCCTTTTTACTTTGTCTTTTAGCCATAGGATAAACTTCTAATCCGAATTGATACCTCTAGCAAGAGAAGATTTATTTAACAAAGAAAGGCAAACGCTTGAAAATTACCGGAGAGATGTAACAACGCACATGTATCAACATTGCCAGAAGACAGCTTTTGAAAATAGAGATCTATATATTCTGGTTTATCTTTGTATAAAATGCAAATTAGTTTTTGCAGCTTTTATTACCACCACCATGGTTCCAGTGCTTGTTTCATACTGCACATTACCCTTGCTGTATTCTACCGTGAAAAGAAACAGTTTTAATCCCCATGTTCAAAGGCAGGGAATTACACAAGGGCATCAATAACAGGAGGCAGGCTCATTCAAAGTCATTTCAGTAGCTGCCACCAAAAGTATTATTATTAACTGTATGGGAATGTCCTTTTTATCATTGGCTACAGTAGAGGTCCAAGTAATGCACAGAAATCATGAGCTCCTAGAGTCACACAGCACTCCTTTTTTTTTTCCCCTCAAAGGCAGAAATAATATATGCAGGACTAGTATTTCATTCCAACTACAGACTTAGTCATGTAAGATTTACTTCAAAAACATTGATTTTAGCTGGGTAATGAGGAGAGTGAAACTGTTCCTTTGAAGCCTGGGGCTGTATCTCAAAGCAATGTCCGTAAATTTAAAACGCATTTTATTTTCCATTCATGCAATCAGTTTAAATAATCTACATCGATTTTTTAAAATATTAAAATAATATATCTGACCAAACTTTCAAGTAAAATTGAAATGGGAAAAATGGCCATGTGCGCATGTATTCTAGGGCTACATAGCCCCAAAATCTGTAAATCCAGAGAAACACATAATAGATTTTTGAGAAGTCCAGATTTTGCAAGACCCATAGCAAATGGAAGAGTATGGAAAGTTCATATGGGATCCTCTTTTTGAAATGTTTTAAAATATAAACAGCAATAATAAAAACAGCATTTTTTAAAAAGTTATGTATTTTTCATGATGACTATAAAAATGATATAATTCTAATAATTCTGTTCATGAAAACAATGAAGGTGTGGTGAAGTATAGAAACTCAGTAAGGAGGATAAGTTAGCTATTAGGCATTAGTTAAGTCTCTATTGTTGTTTGGAATTTAAAGTAAGCCTTCTGAGACTGTGAAAGTTGGAAAAAGGTGTGGCAGTCTGCTTCAGTGAAGATTTACAGCCTAGGAAACCTGACGGGGCAGTTCTGTTCTCTCCTCTAGGGTCACTGTAAGTTGGAATTGACTCAACAGCAGCCGCAATGAATAGACTCTAGGCAGCATAACTTATGCTTCGAGGCAGAGTAGTGATATTTAACAGGCATCTAGGTTGGAATGGTAGCCCATGTTCCTTGTACTACAGGGATCTGTGATATTTGCTATTACAATGATTCTCAAATTTTGATATCCATAAAAACCACATGAAGTTATTTTGAAAAATATAGATTCTGATTAAAAAAATCCAGAACGGGGGTTGAGATTCTGTGTTTCTAACAAGCTCCCTATTATGTTCATGTTTCTGGGGATATCACACTTTGATTGAACCATTACTATCCAGTCAATTTTGATTCATAATGACCTTATAGGACAAAGCAGAACTGCCCCATGGGGTTTCCAAAGCCGTAAATCGTTACAGAAGCAGGCTGCCACTTCTTGCTAGTGCTGAGCAGCTGTTGAGTTCAAACCTTGGACCTTTCAATTAGCAGCTGAGTGTTTAACCACTGTATCACCAGGGCTCCTACACTTTGATTAGCAGGTGAATACTTAATAGACAAGATCATTTTTAGGGAATGGATGGCTGGTCAGCTGACTAGGGGCTTACTGGATATGTTTAACCAACAACAACAAAAAAAATGAATGTTGAGGAGCAGAAGTCTGAGTCGGATTTCTAATTAAACGTTGCAATCCTTCACCCGTTTCTAAGCCAATTTTCAGATCCAGAAACCATTGATCAGAGTAGCTGTTAGTTCCCCATGAGAAAGAATACTGAACATGAAGGTAAAAAAGTAAATATTTTCCCAAAGTGACTTGCAACTATTAATAAGAATAATGTAGAGACTGGAAAAGGTATATAACTGAATTCTTGTAGGCTATGGAGGGCTGTTGAACCAACACAGACAAGTCAGGAGGCTCAAAATACCATCACGACTGAGGTGATTAATGAAATTTTGACTGAAGTCCATCTGAAGGTAGGTCCCAAAGAGTCATTGTCTGGATCTGTGGTTATAGTCAAACCCCCAAATACATAATTGGATAGTTACCCTTGACAGCTGTCAGATTGCTCACATTCTTGTCTGACTGTGGAGTAAGAATAATTTAAATAGAAACATTCAGTTGAAAACACCCTGCCTTCCAACCAACATATTAAAATAGAAGAAATATTTCATCCTGGGTAGAGAGGCAGAAAGTAGTGTCATACTCATACATTACAGAATGAAAAGACGGTGGTCTCTATTATATACCTACTCAGGTATATCTATATGTCTCCTTCAATAACAAGATGAGTCGTGGTGGATTATGATGTACTCTCATAATCATTACCATATGGTAGTCAAAATTGAACTATGTGCCCCAAATGTGGCAAAGTTACTGGTTCCCTTTCTCTAGAAAACCCTGATTGAGACACGCAGTGTGACAAAGGTAGAACAATTGCATACTTCACTATTTTGGGAGAAAGTTTTATCAATATCGATAAGTATCAATAGCAGAAAAATGTAGCTTAAACTATTAACAGATCTGTGTTAAGTATTTTTGTAGAGATTGCCACCAACTACCTACCTTGAAGAAGCCTGCACTGGACTGGATTTTATGTAGGAAATGAGCAGACCTGAATAGTGGAAGGTGTGGGAAAGACTGTGGATAATTAATAACCTACTCATCTTCTCCTATTCCTCTGTTTTGGTCTAGCCGTTGGTGTTACAAGTGTCACTAAGGTGGCACTTGATAGTACCTTGCCTCAGCTGCCACATGTGTCTCTAGCTTTCCGTCTTAAAGATTCTATGTCTCTTCCACTGCATGAATCACTTGCTTTAGCCTACATAGGAGACATTATCAGACCTGGAATTCAAAGGTGTTAAAACCCTGGGGACAAGGGGAGTCAGTGTTCCAAGCAGACAAAGATGCTCTCAGTGTTGCTATTTAAGACAGTCCCCAGGTGTGTTAAATTCCAATTGCCCCTAGTGTTAACTAGATTAATAGTAAACCTAGGATTTGTTTTTGCTTCGTCCGTTCATCCACGTTCACTTTCCTTAGTTCCTCTAATCATCTTCCATGGAATTATTTCCTAGAATAAATTACCTGAATAAATAAATTATTCTTATTTTAGATTATGTAGTGGGGAACACTTAAGGCCAGGCAACATTTTAAGGCCAATACTTGATATATGAAACACTCAGCTGACAACTAGTGGAAAAGTATGTTTCGACCATGGGCCAAAGAGAGATGCTACATATCAAATCATAAAATAGAAATGCAACTATAAGTTGGAATTCTTAGAAAATAACTTTCTTAGGTACAACAAGGTGAACTGTCAAAATAATCAATCATATTTTGCTGAATACATTACAGTTACAATTGGAACAGATTTAAAGAGAAAAGTTATAGCTAAATATAGAAGAGCTGAAAGATAGTGACTTTCCCTACAAGGGGTTGGGTAGGCGGTAAACACTATTAAATAATAATTCAAAGCAGGAAGCAACAAAAAAAGAGGATTAAGAACCCCATGGTGAATAACAAAAACAAGTAAGCAATGTGAAATCAAGAAATTTTGTACGAAACAACATGCATTGTAGAATACAAATGATAGTATTCTGTTTCTAACAATATGCTAAATAATATGTTTCAACTCTTCTTCACTCTCAAAAAATTGGAAAAAATAGATGATGATGATCTGATCAAGGCATTTATGTTATTTTTTTGACTGGTGTGATATTTTTGCTTTCAAAATATTGCTCCTGCAGGAAATATATTATTTTTAGTCTGTCATGAATGGTTTCTCTTTTTGTTCAGGGCACACACATGCACACACACACACACACACGCTACATATACATAAAATGTATGTATATACGTACATATACGTATATGTATATTATACATATACATATACACACATGAACATATTATATAGACATTTCTATCTACATATTAATATTTACATATTGTTGTAATTTTTTAAAACACTTTTTTATTTCCTCCAAGACAAGGAATACATAGATTTGTGTGTGTATTTTAAAACATAATGTAGTATATGTAAATCAAATTGGATTTAATAACCATTATTAAATAACCATTATTAAAGAACATAGCAAATTCCTTCACAGTCATTGTGACGTAGTTAATGGGATTTCACAATATTTGATTCTCACAATTCTATGTTTGAATTGCCTCATAGGGCTGCACCTTTTAAAATATTCTGCCAATTTGGATTTATGTATACTTCATTATGTTTTAAAATGCACACATGAATCTATGTATTCCTTGTCTTGGAGGAGATAAAAATGTGTTTTAAAAATTACAAAAAAATGTAAATATTAACAATATGTAGATAGAAATGTTTATGTAATAACCATGGAAACCCTGGTGGCATAGTTGTTAAGTGCTATGGCTGCTACTCAAGAGGTCACCATTTCGAATCCTCCAGGCAGTCCTTGGAAACTCTGTGGGGCAGTTCAACTTTGTCCTATAGGGTCGCTATGAGTTGGAATCGACTCGATGGCAGTGGGTTTGGTTTTTTTTTTTTTTTTTAATAATAACCATAATCATCTAAGATTTATTCATCTCCAAATAATATTTGGAGGCATCTATATATCACCTTTGAATCTCTATTTCTTGGTACCTCAAGTAGCTAAGTTTTTTATTTAAACTCCTCTTCAAAATTCTTATTCTGCCTCAATTTCTGCTGTGCTCTATCTATCCTGCTAACTTATACTTGACTTTTGCCTTCTTCCTTCAATCCATTCTTGATTTGGGGCCAAATGGAAAATCACTTCTGCACCACTATGCCAAGATGATGGCATGTTTTATTTCTCCATTAGACACTCCTATATATTTTTTGTCCCAATTATATATTATTATAATAATATTGGAACAAAAATAACTAAATTATAACAAAACTAAAACTAAAGGCACAATTTGAAAATAAGCAGTGCAAGGAAATATAGAGTAAGTTTCCATATGTATTACATTTTCATATTGTAATGATGTACTCTTATTTAAATGACATTAATATCTGAATCAAAGTGGCTTGGTGACACAATGTTTAAGCACTTGGCTGCTAATCAAAAGTTTGGCAGTTCAAGCCACCCAGTAGCTCTGTGGGAGAAAGATTTGATGATCTGCTCTTGTAAGGTTACAGCCTAGAAAACCCTGTGGGAAAGTTCTACTTTGTCATACAGGGTCACTGTGAGTCAAAAATCAATTCAATAACTCGTAAAAACAATACTCTAATACTGAATTTTAATACGATAATTTCTTTCTCAGAGAAAATTGAAATAATGCCAATATTCTAAGCTTTTTATAGACAAATAATCAAACTAATCTAGGTTTCTATCCTTCATTTCTCCTATCTAAGGCCAGTCATCTTAAGATCACACATGTGCCTCAATTAGCCTGCCTATGCCCTTACTCCACTTCCACTTCTGCTTCCATTCTACTTACTTCATAAGCCAAAAAACCAAACCCAGTGCTGTCGAGTTGATTCCAACATTCATAAGTCATGCCAATTTGAATACCAAGGCAATCTTTCTTCTTTACCTTGCTCTAAGGGTATATAGCCTTTCAGGGTCCCATCCAAAAATTGGTAGAGGGAGGTACGAGGCTCATCATACTTGGTGAACTCTAAGCTCTAAGTTTTATCTCCTTCACCCTAAAAGGAGTCCACTGATCTACCAAGTTTCTCAGTCACCACTTTTACACTTGGCAGATGTCTCTAGGAGAAAAGGTTCCCCCCAAAATGGTCTGAATTCATTTTTAGTAGATATTTATGAGTTGTCCTTTTGGAAAAAGAATTTTAGAACATCGTTTTACTTAGTGGTTATTGCATAACATTGTAAAACCTATCATTTTTCAGAAATCTAAACAATAGTTTTTGTATGATATTAATCATATAACTGAAACATATTTAAGTCTAGAATTCACTTCACATTTAAGAATATATAGTATATTTTATATTATTTATGACTATTTCTGTTAATATTGACATCAATTGTTCTTATTTAAAGGTTTTTATTAATCAAAGTTCACTATCTCTGTAAATAAGAATACAGATATAGTTGTTGTTAGGTGCCATCCAGTCATTTCCAACTCATAGCAAACCTGTGTACAACAGAACAAGGCCTTGCCCAGTCCTGTGCCATGCTCACAATTGTTGTTATGCTTGAGCCCACTGTTGAAGCCACAGTGTCAATCCATCTCCTTGAGGGCCTTCCCCATTTTCACTGACCTTCAACTTCACCAAGCATAATGTCCTTCTCCAGGTACTGGTCACTCCTGATAACATGTCTAAGGTATATGAGATGAAGCCTCACCATTCTCACTTCCAAGGAGCACTCTGGCTGTATTTTTTCCAAGACAGGCTTATTCATTTTTCTGGCAGTCAGTGATAGAGTCAATATTCTTTGCCAACACCATAACTCAAAGGCATCAATTCTTTTTTGGTCATCCTTATACATTGTCCAACTTTCATATGCATATGAGATGATTGAAAATATCATGGCTTGTACCAGACTCGTCTTAGTCCTCAAAGTGACATCTTTGCTTTTTAACACTTTGAAGAGGTCTTTTGCAGCAAATTTGCTCAATTCAATACTTTGTTAGATTTCTTCAATGCCGTTTCCACGGTCTTTGATTGTGTATCCAAGGTAAATGAAATCCTTGATAACATCCATCTTTTCTTCATTGATCATGTTGTTGCTTATTGATCCACTTGTGAGAGTTTTTGTTTTCTCTGTGTTGAGGTGTAATCCATACTGAAGGCTGTAGTCTTTGATTTTTGTCAACAAGTGCTTCAAGTCCTCTTTACTTTCAGCAAGCAAAGGTGTGTCATCTGCATAGCACAGGTTGTTAATGAGTCTTCCTCCATTCTGCCACATTCTTCTTCATATAGTCTGGCTTCTTGGATGGTCAACATAAAATTGAATAAGTATTGTGAAAGGATGCAGCCTTGACAAACACCTTTTTAGATTTTAAACCATTCAGTAACCCCTTGCTCTGTTCTGATGACTGCCTCTTGGTCTATGTACAGACAGGTTCTACATGAGCACAATTAAGTGTTCTGGAATTCCTGTTCTTCACAATGTTAGACATAAATTGTATGATCCTCGCAGTTGAATGTCTTTGCATAGTCAATAAAACACAGGTAAACATCCCTCTTGTATTCTGTGCTGCCAGCCAGTGTCCATCTGACAACAGCAATGATCTCCTTGGTTCCACATCCTCTTCTGAAACCAGCCTGAATTTCTGGCAGATCCCTGCTGCAACTACTTTTGAATGATCTTCAGCAAAATTTTATTTGCATGTGATATTAATGATATTGTTCCGTAATTCCTACATTCTGTTGGCACAAATACGCATCTCTTCAGTCAGTTGGCCAAGCAGTTGTCTTCCAAATTTCTTGGGATAAACTAGTAAGCACCTCCAGAGCTGCATTTTTTTGTTAAAATATTTCAGTTGCTATTCTGTCAACCCCTGGAGACTTGTTTTTTGCCAATGCTTTCAGTGCAGCTTGGGCTTCTTTCTTCAGTGCCATCAGGGCTTGATCATATGCTACCTCCTGAAATGTTTGAAATGTAGACCAATTATTTTTGGTACAGTGACTCTGTGTGTTCCTTCCATCTTGTTGTGATGCTTCTTGAGTTGTTCAGTATTTGGCCCATAGAACCCTTCAGTACTGAAACTCGAGGCTTGATTCTTTTCTTCAGTTCTTTCAGCTTGAGAAATGCAGAGCTTTTTCTTCCCTTTTGGTTTTCTAATTTCAGGTCTTTGCACATTACATTATAATATTTTCTTTGCCTTCTCAAGCTGCCCTTTGAAATTATCTGTTCAGCTCTTTTACTTCCTCATTTCTTCCTTTAGCTTTAGCTACTCTATGTTCAAGAGCAAGTTTCAGAGTCTCTTCTGACTTCCTTTTTGGTTTTTTCTTTCTTTCCTGTGTTTTTAATGGCCTTTTGCTTTCCTCATGTAGGATATCTTTGGTGTCATTCAATAACTTATCTGGTCTGTGGTCTTTAGTGCTCATGTGTCAAATCTATTCTTGAGATGGTCTCCAAATTCAGAAAGGGTATACCAAAGTTTGTATTTTGGCTCTCCTGGACTTGTTTTCATTTTCTTCAGCTTCAATTTGAACTTGCATATGAGCAATTGGTAGTCTGTTCCACAGTTGGCTCCTGGCCTTATTCTGACTGACGACATTGAGCTTTTCCATAGTCTCTTTCCACGTGTGTAGTCAATTTCATTCCTGTGTTTTCCATCCAGTGAGGTCCATGTGTATAATCACCATTGATGTTGTTGAAAAAAAGGTTTTTGCAACGAAGAAGTCATTGGTCTTGCAAAATTCTGTCATGGGATCTCATGTGTTGTTTCTATCACCAGGAACCTCAATGAGATGGATTGTCACAGTGGCTTCAACGATGGGTTCAAACACAGCAATGATTATGAGAATACTGCAGGACCAGGCAATGTTTCCTTCCGTTGTACATAGTGTCTCAAATAGAAGGGGCTATGAGTCAGAACTGACTGGAAGGCACCTAAAACAACAACCTAGTTTTACAGATGGCTGCATTTGTTTAAAAACAAACAAACCTGCATCTTTGTGGCTGGGAAGGACCTTAATTGCTGCTCTTTCTTGGAGAATTGTATGCAAACAAAACATAGTAAAACTAAATTTACAGCTTCAAGACTGAAATATAAGGGATTATATGGGAAAGTGATTTAAAAGCACTTAAAAGCTAATACTAAAAATGTCAATTCTCTATGAGGAATATGTTAAAATAATATTTTTATCTGTATTATACAAACAATTGACAAGACTTCTACTGTCTTTGGACTTTTACTTTATTTGAATAAACATTTTTAATTTCCAAATACGTTCAAGACTGTGCTAGCTATTGAAGCATTCATAAAGTTGGGTAAGATTCTTAAACGATTGAATATACACAAGGCAGATTGAAGTTAGTACTTAGAGAAAATGTGCTCACAAGCAAAGGAAAACATGATGCTGCTCTTGTATAAATACAGTAGAATAACCCAAAAGAGCAATTCACACTACAAACGACAAATGTAAAGCCAATAGAAAAGTACATAGATTAATCAAATAACCATATTCACCATCTATATAATGCCAAACAAGCTGTTTTTACAATGTGCTTAAAATAAAATCCATTGAATGAATATTTTCCCCAAGTTTTGCAAGCACAAATTCTTATCACCCTTCTCTACTAATGAATAGAAAGTTCTGGAAAGATAGCAGAATGTTGTTTACCATCCCAAAATATGCAGTGTTAAAAAAAAAAAAATTTTTAAAGTAGAATGTTAAAGCAATAGAATGTGAAAATAAAGCTAAACAGAAGAATAGAATTTATATAAGTACACTATAAAAGGCAATCATTTTCAAACTATGCTCAATTATTTTCTAAGATGAAGTTTTTAAACCCAATGGTAGCTTGAAATAAACAAAGATCTTTCCTTGTCTAATTAATATACCAAATCCAAAACCAAACCCGTTGCCATCAAGTCGATTTTGACTCATATTGACTCTATAAGACAGAGTAGAACTAACCCATAGGGTTTCCAACAAGTAGCTGATGGACTCAAACTGCTGACCTTTTGGTTAGTAGCCGAGCTCTTAACCACTGTGCCACCAGAGCTGCAACTAATATGTAGCTACGTTTTACTCTAATATAAATGTCTACAATGGATTCATTGATACTAGAGAGTAACATTTTTTTTTTCTCCTGATGCTATCTACACTGGCAGTAGACTGAATTTTGTTTTATTGACCCAATCTCTCTTGCTTTGGTATTACAAAACCATCTAAGTTCCTCATCTCCTCTATATAAGCAGTGTATCCTCTAGAAAGTGGACCTAATTGACATAATCTTAATTATAATCAATGAGTTCAATATCAAAATTAGTTTTTTTCTGCTATTTGTGTCATCTTTGGACATGATGATAAACTGAACAACGTTTCCCTTCAATGTCCTCATCTACCATAGTATCCTTTTCTTCTTTTGGTGAAGACTATTGAATATAGACTATCCTTTTGTTTCCATCATGGTTGAATGGAAAGAGTATAACCATTGACTTAGGTTCACAACTAGCCTTTTCAAAAGAGTAGTGTATTCTTGCATTCCTCAATTACTCACTTTGTATTTAATCCTACAGCAAGGTGATCAGTGTCCCCCGGCATATCATTGGTCTCCCCAAACCCAAAGAACAATGTGAGTTATCAACCACACAAATTCTTTTAAAGGGGTTAACCTTTTCTAAAACACTATCCTTTTTGAAACTATTTTCTCTCTTAGCTAGGATACATTTGTTCATTAATGCATCCATTGTTCATTCAAAAATTTATTTTTAGAAATAATAGTTTCTGCTCTCAAATAGAAGGGGCAGGTATAAACCAGTTTTTATAAATCAATATTTTATTGCTTCTTCCACGATACAGGTAAGTACGCATTTTAAAAGAGCAGTATGACCATTGATGTTGTTGATGATGGTTATTGGTGTAAGTAATGTATTCCTGGAGGAGGTAATATATATGAGTTGAGCATTAAAAATGAGTAGGTATTAATCCAGTCAAATGAAGGTAGATGAAAAGGTCATGTAAGGTGGAAAGGACAGCTTTAACAGAATGGAGATTATAGGCCGGTGTGTATGGGGAGCCACAAGAAGATATTATGTACTGTGCCATACGTGTGAGACAAAAAATGGATAGAAGAAAAGTTCAACAACTTTGTCAAAAGGAAATATTTCTCCTGAGTGTTAAAGGGTATGGGTCCCTGGAGCCAAAGCTCGTTGATGCCACATGTTGCTTCTACTATTTACTAACTATCCAGACCATAGTTTATTCATGTCTAAATATGATGATAAGAATGGCACTTACCTCACAGTTTCATTTAAGGGAAACCCACTGAGGTAATCCATGTGAAGTGCTCAGCACAGTTCATTGCTAGCAGTGATAATTATAAGGGCTAACTCTGATAAAGTGTGTGTGGCCCGGCATTATTCAAATGCTTCATGTGTGTTAGTTCATTTAACTGATAACTTTTAAAAATCATCCTCATGATTACTTTCACAGCTAGATATCACATTTTTTTTCTGAATTTCTACATCGTTCATTTTCTAAAATGTAAATGAGTATGTGCATGCATACTTTAAAGTCTCATTTTAAAATGCATCACTGGGTGGTAAAAACAGTTATGTACTCCACTACTATCCTAAAGGTTGGAAGTTTGAGAACACCCAGGGGCACCTCAGAAGAAAGGCCTGGCAATCGACTTCTGAAAAATCAGTTATTGAAAATCCTATGAAGCACAGTTCTACTCTGACACACACAGGTTGCCACTAGGCGAAAACAACTCAATGGCAACTGCGTGCGTGCCTCAATAGAGGTATACAACATTCTTTGAGTTAAGACCTCTGTATCATTTTTATACTTCACTGGGCTTCTTAAAATATGTACATATAGTGGAGCTCAATTCATATTAGATTACTTTATATCTTAATTAATTGTCCTTAAGCAAAGTACAGTGTGCGGTGGTCATAATCACATTAATTGCCTAGTCCAAAGCAAAGAGCCCAGCTATGGCCAAAGATGCAGTTTATCCTACGAAGAAGGTTTTGTAGTTTAACACATTTAACAGCTTACCATGTGGATCACAGGTCCTCACTGATGCAAGTATTTGTTTGCCCTGGACAGGAAAATCTTGGTGTCTGCCATACTCTTAGCCCCTCCTGTTGGAATCTTTCCCACTCTTTGGAGGAGTATCTACGACTTCTATCTCACATGGTCTTTACTTTCTTGGATCCTGTTGATTGGTGCAGGAATAAACACTTATTCTAGGAAAGCCAGCCTATCAAATGTGTTTTGAGGTGTTTTGGCACAAATATAGTGATAAATATCAACTTTTACTTATCGTATCTAATCATTTACAAAGTATTGTTAATTCCACCTTTTATATTTTTCTCAAGCCCTGTTACTTTTCTCTTCTCCTCTTCCACAGTCCAAGCCTAAGCTACTTTTATCTTATTTATGCACAATTAAACATTTATTGAATCCCCACTATGTACCAGCCATTGTCTAGTCTGCACACAAGAGGTCGTCAGGAGTCAGAACCTACTCAGTAGTAACTGGTTTGGCTTTTTTGCTTAGTTGAACAAAATAAATCTCTACTTCAAGTTTCCTTTGCAGATGAAAATCATTGGATTTACTAGTCTGCTTTACGCATTATTCGTGATTAATGTTCTTTTTTGTATATGCTTCAGGAATACTGAATACGTGAATATTTAAAAAATGTAGACATTCCCTAAATGACTTTGGCTTAACATATTGATTTTAAAATACAAATTCTGCAGGAAGAATGAGCTAAAGATTAAATTTACAGTGGACACAGTAAGCAGCCTTTGTCCTAAGGTTCAATATTAATGAAATGTCACAAATCGTATTTACATGTCTTTTAACATATAATTCATCTTGCTTGTGAACTGTTATTCGGAAATGATTTCCTAAGATAACTCCCTGATGATTTAGGAAAAAGACAACAGTTGATTTTCAATCGTATGGGTGAAATGTCTACTATAAATATCTGGATCAAGATAATTCTCTTTCCTCATTAACTTTTCAAAGGTGCCTTACATCTCATACATGCTTGGTTTAATTTCTATAGTTATAGATTTACTTGTCACGAATGTTCTAAAGATTGATGATAGTACAAAAATATAAATTATTTAACTGTTCTCTCCTTTGTTTCATTTGATTTTAACAACTTTTTCAAAGATAGGAAAAAAGATACGTTAAACAAGTTAGGGATTGAAATACAATGAAACTTTTGAAGAAAAAAGTATGAAAGTTCTAATCTTCTTCATAAATAATACATGATCAGGGGCTTAATGTGACACTTTGTGGGAATTGAATTAACTTGTTCTATCTACCAGAGAAAGTTATTTCCTCAGTACAGTAAAAATAGTGAGTTTAGAATAGAGGACATAAAGGGACTTCCCAAAATAATTCCATCACTATTGCAAAGAAGTTTAACCGATGAGAAGTTTCTATTATAAGTAATACTCTTTTTCGATTCCACAATTTCCTCTTGGTAAAGTTAAAGCATTCTGGAAGCAAAGTTGCCAAAAAATCAGGTTCATTTACATTAAAAAAAATTAATTATATTGTCTATCATTTAGACAATATTCTGGGCTTGCAGAGGCCAGAGGTAGACCAAAGACTAAAAAGAACCTAGAAGAAGGGCACAACTTGTACTGGATAATGACCCTGGAACTAGACCCAGGTTACTAGCTCTGATTCTGAGGAAGCAATAAATCATTGCATGATTGATAGTAACTCAAGGATGATATAAACAGGGGAAATGCCCCCGATTTTTCCCCCAAATTTTCAACTAGTAACTTCGTAAAATCATGTGGATGACAGAAGATGTGTTGCCCATATTAACCTCCGAACAAATACTGGCTTTCAACCATGAGGCGTGACTTCATATCCTTCCCTGAACAGCCTACAACTGGTATACGCGCGAAGCAAGAGTATGAAGGTCTGGCCAATTCAGTCTGACAACGCAGAGCATCTATCAAACAGAAAAGGGAATATGCAGCTACCTCCAGATGTTGCAATGACAAGTGGAAACAAAGAGTGTATATAAAAAGGGGAAATAACAACAACAACAACAAAAAATTGGTAAACAGATCTAACCAGATTAGCTTTCGTTGAAAGACATGATTCGTGATATTAGTAAAGACCAATGTAAAGAGTAATTAAGTATGTATATAATCAAAGTTACTTTATATTATTTTAAAGATAGTAATCATCATCACTCATCACTACTTCAGGGTGTCTCTAGAGTCTCAGGTTAGTCCTCTATCTACTATATAAGACTATAAATGATAGTTGATACACTGTTCCACTCCTCCTTGCCACATGTTTTTTCTGAAAATAGAGCTATTGGTATGGCCTGTGATTTGATATCACCACTTTGACAAATAAGCTATAATCACCACAGATTGGTTAAAACTGATCAAAATTATAATGTCACTGATATTTCTGATCAGAAATGTGTTTTGATCTTCTCTCTCATTGTTGTTAGATGCCATCAAGGAGATTCCAACTCTGAGTGACCCTATGAGACAGAGTTCAACTGCCCCATGGGATTTCCTAGGCTGTAACCTTTATGGGAGCAGATTGCCACGTCTTTTCTCACATGGAATAGCTAATGAGCTCGAACCACTGACTTTTGGTGAGCCGCCGAGCGCTTTATCATTGCACCATCGTAGCTTCTTACCCCCTTTTAAATAAATGCTACTTCTTTTTGATATCTCTCTTCAGATGGTTATCTAAGTATTAAAATCAGACTGAAATATATAGATATGTAAATTTTGCTTTTAATTATAAAACTACAGTCACATTATGATACTTGTATGCCATCTTTATCCCGGCTTGTACTGTTATCTATTATGCAATGCTCTGTGCTAGCATATTGGCATCTGTTCAAAGACAGTAGTCATATTTCCATATGAAGTAGGTGTTTTATCTTTGACCTGTTTTTTGTTAACTTGGCTGACATTTTTGCTTCTAAAATCTTGAAATACAGTGAAGAAAATTTTAAACCATTTAACCAAGAGGGATAAAAATATGAATGATTCGGAAATATAATACAAAAGCATTTTATTTAATGACAAACCAATGAAAAATGTTAAAAAGAACAAAACATGGACAAGACATAGTACCTGTCCTAGAGGAAATAAAAATGTAGTAAGAGCATGGAATATTGACTCAAAAAACTAGAATACAAAGTAAAATGTATTTTGAAGAATAGGTACAAACATAGGATTAAGAAAAGTTAAAGAAATTATGAAAATGAGGTAGAGAGAGGGGTGACGGGCGGATGAATGTTAAAGGTGTCTCCAAAACTGAGCCTTGAAAAGTGAGTAGATTTTTGTTTTTGTTTTTACGTGGGCACGGGATAACACCACCAAAACAAAACAAAATAAATCACAGACCTATAATCACATACTATGACAAAGTAAAAAGTCCATGAGGATTAGCAAATGCAGGGCACATATTGAGTAGAGCATATAGTCAATTTTTCAGGGAACAGAGTAGCTGGGACTAGGCAATGTTGTTAGTTGTTGTCAGGTGCCATTAAATCTATCTCCAACTCAGCAACACTATGTACAACAAAAAGAAACACTGCTTGCTTGGTCCTGTGGTATCCTCACAATTGTTATGCTCAAGCCCATTGTTGTAGCCACTGTGTCAATCCATATCATCAAGGGTTTTCCTCTTTTTCGCTGACCCTCTACTTCACCGAGTATGATGTCCTTCTCCAGTGACATATCCCTCCTGACAACACGTTCAAAGTATGTGAGACACAGTCTCCCTGTCCTTGCTTCTAAGGAGCTTTCTGGCTATACTTTTTCCAAGACAGATTTGTTTGTTCTTTTGGCAGTCCATGGAATATTCAATATTCTTCACCAACACTGTAATTCAAAGGCATCAGTTCTTCAGCCTTCCTTATTTATTGTCCAGCTTTCACATGCATAGGAGGCAATTGAAAACACCATGATTTGGGACAGACTTCCTTTCACTCTCGATTACCACTAAGAACTTGAAGAATGGGAATACGAAATCACTTAATTGTGCTCATGAGGAGACTGTACATAGGTCAAGAGGCAGTTGTTCCAACAGAACAAGGGGATAGTGAGTGATTTAAAGTCAGGAAATGTGTGCATCAGGGTTGTAGTCTTTCACCATACCTATTCAATCTGTATGTTGAGCAAATAATCCAAGACGCTGGAGTATATTAAGAAGAATGGGGCATCAGGATTGGAGGAAGAAAGACTCATTAACAGCCTGCATTATACAGATGACACCACCTTCCTTCCTGAAACCGAAGAGGACCTGAAGCACTTACTGATGAAGATCAAAGACCACAGCCTTCAGTATGGATTACACCACAACATAAAGAAAACAAAAATCCTCACAACTGGACCAATAAGCAGTATCACGACAAACAGAGAAAAGATTGAAGTTGTCGAGGATTTCATTTTACTTGGATCCACAATCAATGCCCATGGGAGCAGCAGTCAAGAAATCAAAAGATGCATCGCACTGGTCATATCTACTGCAAAAGACCTTTTCAAAGGTTCAAAAGAAGAGATGTTACCTTGAAGACTAAGGTACTCCTAACCCAAGCCATGATATTTTCAATTGCATCATATGAATAGGAAAGCTGGGAAATGAATAAGGCAGACCAAAGAAGAATTGACGACTTTGAATTGTGGTGTTGGCAAAGAATATTGACTATACCATGGACTGCCAAAAGAAAGAACAAATCTGTCCTGGAAGATGTACAACCAGAATGCTCCTTAGAAGCAAGAATGGCAAGACTATGTCTTACTTACTTTGGACATGTTATCAGGAGGAATCAGCCCCTGGAGAAGAACATCGTGCTTGGTAAAGTACAGGGTCAGCGAAAAAGAGGAAGACTCTCAAAGAGATGGATTGACACAGTGGCTGTTAACAGTGGGCTCAAGCATAACGATTGTGAGCATGGCGCAGGACCAGGTAGTGTTTCATTCTGTAGTACATCGGGTCACTTTGAGTTGGGACCAACTCAACAACACCTAAGAACAACAACAACATGGAGACATAATATGTTGCTTTGAATTAATTGGTCTCATACTCAGACAAAAGAAAGTGTCGCCTTGTATTTTAGATGGGCACGTCCCGTGGGCCTCAGCTTATCTCAGCCAGTCTAAAGGAAGCTAATTAAGGGGGTTAGCCCAATAGTTGACAAACCTCTTATATTTTCTCTTAAAATGGAGTATTGGTAGACTGGGTGGTGCAAACAGTGAAGCATAGGACTCCAACTGTTAAGTGCTCAACTACTAACTGAAAGATTGGCAGTTCAAACCTGCCCAGAGACATCTCAGAAGACAGGGCTGGCAATCTGCTTCTGAAAGGTCATAGCCTTGAAAACCCTAAGTAGCAATTCTACCCTGCATACATGGCATCAACGTAAGTCAGAACTGACTGGAGAGTAACAACAACCACCATACCTATATCCTTAAATACAAAAAAAAAAAAAAAAAATGTTGCCTTTAAGTGGATTCGCACTCATAGCCATCCTATATGACAGAGTAAAACTGCCCCATAGGGTCTCCAAGGAGTGTGTGGTGGATTTGAATAGTCAACCTTCTGGTTAGCTGTTGAGCTCTTAACCATTGGGCCACCAGGGCTCCGTATCCATAAATAAGTGTATTTAGATCTAACTTGAGATCTCAGTAGAGATATAAATAATTCTTGTTTGTATCCAGAACACTCTTTTTAATTTGTTGTAAAAAAAAAAAATCTTATTTTCACTTCTATTCTTTTTGGCATTTTGTGTTTCTTTCTAATCTGAATTCTGTTTAGCTTCTAGTAAGTACTTACCACTGCTATTACTACTACTACTACTGCTACTACTACTAACACTACACCCCCACACACAGTATTCATAATGTTAACGTAATTCATTGGTAATTTATTTTAAACGTTACTTCCAGTGAGTTCTGGAAGTCTCAGGAGCCTACCCCAAAGATGGCGTATTTTTTTGACAAAAAGTCAAATGTATATGCAAGTTTATGGATGGAAGAGAATTTAGCCTAGCCCTTACTTTCATTTGGCAGAGATATTTTTTATCTGTCTCCAAGTGCTATAGAATTTCTTAGGGAATGACACCAAGCATTAGAGAATGGTACTAGGTGTGTGTGTATCTTTAGTTAGAATTTTTACACTAGAGAAACTTGACATAGATGGAATGTGTCTACAAAAACCAGTTTGCTTATTGGTAACTGGATACACTCCCCTTCCTATTGTTGAAGACGTGTGTTTGAATAAAAGCTTTTCCCTATACTTAGGGCTTTCTTTGAATATTTATTGCCTAGATCATGACAGTAATGCCATAATTTTATTGTTATGATGAAAGAACTGGGAAAACGTTCAAATGTAGGTTGATACACACATATTTTAAAAATACATTTTATTCTAGAATTACAAATCCTATATCCATGAACATTGATGATGTGCCAATGACATGCTAGGTACAATATTGTTAACCATAATTTAAGAAAGACAATGGTTCAAAAGTTCACCTGTCAACTTATCAATCATTTTGTTTTGTTTTGTTTTACATTTTATTCTTAGGAGCTAACTATAAAGAAGTAACACTAAAAAGAGATATGAATTAAGCTAAAGCATAGAGCTGACATGGATTTCATATATTTTACTTTAATTCTAAACCTTGTAAATTCTTTCAGATAGTTTTTTTGTTTTCTCAGTGTGAAAAGTTACAGTTTCATTTCTGTCTAAAAAGGATTTTTTCTTATTTTTTCAGGAAAACTGGTTTTATTCAGAATTTTGTATTTAGATGGTTATATCACCAATGCCCCCCCACGTGTCTGTCAGTTTGTTGTACTGTGGGGGCTTGTGTGTTGCTGTGATGCTGGAAGCTATGCCACCGGTATTCAGATACCAGCAGGATCACGCATGGAGGACAGGTTTCGGCTGAGCTTCCAGACTAAGACAGACTAGGAAGAAGGACCCGGCAGTCTACTTCTGAAAAGCATTAGCCGGTGAAAGCCTTATGAATACCAGCAGAACATTGTCTGATACAGTGCTAGAAGATAGACCCAAGGTTGGAAGGGACTCAAAAGATGGCTGGGGAAGAGCTGCCTCCTCAAAGTAGAGTCGACCTTAATGATATGGATGGCATAAAGCTTTCGGGACCTTCATTTGCTGATGTGGCACAACTCAAAATGAGAAGAAACAGCTTCAAACATCCACTAATAATCAGAACCGGGAATGTATGAAGTATGAATCTAGGAAAATTAGAAATTGTCAAAAATGAAATGGAACACATAAACATCGATATCCTAGGCATTAGTGAGCTGAAATGGACTGGTATTGGCCATTTTGAATCAGACAATCATATAGTCTACTATGCTGGGAATGACAACTCGAAGAGGAATGGTGTTGCATTCATTGTCAAAAAGAACGTTTCAAGATCTACCCTGAAGTACTATGCTGTCAGTGATAGGATAATATCCATACGCCTACAAGAAGACCAGTTAATACGACTATTATTCAAATTTACGCACCAACCGCTAGGGCCAAAGATGAAGAAATAGAAGATTTTTATCAACTGCTGTAGTCTGAAATTCATCGAACATGCAATCAAGATGCATTGATAATTACTGGCGATTGGAATGCAAAAGTTGGAAACAAAGACGGATCCGTAGTTGGAAAATATGGGCTTGGTGATAGAAACAATCGCGGAGATCGAATGATAGAATTTTGCAAGACCAACAACTTCTTCTTTGCAAATACCTTCTTTCACCAAAATAAACAGCGACTATATATATATATATATTTTATACACATGGACCTCTCAAGATGGTACACACAGAAATCAAATTGGCTACATCTGTGGAAAGAGTCGATAGAAAAGCTCAATATCATCAGTCAGAACAAGGCCAGGGGCTGCCTGTGAAACAGATCATCAATTGCTCCTATGCAAGTTCAAGCTGAAACTGAAGAAAATCAGAGCAAGTCCATGAGAGCCAAAATATGACCTTGAATATATCCCCCCTGAATTTAGAGACCATCTGAAGAATAAGTTTGACGCATTGAACACTAGTGACCGAAGACCAGACGAATTGTGGAATGACATCAAGGACATCATTCATGAAGAAAGCAAGAGGTCACTGAAAAGACAGGAAAGAAAGAAAAGACCAAGATGGATGTCAGAGGAGACACTGAAACTCGCTTTTGAGCATCGAGGAGCAGCTAAAGCAAAAGGAAACGTTGATGAAGTAAAAGAACTGATCAGAAGATTTCAATGGGCCTCTCGAGAAGACAAAGTAAAGTATTATAATGACATATGCAAAGAGTTGGAGATGGAAAACCAAAAGGGAAGAACACGCTCAGCATTTCTCAAACTGAAAGAACTGAAGAAAAAATTCAAGCCCCGAGTTGCAATAGTGAAGGATTCTATGGGGAAAATATTAAACGATGGAGGAAGCATCAAAAGAAGATGGAAGGAATACACAGAGTCATTATATCAAAAAGAATTAGTCGATATTCAACCATTTCAAGAGGTGGCATATGATCAGGAACTGATGGTACTGAAGGAAGAAGTCCAAGCTGCTCTGAAGGATATTGGTGAAAAATAAGGCTCCGGGAATTGACAGAATCTCAATTGAGATGTTTCAACAAACAGATGCAGCGCTGGAGGTGCTCACTCATCTATGCCAAGAAATATGGAAGACAGCTTCCTGACCAACTGAATGGAAGAGATCCATATTTATGCCTATTCCCCAGAAAGGTGATCCAACCAAATGTGGAAATTATAGAACAATATCATTAATATCACATGCAAGCAAAATTTTGCTGAAGATTATTCAAAAACAGCTGCAGCAGTATATCGACAGGGAACTGCCAGAAATTCAGGCCGGTTTCAGAAGAGGACGTGGAACCAGAGATATCATTTCTGATGTCAGTTGGATCCTGGCTGAAAGCAGAGAATACCAGACAGATGTTTACCTGTGTTTTATTGACTATGCAAAGGCATTCGACTCTGTGGATCATAACAAACTATGGGTAACATTGCGAGGAATGGGAATTCCAGAACACTTAATTGTGCTCATGAGGAACCTTTACATAGATCAAGAGGCAGTTGTTCGGACAGAACAAGTGGATACTGATTGGTTTAAAGTCAGGAAAGGTGTGCGTCAGGGTTGTATTCTTTCACCATACCTACTTAATCTGCATGCTGAACAAAGAATATGAGAAGCTGGACTATATGAAGAAGAATGCAGCATCGGGATTGGAGGAAGACTCATTAACAGCTTGCATTATGCAGATGACACAGCCTTGCTTGCTGAAAGTGAAGAGGATTTGAAGCACTTACTAATGAAGATCCAAGGCCACAGCCTTCAGTATGGATTGCACCTCAACATAAAGAAAACAAAAATCCTCACAATTGGACCAATAAGCAACATCATGATTAATGGAGAAAAGATTGAAGTTGTGAAGGATTTCATTTTACTTGGATCCACGATCCACAGTCCACAGCCATGGAAGCAGCAGTCAAGAGATCAAAAGATGCATTGCATTGGGCAAATCTGCTGTAAGGGACCTCTTCAAAGTGTTAAAGAGCAAAGATGTCACCCTGAAGACTAGGGTGCGCCTGACCCAAGCCATGGGATTTTCAATCACATCATATGCATGTGAGAGGTGGACAATGAATAAGGAAGACCGAAGAAGAGTTGACGCCTTTGAATTGTGGTGTAGGCAAAGAATATTGAATATACCATGGACTGCCAAAAGAACGAACAAATCTGTCTTGGAAGAAGTGCAGCCAGAATGCTCCTTGGAGGCAAGGGTGGACAGACTGTGTCTTACATACTTTGGACATGTTGTCAGGAGGGCTCAGTCCCTGGAGAAGGACATCATGCTTGGCAGAGTACAGGGTCAGCAGAAAAGAGGAAGACCCTCAACAAGGTGGATTGACACAGTGGCTGCAACAATAAGCTCAAGCATAACAATGATTGTAAGGATGGTGCAGGACTGGGCAGTGTTTCGTTCTGTTGTGCATAGGGTCGCTATGAGTCGGAATCGACTCGACAGCACCTTACAACAAGAACATCACCAATGCTCACCAATCTGAAAGATCCAGTACATCAATTTCTCTTTTGGCAACTAATATCTATATTGTTGTTAGGTGCTGTCAAGTCAGTTCCAACTCATAGCGACCCTATGCACAGGTGAACTAAACACTGCCTGGTCTTGCACCATCCTCACAATTGTTTTATGGTTGAGTCCATTGTTGCAGCCACTGTGTCAATTCATCTCGTTAAGGATTTTCCTCTTTTTCGCTGACCCTGTACTTTACCAAGTATGATATCCTTCTACAGGGACTGGTCCCTCCTGATAATATGTCCAAAGTATGTAAGATTCAGTCTTGCCATCCTTACTTCCAAAAAGCATTCTGTTTGTACTTCTTCCAAGACAGATTTGGTCATTCTTTTGGCAGTCCATGGTATATTTAATATTCTTTGCCAACACCACAATTCAAAGGTGTCAGTTCTTTGGTTTTATTCATTATCCAGCTTTCACATGCCTATGAAGCTATTGAAAACATCATGGATTGGGTCAGGCGCACCTTAGTCCTCAGAGTGACATCTTTGCTTTTTAACACTTTAAAGAGATCTCTTTCAGCCAATTTGCCCAATACAATGCATCTTTTGATTTCATGACTGCAACTTCCATGGTTGTTGATTGTGGATCCAAGTAAAATAAAATCTTTGACAATCTAAATCTTTTCTCCGTTCATCATGACATTGCTTATTGCTCCAGATGTGAGGATTTTTGTTTTCTTTATGTTGAGGTGTAATTCATACCGAAGGCCGTGGTCTTTGAATTTCATCAGTAAGTGCTTCAAGTCTTCTTCCCTTGCAACGAGCAAGGTTGTGTCATCTGCATGATGCAGGTTGTTATTAATGAGTCTTCCTCCAATGCTGATGCCCTGTTCTTCATGCAGTCCATTTTCTTCAATTATTTGCTCAGCATACAGATTGAATAGGTGAGGTGAACAACATTACCACTATAGAACCTTGATGCACACCTCTCCCGACTTTAAGCCACGGAGTGTCCCCTTTGCTCTGTTTGCACAATTGCCTCTTAATCTGTGTACAGGTTCCTCATGAGCACAATTGAGTGTTCCGGAATCCCCATTCTTTGCAATATTATCTATACTTCGTTAATATCCACACATTTGAATGCCTTTGCATGGTCAATAAAACACAGGTAAACATCCTTCTGGTATTCTCTGCTTTTAGCCAGGATCCATCTGACATCAGCAATGATATCCCTGGTTCCACATCTTTTTCTAAATCCAGCTTGAATTTCTGGCAGTTCCCTATTGATATACTGCTGCAGCCACTTTTGAATGATCATCAGCAAAATTTTGCTTGTGTGTGATATTAATGATATTGTTTGATAATTTCCACATTCAGTTGGATCACCATTCTTGGAATGTGCATAAATATGGATCTCTATTAGGTATTACACATATAAACATGCAACATATTACAGTGTATTAGTATTAACACTTTACCTTTGGAGTAAACCATAGAAAATACACTTCCTGTACTGTCCTCCTCACTTTTAAATATCATTGTCATGAAGATCAGATTTTGTATAATTTTGTTTCAGTCATCAAACATGGTTTATAAAAACCATGAGCAAAAGGATACTTTTCTGCATGTACACATATTTCTATTATGTGTTCTTTTTTTCCTTTCTGATGCTCCATGGTTTGTTCTTTTATCATTTCCTGTTTCAAGAACTTCCTTTAGTCAGTCTTTAAGGGTGGGTCTGCTAGTGACAAATCCATTAAATTTCCCTTTGTATGAGAAGGTCTTTATCTCTCTTTTATTTCTGAAGGATAGTTTTGCCAGTTATAGAGTTTGTAGTTGACAGTTATTTTCTTTCAGAACTTGAAAAATGTTATACCCTTCCTCTGCGATCTACGGTTGCAGACGAGACAGCCGCAGTCATTAGAATTGGTGTTCCCCTATAGGTAATACATCTCTTCTTTGGCTATAGCCACAGTATTTTTTTCTTTGTTATTTGTATAATTAGTATATGTTTTGGAATTTTTTTGGTTCTTAATATTTGAGCCTTATCCAGGTTTTTGGATCCGTAGGTTTGTATCCTTTCCCAAATTGGGAAGGTTTCTGCTTTATTTCTGTGAATTTTTTTTCAGTCCCATTCTCTCTCTCCTATCCTTGAACACTGATTATACAAATGCTCGGTCTTTTGTTATTTCCCCACAGATCCCTGAGTCTCTGTTCTTTTTCTTTAATTTGTTTTATCATTATTTATTTTTATTGTACTTTAGATGAAGGTTGATGGAACAAACTAGTTTCTCATTAAACAGTTAGTACACATATTGTTTTATGACATTGGTTAACAACCCCACGACATGTCAATACTCTCCCTTCTCAACCTTGGGTTCCCTATTACCCGCTTTTCTGTCCCCTCCTGCCTTCTAGTCCTTGCCCCAGGACTGGTGTGCCCCTTTAGTCTCCTTTTGTTTTATGGGTCTGTTCAATCTTTGGCTGAAGAGTGAGTCTCAGGAGTGACTACATTACTGAGCTGAAAGGGTCCCCGGGGGCCATACTCTCAAGGTTTCTCCTGTCAGGTCAGCAAGTCTGGTCTATATTTTTGAGTCCTTTAGACTAATCTTTCCCTTGTATCTTTAGTTTTCTTCATTCTTTCTTGCTCCCAAAGGGGTGAGACCAGTGGAGTATCCTAGATGGCCACTCACAGGCTTTTAAGACCCCAGATGCTGCTCACCAAAGTGGAATGTAGAATGTTTTCTTCATAAACTATGTTATGCCAATTGAGCTAGATGGTCCCCAAGACCACGGTCCCCACAGCCCTCAGCCCAGCAATTCATTACCTCAGGGAATTTGGGTGTGTCTACAGAGCTTCCATGACCTTGCCTTGTATAGGTTGTGCTGGCTTCCCCAGTATTGTGTACTGTCTTACCCTTCACCAGTGTTACCACTTATCTATTGTCTATTTAGTGTTTTTCCATCCCTACCCCTCCCCTCCCTGTAACCATCAAAGATTATTTCTTTTTGTGTGTAAACCTTTTCATGAGTTTTTACACTAATAGTCTCATATGGTATTTGTCCTTTTGTGATTTCACTCAGCTTAGTGCTCTTCAGATTCATCCATGATATGCAATGCTTTATCTTTTTATTTTTTTCAACCTACTTTTCTTTCTTGTTCAGATTGGGTGAATACTAATAATTTTTCTTTAAGTCCACTAATTCCATCTTCTATCATCTCTACTCCACCATTGGGCCCCTCCAGAATTTTGCTTTACCTATCATTATATTTTTCACTTCTATAATTTTTATTATAATTTCTACTTTTTTGCTGAGGTATCCTATTTTTTTTTTTTTTTCAGGAAAATCAGTTTCAGTGTTGAAGAATTTTTATGATGACTGCTTAAATATTCTATTTTTTTTTTTTAATATTCCTGTCAGATAAACTAACATCTGATTCATTTCAGTATTTATACCTGTTAATTGTCTATTCTTATCCAGGTTGTAATTTTCTTGGTTCTTGCTTTGTTGAATGATTTTCAATTTTTTTCTAGACATTTGTCTAATATGTTAGGAGGCCCTTGGCCCTATTTAAATACTTTGTCATAAAGTAGGCAATCACTTTGTTCAGGTTTAGCGTGCATGTTCTGGCCTACTGTTGTGCACTGTGACAACAATGATTTAATGTTCAGAACCTTTGCAGGTTTTGGTCTGCTTGACTTATCTCTACTGGTGTGGCTTTTACTAGTCAATTCTTATTGGTGTTGTCTTCAGAAAAATGGTTGCCCCAAGTCAGGGTCTCAGTGTGCCTCTCGGTGGGGAAGGGGAGTATCAGAACTACAGGAATGAAGGAGCTTCCACTTGTGTTGACTGGATCTACTCTGGCTCTGTTGGAAAGAGACAACTTCTTGGGATGGGTGATTTTTATGGCAGTTTCCCACACCAGTGCCTCTGGAATCTCTCTAGTTTAAAGTTTTCTTTACGTTCCTAAAATTCCAGTTATTCACATAATATATGCAATTTAATAACATGTAAATGCAACTATACCTAGTCAGTTTTTCTTTTCTCTAGATTTCTACTTAAGGTCTTTGATTTCAGAAGTTCCAACCCTACTACCTCAATTAATTTGCCTACAATTTAAAATATTGATTTTTTTCTCAAGAAAAAAATCTCTCAAATCTATTAAAATATTTAGAGTTCATTAGTTGTCTTTCAGTTACACATTTGTTAAAGATGATTTTTTAATTTTTTAATGAGCCTGACATGTGGTTGAACACATTAACAGGATAACTTTTATATGGAAAGAAAAGAAATGGATGATTGCATGGTGGGACCATAGGTTCATTTGTTCTCCAATCACAGTAGGAAATGCAATCTGGAGGATAAACGTCATTTGGTCTGGAGTCAGAAGACCTAGACTCTAATATTGGTTCTCTTACCTACTAATTGTATAAATTTCACTTATTCATCTTTTTTCCCTAGACCTAAATGTTGCTGAATAGTCAATAAAGATATTAACCTCTGGTAAGTATAAACCTTAAGCAATTAAATGTAGAATGTTTTATCTCATCAATTTTCACTCACTACCATTGGGGGGAAAAGCCTCAATCACCTCTGCCCTATTTCCTTGGGTTGTAACTTTCCCTATGGTCAAATCGGATGTGACTACATCACTGTTTGAGGAGAATAATGAACTGAGATGTTGCTATTTTTTCCCTCCTAGGAATGTAAAGACATAAAATTTTCCAAAGTCTTCACCTATTTGTAACTGAATAAATAGAACAAAGAAGTGACTAAAATTGTAGAAACAGCAGTTGAAGAAATTTCCAGTTTCTAAAGAGCTCATTTCTACAGTACAAATTTCAGAGGGAACTAGCAATTCTGAGCTGTGTAGTAATAATAACACAGCTGAATGGGAAAATTAAGTTAAGTACTGAAGCAGTACAATCAAATGCATGTGCCCATCATAGTAACTCACCTTCTAAAATTATCTTCTTAAAGAAAATGTACAGCTTTACAAGTCTAAAAAACCCACTGCCATCAAGTTGATTCCAACTCATAGTGACCTTACAGGACAGAGTAGAATTATCTCATAGTTCTTTCAAGGCTGTAAATCTTTTGGGAAACAGGCTGTCAGCCACATCTTTCTCCTGTGGAGTGATTGGTGGGTTCCAACTGTAGAATTTTTGGTTAGCAGCCGAGTGCTAACCACTGTCTTGTTGTTAGGTGCCATTGAGTTGGTTCTGACTCATAGTGACCCTATGTACCATGGAATAAAACACTGCCCAGTCCTGTGTGATGCTCACAATTGTTGTTATGCATGAGCCCAATGTTGTAGCCACTGTGTCAATCCATCTCATTGAGGGTCTTCCTCTTTTCCTCTGACCCTGTACTTTACCAAGCATGATGTCTTTCTCCGGGGATTGATCCTTCCTGACAACATGGCCGAAGTATGTAAGATGCAGTCTACCCATCCTTGCTTCTAAGGAGCATTCTGGCTGTGCTTCTTCCAATACAGATTTGTTTGTTCTTTTGGGAGTCCACAGTATATTCGATAT
This sequence comes from Elephas maximus indicus, assembly GCF_024166365.1. Taxonomy (NCBI): domain Eukaryota; kingdom Metazoa; phylum Chordata; class Mammalia; order Proboscidea; family Elephantidae; genus Elephas; species Elephas maximus. Next base: position 31,428,233 of record NC_064833.1, on the reverse strand, counting down.
TCTTTTCCAACACCACAGTTCAAAGGTGTCAATTCTTCTTCAGTCTTCCTTATTCATTGTCCAGCTTTCACATGCATATGATGCAGCTGAAAATACCGTGGCTTGGGTCAGGTGCATCTTAGTCTTCAAGGTGATATCTTTGCTTCTCAACACTTTAAAGAGGCCCTTTGCAGCAGATTTGCCCAATGTAATGCGGCTTTTGATTTATTGACTGTTGCTTCCATTGGTGTTGATTTTGGATCCAAGTAAAATGAAATTCTTGACAACTTCAACTGTGTACCTCTCTCTAAATATTTTTACCTTAGAAGAAAGTAGTATTATTTAATAACTTTCCTCAAAATGACTATGATTTTTTAGTAGGGTATTTATCTTCAATTGAGTAGAAAGAAATTGAGTTTATTAGTTTGTTGCTTTTGTTTTGTTTTCTTTTACTATAGTTGCATGACCTTCTGCTAAGGATCCTTAGGTTTACCAAACCATGTGCCAAATCAAAACTCAGTATCATCTGTTCTCCTTTAAACCCTACTCTTCTCATGTTAAGGATTTGTTTATAAGACCAAATATACGAATATTTTTATATAAAATCTTGTTTTTCCAGCACAAACTTAATTCCTGCAACAAACAAAACTGCACTTTACCTTTCCACAGACCAGCTACAGAAACTCCCCGTTCATATTTGTCTTCTGATTCTTAGATGGAGACTAATTTAGCAGACCATTGGGTAAATCAGTAAATGACCTGGAAAGACACATTTTCTTCTAAAAGGCATCATTCATGTGTGAGTTTATTCATTTATTCAGTAAAAATTTATGTACTAACTTTTCTAGACCAGAGAATTTCCTAGGTGCTAAGCAGCCATCAATGAGTAAAAACTCAAATAACGATTCTTTTCTACATGGTGCTTATCTCCTATTTAAGCAGTAAATATATTTGTAAAAAAAAGTTACAATTTTATAAATTAGTATGTTAGGTATTCAGACCTACAGAAATATAATAACTGAAGTGTTGAGAACTGGCTAAGATCAGCATTAAATATGCTCCAGTAAGAAAGCAACATTTGGGTAAGGAGATGAGGCTGTAATCTAAGTAAATATATTGGAAAAATTATTCCAGTTAAAAGGAACACCAATAATATGCCCACATTAGATTGGACTTCTCAGGGAACTTCAAGGAGTCCAGAGTATTTGAAGCATTGTGAGCAAAAGGGTGTGTTAATGAAGGTGTCATATGGTAAAGGAAGGAGACCCATCACTCCTGGATCTTGAAGACTATTCTTAGGACTGACATTTGCTTTTATTTACTCTTAGTGAAATTAAAAGGCACTGTGGGATTTTGAGCAAAGAAATCACATGATATAACTTCAATTTACAGATTATCATCTTAGATTTTGTTTTGAGAATATACTGGAAGGAACAGAGAAAGATCTAGGAAGGTCTGTTGGGAAATACTTGCAGTGATCCGAGAGAGAATGGTGTCCGGGAGGAGAACGTTAACAGTGGAGCAGGCAACACACAGTAGGGTTTTGGATATATGGTATTGTGAATGTGGAGCCATTAAATTTGCTGGTACATTGAATGTTAAGTGTAAGAGAAGGAGAAAAGTCAGAGATCATGGCAAGCCTCACTGTTTGAGCAAATGGAGGGATGGAATTACCCTTATAGAAAGGGGGACTGAAGATGAAACTAAGAGATTAGGAACACGGCGTTCTATCAAGTTATATATCCGTGCTCTTTCTTTATATGCAAACTGCACATATATTCTTAGGGAGGAAAAATATTAACATCTAAAAATTTCTTCCTAATAATCACTTTAGTAACCTGTCCTTTGCTCTATGTCATCATGGCTCTGGAAAAAAAAAAAAAAAAGTTAAAAAATTAATCTGATTTGTTTTATTACAATTTCTGACTGAAGTAAAAAAAAAGTAACACAAAATTTCAAATCACACCCAACACATGCACACTATTTTATCAATGGCTCATCTTGTAAGATCTGCTGCTAATCAAAAGGTTGGCAGTTCAAATCCACCAGCTGCTCCTTGGGAACCCTATGGGACAGTTCTACTCTATCCTATAGGGTCACTGTGAGTCAGAATCCACCGAATGGCAATGGGTTTTGTTTTGGTTTATTGGCAATAGATGGAATCCTTTGTCAGGGGCAGCAAAGTTTTTAAGTGAGCAATACTAGTCAAAGGGAACACTCAGAATACTACCATCTTCACATAGGTGACTTGGAACAACATTGATTATCACTAGATATTATTTGGTATTATATTTTTTGGTAAGAACTCTCCAAATTTAACAATATTTATAGAAAATGATGCTGTAGATGTGGCACACTGTAATAAATTGTAGAGAATGTAGGACATCTACGTGGAACTTGAGAGAAAATAAATTTAATTTTCTCCATACTGTATGGCTATGATAAATGTAAAGTATTAAAATAGATATTAAAATGGAATTTTCATAAAATGCTCAAATAAAACCTTTTCAATCTTATAGAAATGTATTTAATGCCATTAACAAAATTTTGTATTAGATATTTTGCTTGAATTGTTAGGCATAATTGCTTTTCTGAACTTTTTATTTATGGTCTCCTGAATATCATGAGAATAACCGTTGATGAGACATTTTTGTTTCATAATAGTTGGTTAAAGGTTTTTACAACCATTCTAATATGCACGATATAATTTATATTTAAAGAATCCTACAATCCTTTTTTTTCTTTCATTGACAATTGTAATATTGCTATTTCTTATGATTACTTTAAGGCCTGTTGTATGGAACATTTAAAACAATGGTGAAGCTGACTTGCAGAACACACTTGCACTGGTTAGAATCTCACCCTGCAGTTTGGATGCAACAGAAAGCACATCAGTTGCAAATGGAAAGAATCATCCTTACATGTGGAGACAGAATTTCAAAGCTGCTGCCAAATGTCTAGCCCAGTCACCATTTCAAATTCAACATTTTGTGTAGTGTAATATGTTTCTTGAGCACTTACCAAAAACCAAACCAAACCCAGTGTTGTCGAGTCTATTCCGACTCATAGAGACCCTATAGCACAGAGTAGAACTGCCCCATGGAGTTTCCAAGGAGCGTCTGGCAGATTCAAACTGCTGACCCTTTGGTTAGCAGCCATAGCACTGAGTATGGGCAACTCCAGCAGTGCAACAGACCCCTTGTCCGAAACGGGCAGTGTCAGGCTCTTCTGCTGGGTGTAAAAAAAAGCTGGGTGTAAGAGATGCTAAATGCTACATTTAGCATTTCAAGCAAAGAAGCATCAGGTGTTGCTCACCATTCTTGTTGCCTGTGGGAGTTACAAGATAGGCTGTTAACTGTTGTTCAGGCAACTCACCAAGGAGTTGCACAAAAGACTGCTTGAGGCTGGAGGCAAACTATTCTGGAGCTTCAACAACTCCGGGTTCTGTTGAGATGCCACAGATTAAAAAAAAAAAAAAGGGAATAGCATCTCACACCACACCTGTGAACAATTTGTTAACCTACAGTGTGCGGCTCAGCAGAGGGAGGTTTGAGTTTGGGATTCAATTCTTAATCAGTTCTGAAATTATTCTCTGTCTTTTGTTTTCAGGGCATATAGCATTTTATCGTAGTTCAGAATTATCAAATTCAGTAAGTGCCAAATATGGGTGACATTCTTTAATCTGTTATAGCCTATAACAAACACTAACAGACTGGCTGGAGAATAAAAAATATAACACTTTGCAGACATTTAGCAAATGCTTATTTATATTCAAAAAATAACTATCATAGTTCATAGAAATATATGTGATAATTGTATTTTTATATATCATTATAAAGTACTTTTTAAAGTGCATACTTTGATAAGTTTTGAGGTATATATACTCCTGTTCAACCACATCATCAGTTTATTAAGATAAATAAAAACACTGTTAGCAGAGAGGTGAAGTAACTGGAACTTTTATGCACTGCTGGTAAGAATTTAAAATGACACGAACACTTTGGAAGAGTTTGGTAGTTCTTAAAATATTAAACATACACCTCCTATATAACTGAGTCATTCCATCCCTAGGTATTTTCCCAAAAGAAATGAAAGGATGTGTCCTTAAAATACTTGTATATAATGCTTGTGGAAAATCTATTCATAATAACCTAGAACTGGAAACAAACCAGATCTCAATCAACAGATGAATAGATAAATAAATTATGCTATACCCATAAAACAGCAAAGCACTCAGCAATAAAAATAAGTGAACTGAAAAAAGAAAAACAAAACCAAAAATTTTAAAAAGGGGAGAAAAAGGAGTGAACTATTGATACATGCAGCCACAAGAATATATCTTAAAATAAGTGTGCTATGTGCAAGAAGCTAGATATGTATGATTACCAAAAATCAAAAAGCTAAAACCGTTGCTGTCTATTCTAGTTTGACTCACAGCAACTCTGTAGGACAGAGTAGAACCACTCCATAGGATTTCCTAGGAGTGGCTGGTGGATTCGATACATAAAATTCTAGAAAATGGAAACTAATCTCGACTGACAGAAATCAGAACAGTGAAGGTCTGGAAAAAAGGGCAACTGGCCCAACCCATTGCTGTGGTGTCGATTGCCACTCATAGCAACCCTACAGGACAGAAAAGCTGCCCTATGGCATGTCTAAGGCTGTAATCTTTACAAAAGCCAACTGCCACATCATTCTCCCTTGTAGCAGCTGTTGGATTCCAGCTGCCAGCCTTTCCATTAGTACCCAAGGGCTAAACCACTGTGCCACCAGGGCTCCTTAGATAGAAGGGCAGGAGGGGTGAAAAAGGAGAATTAAAGGATCACAAAGAAAATTCGGAAGTGATCTTTATGTTTATTAAATTGATTGTGGTGATAGTTTTATAGGTGTACATACATATGTCACAGTGCATTAAGTTGTGCACTTCAAATAAGTAGATGTTTTTATGCCAATATATCTTAATTAAGGTATAAAAATGGTGGGAAGAAAAACTTCTGGTAATGCCAAAGGAGATAAGTGATGATGTGATCCCCCTTTAAATAACAAATAAAAAAACTGAGAAAAGAATGTTAAAGACATTGGACAGTGTCCAAAAATCAGCAAACAACAGAGAATAGTTTAATTGTGAAAAATAAATGCAATTGCTATGGGTATTTATTAAGATTTAGAGGTTAAATGACCTGAGGGTACCACACAATCTCCAAGGCAAATGAAAACAATAGTAGAAACAGCCACAGGCTTAACAACTAAAGATATCACAGATCAGAATTCAGGGTTTGGAAGGCAGCTTGGAACATAATGGGCAAATCCTGGCTGTGCAAAACTCCAGAAACAGTGAGGACGAAATCAGAGCACAGTTTGTACAAAATCTCTGACTGAAAGCTATAATTAGGCATGCATAGTGTCCCTGGCAAAAAAAAAAAAAAAAAAAGCAGACAGAGATCAAAGAGAATTCTGCTCTGGAAAGTTAGAAGTTTGTGGAGCCAGTCTGTTAGTTTGTTTTTTTCTTAACTAACTGCATTCCCAAAGATTCACAACTCAGGTAGCAGAAATGTGCCGCTGAATGGCCCTGACAAGTCAGAGTACAGATCCTGAAGGAAGGAGAACAGCACAAAATAGAGGCACAATCTCTTGGAGCAAGGAAACCAGAGAACAGGTAAGCCCCATCATCTCTGCCAAGACCTCTGGCTGATAATTTTTTCAAGTACAAGGGTAACATACAGGATCAGGCTAAAAAAATGCAGCAGTGGGAAGCCATATGGTCAGAGAAGTAATAGCAGCAGCTGCCTACTACAGGGGAAACACAATTTGTGGTTTAAAGTCATGCAAGTGATTGTTGTTGTTGTTGCTGGGTGCCATCAAGTCAATTTGGACTCACAGCAACCTTATAGGACAGAGTAGAACTGCCTCATAGAGTTTCTTAATGTGTAAATCCTTATGGAAGCAGACTGTCACATCTTTCTCCTGTGGAGCACCTGGTGGGTTCGAACTGCCAACTATTTGGTTAGCAGCTGAGCACTAATCACTAGCAGCCAAGTGCTAAACCACTACACCACCAGGGCTCCTGATGCAAGTGATTAGCCTACTGGAAATTAAACACAATAATTCACATGAGAATATGACAGAATATAGGGTTACAATAACATATCTACAATGTCCAGTTTTCAACCAAATATCACTAGGCATGGCAATAACACAGCAACATTTGACCCAAACTCAGGAAAAGTTCCGTCAGTAGAAATTAACTCACAGTGAGCTAGATGTCGGATTAAACAGATAATGACTTCAAAGGAGCTAACAGCAATACGTTCCAAGTATTAAAATAAAATATTTTCAAATAATTGAAAGGCAATCAACAAAATAATAGTTAATGCCTGTCAAGAGAAATTTATTCTTTTTTTAAAGGAAATTCTAGAGCTGGCTGAAATAAAATTTTGGTAGAAGAATTCAGCAGCAGAATGGAAAGATCAATAGAAGTAAAGGATTACTGTATTGAAAATAAATAATAGAAATTACAAAAACTGAATAAAAGAAAGAAAAAATATTTAAGCAAAAAGACCTAAGGTTTACAGAGACCTGTGGAAAATATGAACTAGTTAAACAAATGTATAAGTGGAATCTCAGGAAAATAGAAGAGAAAGAAAGGGGAACTAAAAGAACAAACAACATAACTAAGTCTGGTGGAAAACAATATATTTTGACCTAAGTCCATTATTTAATGTGTTTTAGAAATATTTTTTCCAAATATATGTCTTGATTTTTTTATTTTCTTAACAGTGACTTTCAATAGGCTGAAGTTCTAAATTTTGTTAAAGTCAAATTTACTTTTTTTTAAAATATGGTTTATGCATTTTGTATGTGATCTAAGATACAAAGGTTAAAAAAATATCCTATGGTTTATTCTAGAAGCATGAGGATTTATATTAGGTATATCAGCATTTTGAGTTTATATGAGTCGAGATTCTTAATTTCTTTTTTTAGTACTTTGTATTTTGGTGTATGGCTATGTGATTTTTTTAAGCACAATTTGCTAAAAAAAATCCTTTCTCCATTGAATTGCCTTAGCACCTTTGTCAGTAATTAACCCTATACATGTGGCTCTATTTTTTGACTACTGTTCCATTTTACTAATGTTTACATCTGTACTTGTGCCAATATCACACAATACTGATTGTTGTGGCTTTATGTATGTCTCGAAATCGTGTAGTGTGATTCCTCTGATTTTATTATCTATTCACCCGTCCGCCCGTCCGTCCGTCCATCCGTCCACCCACCCGTCCACCCATCCATCTATCCATCCATATTATAATGACTCCTTTGCTCTGCCATCTGACATATACCTTTCAGAATTAGTGTGTCAGACTTTATTAAAAAAAAAAAAAGTCTATTTTAATTAAGATTGAGTTTGACTTAAAATATAAGTCAAGTTGGGAAGGAATAACATCTCAAACATATTGAGATTTTCAATTCTTGAACACCATGTGTCTCTTCATTGAGACATTTCTAGCTTCAATTACCAAGTTTTTGTTGCTACCACACAAGGATACTGTATATTTAATTATTGTATGTTTTATCTTGTGTCCTGAGAATCTATTAAACTTTCTTAGGAGTTCTAGCAGCTTTTTGGAGATCGTTTAGGGTTTGGAAATTATTTGGGTTTTTCTACATAGCCAATTATATCATCTTCTAGTAAAAACAATTTTCTTTTATCCTTTCCAATTATTATGTTTTATTGTCTTATTGAAATGGCTAAAATACAGTATAATGTTGAACAAAAGGCAATAGAGCAGATATCTTTATCTTACTTTTGATATTAAAGGGGAACCATTCAGTGTTTCACATTAAATTTGATATTAGATTTTTGTAGTTTTTAAATAAATGCCCTGAAGTGTTGTGTTGGCAAATTTTTAACAACAGTCACTCCAGAAAATGAATAAGTAGATATATAGATGAATAAATAAATACATAAATGTTAATTCACAGCTGTCTTAGGCTAGGCTCTCTAGAGAAGCAAAACTAGTAAAGCATATAAATATATATACATAGAGAAAGAGAGAAATTTATGTAAAGGAAACAGCTCATGCAATTGTAGAGGCTGGAACATCCCAAGTCCATGGATCAGGATAGTGGCTTCTGATTCACATAGCTGTAGGGGCTGGCAAGCCCAAGATCCACAGATCAGAGAGCAGGACTCTTGCGCCCACACTGTGAAGACTGGTGAATCCCAAGATCGGCAAGTAAGCTGCTAGCTGAAGTCCCAAGAAGCAGAGGTCAAATGAACAAAAGGCAGCTGCAGGATCCAGAACAAGCCAAAAAAACTTGGCAAAGCAAACAGGAAAGAGTTAGGCAGTAGAAGGCGGACAGATGAAGGCTGAGGTGGTGGAAAGCCACCATGGGCCTCACCCCAACTGGTACCACTCAGCAGATTCCATCACGGGGGTGATCACATATCAAATTTCAACAGGGAAGTAATCACAACATTATATAACTGCCAAAAAACTGGGAATCATGGCCCAGCCAAGTTGACACACAATTTTAACCATCACAGTCCACCCCTTATCAACTTGGCACCTGTACACATGTTCCCAAACCATGCATGATCACTGAATAAAGACAATTACAAAGCTATACTTGTACCTAACATGATACAACTAACACAACTACAACTGAAAACACACTAGACATGTTAACATCTTGTATTTTATAATAAAGAAAGCAAAACTATTTGAGGCACACATACAAAGCAGAAACACTCATAACATTTACAGTCCTCATTTCTGCACCTGGTCATGTGGCCATAACTGGTATTTAGAACTACCTTCTTCCAGCACCAATTCCATATTCCCTTTGCCATCAGCAAGAACCTCAGCTGGTTGTGGTTCTTTACTCTCATTCCTGAAGGGTCTGGGCCATTAGTAGTCATGTTGGAATTGGGTTGCTGTAGTTTTCCATTGACTTTAATCACAGGGCATGGTAGTACTAAGAGACACCCTAAGGGATCTCACATATTCCAGGCATACTCTTCTTTACCTCCATTGTGTAATATCAATCCAATTTCCTCTTGATAATCAGGATCAATCACACCAGCCAGTATGGTAACACCCTTCTTTGCTTGTTGATCTAGAGGCATAAGGAGCCCAAAGTGGCCAACTGGCATTCTTAGATTCCAGTTCAACAGAACCAGTGACACGTCTCTAGGTGGGAGCATTCCTCCCTTCGGAACTAAAACCTCTAGGCCTGCAGAGCGTAAGGCCATGGGGACAGGAAGTAAAAATCTTGCAAGTGGGTTGCTATGGGTAATAGTGAGTGGTGCCACTCCCATTCCACCCCTTGATTCGTGGACCCATGAATCCTTGCTATGGGAGAAACAACAGCATGTATTGGACACTGGTTTAGAGCATATACAGCCTCCTGAAGAACAGTGCCTCAACCCTGCAAGATATTGGCACCTAAATGGTGCTGTAATTGTGTCTTTAGGAGGCCACTCCATCATTCTATCAAGCCAGCTACTTCAGGGTGATAGGAAACATGGTAAGACCAGTGAATTACATGAACACGGGCCCACTGCCACACTTCATTTACTGTGACGTGAGTCCCTTGATAAGAGGCAATGCTGCGTGGGGTACCATGATGGTGGCTAATGCATCCTGTAAGTCCATGGATGGTAGTTTTGGCAGCAGAAGCACTGTGTGCAGGGAAAACAAATCCATATCCAGAGCAAGTGTCTATTCTAGTAAGGACAAAACACTACCCTTTCCATGATGGAAGTGGTCCAATGTAATCAACTTTCCACCAGGTTGCTGGCTGATCACCTCAAGGAATGGTGCCACATCAAGGACTCAGTGTTGGTCTCCATTGCTGGAAGTCTGAGCACTAAGCAGTGGCTATAACCAAGTCAGCCTCAGGGAGTGGAAGTCCATGTTGCTGGGCCCATGCAAAACCTCCATTCCTGCCACCATGGCCACTTTGTTCATGAGCCCGTTGAGGAATGACGGGAGTAGCTGGGGAAAGAGGATGATGTTTTTCCAAAAATGTCCAGAGTCATTTACACTTCTACCCTAATAATGTAATCAGCATAATGTCATCAGTGTAATGGATCAGTATAACGTCTTGTGGAAGGTAAAGTCGATCAAAGTCCCTTTGGACTACATTACAACATAGGGTTGGAGAGTTGATGTAGCTCTGAGGTGGACAAGTGAAGGTGTATTGCTGGCCTTGCCAGCTGAAGGCAACTCCTTCTGATGGCCCTTAGAAACAGGTATGGAGAAAAAGGCGTTTGCCAAATCGATAGCTACATACCAGATACCAGAAAATGTATTAATTTGCTCAAGCAATGAAACTACATCTGGAACAGCAGCTACAATTGGAGCTACCACTTGGTTAAGTTTTCAATAATCCACTGTCATTCTCCAAGATCCATCTGTTTTTCCCACAGGCCAAATAGGCAAGTTTAACGGGGACGTGGTAAGAATCACTACCTCTGCATCCTTCAAATCCTTGATGATGGCAGTAATCTCTGCAATCCCTCCAGGAATGCACTATTGCTTTTGGTTTACTATTTTCCTAGGTAGGGGAAGTTCTAATGGCTCCCACTTGGCTTTTCCTATCAAAATAGCCCTTATTCTATTTGTCAGGAATCCAGTGCAGGGGTTCTGCCAGTTGCTGAGTATATCTATTCCAACTATGCATTCTGGAACTGTGGGAATCACTACAGGATGGGTTCAGGGACACACTGGACCTACTGTGAGACAGACAGGAGCCAAGACTCCATTAATAACCTGACTTCCATATGCCTCGCTCTGAATGGTAGGCCACAGTGATGTTTTAGGTCTCCTGAAATTAGTGTCAGTTCAGAGCAAGTATCCAGTAATCCCCAAAAAGTCTGATTATTCCTTTTCACAAATGAACAGACACTCTGGTAAAAGGCTGTAGGTCCCTTTGGGGAAGGCTGGGAGAGAGGATAGTAGTATAAATTTTTGGCAGTGTACTGGGGGCCTTCATCGAGGTGACCCAGCCTTCTCTTCATTTAACGGGTTGTGGGTCTGGAAATTGATTGAGAGACTATGACTCTCTATTCTGGTAATTTGAGTTAAACTGCTGTACACCTGCCCTAAAATTCATCAGGTTGTACAGATCAATTAAATATTTAGTAGATTTCCTGTCTATTTCACTCCTGGGATCACCATGACTCAGTAGCCAACGTCATAATTTCATATGAGTCAGACGATTCTGATTACTGCTTTGACTCTGCTGTTCATTGCTTTAACCATACCCACCTTATCTTTGTCAATTGAGTGCTGCCACATGGCCTCTACTACCATGGGGTTCAATCAGCCATATTGCAGTTACGTGTCTTAATTCAGTTAGGACTGTTCCCACCATTAAATCGATTTATATAAAATAGTAATCACAGCAGTCTTCAAAGATGCTGGGGCTCCCTTCACAAATTTGCTCCTCCCAGTTGTGGTAAAATGTGTGTCCTCTGGGCATTCTGTGTGGGCCTGTGGGTCTCACCTGATAAATCCACTCTAGCATGCCAATTTCCCTAAGCCTTTGGATACCTTCTTCTAGAGTATACCAAGGCAGGTGTGGTACTTCAACTTGATTTAGTGTAGGCCACCGCATAGTCCGTGATTCAGCAACCCAACCAAATGAACTATTAGATCCTTCCCTAACTTCTCAAACTGAAACATTGAATGAAGAATCCGTGCTTAGTGGACCCATATCAATCGGCTCAGGCTGATCCATCTTTATATTCCTTGCACCATTATCCCAAACACTTCACAGCCATTTCCACACATATTCCCCAAGTTTCTGTTTGTACATATCAGAAAAGTCAAGCAGTTCCTTTTGAGTGTAGCATACCTCCTCCTGGTTCACTCTTTGTACTTCACCTTGTGGGGCTTGCTAGGACTTAGGTCTGGTTATAAGTCTACAAGCCAGAGTCGGTAGCGTGGAATTATTTTGAGAACATTCAGCATTGTCTTATAAAGCATCTGCCTCAGGCAATGCCCCGGGCAATGACTCAGGCAAGGGCTCTTTAGAGGCAGATGAGCTAGGGCTATTCCCATTAGGTGGGAGTGGAGGAGCTAAGGGGTTTTCTGGACAGGGTGGTACAGCAGACAAACATGAAGTAATCTCTTCAGATGGGAGTGTTCTGTTGGCAGGGATGAGTCAATGGAATTTAGGGGCTCAGTGTCTCAAGGTTCCTGATTATCTGCGCATATGTTCCCATCCCAAGTTACAGGATCCCATTTCTTCCCAATCAGACACCTCTCAAGGCTGGCAATTGAGCTGGGAGTTGTAATTCAGCCACTTTCACAATAAGTCTCTAGGCTTGTTTTTTGGCAATATCAGCTGTATTACTGTAAGAAATAAGGCTTTCTTTCAGAGTACAAGTGGAAGCTTTGAGGTCGTTTATGCTACACTTGAGCTTTGGCTCTGACGCCCTGAGAGCATCTCTTTCTTTCACTAGTTTGTCTAACGAAAGTAAGACGAACCAACCAGCTTCCTTATACTTACCATTCTGACAAAAGCTGTAGAAAAGCCTCATTTATGCAAATCACCCAGAGCCTTGCCTTTCACCAATGCCTGATCTATTGATGGTGATATTTTGCATATTTGAATTGCCACCTCATGCCATGGATTAGCAGTGTCCTCTTTACCGCTGGAAACCAGAGTTATCGACATCTTTAAGACTAACCAGACTTTAGAACCAATTTAGGAAACTCATCCTTGCAATTTTGTTTCTTTAGAACCTCTCTTGGTACCATATGTCTTAGGCTGGGCTCTCAAGAGAAGCAAAACCAGTGTAAATATATACATGTACATATAGAGAGGGAAGAATTTATATCAGGAAAACAGCTCACATTATTACAGAGGCTGGAACGTCCCAAATTCATGAATCGGGATAGCAGCTTCTGATTCACATAGCCACAGGGGCTGGGGAACCCGAGATCAGCAGGTCAGAGAGCAGGACTCTTACAGTGTGTGAAGATCAATGAATCCCAAGATTGGCATGTAAGTTGCTAGCTGAAGTCCCAAGAACTGGAGGTCAGACAAACAAGAGGCAGCTGCAGGATCCAGAACAAGCCAAAAAACCTTGGCAAGGCAAGCAGGAAGGAAGTAGGCTATGGAAGGCAGAAAGATAAAGGCAGACGGGCCCTGCCCCTGGCAGTACCACTAAGGGCATTCCATCATGGGGGCAATCACATATCAAATTTCAACAGGGAAGTTATCACATTATACAACTGCCAAAACACTGAGAATCATAGCCCAGCCAAGTTGACAAGCAATCTTAACCATCACAATGGCTTTTGCCAATTTCTACCTCCATTGGCATACTTCAAGTTACCAACTGTGATGTCACTGTGATTTGAGTAGAGACGTGAATGATCTGCATTTTCAGGCCAGCTTGAGCCAGCTCTAGCATATCTCCAGCATTTCTAGTTTCTACTTTTCTGTGACATTTATAATTATATATATATATATAATTTATAATTATAAATGTTAAAATTTTTAAAATACTATGTGTCTATTGAGACGCTCATTTGAATTTCCCTTATTTTTCTCTTCATATGGTGAATTACACTGATTTATTTCCAAGTCTTGCACCACCTTTGTATTCATGGGATAGTCTGTTGGCCATGAAGTATCGTATTTTTAGACATTGCTGAACTAAATTTGCTAATTATTACATTAAAAGTCTTTGCATATTTGTCTATGAGGGATATTGGTTGGTAATGTTGTTTTGTGATCTCTTTGATTTTAGAGTTGAAGTAATACTAGTTGCATAAAATAATTTAGTTAATGCGTCCTTCTCTTTTCTGAAATAATTTGAGCAGAATTGATATTAATTTATCCTTAAACGTAAGATTTCACCAGTGAAAACATAATGCCAGAAAGTTTGTGCGTGCTTGTTCGTGTGTGTGTGCATTCATTTAAAAATTAAAAAACTAATTTCTTAATAAAGCTTTAGCTATAAAGCTGTTCAAGTTATTTATTTTTTCTTGAGTAAACTTTGGTAGATTGTGTCTTCAGGAATTTATTCATTTCATCTAAGTTACCAAAGTTATTGACGTGAAATCCTTCATAATTTTCCCTTAAGTCCTTGTGACTCCTATAGAATCTACAGTGGTATTCTGTCCGTCATTCCCGCTATTAATAATCTGTGTCTTCTTAATCTCTCTCTGTTTCATTCTCTCTCTTTTATCAATGTAGCTAAAGTTCTATTAATTTTATTTTTTTTGTTCAAAACACCAACTTGTGGTTTAATAGATTTATCTCTACTTTTTGTTTTCATTTACACTGATTTCCACTTTTTTTCTTTTCTTCTGCTCACTTTGAGTTTTAAATTGCTTTTTTTTTTTTTTAAATGTGTGGAAACTTAGAATTTTGATTTGAGGCCGTTCTTGTTTTCTAATGTTCTTTGCTGCCCAGTCCATTTCGACTCATAGCAACCCATGCGACACAGCAGAACTGCCCCATAAGGTTTTCTCGTTTTGACTCTTTAGGGAAGCAGATTGCCACATCTTTTTTCCCACAGAGCAGCTGGTGGGATAGAACCATCAATCTTTAGGTTAGCAGCCCAGCTCTTAACAGTTGTGCCACAAGGACTCCTTTCTTTTCTAATTCAGTCATATGTCAATTAACGTCCATGATATGTCCTGTGAAATAGGACATTGTGTGCTTTGGTGGTTGTGTCAACACCATATTATATATAGACAGTCCCAGGATTACAAACATTCAATTAATTATAGCTCATAGTTATGAACCAACCCCCATGAAGCCTATTATATTAAAACTTTATGGGATTCCAATTCAGGTGGTCCTTTCTGCTGCTGCTGCTACTGCTGCTGCTGGAACTGCTGGCGGACAATGAAGAATAGGTCTTGGTGGCTGGTGGCAGCAGCAGTAGCAGCGGCAGTGGGAGTGGAGCAAGAGGAAGTGAGCTAGGAGGGAGCACAATGCTCCCAACCCTGCTCTGTTGACCTAGTGATTAAGTGCTACTGTTGCTAACCAAGAGATTGGTAGTTCGAATCCATCAGCTTCTCCTTGGAAACTCTATAGGGCAGTTCTACCTGGTCCTATAGGGTCGCTATGAGCTGGAATTGACTCAACAGAAGTGGGCTTGACTTTTTTTTTTTTTTTGGAGGAGCAGAAACAGCCCAGCCCTGCAGCCCCTGCCTGCCTGCTGGCCGACAAAGGCCTAGAGCTGTATCTGCTGGATACACTATGCAATCACTGTATCTAATGCTGGAAGAATCTGGATTTGAGACCTTTAAAACCATTGCTGACTAAATCCATTGCCAATTCTGACTCACATCTATAGGGTAGAGTATAACTGCCTCATAGGGTTTCCAAGGAGCTGCTGGTGGATTTGAGCTGGTGGCCTCTTGGTTAACAGCCTGAGCCCTTAACCACTGTGCCAACCATTAGGGGCCAAGAAACAAAAGAGAGCTGTTTTCCCTTTGGGGGTAAAAGAATCATATGGGACTATAGACCTGTACATGGTCGGATATTGCCCCAACGGAAGTTAGGCAGTGCATGACTGTATAAGCATTTAACGCTGTCGATATTCCTCTGAGCACCAGTTTAGCAAATACCACAAATTCTGTTTTTATTTTGGTTTAAAGTATTTACATTCAACTCTATTTCAATTTATAATACATTGTAAAGGGATAATATGGTAACTTTCTGAGGCAAATGAAATAATTTTATATTTTTATTAGAGTGACATTGTCAAAACTCACTGAAATCTATATATTAGATTTTTAGATTCAGATATTATGTATGTAAATATTATATTGATTAAACAAACATAAATATATGAAAATGGTAAGGGAAATTCAAAGGAATGAAAGAGACTACTGGCAAGATAAAGGATGGAGGTGAAAAGAATTTATTTTAAGACCCTGAGGAATACAAATTTTAAGTGAGGGAGAAAGAATAACAGGCCATGAAGGAAACATTAGGGAATTATTATGAAGTTATAAGAACCAAGATCATGTGGTGTCACAGAATTCAGGGGAGTAGAGCTGCGGGAGTACGTGCCTGACGTTACGTAGTTTGGCAGTGATATACAATAATAAAAACTGAAACTTGTTGATTACAAATGGTCATGTGGAGGTCTTGGCTGCTCTTACTGGCAATTGTTCCAGATACATAAGCCCTCCATAAACCCACGCCAGTTGGCTTCAAGTCAATTCCAATTCAAGAGATAAATATAACAATACAAGTGAGGCAGTAGAGAGTGCAATTTAGGGTACACTCTTTAGAAACATGAGTTAGGACCAGAATATAAAAAAATTGGACAATACTGAAAGGTGATTTAGGATCACAAGAGGATTAGGGGGAGATAACTAGGAATGGTGATACTTGAATATGTATATGAGTTAAAGATTAAGGAAACCCTGGTGGCGTAGTGGTTAAGTACTATGGCTGTAAAGCGAAAGAGAAAAATACAAAGGTACAGAAGATAGGGAAAGCATGTGACTGAGGAGTGCAGTTTAGGAAAATGTATGTGGATATCTTTCCAGGGCATAGGTGGATGACTTTTCCTTCAATTGTAAGATACTCCATCTTCTGAAACTGAAAGAAATTTGCTTAAAATGGGAAATCCAATGCTCTCAATTAAGCAGAAATCTGGATTTAGAAAAATGTTAATGTTTGCTTGGAGGTATAGAGATGAACGGAAGAGAGAACTAGCTGAGGAAAAATAACATGATTGATGGGTCATGCTAAGGAAATACTTTCTTAATGAGGATGCTAATTACATTAATAGAAACCACTTGTAAACTGCCTACCGTGTGTCGTATGCTGTTCTAAGATCATTATATGGGCTAGCTAATTGAATTATCACAAAAAATTTCATAATGTAGGTGGCATTATTATACTAATTTTGTAGAGGGGGGAAACAAAGTAATTTGCCTAACGTATCAATTGTGATACAGTCCCTGGGTGGCACAAATAGTTAAGTGCTTGACTACTAGCCAAAAGAATGGCAGTTTGAACCCCCGCTCCCCCCAGAGACACCTCAGAAGACAAACCTGGGACTCTACTTCTGAAAGGTCATAGTTTTAAAACCCTATGGAGCAGTTCTATTGTGCACACATGAGATGGCCATAAGTTGGAATCAATTCAAGTGGCAACAAATAACATTGATACTGGTAACTGACAGAGTTGCGGTTTGGACCCCAGCACTTTGTCTTCAAGGTCTCCACACAGCCTTTGAATTATACTGCTACTCTAAGGAACAAAATGAACAACTTTGTTTAAAAATGTTACTGATTAAACTGGAAATGAGGTATGTTTTCAAAGATATAACAGAAGATATTAAAATTCAGACTGCTTCTAATATATGATGATAATTTTGATGGTAATGTAACTTCATATCTAAGACTATTTTCTGCTCATTCACAAAGTTGATTTGCGGAGTAATGACTGTAAAGAAATTGAGAAGTTCTAAGATTAATTAAAAGTATTACATCTTAATATAAGTGTGGTCTAGGAAAGACTTTAGTATGGTAATACTGTATTCTAACATGAACAGTATGTAAATTTTTATTAAAAGGAATAAAAAGCTGAAAATACTTCAGGGAAAAAAAAAAAAAAAGGAAGCTTGCCATTGAACTGCTTAACGGGGAGACCTAATTGAAATTGCAAACATTGTGATACACATATTATGTATTAATTTTGATCAAGCAGATTCTAAGTTCTGGATAGCAATGGATGAGTTTTCTTTGAGAGTTATCTTCATGTTTCTAAATACATCAACTGAAGGCATATTTTGTTTTTTCTGTGTATGTTTTATGTTCATTTCTTACTTTTATTTAATAGTTTTCTCTATGTTTTATACCACCAAAAATAACATCCCTGAAGGGCTGAATTTGCGATGCTCTGCAGGACCTGTCGAACAAATCACCGTCTAATAGATTGCTTCCCACAGAGGTGAACCTGAGAAAACACAAAATGATAAAAATATATTTTTAAGTTGTCACGAAAGTGAACATCTAAGTAAGAAAAGCTCATCTCTACCCGTCATGCCAATTTTCTTACAAAAAGTAAAGTCCCTTAACAAATGGCATGATAAATTGCCAAAGTAATGACTTGCTATTTTCTTTTAAGGAACATTAATAGACCACCAGTCAGCTTCTTTGCTCAACATAAGGAAAGTGCAGAGGATGTGTTGGTTATAACTATTTTTACTCTCTAGTTCCCCTCTCTGGGTCCGAATGTGCATCATTCTCTCTTATGCTGCATAATATACTGATCAACACAACCACACCATCTCCTGCTTCCTTCCTATAGCCTTCTCCTTTAAGCTTCTTGATATGATCAATCTATAGCTTTTTCCTTGTGATGTGCGTTTTTTACCTCCCTCCTTTTTTTTTTTTTTACCTGCCTAAATGGAGTGAGAAATGAGTTGATCACAAAATTGTGCTATCATAGAATCCCTTTCTTTCTCTGTATATCTTGGAGTCTAGCTATTTCAGGTTATCTAGGAGAAAGAGGACTAAGACTTACTGAGATATATTCAACCCTACCAAGATCTGTCTTTGCAGTGAAACTAAGTGAATTCTTCTCCACTCTCCCAGCCCACTGTCATTAAGGAAGTCCACATATAAATATTCATGTAGTCTCATTAGATAGTAAGTGCTCACCACATATTTACTATGATAATTATATTATTTACTTGCTTATTACTATTATTACTACTACACTGTTACATTTTTCTAATCTTCATAAAATAATTTAGATTTTTTTTCTTGAATATCTTTTTTTTTTTCTTTTTCTGTATCCTGGTACCTGGAACTTGGAGCTTTTCTCAACCTAGTTTTTCCTATGCAGGTGAGGTGATGGTGGAACAAGTTGCAGAATCCTGGATACCTGAATGATCTCAAGAGCTGCCCTCTTGTTCAAAACTGCTGGTTATATGAAAGAGAAATGAATGTCGATTTTTTAATACTCTGTGTTCTTGGTCTCTTTGTTGCAGCCATTTAGTCTTTACATTATCTGATTTTGAAATTGGTACATGGGAGGAAGGTGAGGACATGACAACAATCTATAATATGTGACAATACCTTAAAGATTGGGCAGTAGGTTGCTGGGAAGCAAAAAAGTAAGGCTAAAAAAGCATGCAATCCTTGTTGTTTTGAGACAAATCCACAGTTTTTACCTGTGACAACCTGAAATGTCTACTTTGCTCCTATGAAGCCTTGGCTTTAGGTGAAGTGTTCAGAAATGATCAGTTTGCTATGATATGTTGACTCATCTGTGCTGCTTTTTTAAATTGGAGAGAGGGACTGAGAGAGCATGAGAGAGAGGAATTAAGGTCTGGGCGGTTTTCATTAAGAAAAATAAAATAGAAGGGGGCAAAAAAGAGTTCAGAAATTTGGGATGTTGCTGTGTTTGAATAAGCAAAATCTATTTTTTCCCTAACAGCTTTTTGAGTCAAAGCATTTCTTAGTAGCCTTTCATTAAGATTTATCAGTCAAACATAAGGGAATCCACTTTAATAAAAAACTCACTAATTGTAATGCCTTTTCATTCAAACCTGTTATTGCAGATGCCGTCAAGTTAGCAACAATAAGTTGAAGGGGAGAGAAAAGTCACTCTATACAAGACAGATTAATAACAAAACAATGATTTTAGTAATATTTAGGTTTTGAGCTTAAGCAAATTGATACCACCAAATGTCACAGAAGTTAATAGAGGAAGAGCAGGAAAGATAATCAGTTCAGTTTTAAACCTTGAGATTCTTATGCTTATATCTAGTTGGAGACTGCAACCCAGAAGCATGAAACTTAGATAAAGTAGTAGGTTTAAAAAAAAAAAAAAGAAACCAGTTGCCGTTGAGTTGATTCTAACTCACAGCAACCCTATAGGAAAGAGTAGAACTGCCCCATAGGGCTCCCAGGAAACACCTGGTGGATTCAAACCTTCAGCCTTTTGATTAGCAGCCATAGCTCTTAACCATAGCTGTTAGTCAAGACAAGGAAAATGAACGGGAATGCCTGGGGAAAGGGTGCATTTTTTTACGGTGAAAGCATCGAACTCTGGGGACACACACATTTAAGAGGCTAGAAAAGAATGACTCTGTCAAAAAGAAGAAGGTGGAAGAGGAGGAAAATGTTGAAGAATATATGATGCTTTTGACTAAAGAAATAAATAGTAAAAATTTTCACCATGAAGAGAATGATCACCAGTGCAAAATGAAGCAGTGAGGGGAGAACTGCAAGGCTTTCTTTGGATTTAATAATTAGTATGTCTCTAATGTTGTTCTGAAGACCTTTAGTACAAGTAATGAGAGTGGAAGTCTGATGGCATTAGTTTGAAGAGTTATAAAGAAGTAGACACAGTTAATGCATCTTACTGTATCAGTCAGTATATGAGGTTACTGACGGCACAATTTCTTCATTTTATACAGTAAAACCTTTGAAAGCTGGCGCCTGTGTAAGGCAGAAACCTGTCAGAGAAGGAAAACTCAAATATTTTCCACTGAAACAAGAGATAGAAAAGTAGTAAGAGTGCCCCCGTCAAAGGCAGAAAAATTGCGAGACCTGGAAAAACAAGACCGTTCTGTGAGGTTTCAGCTCTCACAGATATCACTGTGTATCTATTAAAACACTTTCCCTTCCATTGCTTGAGAGGGACCAGCTATGGTGCATGTGTCCAAACTTCTATTGACTCTTTAGCCACTGATTCGTGGTAGTGATTCATTTAAATATTTAGCTGAACACTACGCAGTAGCAACTTCACTGTGCTGCTATTGTGAAGCGCCCCAGAGTTGGTTCTGTCTCATAGAACTAAACACTGCCCAGTCCTGCACCATCCTCATATGCTTTGTTATGCTCGAGCCCATTGTTGCAGCCACTGTGTCAATCCGTCTTGTTGAAGGTCTTCCCCTTTTTCTTTCATGTTCTACTTTACCATGCATGATGTTCTTCACCAGGGACTGATCCCTCCTGGTAACATGTACAAAGTATGTGGGATGTAGTCTTGCCATCCTTGCTTCTAAGGAACATTCTAGTTGTACTTCTTCCAAAACAGATTTGTTTGGTCTTCTGGCAGTCCATGGGGTATTCAATATTGTTCTCCAGCACCACAGTTCAAAGACATCAGTTCTTCAGTGTTCCTTATTCATCATCCAGCTTTCACATGCATACGAGGTGATTGGAAACACTATGGCTTGGGTCAGGCATACCTTAGTCTTCAAGGTGACATCTTTGCTTTTCAACACTTTGAAGAGGTCTTTTGTAGCAGATTTGCCCAAAACAATGTGTCTTTTTGATTTCTTGACTGCTGCTTCCATGGCTGTTGATTGTGGATCCAAATAAAATGAAATCCTGGACAACTTCAATCTTTTCTCTGTTTATCACGATGTTGCTCATTGGTCCAGTTGTGAGGATTTTTGTTTTCTTTATGTTGAGGTGCAATCCATATTGAAGGCTGTGGTCTTTGATCTTCATCAGTAAGTGCTCTAAGTCCTTTTCACTTTCAATAAGCAAGGTTGTGTTATCTGCGTAATGCAGGTTGTTAATGAGTCTTTCTCCAGCCCTGACCCCCTGCTTTTCTTCATGTAGTCCAGCCTCTCAGATTATTTGCTCAACCTACAGATTGAATAGGTATGATGAAAGGATACAACCCTGACACACACCTTTCCTGACTTTAAACCACGGAGTATCCTCTTGTTCTGTTCAAACGACTGCCACTTGATCTATGTACAGGTTCCTCATGAGCACAATTAAGTGTTCTAGAATTCTCATTCTTGGCAGTGTTATTCATAATTTGTCATCGATCCACACAGTTGAATGCCTTAGCAGAGTCAATAAAACATAGGTAAACATCTTTCTGGTATTCTCTGATTTTAGCCTGGGTCCATCTGTTACCAGCAATGATATCCTTGGTTCCACGTCCTCTTCTGAATCAGGCTTGAATTTCTGGCAGTTCCTTGTCGATTTACTGCTGCAGCTGCTTTTGAGAGATCTTCAGCAAAACATTACTTGTGTTTGAAATTAACAATGTTGTTTGATGGTTTCTGCATTCTTTTGTATCACCTTTCTTTGGAATAGGCATAAAATTATGGATCTCTTCCAGTAGTTGACTAGGTAGCTGTCTTCCAAATTTCTTGGCATAGATGAATGAGCACTTCCAGTGCTGCATCCATTTGTTGAAATATCTTAAGTGATATCCCATCAGTTCCCGGAACCTTTTTTTCTCCAGTGCATTCAGTGCAGCTTGGATTTCTACCTTCACTACCAACAATTCCTGATCATATGCTACCTCCTGAAATGTTTGAACATAGACAAATTATTTTTGTTATAGTGACTCTATGTATTTCCTTCCATCTTCTTTCGATGCTTCCTGCATCGTTTAATATTTTCCCCTTAGATTCCTTCACTATTGCAGCTCAAACCTTGAATTTTTCTTCAGTTCTTTCAGTTTAAGAAATACTGAGCATGTTCTTCCCTTTTGTTTTTCTATATCCAATCTTTGCACATGTTATTATAATACAGTACTTTGTCTTCTCAAGCTGCTCTGAGAAATCTTCTGTTCAGTTCTTAGTAAATTTAGGGCCTTACAAAAATTGTGCGTAGCTCGTCACTCACAACTCCTCTACAATCCCTAACTATAGATTATTTACTTGGTCTGATAATCTCTGTCTCTCTTTCCACCACATGTCCACATACACAATAAATCCTAATGAAAAATCCCTTTCTATCCACTATTCTCAATTTCGTGACCTGTTTTCATCAACGACTGAGGAGAGTTGAGGTGGGGAGAAGCAAAATCAAAACAAAGCAAAGACAGACAAACAAACTATTTGAGTCCCTTGCTTGTATGATTACCTTAACCACTAATATGCTGTATTTTTCAGTCACTATGTGTATTATTTTTGCCTTTATTTTAAGTGCCTGCTGTGATTCTAAGTGACTCCCTTCATTGTAAGTTCATATTTTTATCTCTCAGTTAGAATCATTCCTTTCAACTCACTTTTTGGTTTGTTCCCTATGCTTCACTCTCAAATCATGGAAGATTTCCATCATTCTCTACTGGTAGCTCATATATTCTTCCCAATCTACGTATTTTATGTTTTAATATGTTTTTGATTATTTCCATTTTATTATGGCAGAACTTGGCACTTTCCCACTATTATGCTCCAATTCCCCCATCCATAGCTGCTGTTTCACTCCAGTTATTTTTCTAATTTGCTTTGGCATATATGTTAGTGCCCCAGTAGTATGCTCCAGTGGATCCCTTCAGTGCCTTCTGTTCCATTCTGGTAGCTTATTTCCTGAAGCAGCCATGCTGTCTTGGTAGCTGCCTTCACCTCCCCTTCCTCTCACCTGTTCCACTCTTATTTTATTTATTTAAACATTCTTCTCATACGGAGAATGCTTTAAACCCTCTTCTTAGTACTGGGGATGCAGCAGTAAAAACAATACAAACAGATAAATCCTTTCCTTTCAGTAACCTTATAGTATATTTGGAGGAGACACACAATGAAGAGATAAATATATCCCAGTGTGTGGTAGGTGCTTTGAAAAAAATTATGAGTGTAAAGGAGATAGAGAGTTAAAGGGGTGCCATCTTATGCAGGATGATGAAAGAAGACTTCCCTTCCTGATGGAGTGACATTTTTGAGTACAGATCTTCAGGACTAAGGACGTAAGTCATAAGATATCCGGTGCGTCTCAGGAAAGCTGTTAGAATAAGGGCCTGAGATGGCAGACTATTTGATATTTTCAAGAAAGAGCAAAGCATCTCATGATTGGAGCAGAGTGAAGTAGTAGGGATTATTAGACTATTAACTCAGAAAATAAATGAATGTTCAGGTCATGGTGAACCTTGCAGGCTATAGAATGGATTCTAGAAAGGCACTTTACATTTTTAAAGTTTCACTCTGGCTGCTGTGTGGGAAATTGGCCATAAAGTGGCCACAATGGAAAGAAAAAAATAGACAAGTAATTATTAGGTCATTGACAATAGTTCAGAAAATATAGGATAGTTTCTTAAATCACGGTAATTGATGTGGTAAAATGTGCTTGGATTCTGGATGTGTTTTGAAGTTAGATTTGGTTAAATTTGCTGCGTGGAAGCAGCAGTCAAGAAAACAAACAACATACTGAATTAGGCAAATCTGCTGCAAAAGACCTCTTTAAAGTGTTAAAAAGCAAAGATGTCACTTTGAGTACTAAGGTGCAGCTGACCTAAGCCGTGGTAGTTTCAACTGGCTTCTATGTGTGCAAAAGCTGGACAATGAAAAAAGAAGACCAAAAAAGAATTGGTGCATTTGAATCATGGTATTGGCGAAGAATACTGAATATACCATGGACTTTTTTTTTTGCCAGAGGAACCAACAAATCTGTCTTGGAAGAAGTATAACCAGAATGCTCCTTAGAAGCAAGGACAGTGAAACTTTGCCTCACATACTTTGGGCATGTTATCAGGAGGGACCAGTCCCTGGAGAGGGGCATCATGCTTTATAGAGTGTCAGCGAAAGAGAATAAGACCCTCAATGAGATGGATTGACACAGTGGCTACAACAATGGGCTCAAGTATAACAACAATTGAGGATGGCATAGGCCTGGGCAGTTTTTCATTCTGGTATACACAGGGTAGCTATGAATCGGAGCCAACTCAATGGGACCCAACAACAAGAAATTTGCTGAGCTATTGGATGTGGCTTATGAGAGAAAAGTCGTGTTAATAACGACTCTAAGATTTTTGGCCTGTGCAACTGGAAGACTGGAGGAGATGCCAGCTCGAAGGGCAAGAAGAGCTTGGTTTTTAATATACTAAGTTCAAGATATTTCCTAGATATTGTGGATTTCCCTGGCCAACCATGTCATACCCCAAAGAGTGAAATCATTGGACATTCCAAAAGATTGGACTTTGGTACATAGCAAAAAGATACTGGGCATGTGGTTGCCTCATTGATATTTATAGCCCAAGAACAATCTGAAATAAAATAGCTCTGGTAACATAGTAAGAAATAACACTGTACCTGAATATTAGTACCAATCGATCTGCCAACTTAAAGGTAGTTTTGAAACTAAATAATGTAATTCTGCTGTAGCTTTAGGGGAATGTGTTCAAGGGTACATGAGGTTTGGTAAACCCTCCACCAAGGGCTATCTGGGTCCTAGAAGAACTTCATTCTACAAAGGCAGTATACCATTGTTGCTATACATGTTTGGGTTCTAGGAGGAAGCATAATTCCAATCAGATGATTCAGGTAATCACATTTTAATAGAAGGAATATTTAGAAAGTTATGATCAAGTTTATAAGAGATAATGTTATTTTGACTTATTCAGAGAATGGAAAACCCCTGAGCCTGAAGGAATAAGGGCAGAGGCCTATCTTGGGGAGGAAGGGCAAGGAGGTAGAGCGCATGCCTTGGGCACCCCGTGTGTCTTGGGCATCACTTAAGGCAGGGCGTCTACGAGAAGTTTCTATTGGCTATCAGAGTGTCCATCGCCAGCTGTGAGAGATCATTCGACGATTTAACACTAATTGCCCTAGGTACTGTTTTCTGTAGATAGGCCCCTGGATAAGGGGAATCAATTCATTTATTTTCAAGGTACAGGCAATCCCAGGTTACGAACAAGATCTCTTCCTGAGAAAGTCTTTAGGTCAAATTTGTAGGTAAGTCAGAACAGGTGCATACAGCTCTTATTTAGCCTCATTTTAGTGCAAGAGGAGCCCTGGTGGAACAGTGGTTAAGTGTTTGGCTATTAACCAAAAGGTCAGCAGTTCGAATCTACCAGCCGCTCCTTGGAAAAACTATACAGCAATTCTACACTGTCATATAGGGTCACTAGGAGTTGGAATCAACTTGATGGCAATGGGTTTGGTTTTAGTGCAAAAAAAATGCTCTAAGCCTTTTCAGTTATTTAAAAGATGCACGTGCAGCAAGTGAAGGTGATTGTGATAAAGAACTTGTTGCAAGTATGGATTGGTTCAATTGTTTCAAAGTGAGGGCAAATTTGTACATTAAAAGGCAAGTACGGCTGTCCTTAAGGCAGAAGTTCATAACCAGGGGACTGCCTGCATCTTTGCAATTCCTGATGCTTTCTGTTAAACTACTAACCTCCAATTAAAATATACAAATAAATTTTTTTTATTTTTTAATTAATTTTTATTGTGCTTTAAGTGAAAGTTTACAAATCAAGTAAGCCTCTCATACAAAAATTTATGTACACCTTTCTATATACTCCTAATTGTTCTCCCCCTAATGAGACAGCACACTCCTTCCCTCTACTCTCTCTTTTCGTGTCCTTTCAACCAGCTTCTGGCCCTCTCTGCCCTTTCATCTCCTCTCCAGACAGGAGATGCCAACATAGTCTCATGTGTCTACTTGATCCAAGAAGCTTATTCTTTACCAGTATCATTTTCTATCCCATAGTCCAATCCAATCCCTAACTGAAGAGTTGGCTTTGGGAATGGTTCCTGTCTTGGACTAACAGAAGGTCTGGGGACCATGATCTCTGGGGTCCTTCTAGTCTCAGTTAGGCCATTAAGTCTGATCTTTTTACAAAAATTTGGAGCCTGCATCCCACTGCTCTCCTGCTGCCTCAGGAGTTCTCTGTTGGGTTCCCTGTCGGGGCAGTCATCGGTTGTGACCAAGCACCATCTAGTCCTTCTGGTCTCAGACTGATGTAGTCTCTGGTTCATGTGGTTCTTTCTGTCTCTTGGGCTCATAATTACCTTGTGTCTTTGGTGTTCTTCATTCTCCTTTGCTCCAGGTGGGTTGAAACCAATTGATGCATCTTAGATGGCAGCTTGCTAGCCAAACAAAATTTTTAAATGCAAAACGGAACTAGAAGTAAACATGTTGTAAAGCATGATTTTGGGACTATAAAATATTTATACAATTATATTTATACATGATTTTTGAAATGTATATTAAATTGAAAAAAAATATTTATGAAAAATCCATACTAATGTTTCCACATAAATATTGGTATTTATATCTGCTATAGAGTGATTAATATATTTTTAATAGTAGGAAAATATAAATCCTCATGTACCAATAATAATATCATAAAAGTAGTAGGAATGTTCTGGAGCTACTTGTCTGGTCTATTCCTGGCATATTGGAATCCTTGGTTCCAGTCTTTTGAAAGTCAGTTGAGCAACCTCTTTATTGCATAGCACATTTATCCATTTTAAAAGCTCTGAGAGTTTGGGAGAATTGCAAGTTGAATACTCATAATGAATGTAAATATAGAAACTTACGCATGCTTCATTTGTCACTTTCCTGTATATTTTGATATTGGGAAAATTTCGTGTATTTAAAAATAAGAAAGTCATTACTATGTATATTTTCATTATCAAATATTTTGAAATAAATTGGCTGCTAACCAAAGGGTCAGCAGTTCAAATTCACCAGCTGCTCCTTGGAAACTCTATGAGGCAGTTCTACTCTGTCCTATAGGCTGCTATGAATCAGAATTGACTCAAGAGCAAAGGTTACTGTGTTAACTAAAAAGATCATATTTTTTTTGTGTAAATTGTTTTAAGATATACATTATATGTATGTTTATGCAAGTATGTATATATAAACCCCTTGCCGTCAGGTTGATTCCGACTCATAGTGACCTACAGGAAAGGGTAGAACTGCCCTTGTATGGTTTCCAAGGAGCAACTGGTGGATTCCAACTGCCAACCTTTTGCTTAGCAACCATACACAGCTGTAGCACACTTAACCATTGAGCCACCAGGGCAAAGATATATATATATATATATATATATAAAATACACACATATATATGTATATGTATTTTAGAGTCCTGGTGGTGTTGTGGTTAAGAGTTCAGCTGCTAATCTAATTAAAGGTCGGAAGTTTGAATCCCACCAGTCGCTCCTTGGAAACTTTATGGACCAGTTCTGCTCTGTTCTACAGGATCGCTGCGAGTCGGAATCGGCTTGAAGGCAATGTTTTTTGTTGTTGTTGTTGCTATGTATATATTATTGAAAAGTAGTTTATAAGCCAAGAATCAAAAAGTTAAAAAAATGCACTTTTAGCAGAATTTTGAATGCATACTTCAATATACACAATGTAGCATGACCCCATACAGGTAAAAAAAAAAAAAAAAAAACTCTGAAAAGCAGTATTGTGGAAGTTAAAGGAAATCACTTGTAAGTACCTGTCTTCGTTTTTTCATGACCATAGCAAGCAACCAAAAATGTGAGGTATTTTCGCCTTCTCTTACTTCTTTAATTCTTTGTGTGGAAATAATTATAAACGTATTATAGTGACTTCAATAAAATGAAAAAAAAAAAAAAAATTAGGATAGGCCAGAAAAGATTTTTAGATCGTTCAGGTAAAAAAAAAAAAAAAAAAACCCAGTGCCGTCGAGTCGATTTCGACTCATGTAAACATCGGAAATTGAGAAGTATTTCAACTTAGAACTCATTGAAATGTATAGTGAGAATATAAATCAGATATTTCATAATAAATGTGGAAAACTTAAAAGTAGCAAGATAAAACATGGTTGACTTTATGTGTACATAAAGCATATGTAGCTGTGCCATTTTAATAGGAAACAGCACTTTAAGAAAAACAGACCTCAAAAGTGAAAACGACATAAAACCTCTGAATGATTAAAAACAGCATAAATAAACACTAAATACAAATGAGAAAAACATGTTTGAGCTACCTAGGGCACAATGTTAATTCCTATAAATAAATTTATTATAAACCAAAGCCTCAAAAAAAAATTATACGAAAGACCTGAAATGTGTCTGTTAATGGGGGAAGTGAAATGGCACAAATCTGATATATTTATGTAAGCTGTCAATTCAAAAAAGGAGCAAAAGAAAGAGATGGATGTGAGGAAATTGTTTTCTGATTATTCCAGCCATGGAGGTGTACATCATACCAAAACCTG
The DNA here is from genome assembly GCF_024166365.1 of Elephas maximus indicus. NCBI lineage: Eukaryota > Metazoa > Chordata > Mammalia > Proboscidea > Elephantidae > Elephas > Elephas maximus. Next base: position 31,399,355 of record NC_064833.1, on the reverse strand, counting down.
GCAGAGGTAAAACTTTGGACATCCAAGCTCAATGGTCAGCAGTGCCCACACTGAAGTATTTTGTGCGTTGTTTAATAAGTGCTGTTAGTAGTGTTGTTGTTAGATCTTGTCAAGTGGATTCTGACTCACGGCAACCCTATAAGATGGAGTAGAAATGCCCCATAGGGTTTCCAAGGAGTGGCCGGTAGATTTGAACCGCTGATCTTTTGGTTAGCAGCCAAGCTCTTAACCACTACGCCACCAGGGCTCCACAGTTAGTGGTAAGCGATGAGACTCTAGAAGACCATGAGAAGCATTGTTAAGACTGTCAGTTCAGTGGATCAACTATATTAGAGCCTACATCTGTGTGATTCTCTTTTCCTTTTCTCAATCTTTTGCTCTCAATATAGATCCTTTATCTCTGCCAGCATGTCTGTATTCCAAGCAAAAGAAGAAAGAAGAAAAAAGGGGCTGGCTGTGTCAGAAAAAACAAAATACCCTCAAGAGTACTATATCAGAACTCATATCAGCCAGAGGAAACCCTGGTGGCGTAGTGCTTAAGTGCTACGGCTGCGAACCAAAGGGTTGGCGGTTCGGATCTGCCAGGCGCTCCTTGGAAACTCTATGGGTCAGTTCTACTCTGTCCTATAGGGTTGCTATGAGTCAGAATCGACTCGACGGCACTGGGTTTTTTGGTTTTATCAGCCAGAATCCTTGTACTTAACCATCTCTTTTCTTCCTAGAAGGCCACAAGAAAGAAGGACTTGGACCAGGAATTGGATCATTGCCTAACAATAGCATCTGACACAATATTTTTCTCCAAACTATATCCTCTAGAAATATATTTTTACACAGTGGATCAACAACTAAGCACACATAAGACTCACACCTACACATCATACAATTTACTTTATCTCCATCAGTCTCCATCAGCTTGCCCTTCATTAGCAGCATAGTTTTTTGACATGCCAAGTTATAGATTTTAATATTTTTTCTCTCTACACAGAGATGATGTTCACCTATGTAATGATTAAGACTAAATTTATCATAAGTCTAACCTTCTGTCATTTGATGATATGAAAACATGTATTCGCTCAGTTATCCCTCGTTTTTGCCTTTTTGGCCTATATATGAACTTAATGTGAATTAATGACATGCAGAAGAATTCAGATGTGTTGTATAAGTGGAAGTTTTTCTTTTAAATTATCTTACTACATCACAGGTATCTATGCTTAAATGAAGTACAATTCATGGGCTAAAAGCAGTAAGAACTTCTGCCAAATATGCTTGCTGCTTGCCTTTTGGCTTAGAAAAATTCACAAATCCATTGCATGAAAGTCTGGTTTTCATCTGTCATAATTCACTGTCAGTGAGAAATGTACAATAGACAATGTGCATATTATTCTCTTACTTTTTTCCCCACATCAAATCCTACTAATTTGCCTGTTCACAACCCTGATGCATCCCTCTTTCAAAGATTGTTTATTTCTTTTTTTACCTAACCCGATAATATGTTCTCTGAAAATAAATTGACTTTTCATGTTTAGAATTTGTTTCCAGTAACTAGTGGTTGAAAGAAAGCATCTGTCATATTATGTCAGATTTCCCTCCCAGATCCCTGAGGGGGATGTTCTGAATCATTAGTTTATAATCAGTTTTTGTTTTTAATTAAACATCAGCCATGTGACTGAGTCAGAAAAAAACAGGATTTTGTTCTTGGGCTCCCAAAATAATAGAATTATGGAAATAATGCTTAACCGAATACATGACAGGCCAACGCAAATAAGCTTAATTCAAAAATGTATCATTAGGAGCTCTTTGTAACATCAATTACTTTTAGGAAATAAAGAAAAATTTAAATTATGTACCATCACAATCAAAATATTGGTTAAGTAATTACAATAGATCCAGATCTCAAAAAGTATAAATCATTTTTAACAACTGATTCATTCTACAATTTCTTTATTTATTAATCAAATCAAGTGATGGATTAACAGATTTGTGTCTCTATGAGAATGTGTGTGTCTGTGTTTGTGTGTGTGTGTGTTAGTACCTATAATAGATTTTTGTACATTCAACAGCTATGGATAGAAACTAAACCAACACAAATTCAAGCACACAAACAAAAATGACACCATCCACTATTCAAAGATCAAGAAAATAAACTTTTACTTGGCTAAGCTAAAACACAAACCTAGTAACTGTTGGTTTTTAATTAGTAAGTGAAACAAAGAGATTTATGTGCAATGGTATTTATTTCCAAGGAAGCAAAAATACTTTGAAAAGCATTTACTTTTAAAATACTTTTGAAGGAGGTTACCACAGAAATCAAATTGACTACATCTGTGGAAAGAGACGATGGAAAAGCTCAATATCGTCATTCAGAACAAGGCTGGTGCTGACTGTGGAACGGACCATCAATTACTCATATGCAAGTTCAGGCTGAAACTGAAAAAAATCAGAGCAAGTCCACGAGAGCCAAAATATGAACTTGAGTATATCCCACCTGAATTGGGAGACCATCTGAAGAGTGGATTTAACGCATTGAACACTGGTGACTGAAGACCAGACAAGTTGTGGAATGACATCAAGGACATCATACATGAAGAAAACAAGAGGTCATTGAAAAGACAGAAAAGAAAGAAAAGACCAAGATGGATGTCAGAGGAGACTCGGAAACTTGCCTTCGAATGTCGAGCAGCTAAAGCAAAAGGAAGAATTGATGAAGTAAAAGAACTAAACTGAAGATTTCAAAGGGCAGCTCGAGGAGACAAAGTAAAGTATTATAATGACCTGTGCAAAGAGCTGGAGATGGAAAACCAAAAGGGAAGAACATGCTCAGTGTTTCTCAAGCTGAAAGAACTGAAGAAAAAATTCAAGCCTCAAATTGCAGTAGTGAAGAATTCTATGAGGAAAATATTAAATGACACAGGAAGCATCAAAACAAGGTGGAAGGAGTACACAGAGTCATTATACCAAAAAGAATTAGTCGATATTCAACCATTTCAAGAGGTGGCATATGATCAGGAACCGATGGTACTGAAGAAAGAAGTCCAAAGTGCTCTGAAGGCATTAGCAAAAAACAAGGCTACAGGAATTGATGGAATGTCAACTGAGATGTTTCAACAAACAGATGCAGTGCTGGAGTTGCTCACTTGTCTATGCCAAGAAAATGGAAGACAGCTTCCTGGCCAACTGACTAGGAGAAATCCATATTTATGCCTATTCCCAAGAAAGGTGATGCAACTGAATATGGAAATTATAGAACAATATCATTAATATCATGCACGAGCAAAATTTTGCTGGAGATCATTCAAAAACTGCCGCAGCAGTATATTGACAGGGAACTGCCAGAAGTTCAGGTTGGTTTCAGAAATGGACGTGGAACCAGGGATATCCTTGCTGATGTCACATGAATCCTGTCTGAAAGCAGAGAATACCAGAAGAATGTTTACTTGTGTTTTATTGACTATGTGAAGGCATTTGACCGTAACAAACAACTAACAAACTATGGATAACATTGTGAAGAATGGGAACTCCAGAACACTTAATTGTGCTCATGAAGAACCTTTATAGATCAAGGGACAGTTGTTCAGACAGAACAAGGGGACACTTACAGGTTTACGGTCAGGAAAGGTGTGTGTCAGGGTTGTATTCTTTCAGCATACCTATTCAATCTGTATGCTGAGCAAATAATCCGAGAAACTGGACTATATGAAGAAAAGCTAGGCATCAGGACTGGAGGAAGACTCATTAACAACCTGTGTTAGGCAGATGACACAACCTTGCTTGCTGAAAGTGAAGAGGATTTGAAGCACTTCCTAAAGAAGATCAAAGACCACAGCCTTCAGTATGGATTGCACCTCAACATAAAGAAAACAAAAATCCTCACAACTGGACCAATGACCAACGTCATGATAAATGGAGAAAAGATTGAAGTTGTCAAGGATTTCATTTTACTTGGATCCACAATCAACAGCTATGGAAGCAGCAGTCAAGAAATCAAAAGATGCATTTCATTGGGTAAATCTGCTGCAAAGGACCTCTTTAAAGTGTCGAAGAGGAAAGATGTCACCTTGAAGACTAAGGTGCGCCTGACCCAAGCCGTGGTATTTTCAATGGCATCATATGAATGTGAAAGCTGGACAATGAATAAGGAAGACTGAAGAAGAATTAACGCCTTTGAAGAGTGGTGTTGGCAAAGAATATTGACTATACCATGGACTGTCAAAAGAAAGAACAAATCTGTCTTAGAAGAAGTACAACCGGAATGCTCCTTAGAAGCAAGGATGGTGAAACTGTGTCTTACTTCCTTTGGACATGTTGTCAGGAGGGGTCAAACCCTGGAGGAAGACATCATGCCTGGCAAAGTACAGGGTCAGCAGGAAAGATGAAGACCCTCGACGAGGTGGATTGGCACAGTGACTGCAACAATGAGCTCAAGCATAATAACAACAGCGGGGATGGCTCAGGACCGAGCAGTGTTTCCTTCTGTTATGTATAGGATCGCTATGAGTCAGCACCAACTCGACGGCACCTAACAACAACAACAGAATACTGAACGATCTTAGGATAGAATAGTTTTATTGGCATCTATTCTGGCAGAAAAATGTAATGCAAATATTAAATTACAAAACACTGTTCAGATTCAATAACAAAATTGTATTGTATATAATGTATATATCTTTTTCCCAGCAAGAGGAAGTGAATATTTAAATTTATGATAATTGGCTGTAAAACTCAGAGAACTCTATTATTTCACTCAGAAATTAAAATGGACAAAACCAACTCAATATAGGCATAAAATAAAGAAGACCAGCACTTTGGAAGAAATTAAACATTTTTGCCATAAACTGTATTTTTATGGATGTTGGGTCTTTTAATTGTAAAATATCTGCAAAGCATCATGTTTGCTTACAAAATATTAATTAATATATTAAGTTTAGGGTTATGCTGCACAATATGGTAGCATAATCACTAATATCTCACCCTTGCCCAGTTCTCACTATAATAACAAAACAGTACATAAAACAGTGATATTTTTCAAATCTTTGTATATGTTTACTATGTTCTTGAGGAATTTCTGTGGTCCCTCTTCTGATTTAGTAGCTTACTTGTCATGTGTATCTATTTCATCTAGGATTTTTCTTAACCGTTGTTTTAATTTCTCTATCTGTCAAACTACTTTCAGCTTTAACTAACAGAAACTGGCTCAATTATGCCTCCAAGTTCCTTTTTTTTTGTCTAAATGTTCCATTTAGAACAAGACAGAAAGTCTATGGAAATGTAGTGGTGAAGAAGAAAAGAATAGAAGAAATAAATGTCTTAAATTGATGTGTCAAAAAAAGAGTAGAGTTGGATTTTTAAAGCCTCAGAGAAGGCTTTAGTCAAACACTCCTGGTAGATTATATATATAATATGTAGTTTGACCATGCTATGTATTATCTATACCAGGAGTCACTGGAGAATAAAAGTGGGATTATTAATTGTTATACTGATACGGACATAAACACAGAATGTCCAGGCAACCGAGGCTGTATGGTCATTTACTAATACATCACAACACTGTTTGCAGCAGAAAGCAGATTTAGCCTGGCAGTTAGTGGCAAGCTGGTAACCCAAACTCTTTTCTATATTTCTTCCAGACTAACTTTTCAAGTCTCCCTTGTTATTGTTTGCCTTGAGGTCCAGCAATAATAGAATATGAACAGAAATGATGGGATTCACTTCAGGATTGGCCTATAAAAACCTCATACATGCTCTTCTCCATGCTCTTTCCTATTTGGTGACTTGAGTTTCTCTAAGATCCTAATTTTAAGATGGTGGATGCGCGAGCTTGAATTAACATGAGTTCTTGAATAACCGCTAATGAGGGAAAATGCCTGTTTTGGTCTCTAGGTTAATGAGAATCTTCTACCTGTTTTAGGGACATTATACTTTTGGAAATTTTTAAACAACTATTATTATCCTAACCAATAGAGTTCTTCTCAATACAACACTTCAGACAATCACTACTAAGAGACTGAATGAACATAATAGCAAAAATCTATTAGTTATTTTGATGATAATAGATGAGACAGAAAGCAAATGTCAGTCTTGGAAAAGGAAAAGGACACTTTACCTCTGATATAGTAAGAGAGGGGGCAAAAGAACACAGAGGAAAAACAAGAGAAGTCAAGAGTAAGAAAACAATTTAGGCCAGATGATTTCATTTTATTCTTCCTACTGAAGTAGACAAAAATTGGGGTTATCAATCAAATGATCACAATTTTTAAGGACATATCTACTGGTGTAAATAGTCTTTTCTAAATCTTTCTACATATTAATGCTTGCTTAAACTTCTAGTATTACAAACCTGTACAGGTAGTCCCCGGGTTACGAACGATATCCCTTCCTGTCTTTAAGTCGAATTTGTAGGTAAGTTGGAACAGATACATGTGGTTCTTACTTAGCATCAGTTAAATAAACCACTGCATTGCTTAGTAAAAATTGTAGTTTTCATCAGGGTAGAGCCTTTCACATGCTCTATTAATCTCACTTTATCCTTTAAAACTGTTCCAATTGTTGACCTACTGTAGTCTACCACTTTTCCAATAACCAATGGAGTTTCATTTCATTCAATTGCTTTATTATTGCCATTATTTTCAATTGTGATGGTTTTGCTTTTCTTGGTGCATTGGATTTATGCTTTGGAGGCATAGCTACAAGGGCAAATAAGAGGTAAATTTAAGCCAAAGTTGTACACTCAACAGTGTTAACAGTAATGTGATCTGACTTAAAAATGTAGATGGCATTCTTCTCCTCCAGCCAACCAACTAAAGCTGTGCAAGGGTTTCATGAGTTTCATGAAGAAGTGCTTGCTTTTGTTATTACAAACTATTGTATTTAACTCAAAATTTTAATATGACAGGTTTTTGGGAAGTGCATTTTTGAGTACAAGTTGCCTGTAGGTCAGATGTTCTTAACCCAGTGACTTACTGTAGTTCTACCTCCTTATATTGTTGGTGCCAAATTTGGGTGTAATTTGGTAGAAAATTTTGAACCTAAACCTTATATAAATACTTGATTAAGTCTAATAGTGAATGTAACAGCAATAAGTAAATCCTGAAAGTTCATGGGGGTGGGGGTGGGTGGGAAGTGGGAAAAAGAGCTAGCTATACGTAAAATTATGCTGAGTAATGCATTTGTCAAATACGTATGTTTCATGTTTAATATAAAAATGCTTGACAAATGAAAATAAATTGAATGCATTTCAAAAATGTGCCATTTTGTATAGAATTTTAACAGCTACTTAGAATATTCAATAGTTTACAAAAACCAGTAGATGTCTCTCCTGCCTTACGTTTTTAAATATAATAACCTCAAAACTACTGGATATGTAAAAGAGTGAACAGTATAAGAGCCGGGAAAGTAAAAATAATGACATCTTTTAAATCAGAATTTGTTTTATAAAAAAGGAGGAAGTGTTTACTTATTATTCATAAATGTACACAAAAAATGCTGTATATTCAATAGAATGTCAGCTTAGAAAATTTTTGAATTGTGTAATATATTTGGAGATCTCAAATTTTACATTTGTAGCTCCATTATTTCTGTTAAATTACTGGACCTCCACACAGATTTTCAGTAGGTTTGGAAATCATTAGGAAAGGCTCACGATCCAGGCATACATTTGTTCAGATGCCTGTAATATTTAATCAAGGTCATCATATTTCACAAATCTATCCCCTTGTTGAGGTCCCTGGGTAGCACAAATGGTTTGCTCTCAGCTACTAACCAAAAGATTGGTGGTTTGAATCCACCCAGAAGTACAAAAGAAGAAAGGCCTGGAGATCTGCTTCTGAAAGGCCACGGCTTTGAAGTTCTACTGTGAAACACAAGGGTTCACCGTGAGTCAGAATTGTTTTTTGATAGCCTCTTGTTAATTCTTCCCTCACTTAATTTTTTTTTTATTCCTAATGCCTCATTTGAATAAATGACGTATAAAACTAATCAGACACAGTCTATCCATAAAATTTGAACCTATTCATTAAAAATTTGTGCCCATTCATTAGGGTAGGAGAAAGGGTCCATTTTCAAGTGAGGAGGCACTTTTGCTTGCCTGATATGTGCCTAAATGCATGAATTTGATTCCGAATTTCACTACTAGGCACTAATGAGCACATACATTTGGACATGAAATACCAAGACATCACAAGAGTGAATGTCAAGTATTTGGAAAAAGAATAAAATTGAATATATGTTATGAATAAAGTAAATAATGGAAGATATGGATATGTACTTAGAAAGGAAACCACTGTTTTTTACTCACTCATAGCAGCTTTCTTCTTTGGACTTCAGATGTGTGAGTGGTAAAGTTTAAATAATAAGTAAATATGATTAATTTATTTTTTATGGTACACAGGGCTCAATGAATAAAAAGATCTTGCTAAGTTTTGGCTATGAGTCTATCTTTGGTAATGACAGAAAATGTCCTAATTATTAAAAATTGGACATATTTAAAAAATTGGGCTTTATTATAGAAGTTTTTTATTTATTATTATTAAAATATGAAGATAGTTACAAATCTTGGGCTCAATTCCCGCAAGGATCAATTAATTTTTTTTTTAACAAGGTTAAAAAATGAGCTATTAACATTGACCTTTTGTCTTATTGTTTCATAGAGAAGAGACAAAGGAATGGCAATTGTTCTGCTCAGCTCATCAGTACAGGAGAAGCAGTGGAACAAACGGGGAGGTCTCAAGTTTCTGTTCAGTCTTGGGCATTTCCTATCCATGTGTCATTAATAAAGTACATTGGCAGTTCTTACGCTCAGTTTTCTCAGTAGTAAATTGAAAGTAGCATTTTACTTAGTTATTGTAAGTAAGGTAAAAGGTAGTACAACATTTTCATCATTGTGAATGATGCACAGTACATATTGTTAAATAATCATAGAAATATGTCAAACATCATTATCGTCTTCTTAATTACTGTCATTAGTACTAGAAAAAATATCAGGTGCAGAGTGCATTAATTATAAATAATTATATATAAAATTGAAAGTAAGTTATTGTGATGGATTGAGAGGATTAAACTACCTACAATTTTTCTAATATGTAAATATTTAATAGTTGAGACTCTTATTTCTAATAATGAGAATTTAAAATCGTTGCAAAGAAAAAGAAACAAAAATTAATTTCATCCACAATGTAATAATGACAGAAATTTGATTGAAGATCCTGAATTACTATGTCGAAAATAATACAGTCAAATCTAAAATGATTATTATAAGATTACAACTTTAGCATGTATTTTCACCTAGATAAAATGGTTCAAAATTTGGAAAATAAAACAGAAAATAGTTAAACTGGATCATTGAAATGAGTGTAAGTATGTAAAAGAGTTTAGGTAATGTGAACTTGGAATTATTTCTTCTCTCATATAAAACTGAAGATAATATAGATTTGGAATCCATAAAGTAGGGGTAATACATAATAACAATAATCCAAAGGAATACTTTACAATTTCAAACAGTATATATTTATATATTCTTCCTCTGCCCTATTTTAAAATTGCAAACCTTTTAATCTGAAAGGAAGTTTCCAAGAGAACAACTTTTGTTCTTGAACTCTAAAAACGAAACAGATTAAAATTGAGGCAACACATATCAGTTGCCTCTTAGAAAGGGACTCATGTTTAAGTCATTTTGAAATGCTAGTTTCTAAAACAAAACCATTTTATTCTTATATTTTCAAGTATATTGATATTACGATAAAGGAAAATGGGCAGTATAGGTATATGATGTCTCAAAAAAATCTTACTTGTGGCTCCAATGACATATGAATCTGGAATATTAATCAGCATATAATATTTGCCTTAAAAAGGCAGTTATAATCTTAAACAAAATATCTATTCATAAACTATTAAGTGGTATATGTAAAATTGAAGTATTATATAAAGGGAGGGAGAGTGTGCAGAATTGTTTTAAAATATCTTACTGTTCCAACAGTTTTATTTTTATTTAAAATATTTTATTTTTTCTAAATTTACATTGTCATGTAAAAACATGATATTAAACTGATATAATTGTCTAATAAGTTTCAGGAAAAAATGTTCAATTTCAATAATACTGAAAAATTTAATGTCTTTGCTAGATACCCTCAAACATTTAATTTTACACAGTGCTTTAAATAAAAATTAAAGCTCAACACCATGTTAAAAAAAAAATAAGATCCATTAACTATAAACTAGAAGTTTGTGAAATTCAGTTTGAAGAACGACTAGGAAGAGAATGGGGAATAGAATTCAAGAGGTGCTCCAAGGATCTTTATCAAGAATATTTGATTATATTTACTCATATCATGAATGTGTTATGTTAAAATACTACTGCATCTTCATTATTGGTTCACGCATGGGTGTTTGTTGTATTATTATTTTCAATTTTTATTTACAAATAGGTTTATTTAAAGTATTCAGAATTGTAGTAGACTGACTAATTGTTCTCCAAAGATGTCCACATTCTAATCTCTGTAATCTGTGAGTGTTATGTTACATGGCAAAGTGACTTTGAAGATGCAATAAAACAAAGGTTTTGAGATTTGGAGATTATTCTGGATTATTTAGGAAGAGTCAATATAATAAGAAGGGTTTTTACAAGAGAGGGGCAACAAGGTCATTATTAGAGTAGGTGATGTGATAAAGGAAGGAGAGGGAGAGGAGATGTGATAGTGTTAGCAGAGTTCCTGCTGATGTGGAGTTAGGAGCCAAGGAATATAGGCAGCCTCTAGAAGCTGGAAAAGGCAGAAAAACAAACTGAATTCTTTCCTAGAGCCTCCAAAAAGCAAAGGAAAAAAAAAAAAAGACTTCCAACTTTCAGAACTGTAAAAAAATAAATTAGTGTTTCTTTACAAATTTTGTGGTAATTTGTTATAGCAGCAATAGGTAACTAATACAAACTAGCATAAAAGTATTTGTAATGTTTATGCATGCATATAAACATACTGGAACTAAATTGTTGGTGATGCACACACACACACACACACACACACACAAATAACTGGTTGACTTTACCAACCAGGCAGATACACTTATTTTCTTTTATTTCAGTGTGTGTGTTTTATCTTTTATATTAAAAAGATAACAACTTGAGGATTTCTCTCTCTCAAACATCTTATCATCACATCTCCTAGTATTATGGTACATGTACTTCGAAGAAGAAGGAGGAGGAGGTGAAGCAGAAGAAGAGTGAAAAAGGAGGAGGAGGAACAAGTGAGGGAGAAAGAGGAGAGGGAATGAAGGGAGGACGAAGCAAGGGGAGGAAGGAAAACAAAACTCTGTGATTCATAAGCTGCTTAGTATTCAAATATTTATTACGTGTGAAGACTTTTAAAAGACTGTGTAACAATTATAAGGTTTAAATAACTGCTTATCAGAATATCCCCCAAATTGATAGGTTGTGTTAAATGAGGAAAGTATAGGGTATTAGATTTGAAATTGGGGTGAGCAGGCTCATAGTGGGAAAGAAAGAGGAGACTGTACATGGATAATAAACTTGATAGACTTCATACATTTCCTTAGGGTTGTCTGTGCTATGCTTGTTTCAACTGGCTCTTGACAAATAGATGTTCCTGATTAAATTTTTTTTTATGCAGCTCAAAGCAGAAAATCTGCTTAATTAAAATTATGATTTTTTTTGTTTTAAATTCAGCCAAGTTATTATGAAAAGGAATTTTCCTCAGAAGACACAGTAATTGAAGCATCGTTATATAGTTCCTATTTAAAACCTTTTTATGTCCCACAATATTGGATATTTTGGTATATGTTTGACAGTTTCTCAAAAGTCTCTTGCAACTTTTAAGTAAAAGTAGACCAGCCATAAACCATTAAAAGTGTTATGGGGCTCTACCTTATGTTACTGTTTTCTCTTTATTTATATATTTGTTTTATTGACTGCTGGTTTTGGTAGTTCATCAAAAGATAATTAGTATTTCCCTTGAATTTGATTGAAACATTTCAGAAAAATACTGATGTAAAAGTTTTGAGTTAGAGAATAAATAACCGTGAGACCACTAGTTTATAGGGAAGAAATTAAGCCAACCCAATCTAAAGATGCAAGGGAGATTTGGCTTGTGGGATTTGAAACAATTCATGCAGGTTTGGGTAAATTTAGAGTAGCAAACATGGTAGTTAAGGAACTTGGAAACATACCATACATGTATAATTTGAAATCCTAGCCATATTTATCAATCCTGAATTAAGAGATAGAGGAGACATAAAAATATATTTGAGGACTGTCACGTGAAAGAAAAATAAGATCGTCTAAGGTTACAATTAGTAGGAAGTATCAATTGCTTTGAGACGAAATATCAAAGAGTGAAAAGTATGCAAAGAATATATATATTTAACTAGCAGTTCATGAGTTGCAGAGATGTAAAGCAATTCCAACATACAGTGGATATCCTTTCCTGAATATGTTATGGAAGGAGCTGGATTAGAAAATTAACTGTGACATTGTCCATCCAAAAAAAATCAGACCCATTGCCAGCATGTTGCTCCCAGCTCATGGTGACCCTATACAACAGAGGAAAACCGCCCTGTAAGTCTTCTAAGGCTGTAAAACTTCATGGAAGCAGATTGCCACATCTTTCTGTGGTGGAGCAGCTGGTGATTTCAAACCACCAACCTCTCTGTTAGTAGCCAAGCACTTTAACCACTGCACCACCACTCTGACATTGTCTCTACTCGTAACCAAAGAAGAAACTTCACTCACCCTTTATTTGTTCACCTTCACAGAGGAAGTTCAGCATATCAAAGAACTATTCTTAACTTACTTTCTAAAATACACATTTATTCTGTATCTTTCTATCCCTATTGACTCTTTTCTACAGTACTCATCTCTTGTTTATATTACTATATTAGCCAATTTGCACAAGCTCCAATCTTGCCCATTTTCCAGAGTATTTTCCGAAAATAACTTGGCTAAAATTCAATTCCTGCCGTGTTACCAATCCTACCTCTTCAAAGACATCTTAAAAGTACCCTGTTATTCAAAATCTAAAAGCATGTTTTCTATTTCCTTCACATAGTGCTGTGATCTTGTGCCCCTCTTCACATTCCTTTGCTCATTTTTTTTTCCTTCTTCCTTGGATGTTCTTTTTATCTTTTCCACTCGGATAATTTATACTCAGTTCAGATTCTATCTTCAGCTCAGACATTATGTCCTGTAGTTATCTTTCAGTTAGGAAGCCTTTTAATATTTTTCTTTTCATGTGTGGTCCCAAAAATCTGCTCTAACTACTTTCTATAAAAGCTACCATATTTTATTGAACTTAACTTTGTTTACTTTTCCTTAAAATTAAAGGACCTCTAAGGAATGTTGAAAGCTGAGCTGATATTAGATGGTGTCATGGATTGAATTATGGCACCCAAAAAGTGTGTGTATCAATTTGGTTGGGCCATAATTTCTAGGACTGTGTGGTTGTCCTCCATTTAGTGATTGTAATTTTATGTTGAAGAGGATTAGGGTGGGATTGTGATGCCCTTACCCAGGTCACATTCCTGATCCAATGTAAAAGGAGTTTCTCTGGTGTGTGGCTTGAGCCACCTTTGATCTATCAAGAGAAAGGGAAGCAAGCAGAAAGTTGGGGACCTGGTACCACCAAGAAAGCAGAGCTCATCTTTGGACCTGGGGTTCCTGCACGGAGAAGCTCCCAGACCAAGGGAAGACTGATGACAGGGACCTTTCTCCAGAGCCAACAGAGAAAGCCTTCTCCTGAAAATGACACCCTGAGTTTGGGTTATAGCCTAATAGACTGTGAGAGAATAAATTTCTCTTTGTTAAAGCCACCCATTTGTGGTAATGCTGTTATAGCAGCACTAGATGCCGAAGACAGATAGTGTGAATATATGATATTTTCAGGGAGCTTGGTCAAACCATTTTCCCTTAGCTATGTTTCACATGTAGTAAGTTGGAAAAAATAAACGTATGAAGTCAAGCAAGAATTGGGCACTGCAGCATGAATGTAACTGAAGGACTAGGGATTGAAGGATTTAACAATCCTGATTAAAAAAAAAAATCCTGTTAATAATGAACATGAGGTCATTTAGTATAAACTTATAAATCTGTACTGTTGCCTACAAGGCAGTATGTAATTTGTACCCCATGCACAACCTCTCTGATCTTCTCTTTCACTGCTCTGAACATCCTTCACTGCATTCCAGCCACACCAGCTTCTTCCTATCTGTTCAGTCATGACGAACACATTCTCACCTAAGGACTTTTGCATCTGCTATTCCTTCTTTTGGAAACCCAGGTCCCCAGTTATCTACAGGACTTGTACCCTCATTCCTGCTCATATGTAACCTTATCAAAGAAGCTATTACTACCATCAAAAATAAATGACCTAGAAGTCACTTGCTGTGTCTTTTAGGCTGTGTTATTTTTCTTATAAATACTATTAAAAACTGAGGTAGACTATATTAATTTTGTTTATTTTTTGCACTGTCTCTTCCCAATACAAGTACCATGAAGGAAGGAGTTTTATGTATTTTTTCATGGTTATATCCCAAGGCTCTTGTGGGGAGGTGCTGTGGTACTGGTTTAAGTCCTATTTCTTACTACATGTCACCCAGTGATTCTTGCGTGCATTGATGATTTTTTCCTGGGTCTGTTGTAGTGATTATAGTTGCCAAATGGTGATTTTCTAATTCCATCATTTCTTATATATTTTACTAGTTGGTATTCTACGATAAGAAAGACCTTTACCTCCTCCTACATTTATTCATGTATTTACTTATTTATATCAGCATAGACTCATGAATCCTATTTTATTCAAGAGATTATAATTGTTACTATAATTATTTATACTGATACTCATATTGTCCCATATTTAGTCAGTACATCCCAAACAAGATAGCTTCTATATCCTTTTAATATGTCTGTACCATTTCTCAAGCACTGCCTTACTGTTTGGACACACATACATAACCACATATCTTTGTCTATTTATATTTTTGTTTTGTTTTTTATAGCCAAAACATAAATTCTTCAAAGCCAAGGATCTGACTCCTAACACTTTTTTATTTATCCTATAGGGTCGCTAAGTGTCAGAATCGACTGGACGGCACTGGGTTTGGTGTTTTTTTTTTTTTTTTTTGACATCTTGCTTGCTACAGACACTTAGCACATGATGGCAGATTTATTGACTTTGTCGAGGTGTCTTTCCTGAGGGAGCATAGAGCAAGGCTCTTGTTCTACATCCAGACTATTTTTGGTCTCTCTCTTGATGCTGAATTCCACTGCTAATAGTGCGGAGAAGTCAGCGAACAGGGGAAGGCGTAGGTAGCAGTATTTCAAAATATATGTCACTGTTCACCTGACTGGCTTTTCTTCTTTTCTTAGTTCTCAAGTAAAACTAAAAAAAGGCAGGTGGTGGGGAGAAAGATGCAAAAGTAGAAACTCGTGGTTAAACACATCCCCAAATTTTTTAAGTCTGTTTGATCTTAGATTAATTTAACCATGTAAAAGCTCTGAACTTTTTTTCTCTTCTTTGGGTTGAGAAATAAAGTTTTACTGATCCCTTCCAGCTTCAAAATTCAATGAGGCAAAAGCTGTCCAAAATATTCTGTTTCATCTTTGAATGAGATTGCGATATCAGGAATCACAAAGAACACAGATTCATCAGGGATTTTGAGATTCAGAAATGGAAGTTGACGTGTCAGTCACAGGGAACAGACAAAGCCAGTGACAGCATTTGAGGACTTAAGGGAGGCACACCATCTGTAGGGCTCACATAAAGCTGTCCAAGCTGAATCCTTAATAAAAATCTTTCTAATATAACCAAACTTCCTGTTGGCTAATTTTTAAGAATTTCATTATAGAGCTATATGTAAGCAAATCTCATATTCATATTAATGTCCCAGAAGTGCTTGGTAAGATATTTTTAAGGTTCTCATGTAAATGATTAATAGCTATCTTCATTTTTTCAAATTTTATTTTTTCATGTAAAATCAACACAAAGCACAGTTTAAAGGAATTAAGAAAAATTTTACAAGCTGCAAATGACTAAGTGATCTTAAACATTCATAATCTATAACTTGTTTGAAGTATGTGAAATAATTTATTCCAATTTACTCTTTCAAAGCAAATGCCTTTTCAAGTTCACGTAAATTTGTTTAACATGCAATAGATATAGAAATGTATGTTACATAAAAAATTCACTAAGAGGGCACATTTTCCCCAACATTTATTTTGTTTACTATCAGAGTACATTACAAATGTTACTGTGAAGTTTGCAAAGTAAAAAAAGGAGAGATATAAAAAAAGCAAAACTATAATTATAGGTTGGACTACTTTAAAATGAATAATTTTCTGTGTGTATTATTTATTATGTATGGTAACAAATTATGAATAACATTGCAAAGAGTGGGAATTCCAGAACAGTTAATTGTGCTCATGAGGAACCTATACTTAGACCAACAGGCAGTCCTTGGCATAGACCAAGGGGATACTTTGGTTTAACGTCAGGAAAATTGTGTGTCAGGGTTGTATCCTTTCATTATACTTATTCAATCTGTGTGCTGAGTAAATAATTGGAGAAGCTGGACTATATGAGGAAGAAAGTGGCATCAGGATTGGAGGAAGACTAATTAACCACCTGTGTTATGCAGTGGCTAACCCAACTTTGCTTGCTGGAAATGAAGAGGACTTGAAGCACTTGCTAATGAAGATCAAAGACCACAGCCTTCAGTATGGATTACACCTCAACATAAAGAAAACAAAAATCCTCACAACTGGACCAATAAGCAGCATCATGATAAATGAAGAAAAGATTGAAGTTGTCAAGGATTTAATTTTACTTGGATCCAGAATCAATGCCCACAGAGCCTACACTCAAGAAATCAAACAATATATTACATTGGGTAAATCTGCTGCAAAAGCCTCCTTTAAAGTGTTAAAAAAGCAATGATGAATAAGGAAGACTGAAGAATCGATGCCTTTGAATTACAGTGCTGGTGAGGAGTATTGAATATACTGTGACAGCCAGAAGAAGGAACAAATCTGTTTTGGAAGAAGTACAGCCAGAATGCTCCTTAGAAATAAGTATAGCGAGACTTCGTCTCACATATTTTGGACAGGAGAGACCATTCACTGGAGAAGGGCATCATGCTTGGTGAAGTAGAAGGTCATTGAAAAAGAGGAAGACCCTCAACGAGATGGACTGACACAGTGGCTGTAACAATGGGCTCAAGCATAACAACGATTGTGAGGATGGTGCACGACCAAGCAGCATTTCCTTCTGCTGTACATAGGATCAGTGTAAGTCAGAAGTGACATGATGACACCTAACTACAACAGCAACTTATGACTACTGTTCCATTAAAAATGCTGATACATTAAGAGAAGAAGTGATAATCTTCCAGAACACATCATATGGTCCTAGGAAAAAAAATGTCTATTAGAAAAGTATTCAATTTCTCTTTAAATTAAAAAAAAAAAAAACAACACCTTTTTTTTTTTTCTCTCCTGCTCTGTAAAATATCCCTTGATTTAACTCCTAAAAATGTGGCTTCCTTTGATGCATCAATCTCTCAACTTATTCACTGGCACAGAGTTGAGCTCTTCAGCTGCAGCCAGTTGAATTGGGAATTGAAGATGACCTTTAGCATCACAATAGTATATGTTTCAGCAGATTTTTTTTTTTCATTAACTGATGACAATTTTGTAATGCTGTATTTTTTTTAATTCTTTAAAAATGAATTTTATTTGAAATATTCAGAAATCAGTGAAGAATAACAGACCCTTCAGTGAAGATATTAATAACATTTTTAAAAACAACTGAATAAGCTTGGTGCACTACAGCAGTATACATTTGGGTTGTATCTGTTTATTTTTTGACATCTTTCTTTTTCATATCTAACTCCTTTTTTTCTCCCCTTAACTTAGCTTTGTGATCTATGTCCCTAAACTTTGATATTCTGTACACTTTATCTTAGCTTTCAAACAATATTCTGCTTTATCTATCACCATATCAAGTTTTTACTATGACATACTTTCTAGTTTTATAAGGGTATTTTTTATGGTCATCATCTGTACGCAACCAAGAACATAGCACTAGGTCTCCTTTATTTTTATCACAGGAAAGTAAGTGCCATCTTTTCAGAATAAAGCTCCTGATTATAAATGGTCTATATAATTTTCTTTATTTTGAAATGGAATATATTTTCTTTATTTTGAAGAATATTTAATAATTCAACACATTTTCGGTCTGACTATTCTTAGAAGTGAGCCCTGGTGGCACAGTGGTTAAGCATTTGGCTGCTAGCCAACAGGCCAGCAGTTCAAATCCACCAGCAGCTCCTTGGAAACCCTATGGGGCAATTCTACTCTGTCCTATACAGTCACTACGAGTCAGAATCCATTCGATGGCAATTTTTTTTTTTTTTTTTTATTCTCAGGTGGTTCTTAAAAGCAATGAACCTCAGCTGTATATTTTTAAGTGCATCAAGAACCTCTATGTTGAAAAGCAACTGCCATGGTATTTGAATTTGACAATCTGGAAAATTATTTTGAATATCATATACCATTGGAATATTTCTATATAAGTAACATATATTAAATAGGACTATTAAAGGTACACAACATTTTCCCATCAAGTCTTGTCTTCAGCAATCAGATAATATAATACATTACTCATATTAAATTGCAGCTGATAGTCCTTTAACAGAATTTAAGAGCATAAAGCATATATTGGAGCTGAATTGAATAATGAGAATCCAGGAAACAATCAAATGTAAACATGGTTGGAAAAGCTAAAGGAAGAAAAGATCCCCTATTTGACCTAAGTATGCCTGCCTTTCCCTAGGAAAGCAACAGTAACTGGATAAATGCCCAAGTCCTCTGGATGGTCTTGCTTGTGCCACATCCCTGGATGATGTGGTGATGGGTTCACTCCCATCCCATGACTTTTCTTCATTGTTGTATTCTGTTTTAGCCTTCATTTATGAACTGATGGTTTGTTTCACAAAATGTGTTTCCTGGGTTTTGTCACCTTCCTTTTCATATCATCCTTTTATCATATTATCTCTTTTCTGAAGTTTTCCTAATTATTATTCTGTTGTTTTTTCTTCTTAATTTCTTTTAGCCTTTTTTTCTTTTTTTGAAATATCTGATTAGTAGCTTGGTACGTTTTGTGGATACTTCTTACTGGTGTACCTGCACTGTGGATAAGGACATTACTAATTAATTGTTCTCTCTCACTCTCTTTGTCTCTCGGTTCCGGTAATACCTTAATGTGAAATGCAACTGCAATGTTTTTCTATCAATCATGTTTACGTGAAATAAGTTTACCTCAGTGGTTCTCAAATGCAGGCAATTTTGTCACCTTGGGGCATCTGGAAATGTCTGGAGATATTTTGGTTATCATGACTGGAGGTGAGACTAAGGAGTCTGATTAATATCCTACAATTTATTGAACAATCTCCTCCTCCCAAAAAAGAACTAATAAGGTATATTTTATGCATTCAGTAAGCAAGTTGCTTTTCAAAACTTTGAGATGGTGATATTGGAGTTCTATTTTTATTAAAACAGGTACACTTTTCTAGATACGATTTGTGTGTCAAATTATTGCAGGAAATTGTTTTCGCTTTATCCTAATTTAGTACTATCATTTTTCCCATCTTAAAAAAAAAAAAATAAAAAACTCATCTTCATTATGAACTTTGTAACTAACAAAAATTCCTGAAAAGGTGCTCTAGCCTTTAGTGCTAAATATTCATAGGAACCATGAATCCTTCCTTTGACGTGTTATTACCCATTATACTTCTGCCGCCTTCAGGTCCTCACATTTATGGCCAGTATAGACCAGGAAAGATGTTAAGTTTAAAATCATCAATCACATGCTCAGCTGATAAAATAAAATTATATTTGTTATAAAAAGTAGAATATAATAATTTCTGAGTAGTGAAATAATCATATTTTGAGAAGAATAACTGAGATTAAGCAAAGATTAACATTACTGGAAAATTCAATACCTTTTTAGAAAATTCATTTAAGTAAGACTAAGTATTTGTTTTATTTTTTAGTATTTGTTTTTAGGTATAATATTAGTTTTAAAACCTTCTTTACTTTTTGGCAATCTGCTTCTAGAAAATTGTCAAACTTGCTTGCTTTGAACACCTCTTCAGGAGGGATTAATCACTAGACAAGGACATCATGTCCTGGTGATGATTGTGAGAATGATGCAGGACTGGGCAACATTTTGTTCCATTGTTCATAAGGTTGCCATGAGTTGGGGTCACCTCAACAACAACTAACAACAATAACACCAACAACACACACATATATGTAATTATGTTGTTAGGTACCACTAAGCCAGTTCAGACTCATAGCAACCCTATGTACAACAGAACAAAACAATTGCCCTGTTCTGCACCACACTCACGATCATTATGATGATTAAGGGTCTTCCTCTTTTTTTGCTGGCCCTCTGCTTTACCAAGCATGATGTCCTTCTCCAGGGATTGGTTCCTCCTGATAGCATGTTCAAAGTATATAAGAAGAAGTCTCACCCACCCTAATTTCTATGGAGCATTCTGGCTATACTTCTTCTAAGACAGATTTGTTCCTTTCCTGGCGGTCCATGGTTCATTCAATATTATTCAACAACACCATAATTCAAATGCATAAATTTTTCTTCCATCTTCCTTATTCATCGTCTAGATACCCCATGCATACGAGACAGTAGAAAATACCATGGCTTGGGTCAGTGTCTTTCTTCATGTACTCCAGCTATTTGGATTATTTGCTCAGCATACAGATTGGGTAGATAATGGTGAAAGGATACATCCCTGACACACGCCTTTCCTGATTTTAAAACAAGCAGTACTCCTTGTTCTGTTTGAACAACTATCTCTTGATCTATGTTCAGGTTCTACATGAGCAAGATTAAGTGTTCTGTAATTCCCATTCTTCAAAACGTTATCCATAATTTGTTATGATCCACACAATCCAATGCCTTTGCGTAGTCAATAAAACACAGGTAAATGCGGAAAAAAAGGATACGTTCTATAGGCTTCTAGGAAATAAAATATTATAGTACAATTAAAATATGTAAAGAAGTAATTGAGGGCCATTTCTCTCTATTGAATACAGTCTGAGTATCAAGGCTGAAACACATCATATTTCAGAACAATGGGGATATATTTAAAAAATTCCACTCAGAGTATTCTTACAAAATGTTTAATATATCACGGTAAAGAAAAGCCTCAAATATCTACATAGAACAAAGAAATAGATTACCTAAAAACCAAAAGCAAAATAGATAAACAGACTGTCCTCATTCTTTTCTATAACACCTAACGTTATAAGGTAGTAGAGTAATGTTGAAGAAAAATGAAGTAAAAAGGTAATTTAATATTATTTCACTCAGGCAAGTAGATTTACAACTGAAAGATAATGCACTATTTATGTAAGGAACCTCTACTGAATAAGTATCTTTCTTAAAAAAAAAATTAAAGTTACCTTGTAACTTGGTAGAGAACTGAAGCAGAATCATAAGATAAAGAGACATCACTGGCCTAAATACATTTGTCATTCTTCTCTTATTAGGTGGGAACCCAAACTCACATATCCCATTGGGATATATATTGTTAGGTGGACTATGTAGCCTGAGTTTGAAAGTTAACTCCTGTAAGCTTCTTGTAGTTTTCTTGTGCTTTATGTATTTTCTCAGAAAATGGCATATTTTCTGGAGCCATTTACTTAATGCACTACAGATGAGATATTTTCATGTGTGTGACTATCACTTAAAAACAAACAAATAAGCAAACAAATATTCTTTTATCCTAAAGCTGATCAAAATGATTACCATATTTGCATTCAGGGTATATGGGTATTAAATTTTTATTTTTTAATCTATAAAGTATACAACATAATTGTCACTTTAGTTGCCATAAACGTCCATGGTGAATTTCTAGAGTTACTGAATTTTATTTACAGGTAGTCCCTGATTTAGGACAAATCCAAATTAAGACAAACCACACTCAGAGCCGTCCTCTTTTTTTTGTACACTTAGTGTTGGCAATATGTACTACATACAAAGTTGCAGGGCATAATTTGCCGATGTTATCATTCTCACATGCACAGTATATCTGGAACGTTGCATTTTCCTGAGAGGAAATATGGGAAAATGCATACACGGGGATATGGAAAAATTTGATGAGTTATATGAACACGTTCCAAGGAGTTGATCAGAACAACGTGGTGGAAGAGACCCATATGGTGGAAAAATCATTCATATGGCAAGAACGCTAAATTTAGAACTTGGTATCATTGGTGTAGAACAACTCATAGATCATGAAAAAGGGGAATTGCCAGATCGAGTCTTAATAGGGTTTGAAGAGGAAATACATGCTGAAGAAGAAATAAATAATGAAGAAGAGGAAGGAGAGAAGTTGACTAACATTTGTGTAGTGAAAGGATTAGCTGAAGTTTTTTCTAAACTAAATCAGGGGCTTCAGTTGCTTAAAAACATGGACCCAAAGACTGATAGGCTGGGTAGATTGCAGAAGCAGTGAAATGTTACTGCAAAATATATAAAGGAAAAAATAAAAAAGACCATTTAGATAACTCTCACTAATTTTTGACTAGGAACGCCACCGCCATTCCCAGGGATAACCCAGATAATCCAAACCTTGCACAAGTGGATTTATTACCAAAACTAATATAATGCCAATGTAGTTCAACTCTTCTTCATCATTGGAGTAAATGTTTATGATCTGTGTATTTTTTGTGTATGTATACCTCTACCGGGCAGTTCTACTCTATCCTATAGGGTTGCTATGAGTCAGAATTGACTTGACGGCAGTGAGTTTTTTGCTTTTTTTTAATATATATGTATATACTAACATATATCTGTAATTTTATATGTAATGTTTATAACCGCCAAAGACAAATAAGATTGGATTTGTAAATATACTGGTAATAAAAGGAAATAATAACGAAAGCTGAAAAAAAATGAGGTTTTCAGCTTATGACAGAGTCATTGGAATGGAAACCCATCGTAAGTTCAGCAATAGCTGTATTTAATAAGATTCTGAGTATTAAACCAACTATTGTGAGCTTGCATCTTTCAACAAGCCTCTTTTCATCTCTTCCTAAAAATGTCATTCTCTTTACAAATCAATATATTTGCTGTGGACTCAATCTTGTTAAAATGCAAGATAAATTCACTATAGATAAATATGGTGTAATATTTACAAACGTCACTTCTGAATAGGTGACATGAAGTATGTATCAAATGATTAGGAGGTGGTATACTAAAGCTTAACAGTAATTATAAAATTGTGGGGCTATTGTGAAAGGCTTTAGTATCCTCTTTACATATACATTTTCAATTTTATTATGTTAAATATTTTAAATAGATAAAATAAATTCATTTTAATTGCAGAAAAGAACATCACAACTTTTGCCCAAAGGTAAAGAGAGTTTTCATGTTTATACCCATTTTTAAAGCTACCATTCTCCTTTTACAGATTTAAGTTGCATAGTAATATTGAGTACTAGAAACTTATAAAGGATAAATATGATGTACAATACAAGAGAATGATAAAACATTACAGTGTGATCTACAATAATTTTTGGAGATGAATAAAGAAGAGACACTTAAAAAAGGTCAAATATTTAGCCTTATCTGGTGTTTGTATTTCAATGATAACTTCAGTTTCGTGTAGATCTTGAGTATCTTCTTCTATCTAAATACACTTATATTGTGTAGTTGGAGTTTTAAGGGCACCAAGGGAAAATTATTCTATCGTATGTTTGAGTAAATATTAGAGAGGGGAAACAATCAAGACAGAGCAACAATGAGTAAGAAAAAATTTGGTAGCAATAGGATTGGGACCAGAGGGAAATATGAAATTATAAGCCATGGGTATTTGCAGCATATTGTGAAAGATATTGGCCTTCCCACAAGACTAAGGAGATATTTAAATCACTCATTATTTTAGTGATTCAATTTTAGTGATCCAAATTTTGTGATTGCATTAAAGGTGACTTGTTCATACACAAAACTGCTTTAACTTTGATGTAACAGTCCCTCACCCACATCCCATCCATATTGTACTTGTGAAAATCATTGTGTCATAGTCGTAAGAGTGACAGCTGCTAACCAAAAGGTCAGCAGTTCAAATCTACCAAGAATTCCTTGTAAACCCTATGGGGGCAGTTCTACTCTGTTCAGCGGGGTCACTATGGGTTGAAATCGATCGATGGCAATGTGTTTGGTTTTTTAAGGAGCCCTGGTGGAGCAATGGTTAAGCATTCAGCTGCTAACCAAAAGGTCAGTGGTTCTAATCTACCAGTATTCTGCAGAACAAAAGACCCGGTGATCAGTTTAGGAAACCCTTCAGGACAGTTCTAATCTGTCCTAAATGTTACTATGACTCGAAATTGACTTGATGGCACAGAACAACAACAACATACTTAGTATTTTCCAAGTTTGGAATATTTTGACTGTCTGTCTCTGATTTATTCACAATCTGCTTAAAGCCTTTGTTTGCGAAGATCATCATTTACCCATTGTTACTCCCAAACCAATTTGATAGTATAGTTTCTCCAGGGTTCCTATGAGGCTACACTATTGCACAATGGAGTTCAAAAGATTATGTCTCCTAAGTACTAATTTATCTAATCATTCTAATAGGGATATTTGGGAAGTATTGTTCTAAGATAGATCTAGCCCTATCTAAAGCAATTTAATATATTCAAGGATCAACTCCATGCTAGCCTATAAATTGTACACAATCAGAATAACACTAACAGATTGCAGGCATTCTAATGAGTGAGTTTCCACAAATATACAAGCATACTAAAGGAGAAGAGCTTAAAAAAAATATGTGCACTATTCATAATTACCCAAGCAGACATCGTATTAGAATAGATATTTTGCTCAATTTCTAAAGTAAATCTATTGTTTTTTGCCTAAAATATGACAATGTATGTGAAATCTCACATAAGTATAAAGTAATCATACGGGTGTTTTCATTACAGTGAGGAGATGTTGAAAGAATATTCCACTCAATAATTCAGCAAGTTTCAAAAGGCATTACTCTAATCTGCATTTGGGAATCCTCATGCATAATTTTCATATATGATTGCATAAAACTTCTAATTCTGGGCATCAATTCAAATTCTGAGAATTTAAAATTTATTTTCTATTGAAACCAGCACCTCAATAATAATACATGATATTGGAGCCCTAGTGGCAAAGTGCTTAAGAGCTATGGCTGCTAATCCAAAGGTCGGCTGTTCAAATCCACCAGGCTATCCTTGGAAACCCTATGGGGCAATTCTATTCTGTCCTACAGGGTGGCTATGAGTCAGAATCAACTGGACAGCAATAGGTTTGTTTTCTTTATTGTTGTTATTTCATGGCAATATTACCTGAGTAACTGGTCACGCGGTGTGGTTAAAGAGCTCAGCTGCTAACTGAAAGGTCAGTTGTTCAAACCCACTAGCTGCTCCACGAAAGAAATATGTGGCAGTCTGCATCAGTAAAGATTACAGCCTTGGAAACCTTATGTGGCAGTTCCAGTCTGTCCTAAAGTGTCACTGTGAGTCAGACACAACCTACAGCATTGGTTTGGGTAACATTTGTGTGTGAGACATCAACACAGCTAAAAATATTGGAAGGGAAACTGAACTTCTTTCACCTAAAAGACAGGAAAATATGCTCTTATAACAATTCATCTACTCTTTTTCAAAGCAACAAAAATAGTTCAAACATAACATTTCAAACAGAAAAAAGTGGTGTTTTCAACACTAGTTATTGTTGTTAGCTGTGGTCAAGTTGGAATCTGACTCATGGCAACCCCATACACAATGGGATCAAAACTTTGTGATCCACAGGTTTTCATTAGCTGATTTTTGGGAAGTAAATCACCAGGCCTTTAATTCCTAGTGTGTCTTAGACTGGAAACTGTGGGAACCTGTTCAGCATCAAAACAACACACAAGTCTCCACTGACAGACATGCATTTCAATTTCTATAAGAGAGGTAAAATAAGAGAACATTAAATTTAGCTGTTAGAATTTTTTTCTAGGCTGAATACTTGACCAAATTATGATTTGTTACAAAGGGTAGCTATGTTTGTTGTCAATATAATTCATACTTCCCTACTTAATGCTACAAGTTTAGTATGTAATGGACATATTCAGTATCTAAAATGTGTGACTATTGAGTGGCAGTCAGGATTTTTGCTGCCCATAGAAGGATTTTGCTGATTCTGGGACAATAAATCTTCCAGAAATGTCAGCTCTGAAGCTGATATGATTATTAATAGTGACAGCTCTTGTTGGTTTTTCAGCTTTCTTAGGTTCCATCTATTCAAGGCAAACTTATTCTGCTGTTTATCCAACCCACATTTCATCCCTAAGACAGTGATAGAGTACATTTTAAACTATTATAAACTCTAGCATATGGCACTTACAAAGCAAAAAAGAACAGTCACAAATTTTAAAATTGTAGTTAAATGTTATCAATAGATTAGTAGAAGTGATTATCTAAAATGGTGCACACTGACCAAAAATATTCCCTTTATCTGTAATACATTTGTTTCTTTTAAGGAAGTGGATTTCAGTGGAGCCTTGGTGGCACAGTGGTTAAGTTCTTGGCTGCTAACCAAAAGATCGGTGCCTTGAACTCACTAGCCATTCAGCAGGAGAAAGATATGGCAGTGTACTTTCATAAAAAATGATATCTTAGAAATTCCTATAGGGCAGTTCTACCCTGTCACATGGGGTCGCTGTGAGTCAGAATCAAACTCATGGTAACGGGTTTTGTTTTTTGGTGTATCACCATTGGTTTTGTTCTTCAAAATGGAGAAAATACACAAAAAATTGGCAAACAACCTGGTTTTCAACAGTTTTATTCTGCTTCAAAGAAAAAAAACAACATTCACACACACTATATGTGTACCTAGTTTCCAAATATAATGCAAAATATTTTCACCACTCTGTGTATGAGCAATATACTACCTCCCATCAAGAATGGAGCTATTCCTCCACTTGAATTTGAGCTGAGACTATTACTGCTTTGACTAGTAGAATGGAAAGAAAATGGAGTTTGGGAGCTTCTGAGTCCTAGCTTTAAGAAGATCTGGCAGCCTATTCTCTCCTTCATACAGGCATGAACTGCCATGTAAGAAGTTCATGTTATCCTGCTATAGAGAGAGGCTGTCTGGATAGGTCTACAGGATGAGACATGACCTAGAGAGAAAGGTGACATGGAGAAGCACAGAGACACTAGGCATCTAGATCCCACTGGAAGGCTCAGCCTTCACTTCACTGGACTGTACTCACAAAAGAGACCTCAAGCAAGAATTGTAAAGCAACCTACCACCTCTGGTCAACCCACAGAATCATGACATATATTAAAAACATTGTGTTATGGCAATAAATTTTCGGATTATTTTTTATTCATAATTATTGAGGTGAAACCAGCTTTGTTATGTAGAAATACAGTGTTGATGTTGCAGAATACATAAAATGTATGCCATTTACTTTGGGACAACATGGCAGGTAGAAGCTGGAAGTGCCTTGAGAAGACTGTTAGTTTAAAGGACCGTGAGGAAATTATTATTTGAGTTGAAAAGAAAGGGTTGAGAATAAGTTAGAAAATTATTATTTGAGAGGTGAAAAAATGGACATAAATTATGTAAAAAGCAGAATAATTAATGAAACAGCCGCTGAAGGTATTGTGGAAGGTTAAAAAGGTACCCCAAAAAGTTGTTGCTATGACTAAGATTTACAAACAGGATGTTGAGAGTACCACCTGATTTCTCTTATATGTTGATGATAGAGTATAGTAGGAGTTGTTGTTGTTGTTAGGTGCCGTCGAGTCAGTTCCAACTCATAACGACCCCGTGCACAACACAACGAAACACTGCCCGGTCCTGTGCCATCTTTACAATCACAGTTATGCTTGAACCCATTGTTGCAGCCACTGTGTCAATTGAACCTGTTGAGGGTCTTCCTCTCTTCCGCTGACCCTGTACTTTGCCAAGCATGATGTCCTTCTCTGGAGACTGATCCCTCCTGACAACATGTCCAAAATATGTAAGACACAGTCTTGCCATCCTTGCTTCTAAGGAGCATTCTGGTTGTACTTCCTCCAAGACAGATTTATTCATTCTTCTGGCAGTCCATGGTATATTCTATATTCTTCTCCAACACCACAATTCAAAGGGATCAATTCTTCTTTGGTCTTCCTTATTCATTGTCCAGTTTTCACATGCATACGATGTGATTGAAAATATCACAGCTTGGGTCAGGCGCACCTTAGTCTTCAAGGTGACATCTTTGCTCTTCAACACTTTAAAGAGGTCCTTTGCAGCAGATTTACCCAATGCAATGAGTCTTTTGATTTCTTGATTGCTGCTTCCATGGCTGTGGATTGTGGATCCAAGTAAAATGAAATCCTTGATAACTTCAATTTGTTACTATAGGAGGAGTAGGATGAGCTTAAAAAAATAAATAAATAAAAGAACTGCTTAATTTTGAAGTAATGATAGGGAAATTGTTGTGGCCATAGGGTACATAGTCTGAAAACTTCTGGCCTTCCCTTTAAGAGCTGAAACTAAGTCTCTCCCATTGAACATGGGCTGGATTTGTGACTACTCTGACAAATAGAATGGAGAGAAAGTGATATTCTGGTACATCTACAGTCATGCATTAAGAATTGAGAAAAAATTAACAGCACAAACTTTAATTGAGAAAGTAATCTTTTTAAAGAGATAAGATATACAAACTTATAGTGGAAAAAGAGGTAATACATTTGAATACATCTTTATACGCACTGAATCATCTTCATAGAGTAATGAAAGAAACCCTGATGAAAAATGGGCTCATAGAGAGCTACTTTTGGTGTTGTTGCCCTTGAGTCAGTTGCAAATCATAGTGAGACCCTACGTACAACAGAAGAAAACACTGCCCAGCCCTGCACCATCCTTACAATCACTGCCATGTTTGAGCTCACTGTTGCAGCCACTGTGTCAATCCATCTTGTCGAGGGTCTTCCTCTTTTTCTCTGACCCTCTATTTTAACAAGCATGATGTTCTTCGCCAGGGACTGCTCCCTCTTGACAACATACCCAAAGTAAGTGAGACAAAGTCTCACCATCGTTGCTTCTAAGGAGCATTCTGGTTGTACTTCTTCCAAGACAGATTTGTTAGTTCTTCTGGCAGTCCATGGTGTATTCAATATTCTTTGCCCACACCATAATTCAAAGACATCAACTCTTCTTCTGTCTTCTTTATTCACTGACAAGTTTTCACATGCATATGAGATGATTGAAAATACTATGGCTTGGGTCAGGTGAACCTTAGTGCTCAGAGTGACATCTTTGCTTTTGAATACTTTAAAGACGTGTTTTACAGCACATTCACCCAAAGCAATAGGTCTTTTGACTCTTTGGTGCTTCCATGGCTTTGATTGTGGATCCAAGTAAAATGAAATCCTTGACAACTTCAATATTTGCTCTGCTCATCATGGCGTTTTTTATTGGTCTGGTTGTGAGGATTTTCATCTTCTTTCTGTTGAGGTGTAATCCATACTGAAGACTGTAATCTTTGATCTTCATCAGTAAGTGCTTCAAGTCGTCTTCACTTTCAGCAAGCTTGTGTCATCTGAATATCACAGGTTGTTAATGAGTCTTTCTCCAATCCTGATACTGTAGCAATTAACCACTACACCACCAGGGTTTCCATACAGAAACCCTGGTGGTGTAGTGGTTAAAAGTGACAGCTGTTCACCAAAAGATCAGCAGTTCAAATCCACCAGCTGTTCCTTGGAATCTCTACGGGGGTAGTTCTACTCTGTCCTATAGGGTCACTATGGGTCAGAATTGACTCAATGGGGATGGGTTTGTTTGTTTAGTTTTTTAATCTTTACAGGAGCAAATTGTCTTTTCTCTCACAGAGCCACTGGAAGGGTTAGAACCACCAACTTTTGGTTAGTAGCCATTGTGCCACCAGGGCTCCTTAGTCTCCAAGGTTTCCTGTATTACTTTTTTCTTAATTAAGAAATATTGTATAGAATTCCAGGAACTTGGTATTTTTTTCTTAAAATTTCAAATCTTTGCACTCAAATTCCCAATGAATTTTCTAGAATAGTGTAAGTTGGTACTTCAAGATTGCTACTTGTATCCTGTGTCACATAGCATACAAATCCCAAGTCCTGGCCCTGCCTCTACCCCACCCTCCTTCTGACCATAACTACCAACTACTCTATTATACTAGCACAGGACAATGACAGGAGTGAGTGGTATATTTAAGGAGCTCAATAGTCCACTTGCACGTGCTATCGAAGCAAGAGAACAATCAATCCAGAGATCATACCGTGGATGCAGTACATAATTAGGATTCTATGTGAGTTTTTCTTTTGTATTATTGTCTTGTTCTGGCCAAAGCTGTTGAAATTGTTTCTATTTCCTGCAGGAGCTCAGAAGTTTGGTATCACTTTTTTTTTTTTTTTAATAATTATTATTGAGCTTTAAGTGAAAGGTTACAAATCAAGTCAGTCTGTCACATATAAGCTTATATAGACCTTACAACATACTCCCATTTACTCTCCCCCAATGAGTCAGCCCGCTCCCTTCTTCCAGTCTCTCCTTTCGTGACTGTTTTGTCAGTTTCTAACCCTCTCTACCCTCCCATCTCCCCTGCAGACAGGAGATGCCAATACAGTCTCAAGTGTCCACATGATATAAGTAGCTCACTCTTCATCAGCATCTCTCTCCAACCCATTGTCCAGTCTCTTCCATGTCTGATGAGTAGTCTTCGGGAATGGTTCCTGTCCTGGGCCAGCAGAAGGTTTGGGGACCATGACCACTGGGATTCTTCTAGTCTCAGCCAGACCATTAAGTCTGATCTTTTTATGAGAATTTTGGGTCTGCATTCCACTGTTCCCCTGCTCCCTCAGGGGTTCTCTTGTGCTCCCTGTCAGGGCAGTCATCGGTTGTGGCCAGGCACCATCTAGTTCTTCTGGTCTCAGGATGATGTAAGTCTCTAGTTCATGTGGCCCTTTCTGCCTCGGGCTCATAGTTATCGTGTGACCTTGGTGTTCTTCATTCTCCTTTGATCCAGGTGGGTTGAGGCCAATTGATGCATCTTAGATGGCCCCTTGTTAGCATTTAAGACCCCAGACGCCACACTTCTAAGTGGGATGCAGAATGTTTTCATAATAGAGTTTATTACGCCAATTGACTTAGAAGTCCCCTTAAGCCATAGTCCCCAAGCCCCCGCCCTTGCTCCGCTGACCTTCGAAGCATTCATTTTATCCCGGAAACTTCTTTGCTTTTGGTCCAGTCCAGTTGAGCTGACCTTCCATGCATTGAGTATTGTCCTTCCCTTCACCTAAAGAAGTTCTTATCTACTAACTAATCAGTAAATAACCCTCTCCCACCCTCTCTCCCTCCCCCCTCTCGTAACCACAAAATAATGTGTTCTTCTCAGTTTATACTATTTCTCAAGAACTTATGATAGTGGTCTTATACAGTATTTGTCCTTTTGCATATGACTAATTTCACTCAGCATAATGCCTTCCAGGTTCCTCCATGTTATGAAATGTTTTACAGATTCATTACTGTTCTTTATCGATGCGTAGTATTCCATTGTGTGAATATACCATAATTTATTTAACCATTCATCTGTTGATGGAAACTTGGTTGCTTCCAGCTTTTTGCTATTGTAAACAGAGCTGCAATAAACATGGGTCTGCATATATCTGTTCATGTAAAGGCTCTTATTTCTCTAGGGTATATTCCGAGGAGTGGGATTTCTGGGTTGTATGGTACTTCTATTTCTAGCTTTTTAAGAAAACGCCAGATAGATTTCCAAAGTGGTTGTACCATTTTACATTCCCACCAGCAGTGTATAAAAGCTCCAATCTCTCCACAGCCTCTCCAACAGTTATTATTTTGTGTTTTTTTGGATTAATGCCAGCCTTGTTGGAGTGAGATGGAATCTCATCGTAGTTTTAATTTACATTTCTCTAATGGCTAATGATCGGGAGCATTTTCTCATGTGTCTGTTAGCTGCCTGAATATCTTCTTTGGTGAAGTGCGTGTTCATACCCTTTGCCCACTTCTCGATTGGGTTGTTTGTCTTTTTGTGGTTGAGTTTTAACAGAATCATATAGATTTTAGAGATCAGGCGCTGGTCGGAGATGTCATAGCTGAAAATTCTTTCCCAATCTGTAGGTGGTCTTTTTACTCTTTTGGTGAGGTCTTTAGATGAGCATAGGTGTTTGATTTTTAGGAGCTCCCAGTTATCTGGTTTCTCTTCATCATTTTTGGTAATGTTTTGTATTTTGTTTATGCCTTGTATTAGGGCTCCTAAGGTTGTCCCTATTTTTTCTTCCATGATCTTTATCGTTTTAGTCTTTATGTTTAGGTCTTTGATCCACTTGGAGTTAGTTTTTGTGCATGGTGTGAGGTATGGGTCCTGTTTCATTTTTTTGCAGCTGGATATCCAGTTATGCCAGCACCATTTGTTAAAAAGACTATGTTTTCCCCAATTAACTGACACTGGGCCTTTGTCAAATATCAGCTGCTCATATGTGGATGGATTTATATCTGGGTTCTCAATTCTGTTCCATTGGTCTATGTGCCTGTTGTTGTACCAGTACCAGGCTGTTTTGACTCCTGTGGCTGTATAATAGGTTCTAAAATCAGGTAGAGTGAGTGAGGCCTCCCACTTTCTTCTTCTTTTTCAGTAATGCTTTATTTATCCAGGGCTTCTTTCCATTCCATAAGAAGTTGGTGATTTGTTTCTCCATCACTTTAAAAAATGTCATTGGAATTTGGATCGAAAGTGCTTTGTATGTATAGATGGCTTTTGGTAGAATAGACATTTTTACTGTGTTAAGTCTTTCTATCCATGAGCAAGGTATGTTTTTCCACTTATGTAGGTCCCTTTTAGTTTCTTGTAGTAGTACTTTGTAGTTTTCTTTGTATAGGTCTTTTACATCTTTGGTAAGATTTATTCCTAAGTATTTTATCTTCTTGGGGGCTACTGTGAATGGTATTGATTTGGTGATTTCCCTTCGATGTTCTTTTTGTTGATGTAGAGGAATCCAAGTGATTTTTGTATGTTTATTTTATAACCTGAGACTCTGCCAAACTCTTCTATTAGTTTCAGTAGTTTT
Source organism: Elephas maximus indicus (assembly GCF_024166365.1). NCBI lineage: Eukaryota > Metazoa > Chordata > Mammalia > Proboscidea > Elephantidae > Elephas > Elephas maximus. The sequence continues at coordinate 31,366,195 of NC_064833.1, read as the reverse complement.
CTGGAGGATTTCTTAGATTTTTCTGTGTATAGGATCATGTCATCTGCAAAGAGAGATAATTTTACTTCTTCCTTGCAAATCCGGATGCGCTTTATTTCTTTCTCTAACCTAATTGCTCTGGCTAGGACCTCTAGCACAATGTTGAATTAAAAAAAAAAAAAAAATTTATTCAACAATGTTGAATAAGAACAGTGATAAAGGGCATCCTTGTCTGGTTCCTGTTCTCAAGGGAAATGTTTTCAGGCTCTCTCCATTTAGAATGATGTTGGCTGTTGGCTTTGTATACATGCCCTTTATTATGTTGAGGAATTTTCCTTCAATTCCTAATTTGCTGAGAGTTTTTATCATGAATGGGTGTTGGACTTTGTCAAATGCCTTTTCTGCATCAGTTGATAGGGTTATGTGGTTTTAGTCTTTTTTTTTATTTATACAGTGGATTACATTAATGGTTTTTCTAATATTAAACGAACCTTGCATACATGGTATAATTCCCACTTGGTCATGGTGGATTATTTTTTTGATATGTTGTTGAATTCCATTGGCTAGAATTTTGTTGAGGATTTTTGCATCTATTTTCGTGCATAGATGAACATTGGTCTGTAATTTTCTTTTTTTGTGGTGTCTTTACCTGGTGTTGGTATCAGGGAGATGGTGGCTTCATAGAATGAGTTAGGTAGTATTCCAACATTTTCTATGCTTTGAAATACCTTTAGTAGTAGTGGTGTTAACTCTTCTCTGAAAGTTTGGTAGAACTCTACAGTGAAGCCGTCTGGGCCAGGGCTTTTTTTGTTGGGAGTTTTTTGATTACCTTATCAATCTCTTTTTTTGTTATGGGTCTATTTAGTTGTTCTACTTCTGATTGTGTTAGTTTAGGTAGGTAGTGTTTTTCCAGGAATTCATCCATTTCTTCTAGGTTTGCAAATTTGTTAGAGTACAATTTTTCATAATAACCTGATATGATTCTTTTAATTTCAGTTGGGTCTGTTGTGATATGGCCTATCTCGTTTCTTATTTGGGTTATTTGTTTCCTTTCCTGTATTTCTTTAGTCAATGGTTTATCAATTTTGTTAATTTTTTCAAAGAACCAGGTTTTGACTTAGTTAATTCTTTCAATTGTTTTTCTGTTCTCTAACTCATTTAGTTCAGCTCTAATTTTTATTATTTGTTTTCTTCTGGTGCCTGATGGGTTCTTTTGCTGATTGCTTTCTATATTTCAAGTTGTAGGGACATTTCTCTGATTGTGGCTCTTTCTTCTTTATGTATGTGTGCATTTATAGATACAAATTGACCTCTAAGCACTGCTTTTTCTGTGTCCCAGAGGTTTTGATAGGAAGTGTTTTCATTCTCGTTGCATTCTATGAATTTCTTTATTCCCTCCTTGATGTCTTCTGTAACCCAGGCTTTTTTGAGCAGGGTATTGTTCAGTTTCCAAGTATTTGATTTCTTTTCCCTAGTTTTTCTGTTATTGATTTCCACTTTTATGGCCTTGTGGTCTCAGAAGATGCTTTGTAACATTTCGATGTTTTGGATTCTGCAAAGGCTTGTTTTATGACCTAATATGTGATCTATTCTAGAGAATGTTCCATGTGCACTAGAAAAAAAAGTATACTTAGCAGCTGTTGGGTGGAGAGTTCTGTATAGGTCTATGAGGTCAAGTTGGTTGATTGTAGCAATTAGGTCTTCCGTGTCTCTATTGAGCTTCTTACTGGAAGTCCCATCCTCCGAAAGTGGTGTGTTGAAGTCTCCTACTATAATTGTGGAGGTGTCTATCTCACTTTTCAGTTCTGTTAAAGTTTGTTTTATGTATCTTGCAGCCCTGTCATTGGGTGCATAAATATTTAATATGGTTATATCTTCCTGGTCAATTGTCCCTTTAATCATTATGTAGTGTCCTTCTTTATCCTTTGTGGTGGATTTAACTTCGAAGACTATTCTGCCAGAAATTATTATTGGTACTCCTGCTCTTTTTTGCTTATTGTTTGCTTGATATCTATTTTTCCATCCTTTGAGTTTTATTTTGTGTCTCTAAGTCTAAGGTGTGTCTCTTGGAGGCAGCATATAGACGGATCGTGTTTCTTTATCCAGTCTGAGACTCTCTGTCTCTTTATTGGTCCATTTAGTCCATTTATAGTCAGCGTAATTATAGATATGTGTTTAGTGCTGTCATTTTGATGCCTTTTTATGTGTGTTGTTGACAATTTCATTTTTCCACTTACTTTTTTGTGCTGAGAAATTTTTCTTTGTAAGGAGTGTGTTCCTCATTTTCATAGTAGTCAAAATTGATGTTTGCTGAGTTGTTATGGTTTTTTTGGTTTTTATTTTGAGTTATGGAATTGTTAGACCTCTTTGTGGTTACCTTAATAGTTACCCCTATTTTTCTAAGTAAAAACCTAATTTATATTGTCCTATATCGCCTTGTTCTCCTCTCCAAATGGCGGTTCTATGCCTCCTGTATTCAGTCCCTTTTTTTGATTATTGTGATCTTTTACGTAATAACTTCAATGATTCCCTGTTTTGAGCATTTTTTTTCTTTTTAAAATTTATCTTAATTTGTTTCTGTGATTTCCTTATTTGAGTTGATATCAGGATGTTCTGGTCTGTGACCTTGTGTTGTGTTGTTACCTGATGTTATTGATTTTCTGACCAAACAATTTCCTTTAGTATTTTTTGTAGCTTTGGTTTGGTTTTTGCAAATTCTCTAAGCTTGTGTTTATCTGTAAATGTTTTAATTTTGCCTTCATATTTTAGAGAGAGTTTTGCTGGATAAATGATCCTTGGCTGGCAGTTTTTCTCCTTCAGTGCTCTATATATGTCATCCCATTTCCTTCTTGACAGCATGGTTTCTGCTGAGTAGTCTGAACTTATTCTTATTGATTTTCCTTGTAGAAGTCCTTTCTTTTCTCCCTGGCTGCTTTTAAAATTTTCTCTTTATCTTTGGTTTTGGCAAGTTTGATGATAATATGTCTTGGTGATTTTCTTTTTGGATCAATCTTATATAGGGTTCGATGAACATCTTGGATAGCTATCCTTCTGTCTTTCATGATGTTAGGGAAGTTTTCTGCCAACAGATCTTCATCTATTCTCTCTGTATTTTCTGTTATCCCTCCCTGTTCTGGAACTCCAATCACATGCAAGTTATTCTTCTTGATATAGTCCCACGTGATTCTTAGGGTTTCTTCGTTTTTTTTTTTAATTCTTTTATCTGATTTTTCTTCAACTATGTTGGGGTCGATTGCCTTACCCTCCATCTCCCCCAGTCTGCATTCCAATTGCTTGATTCTGCTCCTCTGACTTCCTATTGAGTTGTCTAATTCTGTAATTTGACAGTTAATCTTTTGGATTTCTGAATGCTGTCTCTCTGTGGATACTTGCAGCTTATTAATTTTTCCACTATGTTCTTGAATAATCTTTTTGAGTTCTTCAACTGCTTTATCAGTTTGTTCCTTGGCTTTTTCTGTAGATTGCCTTATTTCATTTCTGAGGTCATCCCTGATGTCTTGAAGCATTCTGTAAATTAGTTTTTTATATTCTTCATCTGGCAATTCCAGGATTGTATATTCATTTGGGGAAGATTTTGATTCTTTAATTTGGGGAGTTTTAGAAGCAATCATGGTCTGCTTCTTTATGTGGTTTGATATTGACTGCTGTCTCCGAGCCATCTATAAGACATTGTAATGATTTATTTTGTATTTGCTCACTGAGTCTTATCTTGTTTTGTTTTCTTTGAATATACGTAGAAGGGCTACTAGATTGCACTGTCCTGATTGTTGCAGCCTTTGAATCACTTATGTGCTATTACCATCTGGTTCCGGCTGTTACCAGAAATATAAGTGTAAGAGTCCATTCACTATTCTTAAGTAGAGTCTGATTTTGGGTCACCAAGTGTGTGGTGCAGACAGTCACCTATCCACCTAAAGGAGTAGTGGCGATAGTTGTGTGCACCAGATTCTAGTAGCAGCAGGGGGTCACACTCCGGGGGGGGGTGGCAGGATGCTGTCAGTCTTCCCCCAAGTGCCAGTGAGGTAGGTGTGTCTCTATTCCTAAAGCACTTTGGTGGGAGGGCTCTGCAGCTGTACCTTAGGCCCCCAGTGCATGTAGCTCTACAGATTGGTAGATGTCACTATCCTCAGACCCCTATGGCAGGTTAGGTAGTTTGGGTGGAGCTTCAGCCCTCAGTTCCCCGTTGTGGGTCAGTGAGGGCTCTGTTTAATAGGTAGAGATATCAGACCTGGGAAACTTGTCTTTCCAGTAATCCACTAAAACAATTACAGTCAGATTTCTATCAGAATTGTCTTTGCATTATAATAGCCACCTTGTTCCCTGTAGGGACGAAAGCCCAAGACTGTGGATCTCATATGCTTGGCTGGAGCTGGTTCTGTATTTTTAGGGCAATTTTGGGAAGTCAAGGAAGGATTCTTGGTCCCTGGGTTTTTTGTAGCTGCTTCTCTCAGGCCAGGAGAATGGGGTAGGGAAAGACAAAACAAACAAACAAATTGCAGAGTACTTCACTCTCTGGCCCAGGAAATTCCAATGTTAATGAAGCTGCCTGGGAGGGGGAGGGGAGGGATCAGATAGATAGGAGAGAGTAGCATCCAGGAATATAGACAAAGTTACTTATCTTGCTTGGTGAGGACTTTTTTATTTGAGATTCCTGAGGGGCATGTATCCTGTGTGCGTTGGCTGAGTGGAGATTGCCCCCGAGGGTCAGGCCCACATCCTGTGCATGTGCTGTTTCAGAAGCCATGGTCTGTTCCTCCGCTCCCAGTCCAGAGCCCAGCACCATGGTTCCCTGGCTGGGACGCTGCAATCCAGGCTCCAAAACAAGTGGCTGCCTCCTGGTGACTTCTCCTCCTGTCAGCTGCTTTGCTGCACTGCCTGCGTGCACTGGCTGGGCTTTCCCTGAGGTCACTCACTTCTGGGGGCTAGGGCTGCGTCCCGTGTTGTGCCCTTTCAGGATGCCGTGCTCAGCTCTCCTGCACCCAGTTCAAAGCCCGGGGCCAAGGTTTTCTGACTGGGACACTGGTTCCAGGCTCCAAAAACAGTCGCTGCTTCCCCGTGGTTGCTCGTTCTTTCATTAGCCACGTCAGTGTGCAGCCTGCTGGAGCTGGCTGAGTCTCTATGGAGGTTACCCAGGGGGTTAGGGGTTAGGGCTGTGTCCGGTGCCTGCCCCACCTCAGCAAGCCGCTATCAGCTCCTCCACTCGGCACCAGGAAACCACAAGGGCTCAAAGCTGTGGAGCAGGTAGTGGGTTCCAGAAGCGGTCGCTGGTTCAGGGCACAGCTTTTCACTTACCTGTCACTCAGGTCAACTCTTTATAGATCTGCGTTTGATTGTCAGGGTTCGTAGATTGTCATGTATGTGATCGATTCACTTGTTTTTCTGAGTCTTTGTTGCAAGAGGGGTCCGAGGTAGCCTCTACCTAGTCAGCCATCTTGGCCCTGCCTCCTGATACCACTTTTGACAGACTTTATTGTGGTGTTTCTCAGATATCCATCAGATGCTAATAAACATTTTCCCATGAAATACACACCATCACTTAGCTGTCTAGCTGAGCTGGGTCCTTGTATGGTAATGCCAACCCGAATGGAATCAGACTGTGCTGTGACAATTAAGTTTTATAATTTGAAATTCAGTACTTCCTCTGAGTAAAGTTAAAGTTTAGCACTTAACTGTTGGGCCAACCACAGCCAGGGCTCCCTAAGAATAAGCTTACAATATCTAGTTTATTTTTTGCATATTTTAACCTTACTTTATTTGCATTCTAAAGTTATTGTGATGGTTTTGACAAATTAGTGCTTTTTAAAAAGTATTGATTTAAAAACAGAACATAAATAACCAAAGCCATCTCTCTACTTGTCAAAGGATATTGTGCAATGAAAAGCACAATAATCAGTATTATTATTATGATAAAAACCGTATTATCATTTATTTGTCTCTGAAAACAAACAAAATTTATGTTAAATGTGGGCAATATTTTTAAAAAATATGAAACAAGATTTAATATTGTTAATATAGTTCTAGCTTAAAAATCTAAAAGACAAAAAATAGAACCTCGATAAAAAAAATCCATAAAGTATGTAACAAAGAATTGTAAACATAAAATACACACAACTAATAAAATATGAAATGTGGAAAATAAAATACAAATAGAGAAATCAATAACTTTAAATATCAGATACCATTTTCAACCATCAAATTGACATTATTTTTGTAATGATAACATTCAATACATTCAAGGGTAAGACAAAGTTCAAGACAGATATAGATCTTGTCAGAAGCTGTAGAGGTTTATAAAACATTTATGGAAAGTATTTAAAAATCCATGTATACTGCTGTTGTCATTAGGTGCCGTTGAGTCGGTTCCTACTCATAGCAACACTATACGACAGAGTAGAACTGCCTCATATGGTTTCCAGGAGCAGCTGGTGGATTTGAACTGACTTTCTTTTATATATATATATATATATATAGCAAGGTGTTTATAAATTTTTGTATGCAAGTCCTACTGGATTTGTAAACTTTCACTTAAAGCACAATAAAAATTATATATATATATAATATATATATTATATATTATTATATATAAAAATTATATATATTATATATTATTATATATAATAAATTATATATAATAAATTATATATAATATATATATTATATATTATATAATTTTTATTGTGCTTTAAGTGAAAGTTTACAAATCCAGTAGGACTTGCATACAAAAATTTATAAACACCTTGCTATATACTCCTAATTGCTCTCCCCCTAATGAGACAGCTCATTCCTTCCCTCCACTCTCTCTTTTCCTGTCCATTTGGCCAGCTTGACCCCTCTACCCTCTCATTTCCCCTTCGGACAGGAGATGCCAACATAGTGTCATGTGTCTACTTGATCCAAGAAGCTCATTCTTCCCCAGTATCATTTCCTATCCCATAGTCCAGTCCAATCCCTATCTGAAGAGTTGGCTTTGGGACTGGTTCCTGTTCTGGGCTAACAGAAGAGTTGGCTTTGGGACTGGTTCCTGTTTTGGGCTAACAGAAGTTCTGGGGACCATGACCTCCAGGGTCCTTCTAGTCTTAGTCAGACCATTAAGTGTGGTCTTTTTATGAGAATTTGGAGTCTGCATTCCACTGCTTTCCTGCTCCCTCAGGGGTTCTCTGTTGTGTTCCCTGTCAGGGGAGTTGTCGGTTGTAGCCCTGCACCATCTAGTTCTTCTAGTCTCAGGGTAGTGTAGTCTCTGCTTTATGTGGCCCTTTCTGCCTCTTGGGCTCATAATTACCTTGCGTCTTTGGTGTTCTTCATTTTCCTTTGCTCCAGGTGTGTTGAGACCAATTGATGCATCTTAGATGGGCGCTTGCTAACGTTTAGGAGCCCAAAAGCCACTCTCCAAAGTGGGATGCAGAATGCTTTCTTAATAGATTTTATTATGTAAATTGACTTAGACGTCCCCCGAAACCATGGTCCCCAAACCCCCACCCCTGCTATGCTGGCCTTCGAAGTGTTCAGTTTATTCAGAAAACTTCTTTGCTTTTGGTTTAGTCCAGTTGTACTGACTTCACCTGTATTGTGCGTTGTCTTTCCCGTCACCTAAAATAGTTCTTATCTTTTTTTTTTTTACTATGTAATTAGTGAATACTCCTCTCCCTCCCTTCCTCCCTCCTCACTCTCATAACCATCAAAGAATATTCTCTTCTCTATTTAAAACTATTTCTCGAGTTCTTGTAATAGTGGTCTTGAACAATATTTGTCCTTTTGCAACTGACTAATTTCACTCAGCATAATGCCTTCCAGATTCCTCCATGTTATGAAATGTTCCACAGATTCATCATTGTTCTTTATCAATGCGTAATATTCCATAAAGTGAATATATCATAATTTATCCGTTCATTTATAGATGAACACCTTGGTTGCTTCCATCTTTTTGCTTTTGTAAACAGTGCCGCAATGAACATGGGTGTGCATATATCCGTTCGCAAACAGGCTTTTATTTCTGTACGATATATTCCAAGGAGTGGGATTGTTGGATCATATGGTAGTTCTATTTCTAGTTTTTTAAGGAAGTACCAAATCGATTTCCAAAGTTGTTATACCATTTGACATTCCCACCAGCAGTGTATAAGTGTTCCAGTCTCTCCACAACCTCTCCAACGTTTACTATTTTGTGTTTTTTGGATTTAATGCCAGCCTTATTGGAGTGAGATGGAATGTCATTGTGGTTTTGATTTGCATTTCTCTAACAGCTAATGATTTTGAACATTTCCTCACATATCTGTTAGCTATCTGAACGTCTTCTTTAGTGAAGTGTCTTGAGCTGCTGACCTTTTGGTTAGCAGAGTAGCTCTTAACCACTACACCACCAGGACCCCATGTATATTAGTATGTCCTTGATAATTATTACATCACTAAGAATCTATTTTATGGGACAAAGATTAAAAATACGTTAGTGAAATTTTTATACACAACGTTCAGACACGACTTAAATTCTAAACTATAATGAAATGGTTAATAAATCAAATAGTCTCTGCCACCATCAAAGAATGTGACACCTCTGCCCAAATGCTTGTTAGAATGTTATTTCTTCCACAACCTCACAGTGCCCACTTTTTTAAATAATGATTTATTGAGTTTTTGGTGAAAGTTTACACAGCAATTCAGGTTCCCATTTGACAATTTTCACACAAATTGTTCAGGGACATTAGTTACATTTATCACAATATGTTAATATTCTCTCTAACTGTGTTCTGTTACTTCCCTTTTCAGCGCTCTAGCTTCCCTGCCCCTTTATATTCTCGTATTTGCCTTTGAGTAATTGTTGAACTTTTGGTCTCATACGGATAATTTTTAAACAGGGCACCAATCTTACTGGAAATGTCCTTTATTTTGTGTGCCACTCTGCTATTTCACTAAAAGGTGGTCTCAGGGGATAGGCTTGTTCTAGGTTTAAAAAGTGTCTCAGGGTGATAGTCACAGGGAGTCCTCTGCTCTCTACTGTTCTAATTTGTCTGTTTTTTTTTTTCTTTTTAAGTATAAGAATTTGAGTTCTGCTCCATATTTTGCTCCCATTCTATCTGGGACCAACTGTTGTGGCCCTGCTCAGAATGGTCAGTGGTGGTAGCTATGTACCATCTAATTCTTCGGGTCTCAGCGTAGATGAAGTTGTGGCTCATGTAGAATTGTTCCTTTTCTGAGTTTTTGGTTACTTTCTTACCATTTTGTGCCTGGCAAGTAGAGACCCATAGACGTATCTTGGATGGCAGCTCACAAACTTTTAGGACCACGGATGCTAGTCAATTCACTAGGAGGCAGATCATGATTTTTGTGAACTATGTTATGTCAACTGACTGAGCTGTTCCGTAAGACTATGGTCCTAAGCCTTCAAACCCAGAAAATCGATCCTGGAAGATCTTTGCTGCCCACTTTTGATTTAAAGTCTCTTGGGGTTGCTTCATACTGACAGCTCTTAGGAAACATGCATGCACACCAGCAACGACAGAGTCTGAAAATGTTAATTGGCTGGTTTTTAAGTTTGGGAACCTGGACTCATAATGTAGAAATTCATCAAATCACAGAGAGGATTCCCTAAGGTGTTGTACACAAATAATAGTATGTTCACCGTTAAATGTCTATTTTTTATATTATTTAAGTGTTTCTATATATTCTTTAAATAAGCAGAAAAAAGACAATTGTTCATTTCTCTGGTGGCCAGGATTCTTCTTACTCTTTTACAAATAACTCAAGCAAATTCATATTTATTGGTTCATTATGCAACTTAATCAAACGATATAGAACATTTGCTTTTCTCTATAATTTGATTTATTATTTTAGTTGCAAATCTTTCTCAATCACATATTTTTAGTGAAAGTAACATAATAATAAGCCTAGCCATAACTTATATATAACCTGATTTTAAGTCCTGACTCAACCATGTATTAGCTGTGTGACCTTGGAGAAGTTACCTACTATCTATTTCCGTTTTTTCATCTGTACGATGGTAGTAGTAATCGTAGTTAAGTAATAATATTGTCCCGAGGACAGAATCTTTTGATATGTGTAAAAATTTAGAACAATGCCTGGCAGAGAGTAGGCACAATATAAAAGTCAGCTAGTACTACTAAGTGACTTTCAAAAAAGGACTTGCTTGGTAACATTTATCTCAGGTGTGAAAGTTTCAGTCCAATTGCCATACAGAAAACTAGGGTATGTAGATACAGATATATGGCTGTTCCTGGGTGGCACAGAGTTTGTGCTCGACTACTAACCTAAAGGTTGGTGGTTCAATCCCACCCAGTGGTGCCGTAGAAGAAGGGTCTGGTGATCTGCTTTGAAGATTACAAACAAGAAAACGGTATAGAACTGTTCAACTCTGTGACACGTGGGGTTGCCATGAGTCAGAATCGACTTAACAGCAAAGGGGTATATATATGTATATATATGTATGTATGTGTATATATATATATATATATATATAATATGTTGTTGTTTTTCGGTGCCACTGAATGGGTTCTGACTCATAGCGACCCTATGTACCATAGAACAAAACACTGCCCGGTCCTGTGCCATCCTTATGATCATTGCTGTGCTCAAGCCCACTGTTACAGCCACTGTGTCAGTCCTTCGCATTGAGGGTCTTCCTCTTTTCCGCTGACCCTGTACTTCACTAAGCATGATGTCTTTCTCCAGGGACTGATTCCTCCTGACAACACGTCCGAAGTATGTAAAACACAGTCTCGCCATCCTTGCTTCTAAGAAGCATTCTCGTTGTACTTCTTCCAAGACAGATTTGTTACTTCTTTTGGTAGCCAAGAGTATACATATATGTCAGTCTGATACATGGAATCCCTGGGTGGTACTAACTGATGGAGTTAGACTCTTTCCCCCTCCTCCTCCCATCCCAGTCAGGCTCTCTGAGTTCCTGATAAGACATTTCTGTGTTGTCTGGGTAACAGCACAAGGTTGTCTTACTGCTGCTTCTATGCTCAAGGCCGCTTCACTACTCACCAACTGCACTCCTCCATTCGGACATGAGCAATAAGCCATAAAGCTAAACTTAGATAAACTTGATGTGTCATACACCCCAGCAGTCTTATTGTACCCTACTGCACCCCCATTCATGTTAATTAGTTCCTGAAATTGCCTGCTTATTCTCAGAAAATTCAGAATTATTCATAAATTCCCTATCCCAAACCCTATAACTACCCTAAAATCCTCATCTTTGATTTGAGACTTAGTCTCTGAACTCCTGGCAATAAAGTCCTCTTTCTCTTGCTCAAAGGCCTGGTGCCTCTTAATTGACTCAAAGGGTCACACGAGGCAGGATCCACTCCCATCAGGTTGTAGTATGAACAGTTAATGTGCTGGACTGCTTATCGAAAGGTAAGAGGCTCGAGTCCACTCAGAGGCACCTTGGAAGAAAGCCCTGGGGTTATGCTTTTAAAACATTAAAAAAAAAAAAAAATTTTAGTGTTTTAAAACATTAGCCATGGAAAAAAAGCACAGTTCTACTCTGGCACACATGGGGTCACCACGAATCAGAATTCACTTGACAACAACTGAGTGCTTTGTCCAATTGCCCACCCAAATACGCATTTCCTTTGAGCAATGTTATTTTACTTTGCAGAAATGGAAATGACTTCCTTCCTCTGTTTTACCAAATATCTTCTTCTAGCTCACCCCCTCCCCACCAAGATCTTCAGAAATTTAATATGTATTCTTTGGAGGAAAATCATAGTATTCTTAGTTTTAGGGTGTTAGAAGTATAAACAGGAGTGGAACTTATTCGGATCAGTATGAGCTATTTAAACTAGAGTATATATCGGTTTTCTATAAGAGGGGATGAACAGGTTAAGCTCATAGCAGTAAGGAGTTATTTCAACTATTTCTACCGAGGTTGCTAGGGGAGGCTCACAGAAAGGAAAAGTAAGGAAAGCAGTTGATGAAACCACTGCTTTCACAGAGCTTGTGCTTCTCTTGGATTGATTATTATTAAAGATTCACAAGGACAGATTTTGGGAATTCATCCCATGTGCATTTTTTCATGCTCCTTATTCCTTATCCTTTCAGGTTTGACAGTCTTTTAGCCATCTTGATATACAAAAATCCTGCCTTGATTGAATATCCTGATATCATATCAGTTGATTTTATATGACTCCTGGGGTCATCTTTTCTGTCTATGTCTTGCTGGCTTTGGGAGTACCTGATCCCAGGAAAATTATGCTAAATCCTGCTCAGGTCTGTCTGAGGAAGACAATCTCCTATAATATCATAACCGTTCTATTGATCAGCACTGGGTGGCCCAGCCTTATGGTCTTCTACATACGCATGTCTCATTACAATTGCAGAATCTCCAATATAATTTCTCACTGATTTACATAAACCAAATTACAATCCTACTATTTAAAAACTCATTATGGTTACAATTTATCCATTAACTCATAGCTATTACATTCACTTGTTAGGATGGTGCAGTATTTTGTTCCATTGTATATAGGGTCGCTGTGAGTCAAAACTTACTCAATGGCACCTAACGACAACAACATTACATTCACTATCATAATTGTTATCTATTCATGGCACCTCACATTAACATAATTAATGTTTTACCTTACAACCACAAATGCTATTAGCAACATAGAATCATTACTTTCATCAGTAGCATAATATTAACTACATTTTCTTTATATGAAGACAACATATAAAATGGCCTGATTCTGATTTTATTTAATATTATTATCAATGACCTATATAATGGAATGAAGAGGGCTGCTAGTAGTTGTGCAGTAAGATAGTAAGCATTCCCTTTAATGAAATTTTCTGCCTCTTCAGTGGTAGCTATTAGGCTATCACTTTACTCTCTTGTTTGGTGAATTACATTTTTCTGATAATCAGACTTTTGTTGTAGTTATTTTCTTTATATCTTGAAATTAAGGTTATTATAAAACTTTTTAGCCAATTTAGCATGAGGAAAATACTGGCAATACATATATGCTCACTTCAGACAAATGGTTTTATTGGCTTAGCAGTTATGTTTGGATCTGTCAAAGTCCAGTCAAGAGATGGAAACCACACACCGGTTATTTAACAGAGAATATTTACCATGAATTTTAACTAGCTCTTGAAGAACTAAAAGGCTATCTTAGTTATCAACTGCAAGTAACCAACTAAGTGTCCCAGGGTGGTGCAAACAGTTAATGTGCTTGACTGCTAACCAAAAGGCTGGTGATTTCAGTCCACCCAGAGTCACCTCAGAAGGAAGACCTGCTGATCTACTTCTGAAAAATCAGCCACTGAAACTCCTATGGTGCACAGTTCTGCTCTGACACCTATAGGGTTGCCATGAATTGGAATTGACTCCCCAGCCACTGGTATGCAAACAACTACCCCTTTTCTTAGAGCTTAAGGCAATCATGATTTATTATTTCTTGTATTTCTGTGGGTTGAATGGAATTAGCTGGGCAGTCTTTCTGATATATATGGTCCAACTAAGGTAACTCATGCAGCTTGTATTCAACTGAAGCTGGAAAATCCAAATGGTTCACTCACATGTCTGCTCACTCAAGTAGGGTAGCTGAAATGTTTGGATCTGGCTAGACTTTCTATCAAAGCAACACAGTTGGACTTTTTCCACGGTGGCCCAGAACTCCAAGAGAGCAATTATAAAATTTTTAGGCCTCACTTCTGCCCTATGTTACTGGTCAAAGCCAGTTGTACTGCCTACTCAGATTCAAGGGGAAGAGAAATTAACTCTGCTTTGCTTGAAGGAGTTACAAAAATGTACAAGAATGGAGAAAGAGTTGATAATTGGTCTTTGAAGACAAGGCATGAAAAGAATACTCAGGCATATGGAGGTGCAGTTGCAGGAGGTAGCTACCAAACTAGAGCTGGCAGAACAAAGAGAAGGAATTAGGACTATTAAAATTGAAAACTTTGGAAAAGAAAACACATGAGGCTGCAACTCAGACCCCTGAGAAGAAGTCACTGTTTAACTGGTGCTGGTGTCTCTGTGCTCAGCAGAGGGGCCAGCGGGCTGAGACCACACATTTAAAGTGTTAGTTGCTAACTTTATTTAGCCTCACCCAGTCTTTCATAAATGTTTACATCTGAGGTGGATGGATCACATAAGGATGGTTCTAAGAGTGTTGCAATAAAAAAAAAAAAAGGAATCCAGTGTTTTTAATGGAACAAGTTGCCACTACTTGGGTAAATCAAATAGAAGAAAAAGAAACACCAGTAGGAAAAAACAGAAAAGAGCAGTTCTTCCTGGAGCGTTATATTCTCCCTCTTTAGTTCTATTGGTGAGACTAACTATGAGCCAAATGGCAGAGTGGAAATGTGGTTTTAAAATCTCTGTCTCAGCATTACAAACCACAGATCCTCTCTAACAGAGGTAGGTTTGAATCTGAGCACAACATCCACAGCACAATCCTCTACATGTAAAAAATAAGAGAAACATACAGTCGTATATCATAGTATAAGGAGCCCTGGTGGTGCAATGGCTAAGTGCTTTGCTGCTAACCAAAATGTTCACGGTTCAAGCCCACCAACTGCTCCACAAGAGAAAAGACCTGGTGATCTACGCCTGTAAACATTACAGCCTAGGAAACCCTATGGAGCCCTTTTGGCACAGTGGTTAAGTGTTTGGCTGCTGACCAAAGGGTTGGCAGTTGGAATCTACCAGCCGCTCCTTGGAAATCCTATGGGGCAGTTCTAATCTCCCTATGGGGCTGTTCTACTCTGTCATATAAGGTTGCTATGAATTGGCATCAACTCGATGGCACATACCAACAACAAACCTTGTTGTTGTTGTCAGGTGCTATCTAATTGGCTCTAACTGATAATGACCCCATGTATAAAAGAACAAAATGCTGCCCAGTCCTGTGCCATTCCCACAATAGTTAGTATGTCTGACCCCATTGTTGCAGCCACTGTGTCAGTTCATCTTGTTGAGGGTCTTCCTCTTTTTCGCTGACACTCTACCAAGCATGATGTCCTTCTCCAGGGATTGATCCCTCCCAATAAAGTGTCCAAAGTAGGTGAGACCATGTCTCACCATCCTCTCTTCTAAGGATCATTTTGACTGTACTTCTTCCAAGACAGATTTGTTTGTTCTTCTGGCAGTCCTTTGTATATTCAATATTCAATATTCTTTCCCACCACCGTCATTCAAATGTGTCAATTGTTTGGTCTTCTTTTTTCATTCTCCAGCTTTTGCATGCACAGGAGGCAATTGAAAATGCCATGTCTTGGGTCATGTGCACCTAAGTCCTCAAAGTGACATCTTTGCTTTTTAACACTTTAAAGAGGTTTTTTGCAGCAAACTTGCCCAATGCAATATGTTGTTTGATTTCTTGACTGCTGCTTCCACGGCGTTGATTGTGGATCCAAGTGAAACGAAATCCTTGACAACTTCTATCTCTTCTCTGTTTATCATGATGTTGCTTATTAGTCCAAGTTGTGAGGATTTTTGTTTTCTTTATGTTGAGGTGTAATCCATACTGAAGGCTGTAGTCTTTGATCTTCATCAGTATATAATAAAGGGGAAAAGTCATAAATTAATTGGCATCATGAAATCTTTTTTTTCTTATTATTCTTTTTTTTATTATTAACTTTTATTAAGCTTCAAGTGAACGTTTACAAATCCAATCAGTCTGTCACATATAAGTTTACATACATCTTACTCCATACTCCCACTTGCTCTCCCCCTATTGAGTCAGCCCTTTCAGTCTCTCCTTTTGTGACAATTTTGCCAGCTTCCCTCTCTCTCTATCCTCCCATCCACCCTCCAGACAAGAGATGCCAACACAATCTCAAGTGTCCACCTGATATAATTAGCTCACTCTTCATCAGCATCTCTCTCCCACCCACTGACCAGTCCCTTTCATGTCTGATGAGCTGTCTTTGGGGATGGTTCCTGTCCTGTGCCAACAGAAGGTCTGCGGACCATGGCTGCTGGGATTCCTCTAGTCTCAGTCAGACCATTAAGTATGGTCTTTTTATGAGAATTTGGGGTCTGCATCCCACTGATCTCCTGCTCTCTCAGGAGTTCTCTGTTGTGCTCCCTGTGAGGGCAGTCATCGATTGTGGCCGGGCACCAACTAGTTCTTCTGGTCTCAGGATAATGTAGGTCTCTGGTTCATGTGGCCCTTTCTGTCTCTTGGGCTCTTAGTTGTCCTGTGACCTTGGCGTTCTTCATTTTCCTTTGCTCCAGGTGGGTTGAGACCCATTGATGCATCTTAGATGGCCGCTTGTTAGCATTTAAGACCCCAGATGCCACATTTCAAAGTGGGATGCAGAATGTTTTCATAATAGAATTATTTTGCCAATTGACTTAGAAGTCCCCTCAAACCATGGTCCCTAGACACCCACCCTTGCTCCGCTGACCTTTGAAGCATTCATTTTATCCCGGAAACTTCTTTGCTTTTGGTCCAATCCAATTAAGCTGACCTTCCATGTATTGAGTGTTGTCTTTCCCTTCACCTAAAGCAGTTCTTATCTACTGATTAATCAATAAAAAACCCTCACCCACCCTCCCTCCCTCCCCCCCTCGTAACCACAACAGTATGTGTTCTTCTCAGTTTTTACTATTTCTCAAGATCTTATAATAGTGGTCTTATACAATATTTGTCCTTTTGCCTCTGACTAATTTCGCTCAGCATAATGCCTTCCAGGTTCCTCCATGTTATGAAATGTTTCACAGATTCGTCACTGTTCTTTATCAATGTATAGTATTCCATTGTGTGAATATACCACAATTTATTTACCCATTCATCTATTGATGGACACCTTGGTTGCTTCCAGCTTTTTGCTATTGTAAACAGAGCTGCAATAAACATGGGTGTGCATATATCTGTTTGTGTGAAGGCTCTTGTTTCTCTAGGGTATATTCCGAGGAGTGGGATTTCTGGGTTGTATGGTAGTTCTATTTCTAACTGTTTAAGATAACGCCAGATAGATTTCCAAAGTGGTTGTACCATTTTACATTCCCACCAGCAGTGTATGAGAGTTCCAATCTCTCCGCAGCCTCTCCGACATTTATTGTTTTGTGTTTTTTGGATTAATGCCAGCCTTGTTGGTGTGAGATGGAATCTGATCGTAGTTTTAATTTGCATTTCTCTAATGGCTAATGATCGAGAGCATTTTCTCATGTGTCTGTTAGCTGCCTGAATATCTTCTTTAGTGAAATGTGTGTTCATATCCTTTGCCCACTTCTTGATTGGGTTGTTTGTCTTTTTGTGGTTGAGTTTTGACAGAATCATGTAGATTTTAGAGATCAGGCGCTGGTCGGAGATGTCATAGCTGAAAATTCTTTCCCAGTCTGTAGGTGGTCTTTTTACTCTTTTGGTGAAGTCTTTAGATGAGCATAGGTGTTTGATTTTTAGGAGCTCCCAGTTATCGGGTTTCTCTTCATCATTTTTGGTAATGTTTTGTATTCTGTTTATGCCTTGTATTAGGGCTCCTAGGGTTGATCCTATTTTTTCTTCCATGATCTTTATCGTTTTAGTCTTTATGTTTAGGTCTTTGATCCACTTGGAGTTACTTTTTGCGCATGGTGTGAGGTATGGGTCCCATTTCATTTTTTTGCAACTGGATATCCCGTTACGCCAGCACCATTTGTTAAACAGACTATCTTTTCCCCAATTAACTGACACTGGGCCTTTGTCAAATATCAGCTGCTCATATGTAGATGGATTTATATCTGGGTTCTCAATTCTGTTCCATTGGTCTATGTGCCTGTTGTTGTACCAGTACCAGGCTGTTTTGACTCCTGTGGCTGTATAATAGCTTCTAAAATCAGGTAGAGTGAGGCCTCCCACTTTCTTCTTCTTTTTCAGTAATGCTTTGCTTATCCAGGGCTTCTTTCCCTTCCATATGAAGTTGGTGATTTGTTTCTCTATCCCCTTAAAAAATGACATTGGAATTTGGATCGGAAGTGCATTGTATGTATAGATGGCTTTTGGTAGAATAGACATTTTTACTATGTTAAGTCTTCCTATCCATGAGCAAGGTATGTTTTTCCACTTAAGTATGTCCTTTTGAATTTCTTGTAGTAGAGCTTTGTAGTTTTCTTTGTATAGGTCTTTTACATCCTTGGTAAGATTTATTCCTAAGTATTTTATCTTCTTGGGGGCTACTGTGAATGGTATTGATTTGGTTATTTCCTCTTCGGTGTTCTTTTTGTTGATGTAGAGGAATCCAAGTGATTTGTGTATGTTTATTTTATAACCTGAGACTCTGCCAAACTCTTCTATTAGTTTCAGTAGTTTTCTGGAGGATTCCTTAGGGTTTTCTGTGTATAAGATCATGTCATCTGCAAATAGTGATAGCTTTACTTCCTCCTTGCCAATCCGGATACCCTTTATTTCTTTGTCTAGCCTAATTGCCCTCGCTAGGACTTCAAGTACGATGATGAATAAGAGCGGTGATAAAGGGCATTCTTGTCTGGTTTTCGTTCTCAAGAGAAATGCTTTCAGGTTCTCTCCATTCAGAGTGATATTGGCTGTTGGCTTTGCATAGATGCCCTTTATTATGTTGAGGAATTTTCCTTCAATTCCTATTTTGGTAAGAGTTTTTATCATAAATGGGTGTTGGACTTTGTCAAATGCCTTGTCTGCATCAATTGATAAGATCATGTGGTTTTTGTCTTTTGTTTTATTTATGTGATGGATTACATTAATGGTTTTTCTGATATTAAACCAGCCTTGCATACCTGGTATAAATCCCACTTGATCAGGGTGAATTATTTTTTTGATATGTTGTTGGATTCTATTGGCTAGAATTTTGTTGAGGATTTTTGCATCTATGTTCATGAGGGATATAGGTCTATAATTTTCTTTTTTTGTAAAGTCTTTACCTGGTTTTGGTATCAGGGAGATGGTGGCTTCATAGAATGAGTTGGGTAGTATTCCGTCATTTTCTATGCTTTGGAATACCTTTAGCAGTAGTGGTGTTAACTCTTCTCTGAAAGTTTGGTAGAACTCTGCAGTGAAGCTGTCCAGGCCAGGGCCAGGGCTTTTTTTTGTTGGAAGTTTTTTGATTACCGTTTCAATCTCTTTTTTTGTTATGGGTCTATTTAGTTGTTCTACTTCTGAATGTGTTAGTTTAGGTAGGTAGTGTTTTTCCAGGAATTCATCCATTTCTTCTAGGTTTGCAAATTTGTTAGAGTACAATTTTTTGTAATAATATGAAATGATTCTTTTAATTTCATTTGGTTTTGTTGTGATGTGGTCCTTCTCGTTTCTTATTTGGGTTATTTGTTTCCTTTCCTGCATTTCTTTAGTCAGTCTAGCCAATGGTTTATCAATTTTGTTAATTTTTTCAAAGAACCAGCTTTTGGCTTTGTTAATTCTTTCAATTGTTTTTCTGTTCTCTAATTCATTTAGTTCAGCTCTAATTTTTATTATTTGTTTTCTTCGGGTGCCTGATGGATTCTTTTGTTGCTCACTTTCTATTTGTTCAAGTTGTCGGGACAGTTCTCTGCTTTTGGCTCTTTCTTCTTTTTGTATGTGTGCATTTATCGATATAAATTGGCCTCTGAGCACTGCTTTTGCTGTGTCCCAGAGGTTTTGATAGGAAGTATTTTCATTCTCGTTGCATTCTATGAATTTCCTTATTCCCTTCTTGATGTCTTCTATAACCCAGTCTTTTTTCAGGAGGGTATTGTTCATTTTCCAAGTATTTGATTTCTTTTCCCTCGTTTTTCTGTTATTGATCTCTAGTTTTATTGTCTTGTGGTCTGAGAAGATGCTTTGTAATATTTCGATGTTTTGGACTCTGCAAAGGTTTGTTTTATGACCTAATATGTGGTCTATTCTAGAGAATGTTCCATGTGCGCTAGAAAAAAAAGTATATTTTGCAGCAGTTGGGTGGAGAGTTCTGTATAAGTCAATGAGGTCAAGCTGGTTGATTGTTGTAAGTAGGTCTTCCGCGTCTCTATTGATCTTCTTACTGGATGTCCTGTCCTTCTCCGAGAGTGGTGTGTTGAAGTCTCCTACTATAATTGTGGAGGTGTCTAGCTCACTTTTCAACTCTGTTAAAATTTGATTTATGTATCTTACAGCCCTGTCATTGGGTGCATAAATATTTAATATGGTTATGTCTTCCTGATCAATTGTCCCTTTTATCATTATGTAGTGTCCTTCTTTATCTTTTGTGGTGGATTTAAGTCTAAAGTCTATTTTGTCAGAAATTAATATTGCTACTCCTCTTCTTTTTTGCTTATTGTTTGCTTGATATATTTTTTTCCATCCTTTGAGTTTTAGTTTGTTTGTGTCTCTAAGTCTAAGGTGTGTCTCTTGTAGGCAGCATATAGACGGATCGTGTTTCTTCATCCGGTCCAAGACTCTCTGTCTCTTAATTGGTGCATTTAGTCCATTTACATTCAGCGTAATTATAGATGAATAAGTTTTTAGTGCTGTCATTTTGGGCATCATGAAATCTTAAAGGAAATAAAAGATGTTTAACTGACGTTAACTTCCATAACGTTTACATAGTAACCCAGAACTAAACATCAAATTATATTTAAAAAATTGTATTATTTATGTTTTAAAATTCATTGAGTTGTATACGAGTCCTCAGTTTCTCAAGACAATATCAATATTAAATTCAGAGCTCACATAATTTTAATAAATGCATAGCCTCCAAGGATGGCCACTTATAAAGATAAAATATATTTGGGCCTTTAAGGTCTAAGGAGTGTTTTGTTTTGTTTTTTTCCTTATCAGTATTACTACTTTACAATTACACAACATATTATACGAGTTAATATAAAGAATTTAATTACCTTATGCAATTATAAGAATGATTTTATGTACACATACTTTATGTAAAGGCATAGTCAGATATGCTCATATGCTTAAAAATGCATTTATAGAGCATTTATAATAAGTAATTATTGATAATGGATAGCCAACCCAACTTACCTACTTGCCTTTAGAAGGCAATACAGCCCCGTGTTCCTTTTAAGCTCTACATTGGTCAATCCTCTGTCCTTTTTCTACTCTCAGCTTTCTCCCAATATTAACCAATAAAGGGTTCCATACACTAGGAAGTAATATTTTCAAGAAATTAGACTTTAATATTTAGTTCAAAATTAGGATAAGAAAGAATTTGAGATGTGGATGATTTTTTTAAAGGTCTTTCAGCTGGGAAATGGGAATATGAAAATAAAAGTTCAGACTGTAAACCTCAGTCTGGCATCGTGTGCAATTATTCATGTAGACTGGTTACTTCTGGAAAAGGTATGTTGCCTAACATAGGTGTAATTACCTGATATCTGTATTCTCTGCACTGGGCAGAGACTTTCATTTCATATATCACTCACAGAGGGCATCAGGGATCACATTAGTTCACCTCTCAACTGTTTTAAGCTCTAAGAGTTGTTTTGAAGTCAAAAAGAATAAAACATCGTATAGTCAGGTGTTAAGACCTGCACCCATATAATTCCAAGCCAGGAAATATGACTTCCTTCTGAGGCATGATTCATTAAATTTTCTTTTAAGAAACATAGTTACAGGAGAAAAACCACTATCACAGTATTTCAGACTTTCCTGAGGAGATATTTTTCTTTCATTGTTCTGTATGAAATGTGTACCACACAGTAAATGATGCTTCCACAATTGTTATCTCAAGTTTACTCAATGTATAAGGAAGAAAGAGTTAAAACCTATTTTACATTTTCACATTTATATAGGAAATTAGAGTATAGACTCAGGAAAAATAACTGAAAAATAACTCAAGTACGGGTGACCTTGTAGTGAACATTGGTAATGCTGCATTCATTTATTTAGAAAATCACTCTATTAGCTTTTGTGATATTGTGTGGCCATGGGGAAATCATGAAGTAGGCTAAGTTCATGTTCTGTATTCAGACATGTCCTCTGTTCTCACACTGCCGCTTAGCTCCATGTGAAATTTAATTACAATATTATTGTATGGCTCTGATTCTCCAATCTCATCTTCTGCAGCTTCTCAAATTTGAAGTATAGAAACATTCCATAGTAATCTCTTTGTTTCAGAAAATTCAGCTTGCTTTTGTGCGACATCAATAATGCATGACCATTCACTTAAGCTTAAATTATCCAGGAGGCAGAGAACTGATTTTTTTTTTTTAATATATTATCTGAGAGAGCAAACTAATTTATTCTAAGAGATTGAACATTTTCAGTATTAGTATGTAAACTCTTTAATACATATATTTTTAAATTTCTCAAAGGTATGTTTATTACTGATGAAAGCATAGGACATAAAAAGGCACAATGGCATGTTCTGTCTTAGGACATATTCTGTCAGAGAGACACTGCTTGTTTTGCATCCTGGCTCTATCACTTACAGGCTTTGTGACCTAAGACACCTAAGTGTCCAATTTCTCATCTCATTGGGAGAGATTACAATAGTACTCACCCCATAACGTTTTTATGAAGGATTGAATGGATTAGCGTAATTAAAATATATTGGTATATTGTAAGTAATTATAAGAGTAACTGACACATATTTAACACTGCATATGAAGCTCCCTGAAGATAGATATTTGGGTAAGTTTTGTTTATTGCTGAATTCCTATTCCCTAGAAGAGTGCCTGGCACATAGTTGGTACTTACTGGTTTTCATTATTAGCGTTCCAATTCATCCCTTGCCATCCTCCTGAAAACTATATTTTCTTGGTCACTTTACCAAATGGCTATAGGTAGGTTCAGTTGATAAGAAGCAATGGTGAAAGATTGGAATGAAGGAGGAGGGAAGGAGCTAGGGTATTACTTTCTCTCTAGTTCTGCCTCAAGTGGATTTTCTACAGTGGCTGCCTCTCTTATGTTTTTAGCTTCCTGGTGGCACAGTAGTTAAGCTCTATGGTTCCTAACCAAGAGGTCGGTAGTTCAAATCTGCCAGGCACTCCTTGGAAACTCTATGGGGCAGTTTTACTCTGTCCTATAGGGTCTCTATGAGTCAGAATTGACTCAATGGCAGTGGGTTTGGTTTGGTTTGGTTTTATCATGTAGTCATACCTGTGGTCTCGGCTGTCTCTCGGGATCCCCATTTCATTATAGAAGTCACTGGCTTCTTAATCTAGTAGTACTACCTCCTCCATATGCTTGTCTTATCATGGGGTGATACCAGTTCTCCCAGTTGCTATTCTCTGTCATTCACCATTTCCTATATGTCTCCTCAGCTCTTCTGTTACCTACACAATTCCCTGTATAAAATTATGTCTGTATAAAATATCTGGAGGGCTTCTTATTTCCTTGCAGGACCCTGAGTGATACATTACTCAATAAAGATTTATGTACTGAATGAATTAATAAAGAAAGCAGAAGTTACATATTACTACACACAATGCATTCTTGTTCCTGAGGTTCTTAGCCTGATGAAAAAGAAGTCCTGTTTCAATGTGGTAACATTTAAGGGGAAAGAGACATAGAACTAAGGCTTTATTTGTAATATTAATTTTGGAGCGATGGAGCAGAGAAGTATCACCCTTTGACGCTGATGACAGAAATGAAAGAAAGAGATAAGAAGATTGATCCCTGGGCCCAGACCAGAACTGTTATTGTACAAATTCTGCCTGACCGTATGACACATTGAGACGCGTCTGAACCTTTCAACTCTTAAAAAAATTATATAAAAAAAAAAAAGAACTCAATAGCAGCAAAACCATGTTTAAAGAAGAATGGCCACAATCATTCCATCACCAGCCACATCAATCCAAGCAGAGGATCAATAGACTGTGAGTCTAACTAAAGGCATTAGGGACACAGTGAAGTTTGTTTTTCTGCTTTATTTTTGTCCAGTCTCCCATCTCTAATAGATTTCCTGCGTTCTAAGCTGTGTGCCTCCTTCAAAGGCCCTCTATGTGAGTTAGAGGGTTTGGCAATAAGCTGTACTTCCTTATCCCCAGACTTTTTCGTCCTCTTCTACCTTATTCAGTAGCCATCTTGTAAAGATACAGTTTTATTTTAATGCACAGATGTAAGTTAAAACTAAAGCAAAAAGGTGTAACAGTAACATTTGAAATATTAGGTATGTTCTCCTGAGGAAGATATTTTAAGGAGAGATTTCCTGGTACTCCTGAAGTCACATAATACAGGAAAATTTCTACACTGCACATAACAGACTTATCTAGTTTGTTTCTATTTCATTAACTTCCCAACTTCTATAATATGTCGAATGCAGAGAAATTGCTCTTAATTTCTGTCAGCATAGTCTATCATTTTATGAAAAACATTTTTTTATGTCAATAAGTTTGAATTAACTGCAGTCTTTTCCTTTCTCCAGAGACAACACTAATGACGCCTGTATTGAGTTAATGCTCACTTACAGGTAGGCTTAAGCTATCACATTCCCTGAGTCGCACGACTTACAGATAACGAAGTTGAGTGCACTTCTGGTAGTTGAAGAGTAGGGTAGAGTTTGCCAAACTCCTAAGACTCCTGAAGTCTGGAGAATTATCCCTAGGCTGAGTCTATCTGAGGACATCAGTATGCAGGAACGTATTATTTAATGTGATGTGCCCAGAGCACACTGAAATTATTGAATGTGCCACTAGAAGTACATAAAAAACCCAAAGTCTAGTAGTACATAAGTGAGAGGCAATATGGTACAGACAAATGGTACTGAAACAGATGCTAGACGAACTCGGTATCATCTCATTATTGTCATGTACTTTGCTATGGAATTGAACCCATATATTCACATTAAGGAAACCCTGGTGGCATAGTGGTTAAGTGCTACGGCTCTTAACCAAGAGGTCAGCAGTTCAAATCCGCCAGGCTCTCCTTTGAAACTCTAAGGGGCAGTTCTGCTCTGTCCTATAGGGTCCCTATGAGTCAGAACTGAATCGACGGCAGTGGGTTTTTGGGTTTATGCACATTAAGAGAATTAGACTGGGTGAGTTCTGAAGTCCTCTTCAGCTCCAATGGCCAATCGTCTAAGTGAACTTTTCTACTATTTAGTCTAACTAACTTGTCTTTGGGTTACATATTTAATTTAGGCCTTGGTTAAAGAATAATAATTATTATTTATTCTACTAATAGAAATAAGAAGGACAAACCATATTTATTTTTCATTTTATAAATATCAACAGACAAATTGTCAGGTTTTGGAAGATTGACGAAGCAACTGAGTATTTACGCCAAATGTGAAGTTAACTATTCATCATAAAATTATATTTATTTGTTGTTTTTACTTAGATTCTGAACGGCAATAGCTATTTCTCAAAAAAAAACAAAAAACAAAAAAACTCCACCTCCTAGAAATTAAACTAATCAGTGTAGTTATTTTGGGATCATCACTTCACATGTAGAAATAAGGATGTAAGCTCGAATTTTATTAAACACTTGCATTAATTTACAAACTTGGTTGATGAAATAAATTAGCCTATGACTTGGTTTTTAAAAAAATTCCTTAAAAATATAGAAAATGAATACATTTAGTAATCTTTGTACCTTATATGATATCTAAAAGTAGAAGTATGCTGCATTTTAATTTGTGTGTTTTTAGGAGGAGAGGCTCTTCATCATTCTATGCAAATATGGGTAACACCTGAGGCCTCTACTGCTGCCGCCTCCCAACCCCACATTCCTTTACTCTTTGTACTCAAGACAAATCTCTTGCGTAGATTATGACTGAGTAAAATTGCCCCAAGGGATTTTCAAAGAGCAACTGCTGGGTTTGAACTGCCAACCTTTTGGTTTGCAGCCAAGCTCTTAACTACTGTGTTACCCATGCTCCTACTGAGAAGGTAGAGTTAAAAAAAAAAAAAAAAAAGAGTTACTTACTTTAAAAAAAAAAAAAAAGGAAACTCAGAAAAAAACTGGGCATCTTCAGTACAGCTTTGCCTCTGTCCCTATTGGAAACCATGTGGTGATTGATCCCAGCCACATATTGTCTCTGTGTGTCTAGGCCAATAAACCCTTCCTAATTCAGGATTTAGTTTGATCTCGTGCAAAGCAACATCACTATTTAAACTATCAGTAGCAATAAGAACACTGTCATGAATTGAATTATGTCCCCCCCAAAATGTGTTTATCGGTTTGGCTGGGCCATGATTCCTGGTATTGTGTGATTTTCCTATAAGTTGTACCTCCTGGCTCTATGATGTTAATGAGGGAGGATGGGTGACAATTGGTTAGTGAGGCAGGACTCTATCTACATGATTATATTGTGTCTTGAGGCAATCTCTGGGACCTCCACCACCAAGAAAACAGTGCCAGGAGCAGAGTGCATCCCTTGGACCCAGGGTCCCTGCGCAGAGAAACTCCTAGTCTGGGAGAAGATTGATGAGAAGGCTGACAGAGAAAGAAAGCCTTCCCCTGGAGCTGACACCCTGAATTTGGACTTTTAGCCTACTTTGAGGAAATAAATTTCTCTTTATTAAAGCCATCTACTTGTGGTATTTCTGTTATAACAGCACTAGATGACTAAGACAAACACTACTTGGATCACCATCTGGTATTCCTTTATTTTATTTCTAGATTCTGGAAGAGAAGAGAGGGAACAAATTTTGGGGCTGCTGTAAAGTCACCAACATTGGCACATCAGTCCAAAACTGACAGAAATAAAACAGGAAATAGAATTTCATGTCAAATAACTTTTCAAAAGTCTTGTGGTGAGGCATGGTAGGGAGACCTTGAATTTTAATGTGTGGGCAAGGCATTTTGAACTTGGTGATTTGTTGTTGTTAGGTGCCACAAAATTTGGTTGCAGCTCATAGCAACCCCATGCACAACAGAAGGAAACACTGCCCGGTCCCGTGTCATCTTCACAATTGTTGCTATGCTTGAGCCCATTGTTGCAACCACTGTGTCAATCCATCTTGTTGAAAATCTTCCTCTTTTTAGCTACCCTCTTTTTTTCTACTTTACTAAGCACGACGTCTTTCTCCAGGGACTGGTCCCTCCTGGCAATCTATAAAGGTTTATATTTGGTGACACAGCTGCTATCTAAAAGGTGCAAAGTTGGAATCCACCAGCCACTCCTTGGAAATGCTATGAGGCAGTTCTACTATGTCCTATGAGATCTTTGTGAGTCGGAAATGAGTTGACTGCAAAAGTTTTTTTTTTGTTTGTTTATATTTGATTGGATGAATTGTTTCAGTGTTTAGAGGACTTTAAACTTTTGTGACTTAGAGAAGAAGCCAATGGTATTTGATCTTGTTAATTGACTTCAGGTTATAGAGGAATTGTCTCCTGATGAATCACTTTGAATACAGTAGGACATTAAATGCTCCATTAGGACTGCTAGCTGAAAGGTTGTTGGTTCAAACCCACCCAGATGTGTCTTGGAAGACAGGCCTGGAGATCTGCTTCCAAAATATCACAGGTTTAAAAACCCTACACACATAGGGTAGGGTTGCACAGCTGATTAATGTAATTGCCACCAATAAGTTTTACACCTGTAAAAAGTTGAATTGGCAAGTTGTGTGATAGATACATTTACAACAATGACCAAAAAAAGCTTCTGAGCCTACTTATGTACAATCCAGCACCTCACAGAATTTGGTAGCTTGATTTGGAGGTTTAGGGACATGGTTTCGTGGAACATCCCAGTTAATTGGCCTAATAGTATGTTTAGTACTTCTGCTCTACCGCCTAGTTGGTTATGTAGTGCCTGGGGTCTTAATAATTTTCAAGGGGCCGTCCAAGCTACAACAATTCATCTCTTTTCGCCTGGGGCAACAGAGGAAGAAGAAGAGTCAGGAATAGAAGGAGGAAATGAAATGTGTGGCTAAATATCTCCTTTGCCATGAGACTAGGTTAACTGGATAGAGTTCCAGCTATCATCACTGAATATTTTAATCAAAGATTCTATAGAAAAATCCTGATTAAAAGGGGGAAAATTCAGAAAAGAATTTTAAGTTCTCATAGAATCCAGATTTTCTGGAGCGATAGAGGCTGGAAGAACCCCTGGAACTCTTGCTCTGAAATAGTCATTAAACCTTAAACCAAAAATATCCCTTGACATCTTCTTAAAACCAAATAATACTTTAGCTTTACTATTACAGAATGTCTGCCATGAGATTGTGCTTTTTTAAGATCTATCTATATGAGATCAAACTGACAACAGTAACCCAAAAGTAGGTAGGAAACTTAGGGACACTGCCTTTACATTAATAGGGGGAAAGCAACTTAGAAAAAGGAGTGTGAGGATGGTTGTACAACTCAAATAAAGTATTCAATGTCACTGAACTGTACATGTAGAAATTGTAGAATTGTTGTATGTTCTGCTGTGTATATTCTCAAGAATAACAAAAATAAAATATATTGTTTTAAAATGT
This sequence comes from Elephas maximus indicus, assembly GCF_024166365.1. Taxonomy (NCBI): domain Eukaryota; kingdom Metazoa; phylum Chordata; class Mammalia; order Proboscidea; family Elephantidae; genus Elephas; species Elephas maximus. The sequence goes on along the minus strand of NC_064833.1, from coordinate 31,337,934 downwards.
CTATTTAGGATAGGATATTACTCCCAGTTGTTTTAAGTTCACACATTGTTCATTCTGAACAATAGGCATTGGCTCATTAACTGATTGGTATGCAGATGTGGTTCAAAACAATGAAATCTTCAATGACACTTCCTTCCTTAAATATCAATGAATCTACGATATGATTGAGAAGAACCCTGACGGTGCAATGGTTGTAAGTGCTCACTGATAACCAAAACATCAGTGCTTCAACCCCACCAGCCACTCTGTGGCAGAAAGGTGTGGCAGTCTGGTTCTGTAAAGATTTAAAGCCTTGGAAACCCTATGGGACAGTTCTACTCTGTCCTATAGGGTCACAATGAGTAGGAATCAACTCAATAGCAATGGGTTTGTTTTTTTGGTTATGGTATGATTTAGGAAAATCACTAAGAATTGATTCTGGAAACAGTTTTGCTTAGGCTTTATGGCTCTAGTGTTACGAAAGAACTTGTTTATAACTTTGGTGGTTGTGAGGCCAATAATAGTTTTTTGTTTTTTTTTTTTGCCGTACTGAATTTAAATGGGAAGTGTGTCAATACTTTGTATTAGGCTAGTTCAACTTTGGGTCCCTGAAAGAACTACAATCATTCCAGTGAAAAAAAAAAAAATTCATGTTCAAGCTGCTCACAGTAACTTAATACCACCTAAGTTTGAAGAATCATTTTGGCTAAGAAAAAACATATTGAGAAATTGGAGTAGACTTTAATTAATTTAGGCTTTTAACACACCAAGGGAGGATATTTTGATTTCAGACCTGAATTCCTTTGAAATTTAACTAATAAAGGATTTAATCTTTGAACTTTAGTATCTGCTTGGAAAGTTCATAGTGCTAAGTGGCTTCTATTCAGATTTATGGCATTTCTATGTTGTTGGCATTTTATTATCAAATGACATTATAAATTTTATTATTGAGTTTCTTAATTGTGTCATTTAAACTCGTTGAGGGACTGATCATAGGCTATGTTGTACAATTTTGCTCAATCTAATTTGGGATGGAAAATAGAACAGAGAATGAATTTTCAGCCTTGGAGCAGAGTAGGTTTGGCAAGAAATTTAATTAGCATATTAAGATCAATTTCAGAGCCTCACACAGCAAAATATTAACAATTCTGCAGTGGTCTCCGATGAGCCGAAGTTATTTTGGGAGGAGCAGTCTCAATGGGTAAAAATGGACTTGTCCTAAGAGACTGTCAGTCAGACTGTTAATCACCTATTGTGAAGAGAATGGACTAATCTTTGATAGATCTTGGTCTTAATGACTAAATCCAATGGGTTAAGGAATATGAGCCAGAGAGTGATCATAGGGGACATTCCTTGTTCTCTCTACCTGATGGTGCTTCCTAAGTAGTAAAAGCTCTTTGGTAACCTCTTCTCACTTCAGCCCCCTTTATCTAATTATAGGGAATGGATAATGACTTAGCTTACTGGTAAACTTGGAAAACAATAACAAGCTATATTTTATTCCGCCCTTCTTCCCCTTGGGCGTGAGCTGTGTACAGGGGTGGGCTCTTATCATACAAGCAGTAAAGGCTGTTCTCCTTTAGATTTACCAAGTAATATATTTGATTTAGCTAGTGGATCAATTTGGTTGACAAACATAAGAGTAGCCTCCACATTGGACTTAATCATATGTGCAGTTTATATTTGCCTCTCTTTTTTTTTTTTCAAAATCTTTATTGGATGGAAGGAGTATTTATTGGGTGCCGCTTTGTCGCTTTGAGATATACAATACACATTCTTTAAACCCTTCTTGAAGTGTTATCTGTCTCTCACATATTTCTGGTATTTCTTAAAATTTATGACTTTTTTTTCTTAGTTTACTATGGCACATTTGGCATGTACCACATTTTTCTGGAGAAGGACATCATGCTTGGAAAAGTAGTGGGTCCTTGAAAAAGAGGAATAGCCTCGAGGAGATGGACTAACACAGTGGCTGCAACAATGGGCTCAAGCATAACAATTGTGAGGATGGTGCAGGATCACACATTGTTTTGTTTGCTATGAGCCAAAACCGACTTGATGGCACCTAACAAAAACATTTCCCAGTGGCTTTCTGATATAAATAGGTCGAGTATCAGTTTAGTATGATGTTACATATCTGAATACGTCTTTATTCTACTCTCATATTTGACTCAGAATTTGGTCATAGGTAGAATTCTAGGTGAGAAATAAATCTCTTTCATGATTTTAAAGCATTTACTACAAGTTCAGACACTCTACTGACGTAGTGATTAGGTGCTACCACTGTTAACCAAAAGGCCTGCAGTTTGAATCCACCAGACGCTCCTTGGAAACTCTATGGGGCAGTTCTACTCTGTCTTATAGAGTCACTATGAGTCGGAATCGACTCATCAGCAGCGGGTTTGGTTTGGTTTACTACATGTTCTTTCTTTTAGTGTTGCTATTGAGATGTCCAGTGCCATTTTTACTCCTGATACTTTGTAGATGATATAATTTTTCTTTGTTAGTTTTTGACTAGTTTCTGTGTGGGACCTTTATGTTCTTCAACTTATCTCTGTTCTGATAATTTATTATGATTTACAATTTTGCTAATATTCATCTTGCTAGTTGGATTCTTCCTCTATGAAAGCTCCAGTTTCTTTCTCTCTTTTTTAATCATGGGAGATTTTATTGACTTATTCATTTGTTAACTTTTATCTTCTCCCCTGCTCTGTTTTTTTGTCTTGTCTTTCAAGGGAATATATTGCTCCTATGGGCTGATTCTCTAACTTTATCTTATTTTCCCTTATTTTGTATATAATTTTATCCTTATAAGTTTTTTTTTTAAATTATTATAGTGTTAGTATACTTACAAAATATCAATTATTGTTTTTAGTGTAAATATGTATTTTTTTCTGGTCATTATAATATCTCCTTTTTACCTCAGTTTCTTTTTATTTTAATTTTTTTCTCTTTCATTTTAAAGGCTTTTTTTTTTTTTTTCTCCTGATCCTTGACTCTCCATTACCCTGTGTAACTAAAACAATAATTTTAAAAAAGTAATGAATGTCTGTTTGGAAACTATCTCTGTGGCTCACGTGTGTTGCCTTGTAATCTTCACAAATTTGGTGATAAGATCAAAAAGCATTGGGGGTTCCTTAAATTTTATCATTGATAGTTCTTTTTCTTTCATTGGTCAGTTCCTTATAGAGAAACTTCTACTTAGAGGTTGTAAGACTGGCTGACCGCATTTTGGGACCCTATCAAGAGAGAAGGTAGCTAAGGTTCTCGTTGTTTGTGGTGCAGTTTCTTTCAACACTTTTATTTGTAAAATATCATTTTCTTCTCTCCTTAGGTATAAAAACATTTCCAGAAATCAAAAACCGTGCCCCATCTCCCATCATCTGCCATAGTACAGATGGGTCAACTACATTCTGTGTGGTGTAGGGAAGGGGATCTAGATATTTACTGCTCTTCATAAATATTTTACCAATTCTTATTTTCAGCCCCACTCTACATTCCTGACCTCTAGCGTATACAATGCCCCCGTGTCTAAAAACTTCTTGGATTTTTTCCCTCAACTATTTATTGCTATATAAAACCTCCTCTACTTTCCCCAGTGCAGGTTAAGTATTTCTTCTTTTGTTAATTGTTTTATATAATAATAATATATCATATAGTAAAATTATATTAACTTATCTATCTTATCTTTAATGATAATATTTTTGTATTTGTTTAGAAGTCTGTTTATGCAATAGTTAGCATTTGAAGACATAAGCCTAGCAAAAATTACTGTTTTTCCCTAGTGCTTAGCAATTTTCAAGCACAAAGGTCTTCAATAAATTATTTTTGTAGTATTTGTAATAATTTTAAATTTAAAATACCGTCATTTTATTTTGATAGTGAAAGGCATTGGAAAAACCAGTTGTTATGGATTGAATTGTGTCCCCTAAAAACGTGTGTCAACTTGGCCAGGCCAGGATTCCCAGTATTGTGTGCTCGTCCACCATTTTGTTATCTGCTAGGATTTTCCTATGCGTTGTAACTCCTACCTCTATCCTTAATGAGGCAGGATTGGAGGCAGTTATGTTAATGAAGACTAGATTATATGTTGAGTCAATCCCTTTTGAGCTATAAAAGAGAGAATCCAACAAAAAGGATGGGGACCTCCTACCACCAAGAAGGGAAGCCCATACTTTGGAGCCAGGGTCTCTGCACTATGAAGCTCCTAGACCAGGAGATTGATGGCAAGGACCTTCTCCCAGAACTGACAGAGAAAGAAAACCTTCCCCTGGAGCTGGCACCCTGAATTTGGACTTAGCCTCCTTGACTGTGAGAGAATAAATTTTCTTTGTTAAAGCCATTCGCTTGTGGTATTTCTGCTCTAGCAGCACTAGATTAACGAAGACACCAGTGTAGCATATTTTGTTTTTCTCAAAGATAATGCTTAGTGTTGTAGGTTAGAAAACCTTGAATATTAAAAACGCTTCAACTCAAAGTGAATCAAGAAAATTTTTTTTGTATTTCTTTGTTGAAGAAACTACAATTAAAATTTCTTAATATGCAAATAAGTGACAAAAGTGTGGAAAAATAATACAAATGAATGCAAACAAAAGTGATACGGAGTTAATTCAGAATGTATTGTTGAATATACCATAAAATTTAATTAGTTTTCTACACACGCTCACGCACACACACTGAATCAGTTTTGTTTTTTTTTTAATTTTTAAACAGTGCTACAAAAGATAAACTATAAAATACTATCTTTTAGTAAAGGAATGATTATATAATCAGCAATTAGAAAGAGCATTTAGTAAAATGTTGATAAGGATAATGATCTAATTACCATAGGCTGAGATAAGTTTTTTAATATGTGTTTGCTTATTTTGAACATATTGACCTTCACTAAGCATACTATGTCTTTTGTAGATTATATGCCTTATGTTTTCTCTCTTTACTTATTCTCTTTCAGGCTTTGACCAAATTAAACTAAAAGACCTTTTAATATTTAACCCACAGAATTTAGGAAAATAGATGTCAGTGTTTTGATAACAAAAGGGCAAATATCTTGCCTTTTCAACATTTACTTTTAAGGAAATCAAATATTATAATATGCTTGGAGAATCTTTGACACTGTCAACATTGAGTTCTTTACAAAATTTATGCACAATATGAAGTAGGAAGCTGTGAATGCGGTGACTTTTATAATCATAAAATACTTTCATTCTTTCTTTCTTTGTTGCTGGTGGTGAAACAGCATATTGCTAAAACTGTCAAACAATGTCTTAGTCTGTGTCTCCTTTCAAGCTACTTCTTTACCACTGCAAATCCCAAGTAAAAATACTCTGGCTATTGTGGAATGCCCTGACTAATGAAAACTTGTCTTTACAACCAACCTGGTTATTGCAATGCTCCTGAGAACAGATGTGGCCTGAATACAGCAGTCAATACCACAGCCATTGCAGAACACTTGCCGGAAAATTGAATAGCAGACACATTTTTTTTTTTCTCTTGATGTCAACTCTGTTCAATTACTCTTGACATAGACTACGCAGGGTCAGTTTGCTTTCACTTTGCTATATTTCTCAACAGAATAGACTTGTTCGTGCATTTTCCTTGTCCTATAAAATTTTTCTTTTTTTTCCCTTTGTTTTTGAATCACACGTGTCATGCCATTACACCAAAGTCAGAAAACAGGAAGGTCCAATTAAACACACAAACAAAATTATCTGGAATTTTAATTTGAATAATAAAAAAAGAAAGCTCTTTTTCTCTTTTGCTAAAGATCATTAATAGTATGGTTCTTATTTTTCTCTTTGAGAATGGCAATTTATAAGGTAATAAAGCACATTTTTGGGGGGGTTATAAGTAATATTGACCCTTTATATATAGATATAATAATGATAAGATTTGTAAGATTTTTTTATTTTCTACCATGAAAAAGAAACAATTCTATATATAAGTATATATATTCACTGCCTTAAATGCTTTTGCAACAGAGTCTGAAATGTAGCACTGGAAACATTAACTTAAAGAGATTTTGCATCTGATAGTGGACAGCGCATTTGACAAGATATGAAGGACATTAAAATTGTTGCCACTATACTTTAAATCTCAATAAAACCTACAAAATCACAGAGGAACATGGTATGGGGTAAACTTTGTCATATAGATGGCTATTGCTAATTTAACCAATATTGGTTTTTTTATATTTTTCTTCCCTTTTTCATATTTATTTAGTTCAGATATAAGGGATTTTAGAAATATCCAGCAATCATCAAGTCAATTCTGACCCATGGAGATCCCATGTGTTGTAGAGAACTGTGCTTCATAAGATTTTCATGGTGATGATCACCGCGGAAGCAGCTCATGAGGTCTTTCTTCCAGGTGCCTCTTGGTGTATTCAAAGCACCAACCTTCTGGTTACTAATTGAGCATTGCTTAGCTGTTTGTGTCATTGAAAACACTATGCAACACAATTCTACTCTGACATGCAGTGAGTTTCCATGAGTCAGAATTAACTTGACAGCAACATTTTTTCTTTAAATAAAGATTTTATGAAAAGACCTGAAGATTTCAAAAGGAATTTGGTAAAATAGAAAGAGATCTAGATGTTCAATCAATTTAGAATGAATATAAGAAATCAATAGTTTCCTACCTTTTGAGCTAATTATTATTTCTTTGTTCTTAAACATTGACTACAAAAACACATGGAATAGATTTATCTAATTTTATTTTTATAGTGAAATATACAATAGAAAATATATTTATTGAAATAGGAAATTAAAATATATAATTATCTAGCACATCTACCAGGCTGTCCTCTCTGAAATCCTAGCATTTACAAACTAGTCTAAAAAATAAAAGCTCTTTATAGTTAAGAAAAAAGAAAATTCATTAGCAGACCTTTACCATCCCCTTGAGGTTTTAGAAAATATATTAGTTTTATTTAAAACATGAAGAAATCATACAATAAAAAACTGTTTCATCATTTCATAACATGGAGGAACCTGGAAGGCATCATGCTGAGTGAAATTAGTCAGTTGCAAAAGGACAAATATTGTATAAGACCACAATTATAAGAGCTTGAGAAGTAGTTTAAACTGAGAAGAAAACATTCTTTTGTGGTTACGAGAGAGGGGCAGGGAGGGAATGTGGGAGAGGGGCATTCATTAATTAAATAATGGATAAGAACTACTTTAGGTGAAGGGAAAGACAGCACACAATACTGGGGGGGTCAGCACAATTGGACTAAACCAAAAGCAAAGAAGTTTCCTGAATAAACTGAATGCTTCCAAGGCCAGTGTAGCAGGGGCAGGGGCAGGGGTCTGGGGACCATGGTTTCAGAGGACATCTAAGTCAATTGGCATAATAAAATCTATTAAGAAAACATTCTGCATCTCACTTTGAAGAGTGGCATCTGGGGTCTTAAACTCCAGCAAGCAGCCATCTAAGATGCATCAGTTTGTCTCAACCTACCTGGATCAAAGGAGAATGAAGAACACCAAGGACACAAGGCAATTACAAGCCCAAGAGACAGAAAGGGACGCATGAACCAGAGACTACATCATCCTGAGACCAGAACTAGATGGTGCCAGGCTACAACTGATGACTGCCCTGACAGGGAACACAACAGAGAACCCCTGAGGGAGCAGGAGAGCGGTGGGATGCAGATCCCAAATTCTCATAAAAAGACCAGGCTTAATGGTCTGACTGAGACTGGAAGGACCCCAGTGGTCATGGCCCCCAGACCTTCTTTTGGCTCAGCAAAGGAACCATTCCTGAAGCCAACTCTTCAGACATGGATTGGACTGGACAATGGGTTGGAGAGGGATGCTGGTGAAGAGTGAGCTTCTTGGATCAGGTGGACACTTGAGACTATGTTGGCATCTCCTGCCTGGAGGGGAGATGAGAGGGTGGAGGGGGTTAGAAGCTGGCAAAATGGACATGAAAAGAGAGTGAAGGGAGACAGCAGGCTGTCTCATTAGGGGGAGAGTAATTGGGAGTGTGTAGCGAGGTGTATATGGGTTTTTATGTGAGAGACTGACTTGATTTGTAAACGTTCATTTAAAGTACAATAAAAATTATTTAAAAAAAAACCTTTAATTTCTTTAATCCATTACCCAAGATATTAGACAATGACAAACTTTTTCAAGGCTCATTGATTATTATACTAATATTTGAGCTGGACATGGAATGAGGATATCATTACTGATGCTGGAAGGATCTTGGCTGAAAGAAGAGAATACCTGAAAGATGTTGACCTATGTTTTATTGACTATGCAAAGGCATCTGTTATGGTTGGATCATAACAAATAATGGATAACTTTTCAAAGAACGGGAATTTGAAAACTCTTAATTGTGCTCATTTAGAACCTGTACATGGACCAAGAGGTAGTCCTATTCAAACAGAACAAGAAATACCATGTGGTTTAAAGTCAGGAAAGGTGTGTGCCATGGTTGTTTCCTTTCACTATGCTTATTCAATCTCTATGCTGAGCATATATTAAAAGAAGCTGGACTTTATGGAGAATACCACAAAAGGATTGGAGGAAGACTTATTAACAGCTTTTGATATGCAGACAACACAACCTTGCTTGCTGAAAGTGAAGTGACCTGTAGCACTTACTCATGAAGGTCAAAGACCACAGCCTTCAGTAAGGATTACACCTCAACAAATAGAAAACAAAAATCCTCACAACTGGACCAATAAAGAACATTTAAACAGTGAAAAGATTGAATTTGTCCGGGATTTCATTTTACTTGGATCTACAATCAAAGCCCATGGAAGTAACAGTTAAGAAATCAAATGATGTATTTATTGCATTGGGAAACTCTGCTGTAAAAGACCTCTTTAAAGTGTTAAAAAGCAAAGATGTCACTTTGAAGACTAAGGTGCCCCTGGCCCAAGCCATAGTATTTTCAATTGCTTCATACACATGCAAAAGACCAGAGAAGAATTGATGCCTTTGAATTATGGTGTTGGGAAAGAATATTGAATATACCATGGACTGCCAGAAGAAGGAAGAAATCTCTCTTGGAAGTAGTATAGACAGAATCCTTCTCAGAAGCAAGGATGGCAAGACTTTATCTCATATACTTTGAACATGCTATCAGAAGAGACCAGCCACTGGAGTAGGACATCATGCTTGGTAATGTAGAGAGTCTTGGAAAAAAGAGGAAGACGCTCAATGAGATGAAATGACATAGTGGCTTCAAAAATGGCCTTAAGCATAGCAACAATTTTAAAGATGGCCAGGACTGGACAGTGTTTCATTCTGTTGTACATGAGGTCACTAGAGTTGGAACCGACTTGTGGCACCTAACAACAACAATAGTGTATTCATTGCAAGATTACTTTTAGAATTGCATGAGGTAAAGTTCACGTAAAGATTCCAGAAAAGAAGTTCTCAACTTGACACTATATTGGAATAATGGGGGAACCCAGTGTACAACTACACTAATGTTAATTAAATAAGAATATAATGGGAATGGTTTCAGGCATCAGTATTTTTAATATTTTCTAAGGTGACTCCAATGTATGGCTGAATCCAAGTATTAGTGGCCCAGATTAAGGGTTCTCTCAAACTTCATTTTTGAAACAGGTCAACTGGTTCTCTTGTTAAAATCTAAATTCTGTGTAGTTTTGAGAAGGTTTCTCAGATTTTGAGTCTCCAAAAAAAAAGACCTTCCAGATGATGTTGATGCTGCTGGTCCATGAACTACACTTGGAGTGGCAAACACTAAACAGATATTAAGTTTTCTCCCATTGTCTGCAGAACAGGTTTGAAAAACAAACAGAAAATTGAAAACAGTTTATGTATTTATTTTTTTAATTCACTAAGATGGTATAGCTCCTATTCCTAACAAATTAATTTGAAGTTTAAGGTAAAAGCTTTATTATTATTATTATTTTTAATAACTTTTATTAAGCTTCAAGTGAACGTTTACAAATCCAATCAGTCTGTCACATATAAGTTTACATACATCTCACTCCCTACTCCCACTTGCTCTCCCCCTCTTGAGTCAGCCCTTTCAGTCTCTCCTTTCTTGACAATTTTGCCTGCTTCCCTCTCTCTCTATTCTCCCATCCCCCCTCCAGACAAGAGCTGCCAACACAATCTCAAGTGTCCACCTGATATAATTAGCTCACTCTTCATCAGCGTCTCTCTACCACCCGCTGACCAGTCCCTTTCATTTCTGATGAGTTGTCTTCGGGGATGGTTCCTGTCCTGTGCCAATAGAAGGTCTGGGGAGCATGGCCGCCGGGATTCCTCCAGTTTCAGTCAGACCATTAAGTTTGGTCTTTTTATGAGAATTTGGGGTCTGTATCCCACTGATCTCCTGCTCCCTCAGGGGTCCTCTGCTGTGCTCCCTGTCAGGGCAGTCATCGATTGTGGCCGGGCACCAACTAGTTCTTCTGGTCTCAGGATGATGTAGGTCTCTGGTTCATGTGGCCCTTTCTGTCTCTTGGGCTCTTAGTTGTCGTGTATCCTTGGTGTTCTTCATTTTCCTTTGCTCCAGGTGGGTTGAGACCAATTGTTGCATCTTAGATGGCCGCTTGTTAGCATTTAAGACCCCAGACACCACATTTCAAAGTGGGATGCAGAATGATTTCATAATAGAATTATTTTGCCAATTGACTTAGAAGTCCCCTCAAACCATGTTCCCCAGACCCCCACGCTGGCTCCGCTGACCTTTGAAGCATTCATTTTATCCCGGAAACTTCTTTGCTTTTGGTCCAGTCCAATTGAGCTGACCTTCCATGTATTGAGTGTTGTCTTTCCCTTCACCTAAAGCAGTTCTTATCTACTGATTAATCAATAAAAAACCCTCTCCCACCCTCCCTCCCTCCCCCCCTCGTAACCACAAAAGTATGTGTTCTTCTCAGGTTTACTATTTCTCAAGATCTTATAATAGTGGTCTTATACAATATTTGTCCTTTTGCCTCTGACTAATTTCGCTCAGCATAATGCCTTCCAGGTTCCTCCATGTTATGAAATGTTTCAGAGATTCGTCACTGTTCTTTATCGATGCGTAGTATTCCATTGTGTGAATATACCACAATTTATTTACCCATTCATCCGTTGATGGACACCTTGGTTGCTTCCAACTTTTTGCTATTGTAAACAGAGCTGCAATAAACATGGGTGTGCATATATCTGTTTGTATGAAGGCTCTTGTATCTCTAGGGTATATTCCTAGGAGTGGGATTTCTGGGTTGTATGGTAGTTCTATTTCTAACTGTTTAAGATAACGCCAGATAGATTTCCAAAGTGGTTGTACCATTTTACATTCCCACCAGCAGTGTATGAGAGTTCCAATCTCTCCGCAGCCTCTCCAACATTTATTATTTTGTGTTTTTTGGATTAATGCCAGCCTTGCTGGTGTGAGATGGAATCTGATCGTAGTTTTAATTTGCATTTCTCTAATGGCTAATGATCGAGAGCATTTTCTCATGTATCTGTTGGCTGCCTGAATATCTTCTTTAGTGAAATGTGTGTTCATATCCTTTGCCCACTTCTTGATTGGGTTGTTTGTCTTTTTGTGGTTGAGTTTTGACAGAATCATGTAGATTTTAGAGATCAGGCGCTGGTCAGAGATGTCATAGCTGAAAATTCTTTCACAATCTGTAGGTGGTCTTTTTACTCTTTTGGAGAAGTCTTTAGATGAGCATAGGTGTTTGATTTTTAGGAGCTCCCAGTTATCTGGTTTCTCTTCATCATTTTTGGTAATGTTTTGTATTCTGTTTATACCTTGTATTAGGGCTCCTAGGGTTGTCCCAATTTTTTCTTCCATGATCTTTATCGTTTTAGTCTTTATGTTTAGGTCTTTGATCCACTTGGAGTTAGTTTTTGTGCATGGTGTGAGGTATGGGTCCTGTTTCATTTTTTTTGCAGCTGGATATCCAGGTATGCCAGCACCATTTGTTGAAAAGGCTATCTTTTCCCCAATTAATTGACACTGGTCCTTTGTCAAATATCAGCTGCTCATACGTGGATGGATCTATGTCTGGGTTCTCAATTCTGTTCCATTGGTCTATGTGTCTGTTGTTGTACCAATACCAGGCTGTTTTGACTACTGTGGCTGTATAATAGGTTCTGAAGTCAGGTAAGGTGAGGCCTCCCACTTTCTTCTTCTTTTTCAGTAGTGCTTTGCTTATCCGGGGCTTCTTTCCCTTCCATATGAAATTGGTGATTTGTTTCTCTATCCCCTTAAAATATGACATTGGAATTTGGATCGGAAGTGCGTTAAATGTATAGATGGCTTTTGGTAGAACAGACATTTTTACTATGTTAAGTCTTCCTATCCATGAGCAGGGTATGTTTTTCCACTTAAGCATGTCCTTTTGAATTTCTTGTAGTAGAGCTTTGTAGTTTTCTTTGTATAGGTCTTTTACATCCTTGGTCAGATTAATTCCTAAGTATCTTCTTGGGGGCTACTGTGAATGGTATTGATTTGGTTATTTCCTCTTCGGTGTTCTTTTTGTTGATGTAGAGGAATCCAAGTGATTTTTGTATGTTTATTTTATAACCTGAGACTCTGCCAAACTCTTCTATTAGTTTCAGTAGTTTTCTAGAGGATTCCTTAGGGTTTTCTGTGTATATAATCATGTCATCTTCAAATAGTGATAACTTTACTTCTTCCTTGCCAATCCGGATACCTTTTATTTCTTTGTCTAGCCTAATTGCCCTGGCTAGGACTTCCAACACGATGTTGAATAAGAGCGGTGATAAAGGGCATCCTTGTCTGGTTCCCGTTCTCAAGGGAAATGCTTTCAGGTTCTCTCCATTTAGAGTGATATTGGCTGTTGGCTTTGCATAGATGCCCTTTATTATGTTGAGGAATTTTCCTTCAATTCCTATTTTGGTAAGAGTTTTTATCATGAATGGGTGTTGGACTTTGTCAAATGCCTTTTCTGCATCAATTGATAAGATCATGTGGTTTTTGTCTTTTGTTTTATTTATGTGATGGATTACATTAATGGTTTTTCTGATATTAAACCAGCCTTGCATACCTGGTATAAATCCCACTTGATCAGGGTGAATTATTTTTTTGATGTGTTGTTGGATTCTATTGGCTAGAATTTTGTTGAGGATTTTTGCATCTATGTTCATGAGGGATATAGGTCTATAATTTTCTTTTTTTGTAATGTCTTTACCTGGTTTTGGTATCAGGGCGATGGTGGCTTCATAGAATGAGTTGGGTAGTATTCCGTCATTTTCTATGCTTTGGAATACCTTTAGTAGTAGTGGTGTTAACTCTTCTCTGAAAGTTTGGTAGAACTCTGCAGTGAAGCCGTCCGGGCCAGGGCTTTTTTTTGTTGGGAGTTTTTTGATTACCGTTTCAATCTCTTTTTTTTGGTATGGCTCTATTTAGTTGTTCTACTTCTGAATGTGTTAGTTTAGGTAGGTAGTGTTTTTCCAGGAATTCATCCATTTCTTCTAGGTTTTCAAATTTGTTAGAGTACAATTTTTCATAATAATCTAAAATGATTCTTTCAATTTCATTTGGTTCTGTTGTGATGTGGTCCTTCTCATTTCTTATTCGGGTTATTTGTTTCCTTTCCTGTATTTCTTTAGTCAGTCTAGCCAATGGTTTTTCAATTTTGTTAATTTTTTCAAAGAACCAGCTGTTGGCTTTGTTAATTCTTTCAATTGTTTTTCTGTTCTCTAATTCATTTAGTTCAGCTCTAATTTTTATTATTTGTTTTCTTCTGGTGCCTGATGGATTCTTTTGTTGCTCAGTTTCTATTTGTTTAAGTTGTAGGGACAGTTCTCTGATTTTGGCTCTTTCTTCTTTTTGTATGTGTGCATGTATTGATATAAATTGGCCTCTGAGCACTGCTTTTGCTGTGTCCCAGAGGTTTTGATGGGAAGTATTTTCATTCTCGTTGCTTTCTATGAATTTCCTTATTCCCTCCTTGATGTCTTCTATAACCCAGTCTTTTTTCAGGAGGGTATTGTTCAGTTTCCAAGTATTTGATTTCTTTTCCCTAGTTTTTCTGTTATTGATCTCTAGTTTTATTGCCTTGTGGTCTGAGAAGATGCTTTGTAATATTTCGATGTTTTGGATTCTGCAAAGGTTTGTTTTATGACCTAATATGTGGTCTATTCTAGAGAATGTTCCATGTGCGCTAGAAAAAAAAGTATATTTTGCAGCAGTTGGGTGGAGAGTTCTGTATAAGTCAATGAGGTCAAGTTGGTTGATTGTTGTAATTAGATCTTCCGTGTCTCTGTTGAGCTTCTTACTGGATGTCCTGTCCTTCTCCGAAAGTGGTGTGTTGAAGTCTCCTACTATAATTGTGGAGGTATCTATCTCACTTTTCAATTCTGTTAAAATTTGATTTATGTATCTTACAGCCCTGTCATTGGGTGCATAAATATTTAATATGGTTATGTCTTCCTGATCAATTGTCCCTTTTATCATTATATCGTGTCCTTCTTTATCCTTTGTGGTGGATTTAAGTCTAAAGTCTATTTTGTCAGAAATTAATATTGCTACTCCTTTTCTTTTTTGCTTATTGTTTGCTTGATATACTTTTTTCCATCCTTTGAGTTTTAGTTTGTTTGTGTCTCTAAGTCTAAGGTGTGTCTCTTGTAGGCAGCATATAGATGGATCGTGTTTCTTTATCCAGTCTGTGACTCTCTGTCTCTTTATTGGTGCATTTAGTCCATTTACATTCAGGGTAATTATAGATAAATAAGTTTTTAGTGCTGTCATTTTGATGCCTTTTTATGTGTGTTGTTGACAATTTCATTTTTCCACATACTTTTTTGTGCTGAGGCGTTTTTCTTAGTAAATTGTGAGATCCTCATTTTCACAGTGCTTGACTTTATGTTAGTTGAGTCGTTACGTTTTTCTTGGCTTTTATCTTGAGTTATAGAGTTGTTATACCTTTTTGTGGTTACCTTATTATTTGCCCCTGTTTTTCTAAGTAAACACCTAACTTGTATTGTTCTATATCGCCTTGTATCACTCTCCATATGGCAGTTCAATGCCTCCTGTATTTAGTCCCTCTTTTTGATTATTGTGATCTTTTACCTATTGACTTCCATGATTCCCTGTTATGTGTATTTTTTTTTTAATTAATCTTAATTTGTTTGGTTTTGTGATTTCCCTATTTGAGTTGATATCAGGACGTTCTGTTTTGTGACCTTGTGTTGTGCTGATATCTGATATTATTGGTTCTCTGACCAAACAATATCCTTTAGTATTTCTTGTAGCTTTGGTTTGGTTTTTGCAAATTCTCTAAACTTGTGTTTGTCTGTAAATATCTTAATTTCGCCTTCATATTTCAGAGAGAGTTTTGCTGGATATATGATCCTTGGCTGGCAGTTTTTCTCCTTCAGTGCTCTGTATATGTCGTCCCATTGCCTTCTTGCCTGCATGGTTTCTGCTGAGTAGTCTGAACTTATTCTTATTGATTCTCCCTTGAAGGAAGCCTGTCTTTTCTCCCTGGCTGCTTTTAAAATTTTCTGTTTATCTTTGGTTTTGGTGAGTTTGATGATAATATGTCTTGGTGTTTTTCTTTTTGGATCAATCTTAAATGGGGTTCGATGAGCATCTTGGATAGATATCCTTTCGTCTTTCATGATGTCAGGGAAGTTTTCTGCCAGGAGTTCTTCAACTATTTTCTCTGTGTTTTCTGTCCCCCCTCCCTGTTCTGGGACTCCAATCACCCGCAGGTCATCCTTCTTGATAGAGTTCCACATAATTCTTAGGGTTTCTTCATTTTTTTTAATTCTTTTATCTGATTTTTTTTTCAGCTATGTTGGTGTTAATTCCCTGGTCCTCCATATGTCCCAGTCTGCATTCTAATTGCTCGAGTCTGCTCCTCTGACTTCCTAGTGCGTTGTCTAATTCTGTTATTTTATTGTTAATCTTTTGGATTTCTACATGTTGTCTCTCTATGGATTCTTGCAACTTATTAATTTTTCCAGTATGTTCTTGAATAATCTTTTTGAGTTCTTCAACAGTTTTATCAGTGTGTTCCTTGGCTTTTTCTGCAGTTATTCTAATTTCATTTGTGATATCATTAAGCATTCTGTAAATTAGTTTTTTATATTCTGTATCTGATAATTCCAAGATTGTATCTTCATTTGGGAAAGGTTTTGATTCTTTTGTTTGGGGGGTTGGAGAAGCTGTCCCGGTCTGCTTCTTTAAGTGGTTTGATATGGATTGTTGTCTCTGAGCCATCACTGGGAAACTAGTTTTTCCAGAAAATCCGCTAAAAAAAAAATGCAGTCAGATCCCTATCAGAGTTCTCCCTCTGGCTCAGGCTATCCAGATGTTAATGAAGCCGCCTGGGGAGGGTGGGGAAGGGAACAGAGAGATAGGAGAGTAGCACCTCAGAATATAGCCAGAGTTGCTTGTCTTGCTTGTAATGACTATTATATCTGAGGTTCCCGTGGGCGCGTCTCCTATGTGTGCTGGCTGTGTGGAGATTGCCCCCGGGGGGTCTGGCCCGCTGGAGTCACGGTCAGATCCTCCGCTTCCAGCCCCACGCCCAGCGTCAAGGCTCCACTACTGGAACGGTGCACTCTCGACTCCAAAATCAGTCGCTGCCTCCCGGGGACTTCTCGTCCCTCCAGCCGCGTGGCCGTGCCGCCTCCGAGAACTAGTTGGGCCTCCTCCCGGGGTTAGTTCAGATGGGTGGAACAGCTCCCCGTGCTTGTGCCTTGACCGAGTGTCCCGGCTGGGACACTGTTCTCCCCACTCCAATACCATTCGCTGCCTCCCGGGGACTTCTCCTACTGGCTGAGTCCCAAGCCGCCCGCACGACCTGGCTGGTCCCCTTCCCGGGATTAGTTCAGGGGGGTGGAGCAACTCTCCGTGTTTATGCCGTACCTGCGTCCAGTCCAAATCCCTGAGGGACGGTTCCCCGGCTCGGACGCTGATCTTTCTGCTCCAAGACCTGTCACTGCCTCCTGGGGACTTCTCCTACCGGCTGCATCCCACGCCGCCCGTGGAACTGGCTGGTCCCCCTCCCGGGGTTAGTTCAGGGGGGTGGAGCAGCTCTCTGTGCTTGTGCCGTACCTGACTGGTACGCTGGCTCCAGGCTCTGGAAACAATCGCTGCTTTCCCGTATTAGTTCGTTCTCCCTCTCTAAATCTGTGTTTGTTGTTCAGGGTTCGTAGATTGTTGTGTATGTGATCGATTCACTTGTTTTTCCGTGTCTTTGTTGTAAGAGGGATCCGAGGTAGTGTCTGCCTAGTCCGCCATCTTGGCTCCGCCCTCCTATTATTATTATTTTAAATTAAATCATCTGAGCATTTTGTTTTCTGTAAAATTAATGATTACTCTTCCTCCCCTCGAAGGTAAAACTAAAAACTAAAAAACAAACACGTATATTTCTTTACTGTCTATTAATATGGAGGCCTGGTGGTACAATGGTTAAGAGCTCAGCTACTAACCAAAAGGTCAGCAGTTTGAACGCACCAGTGTCTCCCTGGAAACCCTATGGGGCATCTCTACTCTGTCCTATAGAGTCATTACAAGTCGGAATCAACTCAGTGGCAATGGGTTCAACTTTTGGTTTATTTATTAACATAGAAAACCATAAAATCTGGAGAATGAGTGAAATTGCATTTTTGTTTACAAATGGAAAGAACTCATATTTATATCTAGTATAAATTCTGACTCAAATTTGAACTTTTTAAATAAAATATAACCTCATATTTTCTATGCTACATTATCAAAACCATGTTCTAAGCATTATATATACATACAGTTACATATACAAAAAACCAAACTCAGTGCCGATGAGTCGATTCTGACTCACAGTGACTGTATAGATCATAATAGAACTGTCCCACAGTTTCCAAGGAGAGCCTGGTGGATTCAGATTGCTGGTCCTTTGGTTAGCAGTCGTAGCACTTAGCCACTAAGCCACCAGGGTTTCCACACTTACATATATAAACCCAAAACCAAACTCTTTGCCGCCCAGGCGTTTCTGACTCACAATGAACCTATAGGACAGAGTAGAACTGCCCCATAGAGTTCCCAAGGAGCACCTGGGAGATTCAAACTGCCGACCTTTTGGTTAGCAGCCATAGCACGTAACCACTATGCACCAGGGTTTCCACTTACATATGTAGATATATGTAAACATGTATATGTATACACACACACACACACAAATATATACAAATGTTTTTTACACCATACTGTGTTTAAAAATAGAGTTAAGTTAGCATGAATATAAGAATATTAGTGTTTTTTCCAGATGGATGCTTCTGAAGAATTGTAGTCATTACATTTTGGAGGTCTTTTGTCTTCTTTCCAAATAGGTCAGGTGAGATTAATGAGCTTTTCTGAATAGTTTCTTAAAATTGTTACTGGGCTTCGGAGAGATTACCTCAAGTTGTACTTATATTTTTATTTCAAATTATATTGTTCTTTAAAAAGGTCATATTTTTAGTGACCAACAATTGCTTATTGAATAAAATATAAGAAAAAACTATAAAATTGGATTCCCAAGGAAATAGACTAAATTTTCTTTCTCTTTGAATATATTTTAAAATAGTTACATGAAAAGGATTGTATTTGTTCACCATTCATCTGTTGATTTACAACTTATTGCAAAGGGACAAGGGTACATAGATTACCAGTACCACATAGTACAGCTATAAAGTACAGGTTTTGTCGGGGAGAAGAAGGTTTAAAAGCACAGAAGACCCCCAGGCTTCCATCCTGTAATAGAGAACTGTTCTCAGCAAGCAGCACTCAACTGCATGCATAATGGTGACTTCCAGTACAGGGTGCCTTGACCCCCTGAATGCTTTATATGTTGTAGGGTCAGTGAGTCAGGGAACTTCCAAGTGAAACTGAAAAAAAAAAAAAAAAAACAGTTGGCATCCGTTGAATTTTGACCCAGGGCCACAAACCCTTGTATTGCCAGGTAGAATTGCACTCTGTAAGATTTTTATGCCTGTGACCTTTCAGAAGCAGATGACCAAGCTTTTCTGCAGAGACACCTACTTCTGCATGGGTTCTAGTCACCAAACTTTCAGTTAGTAGCCAATTGTTTATTTTTTTTTAGGGATTATAGGAATGAAATTCCTCCTGGTTGAGGAAGAGACCCAGATATAAATGGGAGCTTCCCCAACTCAGCAGCTCATGTGACCCTCCTCTCTGTGAGCTGACTCAGCCCAACAGGGCCAAGATTCCTGAAGTTTCAGAAGACAAGAATCTACAGGGACATCCAGATCTTTCTCTTCCACCAAAAATGCACATTTTGTTTTCAAAATGCCGGGCTTGATGAATGTATATAATCATAATGCTCATTATTACAGCACTTAACAGCAACAATTATTATCTGATTGTCTTAAAGGACATCCACCAAAGGGGTTGTATAAAATAATAGTTCCCAAATGCATAAAAGTATAAATCTAAAGCACACAATTAGTTAAAAACCACACACTGATTTTTTTTTTTTTTTTGGTTTACCAGAAAGTCTCCTTATTAAACTTATACAGTATACACTCAAATGTATTCTTTCAATAAACTTCTCTGGGTAAAAGAGAGCAACTGAAATTTTGTTTCTTACACACAGAAACTTTTGTAACCATTTGCCAATACTGAGTAGTGATCAAACTCCTGGTTATTATAACATCTTTGCAATGAAATAGTTGAAGCAGATAATAATAATGACTCAGGTTCTGGGTTAGAAAACCTATGCAATCTATTGGAAACATGTGCTTATTAAATTTTACTGTTGATTGTCTATAAATACTTTAACATTTATTAGCAATAAGTAAGATAGTAGTTAGCAACATAAAAATACGTGAGATTACTAAAAAAAAAAACAAAAACAAAAACACAAACTCTTTGCCACTGAGTCACTTCCGACTCATAGCAACCCTATAGGACAGAGCAGAACTGCCCCACAGTTTCCAAGGAGTGCCTGGTGGATTCCAACTGCCAATTTTTGGTTAGCAACTGTAGCTTCTAACCACTATGCCACCAGGGTCATAGAGAAAATATTTATCAACATATCACATTGAATAAAAACAAAAACGGAAATTATTTAGTGGTTCTAGAAAGGAATTATAAGAAAACACAAAAGAAGCAACAACACAAGTTTCAAGAACAGCTGAGTGTCAGTATCCCACTTTTTAGTTAGCATATCTGTGATTTTGGCTAAATCACTTGAAGTCTTCTGGGCTTGTTTTCTCATTTGGAAAATAAGAATGAAACTTCATACATGTGTGCACACACATATACACATATATACAATAAAAAATATAACCAAAATTATATGAATAAACATATATACATGTAAATACATTTACATTAAAGCCATTTCTATCCAACAAAATGAGTAGTGTACTCTACCACTTCCACAAATTATTTATTTATGCCAATATTGAAAGTATGTATTTTTTTATCCTTTGTGCATATGACGAACGTATATTTTTACAGGATATGATCAAAATAACTGAAACACATTTATATTCATTGTAACTCCTAATTTTAAGATAGGCTGAAAACTTAAAACAATGTTATAGTATAATTGATCAAAGACAGACTATACAAAATTTTTTCATTTATAATGATTATACACCAGTTGAATGGGAAGAGATTTTCAAGAGCTCCTGAGTACACTAACAATAAAAGTTCTAAACTCAAACATTTTCATCTATAGTAAGAAGTGTCCCCAAATGAGTGTGCAAACATACAATGTGATTAGTAACACAAGAGACATACAGAGGAAGGAGTGAAACCATCCATTTGGATCATTCAGGAATCACTTTTTTGAAACGTTGGTATTTGACATGATTCTTCAGTGATGGATAGAATAGTAATAGGTGGGGATTATGTGTAAAGGATTGTTTTTATAAAGTTTTGCTGTGTGCATTTTACCTTTCTTATTGTGAGATTCCACCTATATAGGTCAATACATCTTCTCTAAAAAATAGGCATCACCATACTTCACACCTGGCACACAGACTAACTCAAAATGGATCAAAGGCCTAAATATAAAATCTAAAATGATAAAGATCATGGAAGAAAAATAGGGACAATGCTAAGAGCCCTAATACATGGCATAAACAGTATTAAAAAATTACTAAAAATGCAGAAGAGAAACCAGATAATTGGAACTCCTAAAAATCAAACACCTATGCTCATCCAAAGACTTCACCAAAAGAATAAAAAGACTACCTCCTGACTGGGAAAAAATTTTTAGCTGTGCTATTTCTGGTTAGCACCTGGTCTCTAAAATCTACATGATACTGCAAAAACTCAACTACAAAAAGACAAATAACCCAATTAGAAAATTGTCAAAGGATATGAACAGGCACATCGCTAAAAAGACATTCAGGGAGCTAACAGATACATGAGGAAATGCTCACCATCATTAGCCATTAGAGAAATGCAAATCAAAACTACAATGAGATTCCATCTCACTCCAGCAAGGCTCTTATTAATCCAAAAAACACAAAAGAATAAATGCTGGAGAGGTTGTGGAGAGACTGCTGGTGGGAATGTAAAATGGAAACCGATTTGGGGCTTCCTTAAAAAACTAGAAATAGAACTACCATACGCTCCAGCAATTCCACTCCTTGTAATATATCCTAGAGAAACAAGAGCCTTTACATGAACAGATATATGCACACCCATGTTCATTGCAGCACTGTTTACAATAGGAAAAATATGGAAGCAACTAAGGTGCCCATCTACAGACAAATGGATAAATAAATTATGGCATATTCACACAATGACATACTATGCATTCATAAAGAACAAGGATGAATCCATGAAACATTTCATAACATGGAGGAATCTGGAAGGCATTATGCTAAGTGAAATTAGTCTGTTGCAAAAGGACAAATATTGTATAAGACCACTATTATAAGAACTGGGGAAATAGTTCAAAAAGAGAAGAAAATATTCTTTGATGGTTACGAGAAGGTGGAGGGAGGGAGGGAGCGAGAGGTGTTTTCACTAATTAGGTAGTAGCTAAGTTTTAGGTGAAGAAAAAGACAGCACACAATACAGGGGAGGTCAACACAACCGGACTAAACCAAAAGCAGTTTTCTGAATAAACTGAGTTCTTTGAAGGCCGCTGTAGCAGGGTTGGGGGTTTGGGGATCATGGTTTCAGGGGACATCTAAGTCGATTGGCATAATAAAATCTATTAAGAAAACATTCTGCATCCCACTTTGAAGAGTGGCATCTGGGGTCTTAAACGCTAGAAAACAGCCATCTAAGATACACCAATTAGTCTCTACCAATGTGGAGCAAGGAAGAGTGAAGAACACCAAAGACACAAGGTAATTACTAGCCCAAGAGACAGAAAGGACCACATAAACCAGAGACTATATCAGCCTGAGACCAGAAGAACTAGATGGTGCTCAGCCACAACCAATGACTGCCCTGACAGGGAACACAACAGAGAACTCCTGAGGTAGCAGGAGAGCAGTGGGATGCAGACCCCAAATTCTCATAAAAAGACCAGACTTAATGGTCAGAATGAGATTAGAAGGACCCTGCATGTCATGGTCCCCAGGCCTTCTGTTAGCTCAAGACAGGAACCATTCCCAAAGCCAACTCTTCAGACAGGGATTGGACTGGGCTATGGAA
This sequence comes from Elephas maximus indicus, assembly GCF_024166365.1. NCBI lineage: Eukaryota > Metazoa > Chordata > Mammalia > Proboscidea > Elephantidae > Elephas > Elephas maximus. Next base: position 31,315,386 of record NC_064833.1, on the reverse strand, counting down.
TGGAACATAATACTGGTGAAGAACGGGCTTCTTGAATCATGTAGACACATGAGTCTATGTTGGCATCTCCTGTCTGGAGGGGAGATGAGAGGGCAGAGGGGGGCAGAAGCTGCCTGAATGGACACAAGTAGAGACAGTGGAGGGAAGGCAAGTGCTGTCTCATTAAAAAAAAAAGGGGGGGGGGAGAGCAATTAGAAGTATATATCAAGGTGTATACAAATTTTTTTATGAGAGACTGATTTGATTCATAAACTTTCACTTAAAGCATAGTAAAAATTAATTTAAAAAACAGAAACGTATGCAAAAAAAAAAAAAAAAAAAGCCTTAAAGGCCACTACCTTAAGTATTTTATTCAACTGTTCATTTTCTATGAAAATTTTAAAAATTGTGTTTTCTTCTTCTGAGGAACTTCCTTTTTATTTGTTTATTTCATTTAAAGTTTCTCCCATTTTTGTGACTCTGATATTAAATAGCAATGTCAATATTTGCAAAATTTACCACCTGGTATATGTTGGTTTTTTTCTGTTAATGCAACAGCATTGGTATTTTATGATACAACTCTTTAAAAAGAAAATTACCTAAATGGTATATGCTTAATTTAGATGTTCAAAAATAAAAAGGACAAATATATGGTGAATAGAAGGCTGTATCAACAATTCAAATATTGAGGTAAAATACATGATAAACAATATCTTTACTACCACCACATAGCAATTTTTAGAACAAATTTAACAGTAATGTCTGTGTAGGCATTGGAAAAGACATTCTGATCAAATAAGATCACATATAAAACATGTTTCTAATCACAGCTCAGGGCAATAACAGTATTAACTAGCTCATTTTCAAAGATTTAAGGAGTGTTACCCCTAATTGATTTTACGTTAATGATGGCTTGAATAACTTTTTAAGTCAAAGTTATTTCTAATTATTAAATTTATTAAAAAATTAAAATTTTTGAATTAAAATTTAAAGACAAGATCAAGATACATTAAAAACATCCTGCTTTCTTTTAAAGATCCAAGGGAACAGCTGTGATAATATTCATGTCTTCTCAGTAGAACTTTAGTATACATCATAAGTCAATATCCGGGGTGAAGGGAAGAGGAATTTATCACCAAACAGCTCAAGTATTTTAACCATTTAATCACTATATTCCTAAAACTATTGCTACTCCATAATTGTGAGCCAAGTTAGTGTAATGTTGACACATATCAGACGTGCTCTCCTGTGCTACTGACTTATTCCTCCAGCTGATTTGAGTGCGTCTAGCCACTCTGGTGCCAATCTTCTTCAAAAATTTTCCTAGATGGAAAGAGTTGCATCATCTCAGGGATGATCAATGTAGAATTATAAAGGCCCAGCTGATTTCTGTAACACAGAACAACTGTGAAGAGTTATTGTAGCTTCAGAGATCCCTGCGAGGTGGGGTGACACCTTTATTGAGACGGAACCTCCTTCCAGCTTCTCCTTCTGCCCAGTCTGACTTCCTTTCTTTTCTTTCTGCAGATGCTGATCACAAGTATTACAGTAAACATCTTACACACCAAACTCCATTCCAGAGTCTTCATCCCAAGGAACTCAATTTATAATAGCTAAAAAAAAAAAAAAAAATTTTTTTTTTCTAAATGGTAAATGAAATTCCACCATTAAAATTTGTAAAATTTTGTTTCAAATTTATGCACCTGAATATGTGTTCCCAATACACTCTCAGCTCAATAAGGAAAAATATCATATGTGTCTTCTTGCTTTTAACTCATCAGTGTCTAGCAAACTGTTTAGCACATGCTGGCTTAAGGATTGCTTAATAAATGTACTTGCTGTTTTAATGTACAAACTGGTATCTAAATATCTTTTGAAATAAGCTTTTCTTAGATGACAAAGAACTAATCTTTCTAAGATCCATTGTTATTTCATGTGTTATCCAGAAATATCATTTTCCCCACAATTTCTGTCAGAAAAGATGTTTAAAATTGAGTTCACTCTAAGTTTTTCTTCTCTACTAATCCAGACTTTGTAAACCCTCCTTTACACCACAACTCTTTGAAAGAAACTTACAAAGGATAAACAGTATAGAAGAAGACAGAATAGTTTAACTTACGGCAAAAAAGAAAAGTTACTCTTGGGTAGCGAGTAAATGTTTGTAGACACTTTGCAGACTATTTTAAACATTGCTTTATTTAAGATCTTAATCCTAAGGAATGCTTAATATAACCTTTACCGTTGCTGTTGATGCTTAATATAGGCCTTCATTATTAATATTGACCTTTATAAATAGAAATAATCATTTTAGAACATGTAGATTTGGAACACGTATTACTTAAGGTAGGCTAAATTGTTATAAGAAAGGGGCCTAAAATAATAATAATAATAAAAAGTTGTAAGATTGTGATTGTAACGTTTCCTTCTCTTCCACACTTGGTGGTGAGGGGACCGGGTTACTAGGTAGCTAGGTTGCAAGCAATTGTTCACAGTGTCACTGGGAACCGTCCAGCCATCTTCAACATGCAGCTTCTAAAGGGTCTTTGATACTAGGACAGCAGACAAGGAAGAACAAAAGTACAGGGCCGTGTTGTATCTTAAGAAAGTGAGGTAGAAACCACATAGTATCACTTATGAGTCACATGGTCAAAGTTAACAGTAAGCAGGGGATGGTGGGACAGTTTTTATCTGGGCAAACATGTCCCAGGTATAACTTTATTACTATGGTAGAAAGAGAGAACGAGTTTTGACAAGAGAGAGCTGTAACTGGCACAAGATACAGACAAGATCAAGATTATAACAAAAGACCGTGATTATACCAAAAGAAATGAATCACAAGGCAAACAGTTTTCTTGGATATTTTCTGATAACTCTCACTTGCAACCAGCTTTTTGCCGCATCATTGCGTTCTGGCTGGTGAATTTTAAGCGCAAGTATCGGTTGAGATAGCCAGTGCTACTTTAACAGAGCTAATTCAGCAACACTGGCTTTATCCCTTTCCTTTGTATACTTGCCTACTTGTCATGGAGATCCAGAAGTCAAAAGGAAATATCAGTTGAACTGAAGCTATAAACTACATGCAAGGATAATGGTGTTTTATATAGAAAACTCCATAGACATGTCTGACTCTGGATTGCTTACTTCCAGATTTCTCTTGCAAAAAATGAATAGAAATAAAGCTCTGTTTTGATTAATTCACTGGTATGAAGCGTTTTCTCTAGCATACAAGTCAACTTAATCTTCAACAATATGACCTGACTCATATAATTATAATGAGCTTTTCTGTTTCAAAATACTATTTTTTAACATTAATTCTTATTGATAACAATAATGGTGAGTGGAAAACATTGAATATAAAACTGCATAATCCACCACCTTTTAACGTGTAACCTCGACAACTAATATTTGCACCTTGCCTGCTTTACTCTTATACTTGGAACCAACCTGAATTCTTGTTAAAACATGCTTCGCATTCCTCATTTCTTAATACAGAATTAGAGTCTGCAATTGTGTTACTTATACCACATTACCAGGCTTGTTTTTCAGGAGATGTCTGAAGTATTTCTATTGCTACTTGCACTATTGTTTTCCATACACCAGTCAGTACTGATTGTATATTGTTCTGTTGTACATTTTCTTAGAACTTCTACATTTGCTTAGTTCATCAAATTTGTATTGTTGCAATTTTTACTTCATTGATGTAGTATTTCTAATACAAATTGCCATCCATCATTCAAAACATTAATTAACTCTTATCTCTAACTGAAGCAATGGTACTTGTTTTACTATCCAATGTCAGATATTTTTGCATTTTCACTTAATCCATAAATGCAGTAAACTCCATAAAATGCATTTTTACTAGTTGGATTAATGGACTGAAATTTTCAAATTCTTTTTTTTCTTATAAGTGGAAATGGCGATAATTTTAGATGAAGCATTTAAAAAACATCTGGGGTACATTCTTAACTATCACAATCAGCCTTTGTTTCTATAAACACCCCTAATGCATTCAAATCACGGTGTAAATTTACTCTTTAATAATATTTCCAACATAGAGGTTTTTTTCTTGAGAATGTTCTGAAATTATCTTTTGGATATGTTGTTTCAGTAATATTTGCAATTAAAATTATACTGACTTTTATATGGGAAATTATGGTGAAATTAACCATGAATTTTGTATTTTGGAAAACCTAGTCCAAATCTTGGTTTGCGGCTAACTACAGGCATAAGTTTAGAAATCGAATATATTTTTATTTTAGTTCTTTTCATATTAATGTCTAGACAAAAAAGCAAATGTTTGAGAAGATAAACAATTTTATGGACAAAAAAAGATTTCATCAAACTCAGCCACGAAAGTGGAGAAAAACTATATGCAAAGTATTGAATTAGCTCCTTTAGCTCTTCCAGCATAAAATACAGTGAAGCATATCAAATGAATGCAAAACTTGGTTTCTGCCCTCTCAGCTATTTGTATAATTGCCTGAACAAAACATTACTCCTCCATAAGGACCTTTGGTGTTTTCAGCAAATAAAACTATATATGAAAGTTCATAAATTTTACCTTTAGCACAACACTTACCAGTATGAACCTTAACTTTCTTTCCCTAAACAAACTTCATATGTGCAATATTTTGTAAGAATAGGTTAGTTTAATAATGTTCCACTCTAGGCTTATTTGGGATATCGTACAATGATTTTCACATTTATGTATTTTATGAATGAGATAAGATACTTTCTTGTGATTCTTAATATCTGGTAGTACTGACTCAGTATTATTTCACAAGGAATCCCTTTACTAGATATTTAAATGTTAAAATTAGGGTTGTCAAAATTATCTTAACTATTTGTTAGATCTTAAACTTTCTTATGAAAAAAGATCATTTTTAAATCCCACCCTTTCTTATAACAAAAGTTGATGCTTATAGGTTCTTACTTGGGGAAGAAAGATTAGGGGGACGGTTGGTTTCTTCTTGGGTATTTGATAATATATGCTGGAGAAATAGAAATTAACATATAGCATCTTAGGCTGCAGTGATTATTAACTTTTATTTATGCAGTAAGTGTATTGGCTTGCATTCAGTCAGCTGGTGTTTCATTTATTTTTGTCTTATGCAAAATGAAACATAACACAATGCTAAGCACCTTGGCTTTAGAAATAAGGTGGGTTCAAGTACTCACTCTGCAACTAAATAGGGGTGTGATCTAAAACAAATTATTCACTCTCCATAAGCCTGAAAACGTCAGATTTCTAATATGGGTAAAATAATTTTTTGGTATTATCTATATTGTTTTAGTGTTTCCCTTCTGATTTACAGAGGTGATAGGTCAACACCACTTATTTTTTTGTTCTTGAAATACATGCATTTACAAATGTATACATGCACACAGTCTAACACTGTACAGGAAAACTATGTGCAAATTATTTTACTTAGTCTTCTTACTGAAAAGTTTAGAATTGACATAATGAAATGGTAGGAAATTTCAATACTGCCAATTATAATACTCAGAGTCATATGTTCTGCAGTTGGTTATGATGTTCCTTGTAATTATCCATGGTGCAGATGCAGAATAAGTTTGGCTCTACCAAGATAACTCATGTATATCTACCAAATCAGTAACCTGGCAAGCTGATAAGACTGCTATTAATTTGACTCAACAGAACTTTCTATGAGCATATTTGCTGAATGCACATGCGATGGTTAATTTTATGTATCTTTTTTTTACTTAGCTAGGCTATGGTTCCCAGGTATTTGGTCAAACATTAGCCTATATGTTGCTATAAAGGTATTTACACGTGATGAACGTTTAAATCACTTGACCTTAAGTAAAGCCGATTATTCTCCATAATGTGAGTGGGAAGATACCTCAGTGGGTAAAATGGTTTGCACTCAGCTAAACGTTTGAACCCAGCTAGTAGCATCACAGAAGAAAAGCCTGGCAATCTTAAAAATTCATTAAAGATTACAGCCAAGAAAACCCTATTGAGAGAAAGTACTCTGTAATACATGGGGTTGTCATGAGTTGGAATTGACCTGATGGCATTTTTTAAAAATATGGATGGTCCTCATACAATCAGTTGAAGGCCTTAAGAGAATAAAACAAAACTAAGATTTCCCAAGGAAGAAAAATCCTGCCTCAAAACCATTAATATGACATCCTGATTGAGTTTCCAGTCTGTTGCCTGATTTACAGATTTTAGACTTGCTAATTCCCACAATCATGTGAGCCAATTCCTTAAAATAAATCAGTCTGTCTCTATATAGCTCTCTCTCTATATATATATCTATTAATCTATATATAATTGTATTCATTCTGTTTCTCTGGAGAACCCTTATACAACATTTAGGCCATATTAGTTTAAAAACCAGTTGATCCCTTCATGCTGAACTTTGTTATATGTAATTCCTACTTTTTCTTAGGGACACATGTTTATAGCCAATTCCCAGGTAAGTCACCAAGGAATGGAAGTAATCAGAGGACCCTTGATGCTTTGATCCCCCACTCAGCACTGAGTTCCATCAGGATCATCAGGGAGGAGGTTCGTTGCAGTTGCTGCCTGAATCTAAGAATAGGGCAGCTATGCCAGGGTAGCCAGATGTGGTTCTATATTTGGAAATGTAGAAAATGAAAGCCTTCTGGAAGAAATGCGCAGCAGAAGGCAAGATGATGCTACATTAAAACATATAAATATAAATTAAAGGGATTCAACAGTACAACTTGTGGAATGCAAAGAGGGGTCCCATATCCTAATGGGTCAGCATGTGAGCTCTTGATTTAAGCTGCTTCAGGTGGATTTTTTTCTTGGTCCACAACACTTTTGTAACCCTAGTAAGTGACTTCATTTCTTTGAACTCCTGTTTCTTTAACTGAAAAAAAAAAAAAAAAAATGGATGTAATAATAATATTTAATTGTGTGAATATCATGATGCTCACCAACTCCCTCTTATTCTTCAGATCCCCGGAAGTTTGAGGTAAAGCGATTTGTTCTGATAAATAAAAATATGATTTATGATTATTTTTTAATTAAAACAGTGGAACTCATGCATGTTTCTCCAACAGCAATTCATTAATTTGATGACAACCAGCAATGGAATGAGGATAAAGAAACGAAAAACTCCATGTCCTCCTAGATATCTATCCTATGTCCCAAACAGGATTATCTTTGTGGTTAGACATTGTACCTCCTGGTAATGTTGACTCTCAATGGCTGACAAGGACAATTAATAAACTGCAGTTCAGTCTTCTGGGAAGTCCATAGGACCGTTCAGTTTTCAAAATACTATTCAAAGATGAAATTCAAATATTACAACTATCTTATTTTGTTGTTGTTGTTACCTGCTACCCACTTGGCCCTGGCTCATGACAACCCTACACACAGTGAGATGAAAGGCTCCCTGGTCCTGGGCTGTCCCCATGATCCCTTGCAGATTGGATCATTGTAATCAATAGGGTTTTTGTTGGCTGATTTTTGTTACCAGACCTTTAATTGTGAGCAAATAGTGCTCCTCGCTGGCCCTATCTTCTAAAGTAATTACTTCAGAAGAGAAGCTTATTCTTCATAATATTATTTACCTCTAAAAAATACTTATTTCAAGGTAAAAGCATATTTGATTCATCTGTTCTCTTAAATAAGCAGTCTTGAACTCTAGGAACTTATATATTGCTCTGGTCAGCATTGGTTGAAGTACAAGGTTACATTGTCTTTCCTTAAGAATTTGAAAAATGTTATCTTGACATATTCTTCTGTCATAAATTAATTCTGTCAAACACATTACAAGTTTTTCCTTACTTACCATGTGTTTTCATTGTTTCTTTTTCTTAAAGTTTGGTAGTTTTATTAGAATATGTTTTTGTCATGTAGGTCATTACTATCTCAAACACGTTGTGTGTTCTTTCAGGATGTAGCTTTTCTTTTTCTAATTTCAATATAATTTAGGATAATAAATTTCACTACATATTCTGCCCTTTGCTTGATTTTCTCACGCAGAAATTTCTATTAACTTGAAGCTTCATTGCCTATATTTAGTATTATTGCTTCCACTTGATCATTTATATCACTTTACTTGCATTTGGCAATTAAAAATTTCCTCTTTTTTTTTGACTTCTATATCTTTTAAAGAATTTTCATTCATTCCTGGGCTCTTATTTGTTTAATTATATAATTTTATTAATTGCATATATATTAAAACTGTTGTTTAAGTGATCAGTTTTGAGAATTCACACCAGCTAGGCAAAAGTTAACAAACAAGCAAACAAAATCCCTAGGTATTTATTCTCATTTCCTTATTTTTCAAAGCAAGATAATTGGAAATATTATCACACAATTTTATTTGAAAGGGTCAATATACCTCTACTTGGATATGTGTCTTGCATCATACAAAATTCTCTTTATTAAGAGAACAATAGATTCCACACAGTGCAGTCTTATTGATATGATGAAATGCCCTAGAATGAACTACAATAGGCTCCAAATATGCATTTTTATTGCAGATTTGCATTATCATCTTTTTAACAGTTATGGAAATATAGAATAGAATAAGGAAGAATTTAAAATGAATGTTCTTTCTTATCAACTTCAAACACTAGTAAGCATGATGTTTAAGGAATTATTCTGACTAACCTGTTAAATAACTTAATTCTTATATTATACCTTTAGTTCTAAAACTAAAATGATCAATAGATAAATGGTAACACTGGTGAAAGGTAAGACAGTATACATTACTAGGGAAGCCAGCACAACTTGTACAAGGCAAGATCATGGAACATCCATAGACACATCCAAACTCCCAGAGGGACTGAATTGGTGGGTTGAGGATTATGGGGACCATGGTCTCAGGGAATATCTAGCTGAACTGGCACAACGTAGTTTATAAAGAAATGTTCTACATTCTACTTTGGTGAGTAGTGTCTGGGGTTTTAAAAGCCTGTGAGCAGCCATTTAAGATACTCCACTGGTCTCACCCCTTCAGCAGCAAGAGAGACTGAAGAAACCTAAATATACAAGGGAAAGATTAGTCCAAAGGACTAATGGACCACATCTACCATGACCCCCACCAGACTGAGTCCTGTACAATTAGATGATACCCAGCTACCACCACTGACTGCTCTGACAGGGATCACAATAGAAGGTCCCAGACAGAGTGGGAGAAAAATGTAGAACAAAATTTTAATTCAGAAAGACCAGACTTGCTGGCCTGACAAAGATGGCAGAAACCCTGAGAGCAAGGCCCTCGGACACCCTTTCAGCTCAATAATGAAGTCACTCCTGAGGTTCACTCTTCAGCCAAAGATTGGACAGGCCCATAAAACAAAATGAGACTAAAGGGGTGTGCCAGCCCAGGGGCAAGGACTAGAAGACAAGAGAGAACAGGAAAGGTGGTAATAGGGAACCCAGGATTGAGAAGGGAGAGTGTTGACATGTCTTGGGGTTGTAAACCAATGTCATAAAACAATATGTGTACTCTTTAACCAGAAACTAGTTTGTTCTGTAAACCTTCATCTAAAGTACAATAAAAAAAACAAACTAAAATTGTGCTCAGTTTTGAGGGAAAAATGCTTTCATTGGTATTGAATTGGTAATATTAACATAATTATCTCCAAGTATGATTAATGCAAACGTGGCTTAAAGAATTACTTATATGTAGTATCCTTTGAATAACTTTAAGAATTGAAATTTTTTAAGGTTGAGGCCTATTTTTACAATAAACTGTAGGGAATAAAGAGACAGAATTCCTCACTATAGTAAAATTACATTTCATTTCAGGTTATACTGATCTTTTTTCTCAATGTGTATCATTGACATGAAACAGTATGAAGCTTTTATTCCTTAAAAAAATAAATAAACTTTATTTTTTTATTCCTTAGTGATCGTTTATTCTCTAATCACAGAACAGTGAAGAATAATGACAATTTATATATTTAGAGAATACCTTCAGGTTACAGTAAAAGCATTAGATGTGTTTTCACCATTTTCACAATTTTTTCTAAAGACATTTTAGTAGTATCTAAAGGACTTTAATAATCTCTAAAATAAAGGAAATATATATCATCTCAGATATCACTTATTATCCAAGGGCTTCTAATAAAAGCTCATGAAATCTTGGTTCCAAAGCCAATTTTTACTATTACAACAATTTTCAATTCATGTCACAAAATGAGTAAAAAATAAATGAGCTGTTGAAAACTACTAGGTTAAGTATCATTGCTGTTATAATTTACCAGGAAGATGTTTATCTGTGTTTTATAGACTGTCCAAAGGCATTTGACTGTGTGGATCATAGACCAAGAGGCAGTTGTCCAAATGGAACAAGGGGATACTGCATGGTTTAAAGTCAGGAAATCTGTGCATCAGAGTTGTGTCCTTTCATCATGCCTATTCAATCTGTATGCTGAGCAAATAACCCAAGAAGCTAGACTATATGAAAAAGAATAGGGAATCAGAATTGCAGGAAGGCTCATGAACAACCTGTGATATGCAGATGGCACAACCTTGCTTGCTGAAAGTGAAGAGGACTTGAAGCACTTACTGATGAAGATCAAAGAGCACAGCCTTCAGTATGGATTACAGCTCAACCTAAAGAGAACAAAAATTCTCACAACTGGACCAATAGGCAACATCTTAATAAACAGAGAAAATTTTGAAGATGTCGAGGATTTCATTTTACTTGGATCCAAAATCAATGCCCATGGAAGCAGCAGTCAGGAACCAAAGGATGCATTGCATTGAGGAAATCTGCTGCAAAAGACCTCTTCAAAGTGTTATAAAGCAAAGATGTCACTTTATGAACTAATATGTGCCTGACTCAAGCCATGGTGCTTTCAATCGCCTTATATGCACACGAAAGCTGCACAATGGATAAGGAAGACTGATGAAGAATTAATGCCTTTGAATTATGGCAGTGGTGAAGAATATCGAACATACCATGGACTGCCAAAAGAACATCCTGATCCATTTTGGAAGACGTACAACCAGAATGCTTCTTAGAAGCAAGAATGGCAAGACTTCGTCTCATGTACTTTGGACATGTTATCAGGAGGGACCATTCCCTGGAGAAGAACATCATAATTGGTAAAGTAGAGGCTCAGCAAAGACCCTTAATGAGATGAACTGACACAGTGGCTACAACAATGGGTTCAAACGTAACAACGATTATGAGGCAGTATTTTGTTCTGTTGTACATAGGGTCACTATGAGTAGGAACCAACTTGACAGCACCTAACAACAGCAACAACATAGGTTAACCAAAATCATATGATTCAATGATGAGATGCATTTGATATTCAACTGTTATTACAAACTACATTATCCTGTGCAAGCATTCAAAGAGACAGAAAATATTTACTTGAATCAGTATTTCCTTTAAAATATTTGTGCAACTAGGTCACAAACCAAACAGGAGATGACAAAAAGAATCAATCTCCAAAATTCAATTTTAAAAGAAGAGTTTACTTCTAAATGGCTATAACTGCTTATCTATCATCCCTGTTATGAAAAAAAAAAAATTCTGATATATTAATTATAAAATAGGCCAGTAAATATATATATTTTAGAGACATCTTTACATTGTTCAAAGTCCTTCTGTTAATATTTTCAATTCACTAGGTAAAATATCAGGAAAAAAATCAGAAGATATAAATCAGACACCCTGAATAAATCACTTTGAAGATTTAAGTTTTGTAAAATGCAATGTTTATTGTTCTTATTTTTCTCCACTTTCCTAAATGTTTCCAGAGCAAAACTCTGACAATAAGGGGGGAGAACTACATTAAATGGTATTTTAGGTAAAAGATTTGTTTTAAAAAATGGTAAAACATGTTCAACCTAAACCAATTTGAGCTGTTTCAAACTACGGATTAGTTGCAAATACCTTTATAAAGGAACCTATAACTTTAATTTTCAGCATTATGGCATAACACATAAGACACAGATGTGTTAGATAAAATATTTTTAACATACTCAGCATTGCCACAACAAACATGTTGAAAAATAATATTTCATTGTGTTTTAGGTGAAAATTTACACAGCAAATTGGCTTTCCCTTTAACAATTTCTCTACAACTTGTTCCTGGCATTGGTTACAATTTTTACAATGTGCCAGCATTCTCATTATTTCCATTCTGTTTGTTCTGTTTCCATTGATGTATTTACCCTTCTCCTTCTTGCCTTCTCATCTTTGCTTTTGGGTAAATGTTGATGGTTTGGTCTTGTAGTAGATTGTTTACGGGAGCATGTTACTTATGGGTGATATTGTTTACTTTATAAACCGGTCTGTTATTTGACCGACAGGTGACCTACAGAAATAGCTTCAAATCCAAGTTCAAAGTTTATCTTACTGTGATAGTCTCAAGGGTTCCTCTAGTCTCTACTAGTTCGATAAGTCTGGCTCTTTTTAGGAACTTGAGTTTTGTTCTACGTTTTTCTTCCATTTTATCTGGGACTTTCTGTTACGTCCCTGGTCAGAATGGTTGGTAGCGATAGCAAGCACCATCTAGTTTTTCTGGTCTCAGGTTACAGAAGGCTGTGATTTGTGTGGGCTGTTAGTCCCAAGGACTAGTTTCTTCTTTGAGCTTTTGATTACCTTCATTCTCTTTTGCTTCCTATGAGTAGAAACTAACAGTTGTATCTTAGATAGCTACTCGCAAGCTTTTAAAACCTCAGGTGCTACTCACTAATCTAGAAAGTAGAACATTATCTTTGTGAACTATTTTATGCTAATTGACTAAGTTGTCCCCTGAGACTATGGTCTCATGCCTTATAACTCAGTACACTAATCCTGCAAGTTGTTTGGGCACTTTTAAGAAGCCTCTGTTAACTGTGCCCCCTATGTGATTTATTGTATATGTGGATATATATGCAGCTCACACAAACGTGTATATAGAAATGCCTACAAATACATCCATACATTTACTCATGTATGCTTTTCTATACACATATATGCATACATGTCTACCCATGTAACCACATACATCTTTTTTGGGTGTTTTCCTGTCACTGAAAAATTATATATGCTACAGCATTTACCAAAGTCATCCCTTTTTCTTGTACTCGTCTTAGTGTTTTTGTTTATTTTGGTCAAGTTGTGCTGAGTTCACCCATATTTGGTCTTGTCTTTTCCATCACAAAAAGCAACAAGTGTCTACTATCTAGAAAGTGATACCCTCTCCCTCTCCCTCCCATCCCTGGTAAAAATCAAAGAATTTTGCTTTCTGTGTGTGTAACTATTCTTGATTTTTTGTGTGATAGTGGAATCACACAATATTTGTCTTTTTGTGATTGACTTATTTCACTCAGTATAGTGGCCCCCAGATTTATCCATGTTATGAGATGTTTTGTGGACTCCTCAGACAATGAACTCTTGAAGTGCTGGCCATCTTTCCATCATTACCACCATCAGAGGAAATTATGTTTGTTTCCCAGACAAAATTCTTCATCTTGTATACAGGCATACTCATTTTATTGTGCTTAGCTTTATTATGCTTTGAAGATATTGCATTTCTTTATAAATTGATGATTTGTGGCAACCCTGCGTTGAACAAGTCTCTAGGCATCACTTCTCCAACAGTATGTGCTCACTCCATGTTTCTATGTCATATTTTGGTAATTCTCACAACATTTTAGACTTTTTCTTTATTATTATATCTGTTATGGTGATGTGTGATCAGCGATCTTTGATGGTACGATTATAATTGTTTTGGAGTGTCACGAACCACACCCATTTATGACGGTGAACTTAATCAATAAATATTGTGTTTTCTGACTGCTCCACTGACTGGCGATTCCCCGACCTCTCTCCCATTCCTCAAGCCTCTCTATTCCCTGAGACTCGACAATATTGAAATTAGGCCAGTTAATAACCCTACAATGGCCTCTAGGTATTCAAGTGAAAGGAAGAGTCACATGTCTCTCACTTTAAATCAAAAGCTAGAAATGATTAAGCTTAGTGAGGAAGGCATGTCAAAAGCTGAAATAGGCCGAAAGCTAGGCTTCTTATGACAGTTATCCAAGTTGTGAATGCAAGGGAAAAGTTCTTGAAGGACATTAAAAGTGCTATTCCAGTGAACACATGAATAATAAGAAAGCGAAATTGTCTTATTGCTGATATGAAGAAAGTTTTCGTGGTCTAGAAAGAAGATCAAACCAGCCACAACATTCCCTTAAACCAAAGCCTAACCCAGAGCAAGGCCCTAACTTTCTTCAGTTCTGTGAAGGCTGAGAGAAGTGAGGAAGCTGCAGAAGAAAAGTCTGAAAGTACGAGAGGGTGGTTCAGGAAGTTTAAGAAACTTCCCCATAACATAAAAGTGCAAGGTGAAGCAGCGAGTGCTGATGTAGAAGATGCAGCAAATTATCCAGAAGGTCTAGCTAAAATAATTGATGAAGGTGGTTACACTAAACAACAGATTTTCAATGTAGATGAAAAAGCCTTATGTTGGAAAAAGATGCCATCTAGGATTTTCATAGCTAGAGAGGAGAAGTCAATGCCTGGCTTCCAAGTTTCAAAGGACAGGCTGACTCTCCTGTTAGGTGCTAATGCAGCTGGTGACTTGAAGTTGAAGCCATGCTCCTTTACCATTCTGAAAATCCCAGGGCTCTTAAGAATTATGCTAAGTCTACTCTGCCTGTGCTCTATGAATGGAAAAACAAAGCCCGGATGATAGCACACCTGTTTACAACATGGTTTTGCAGAATATTTTAATCCCACTGTTGAGATGACTGCTCAGAAAAAAAGATTCCTTTCAAAATATGACTGCTCATTGACAATGCACCTGGTCACCCAAGAGCTCTAATGGAGATGTACTAGGAGATTAATGTTGTTTTCATGCCCTCTAACAAAACATCCATTCTGCAGCCCATGGTTCAAGGAGTAATTTGGAGTTTCAAGTATAATTATTTAATAGATACATCTCATAAGGCTATAGCTGCCATAGATAATGATTCCTCTGATGGATGTGGGCAAAGTAAATCTTCTGGAAAGGATTCGCCATTCTAGATGCCATTAAGAACATTTGTGATTCATGGGAGGAGGCCAAAATATCCACATTAACAGGAGCTTGGAAGAAGTTGATTTTGACCCTCATGGATGACTTTGAAGGGTTCAAGGCTTCAGTGGAGGAAGTAACTGCAGATGTTGTGGAAATAGCGAGAGAATAGAATTAAGCTAATGGTTGAGGAGTTGCTTCTTATGGATGAGCAAAGAAAGCGGTTTCCTGAGATGAGATCTCCTCCTGGTGAAGATGCCATAAGCACTGCTGAAATGACAAAAAAGGGTTTAGAATAGCGCTTCACCTTGCACTTTTACATCATTGGAACGGCTTCTTTCCGTAAACTTCATGAACCAACGTTTCTTACTTTCACATTCTTCTTCTGCAGCTTCCTCCCCTCTCTCAGCCTTCACAGAATTGAAGAGAGTTAGGGTCTTGTTCTGGATTAGTTGATAAAGCAGCAGCAGAGTTTGAGAGAATTGACTCCAGTTTTGAAAGAAATTCTACGGTGGGTTAAATGCTATCAAACCACATCCCATGCTACAAGAGAAATCTTTCATGAAAGAAAGTCAATCTATGTGGCAAACTTCATTTTTTGTCTTAGTTTAAGAAAGTACCACAGCCACCCCAAACTTAAGTAACCACTGACCTGACCAGTCAGCAGCCAGCAACATCAAGGCAAGATCCTCCACCAGCAAAACAATTATGACTCACTGAAGGCTCAGATGCTGGTTAGCATTTTTTAGCAATAATAATAAAAAATAAAACAATTTAAGTATTTTTTAATTAAGGTATTTACATTGTTTTTTTTTTAGACATAATACTGTTGCACACTTAATAGATTACAGTATAGTGTAAACATAACTTTCATATTCACTGGGAAACTAAAAAATTTGTGTGACTGACTTTATTACGATATTTGTTTTATCGAGATTGTGTGAGCCAAACTAGCAATATCTCTGAGATATTCCTGTGCATAGTTTGCTTCCGCTTTCAGGCATGTGGGAGGCACCAAGCCTATGCATCCAAAAAGACTTTAAAAAGATTTGAAGCTCTCATGTTATCACTATGGAAGTAACTTTCCCAAGTAAGCTTGAGATGAAGGAGCTACCAATCCATTTATCATTCCTCTCCTTCCTCCACTCCTCTGCACGTTATACATAGCATGGACACATACTTTCAAAAAAAAAAAAAAATTCAAATTAAAAAGAAAGCCTGTAATAGAAAAATGGGTTAGACACTGTAATAGGACCTGCAGAAAAGTAAATATAAATATAAATGGCCAGTGGATATATGATAATGTGCTCAAATTCATAAATCATCAAGAAAATTAAAATCAATCCACAGAATCGCACTGCTACACAACTTAGAATGGCTAAAGTTAAAAAAGAAAAGACTGATGATAGCAAGTGTTTGTGTGTGTGTGTGTGTTTAAGAAGCAGAGCTATTATAATATCCATACTCTGCTGGTGGGAGGGTTAATTGGAAGATTCATTTTTGAAAATTCGTCAGCATTTTTTAATAATTGTAACTCCACCTTATAAATTACACCTTACGATCTTCTCTAGAAGAATTTGTTTATATGTGCATCCATTCCTTAACCTTCCCAGTTCCTGGTGATGGGTGGCATTCCTAGGCTAGACACTCTTGCGTCATTTTAATCTCTGCTTCTGTGGTCACATCACCTTCTTCTCTTCTGCTGTGTCAAACCTCCCTCTGTCTTGCTCCTCTAAGGATACATGTGACTGCATTTAGGGTCCACACTGATGAAAACTCAGATCACTCAAAAATGAGAATTTGGATCACCTCACCATATAAGCTGTCAAAACCTGAAAAACACCTGATGGTGGGAATTTATGATAAATAATGGAAGAGAAAAATGATGGGTATCATTCATGGCCCTAAAACCTACTGCAGAGATGGATCTGCCTGTCAATAACTTCCCTTTTCTAAGTTTCAAGTGAGGAAGAGAAGCCCATAGGAGCTGTATACAAGTTTCTTCCCAAATATATGTGGGAAATTATATTTGCGGTACACAAGGATTTGTGAAATTGTAGAGAAGATATTTTCACATGTTCAGGGATTTCTGAGGTAAAATTACTGGCAATCTAGGTTAAAGTATAGTTGAATAACAACCCTTAAATAGTAAAATACCTCTGAGAGATTTATAGTTTACCTTTTTTGAGCTCTGTGTTTAGATTTCAAAGAAAGATGAAAGCCTAAGCCATTAGTTTACATTCCAAAGAATTACAAAAACCTATGGACCTCTTCCAGATTTGTTTACATTAGGGAAATAAAATTTCTCACCTTCTCTCAGGAGTGGGGGATAAGGGCTGGCATCGGTGTAGCAGTTTCTCTGTAAGGCTGATTATCTCAGAGCTCTGTAGGAGCCTGGGTGGTGCAAGTGGTTTGTATTTGGCTGCTAGCCTAAAGGTTGGCAGTTTGAACCCATCCAGTGGCTCTGTGGAAGAAAAGCCTGGCAAACTGGTTTCATATAAATTATAGCAAAGAAAACTCTATGGAGTACAGTTCTCCTACGTAACAAATGGGGTTGCCATGAGTTGGAACTGACTTGAAGGCAATGGGGTTCTTCTGCAGTACAGACCGCCTGTACGTGAGGCTGGCATCTGCCCTCACTGCACTGATCCAGCAGGATTGGGGCAAAGGGAAATGACACTGCTACTGCTATAAAAAAAAGTAACAGTAATTCTGATCTCTGATCTAGAATCCGCAGGTTTCTCTCAGGATAAATAAATAAATGAATGGATATATGTCAAGACTGTCTACCGTAGATATACTCATTGAAGTTAATGCATTTCCCAGATTAGTGACTTCCCATAGAATAAATTGAAATGTAGAGAATTTTTTTTTTAATATAAAAGTTATATAAGGCTCCCTCCTATCTATAGATGCTACACCATCATTTAATTTTTTAGAACCCAGAGTTAATGTGCAGGTATCAGCTAAACAATTAAATGGCCAATAGTGAGTTAGATCACTCCATGTTTCTCCAAATTCTCTATCATAATTGTACTTTAACTCACTGACCCGAATACTCCATATTGTTTCCCCTGTACAATCTTGGTGAGGGTTAAGCTCTCCAAGATGTTCCATTCAGAACGTACAGATACCAGCAGCCTATACTGTATGTCTCTATTTAGTCAAGAGTGTGGCCTTTTTTTTTTTTTTTTTTGACATCTGCATAAATTAAAAAACACACCCAGGGAAACATGAAAATATTCCAGTGTACCTCAACCTAGCAACCTCAGATTTATCTTGTTAATTTTTTTTTCTAAAAATTAGTCTGCCTCTTTTATTGGAATCCCACCGCTTTTTAAAAAACCGTATCTCATCCAAAATACCTGAATTTTGGAACACAGCTTAGGGTCTTTCCAGACAGTCCCGATATTTTAATGAATATAGGGAGAAAAACAATTAAGACTTGTTGCCCTTCCTCTAGGTAGGTCCTCACCATCTTCTTTAGAGTTTATATATAAGGCAAATATTCTTAAATTTAAAAAGAGCAGGATAAGTGAGGTAGCCCTTTAGAATCAGGGAGAACTTCATTCTTAAGATTTATAGCTCTTTATTCTGGTGCTCTCGCTCTTTCTCTCTCTTGGCATCTTTCCCAGAACATTTTATTGTTCAAGTGGATAGTCTTGTCAAGACTTTTGACCTGGATGCAATGGATTCTGGAATTTTAACTTTTTCTGCTCTTGGATCAATCTATTTTTAAATGTTTTTAATTCTCTATTAGAATTTTTATGCATTTGAGAAACTGATTTTCTAAAGCAAAAAACTACTACCAGACAATTTGTCTGTATCAAGACTAGGCAATGCATCATAAACAGAGCAAGAAAATGGTTACTCAAAATTTTTCTCATTAGTCATTCCTCTAGGAGTTTTTCCCACATTAAAAATGTTTTAGTGAAGAATATGAGTCAAATTTAAGATACCACTTTCTCTTCAATTCAAGGAGCAGAAAATTATTCCAACAGTTCAGAACACCAGCCTCTAGATAACCTGAGTGGTACACAAACGTATAGAATTCTCATTTCTGCACTTCTAATGATGAAGATAAAGATTACAACCTTCAGTATGGATTGTGCCTCAACATAAAGAACACAAAAATTCTTACAACTGAACCAACAAGAAACAGAGAAAATACTGAAGCTGTCAAGGATTTTATTTTACTTGGAATCTAGGTCTCGGATCCACAATCAATACCCATGCAAGCTGCAGTCAAGAAATCAAATGACTTATTGCATTGGCCAAATCTGCTGCAAAAGACCTCTCTAAAGTGTTAAAAAGCAATGATACCACATTAAGAACCAAGGTGCTCCTGACCCAAGACGTGATATTTTCAATCACTTCATATGCATGCAAAAGTTGGACAATGAATAAGGAAGACCAGAGGCAAATTGATCCATTTTGATTATGGTGTTGGCAAGGAATAATGAAGGTACCATGGATGTCTAAAGAATGAACAAATCTGTCTTGGAGGAAATACAGCCAGAATACTCCTTAGAAGCAAGGATGGCGTGACTTTGTCTCATGTACTTTGGACATGTTCTTATGTGGGACCAAACTTTGGAGAATGACATCATGCGTGGTAAAGTAGAGACAGTCGATGAATAATTGGAAGACCCTCAATGAGATAGATTCACACAATGGCTGCAACAATGGTCTCAAAAATAGCAAAGATTGTGAGGATGGTGCAGGACCGGGTGGTGTTTCGTTCTGTTGTACATAGGGTCGCTATGAGTTGGAATAGACTGGATGGCACTTAACAAAAACAATCTAATTCTTTATGGTTTTTCATAAAAAAAAAAAATCATAGGCAGGGTTATTTATGTATAATCACTCTTATGCCACTATCATCTTCATTATTTTATTAGCAAAAAAAAAAATTCTTTTCTTGCTCTATCTGGTCTCCACGACAAAATTACCCAATGAGCTAAATTTTACAAGGGGGAGGAGAAGTTTTAATGAGGGTTCCTGAGTTCTGGCATTCAATAATTGGTTGAACAATGGTTACATTTACAGATATGGAAAAAATCGGCTGTTCATTTGACAAAGAGCATGCCTTGGGTACAAAATTTAGAGTTTTGTTTGAGACATATTTATTTTGAGCTTCTTATACGACATGCACGTATAAATGACAAGTAGACAGGTGACTATTTGACTATTCCTAGGAATATGTACTGCTCATCAAAATTTTACCATATACCCCATATTTGTTTTGAGACATTAAACACCTTAATAATACAATTAGATTAAAAAAAAATTTAGCAGAAAGAAAAATTTCAAAGTAATCTTCAATTAAGCAAGAAAATAATTTTTTGCCTTTATTATTATTACTTCCACTAATATTGCTCCATACATTCCACATTCTGACTAATAATGAATGCTTGCAGATTTTTCTTCTCATCATACCACATCAGCAAACGAAGGTACTGAAAGCTTAGCCCCAACCACATCACCTAGGTCGACACTACTTTGAGGAAGCACTTTCCCAGTCATATTTTGAGTGCTTTCCAACCTGAGGGGCTCTTTTTCCGGCATTATATCAGACGATGTTCTCTCTGTCTGTAAGGTTTTTGCTAGCTAATTTATTTTCAGAAGTAGATCACCTACCAGGTCCTCCCTCCTACTCTGTCATGATCTGGAAGCTCCATGGAAACATGTCCACCATGGGTGAACCTGCTTCTATTTGAAATACCATTGCAGACCTACCAGCATCAGAACAACACTCAAGCTGCTACAGTATGAAAAACTGACAGGACACTAATGACCAAAGAACAAAAGAGTTATGGGATGACATCACACATGAAAAAGTAAAAGGTAATTAAAAAGACAGGAAAGAAAGAAAAGACCAAAATAGATGTCAGAAGAAACTCTGAAACTTGCTCTTGAACATAGAGTAGCTAAACAAACAGAAGAAGCAATGAAATAAAAGAACTGAACAGATCTCAAAGATTTCAAAGGGCAGCTCAAGGAGACAACTCAACTCAGTGAGATGAACTGACACGCTGCAGTGGGCTCGGTGAAAGCAATAGTCGTGAGGATGGTGTAGTAATGGGCAGCGTTTAGTTCTGTTCTGCATAGTGTCACTATGATTTGGAACCAACTTGATGGCACCTAACAACACCTACTACTTTGGTTTTGGCTCAACCATTCCTTGTGTACATAACCGCCAAGTAAAACAAAGGCCTTTCCTCCCCTTTTACTCCAACATTAATGAGGAATAGAAACAACAATGATAATGAACACCAAACAATTTGATTTGGAACATTTTCTTGGGGAAAACAAATAAAAGCTCTTCCAAATGGAGTGTTCTGTTTAAATGATTATTCTTTGGCACTCATTCTCTTTTACTGGTAGTTTATTTAGACTGTTTCTTCTTTGCTGCTGGTTTAGAAAGATGGACCTGGGTATGTTTTCCTAGTCTTGCCAAGAGGTATATTAGAAGCTGAAGCAAATCTTGTCAGTGCAAACTGTAAAGTGAACAAGCAACTGAATGGAGCAAATCATGTGGCCCTCTCTATTTTACTAGCATATAAAATAGAAATATGGAATTATAATACTGAGTTTTTGTTTTTAATATGAAGAGAACATTTATGGTGAATGTCAATCTCTTTCTCTTCTTGTCTCTGTTTCTCTCTGTGTCTCTCTCTCTCTGTGTATATATGTGTGTGTACATATACATACACACATGTACATATATATATATGTGTATATATGTATATAAACCAAAAAAAAAAAAAAAAACAAGCCTGTTACCATTAAGTTGATTCCGAGTCATAGCAACCCTAAAGGACAGAGTAGAAGTGTCTCATAGAGTTTCCAAGGACTGCCTGGTGGATTTCAACTACCAACCTTTTGGTTGCAGCCATAGCACTTAACCACCTTGCCATCAGTGGTTTCTCCCATGCATCTGTCAGTTGGTCATACTGTAGGGGCTTGAGTGTTGTTGTGATGGCGGAATCTATGCCACCAGTATTCAGATACCAGCAGGGTCACCCATGGTGGACAGGTTTCAGCTGAGCTTACAGACTAAGACAGACTAGGAAGAAGGACTTGGCAGCCTACTTCTGAAAAAAAAAAAATTAGCCAATGAAAACCTTATGAATAGCAGTAGAACATTGTCTGATATAGTGTTGGAAGATGAACCCCTCAGGTTGGAAGGCACTTAAAATACAACTGGAGAAAAGCTGCCTCCTCAATGTAGAGTCAACCTTAGTGACGTGGCTGGAGTCAAGCTTTCGGAACCTTCATGTGATGGTATGGCATAACCCAACATCCATTAATACCCAGAATATGGAATGCATGAAGTATGAATCTACAAAAATTGGAAATTGTCAAAAATAAAATGGAACACATAAACATCTATATCCTAGGCATTAGCGAGCTGAAATGGACTGGTATTGGCCATTTTGAATCAGACAATCATATAGTCTACTATGACAGAGATAACAACTTGAAGAGAGATGCCATTGCATTCATTGTCAAAGAAAAATTTCAAGATCTCTCCTGAAATACAAGGCTGTTAGTGATAGGATAATATCTATATGTCTACAAGGAATACAGTTAATAAGACTATTAATCAAATTTACACATCAGCCAAGAAGGCAAAAGACAAAATTGAAGATTCTTAGGAACTTCTGCAGTCTGAAACTGATTGAACATGCAATCAAGGTAAATTGATAATTGCTGGTGATTGGACAGTGAAAGTTGGAAACAAAGAAGAAGGATTGGTAGTTGGAAAATATGGCCTTGGTGATAGAAAAGATGCCAGAGACCCCATTACAGAATTTTGCAAGACCAACAACTTCTTTATTGCAAATACCATTTTTTCACGAACATAAATGGTGACCATACGCGTGGGCCTCACCAGATGGAATACACAGGAATCATATAAACTACATCTGTGGAAAGAGATGTTGGAAAAGCCCAATATCATCAGTCAGAACAAGGCCAGGGGCCAACTATGGGATGAACCATCAATTGTACATATGCAAGTTCAAGTTGAAATTGAAGAAAACAGAACAATCCAAAACAACCAAAGAATGACTTTGAGTATATTCTGCCTGAATTTAGAGATCATCTCAAGAATAGATTTGACACATTGACCAGATGAATTGCAGAGTAACATCAAGGAAATCATACATGAAGAAAGCAAGAGGTCATTAAAAAGGCAGTAACGAAAGAAAAGACTAAAATGGACATCAGAAGGGACTCTGAACCTTGCTCTTGAACTATAAGCAGCTACAGCAAATGGAAGAAATAATGAAGTGAAAGAGCTGAACAGAAGACTTCCAAGGGCGGCTCAAGAAGACAAAGTATTATAATGACATGTGCAAAGAGCTGGAGATAGAAAACCAAAAGAGAAGTACATGCTTGTCATTTCTCAAGCTGAAAGAACTGAAGAAAAAAAATCAAGCATTGAGTTGCAATACTGAAAGATTCTATGGGGAAAATATTAAACGACACAGGACACGTTAAAAGAAGATGGACGTAATATACAGAATCACTGTACCAAAAACAATTGGTCAATGTTCAACCATTTCAGAAGGCAGCATATGATCAAGAACCAATGGTAATGAAGAAAGAAGACCAAGCTGCACTGCAGGTTTCGGCGAAAAACAAGACTCCAGGAATCGACAGAATACTAACTGAGATGCTTCAACAAATGAATACAACACTGGAAATGCTTATTCATCTATGCCAAGAAATTTCAAAGACCACTACCTGGCCAACTGACTGGAAGAGATCTATATATGTGACCATTCCAAAGAGAGATGACCCAACCAAACGCAGGAATTATAAAACAATATCAATAATATCAATGTATGAGTAAAATTTTGCTGAAGATTATTCAAAAATGACTGCAGCAGTACATCGACAGGGAACTGCGAAATTCAGGCAAGATTTAGAAGAGGACCTGGGACAAGGGATATCATTTCTGATGTCAGATGGATCTTGGCTGAAAGCAGAGAATACCAGAAAGATTTTTACCTATGCTTTATTGTGTGGATCATAACAAATTATGGATAATATGGGGAAGAGTGGGAATTCCAGAACACTGAATTGTGCTCATGACGAACCTGTACATAAATCAAGAGGCGGTCATTTGAACAGAACAAGGGAATACTGCGTGCTTTAAAATTAGGAAAGGTGTGCTTCAGGGTTGTATCCTTTCACCATACCTATTCAATCTGTACACTGAGCAAATAATCCAAGAAAGTTGGATTATATGAAGAAGAACATGTCATCAGGATTGGAGGAAGGCTCATTAACAACTTGTGATGTGTTGATCACAGAACCTTGCTGGCTGAAAGTGAAGAGGACTTACTGATGAAGACCAAAGACCACAGCTTTCAATATCAATTACTCCTCAATTTAAAACGAAAATCTTCACAACTAGATCAATGAGCAACATAAATGGAGAAAATATTGAAGTTGTCAAAGATTTCATTTTACCTGAATCCACAACCAATGTCTATGGAAGCAGCAGTCAAGAAATTAAGCAATACATTGTTTTAGGTAAATCTGCTGCAAAAGACCTCTTTAAAGTGCTATAAAGAAAAGATTACTTTGAGGAATAAGATGTGCTGACCCAAGCCATGATATTTTCAATTGTGTCATATCCGTGCAAAAGTTGGATAGTGAATAAGGAAGACTGAAGAAGATTTGATGAATCATGGGTTTCCAGATGAGTAAACACATCTGTCTTGGATGAAGTGCAACCAGAATGCTCCTTAGAAGCAAGGGTGGCAAGACTTTGTCTCACTTCCTTTGTACATGTTATCAGGATGGACCAGTCTTTGGAGAAGGATATCATGCTTGGTAAAATAGAGGGTCAGTGAAGAACAGGAAGGCCCTCAATGACATGGACTGACACGGTGGCTACAAAAGTGGGCTCAAGCATAACAACGATTGTGAGTATGGTGCAGGACCTGGCAATGTTTTGTTCTGTTGTATATAGGGTCTCTATGAGTTGAAACCAGCTCGATGGCACCTAACAACAACAACAACGTCATGATGAAGCTCATTCTGTGTATTATTTAACTTTCCCAGGATTTTAGTGATATTAGCATCTCTAGTTGAGGATCTATCATTAGGTCCCTAACGAACTATTCCCTCTCTCAGAAAGAGATAATTTTATAGAGAATGTTCTCCCTAATGAAGCACTTCATTTGGCCCTTAGTACCATTGTCAATATAAAGTAGAAAATTATGATTTTTATGTAAAAAATTCAAATAAGAATATTTTCGATGCATATTTATATATGTAAATATGCCTCACGTACTTTGTACATGCTATCAGGAAGGAACAGTCCCTGGAAAAAGACATCGTGTTTGGTAAGGTAGAGCATCAATGAAAAAGAGGAAAACTCTCAAAGAGATGGATTCACACAGTGGCTGCAACATTTGGCTCAAACACAGCAAGGATTGTGAGGATGGCTCTGGACTGGGCGGTGTTTCATTCTGTTGTATATAGGGTCACTATGAGTTAGAACTGACTTGACAGCACCTAATAAGAATAGAGTACATGTATTTATTTAATTTCCACTCAACTAGATAAAAAATAATTAAAAGTTGCATACGAAACGTCAGAAAACCTTCCCAGGCCTCTAGTCACTTTACACTATACTGATGATGGTTTTTACATCACAGGTTTGAACGATTCGTATGGGAAGGTTTTATGAAACCTGGAATAAAATATCAGAAGTTATATTTCGTGTGAATATTTATAAATAGAAATAATGAGATACTGGGGAGAGGAAAAAAAACAAACAATAGCTCATGGTTGAGACTACTCACATACTTTTATCGAGCTGTTTAATAAATTTTGACTGAGATGACTGAAAATTGAGAACATATTCTCCTCAGAGAAACTTTTATGTACTTAATGCACTGTATCTTCATCTATATTTTATATAGTGACAACAACCTGTACTTTTAAAGGTTGTCGTGCCAAGTAGAACTTTCAATTGGATAAACTGACTTAGTCAAAGGATACTAAATTAAAATTTTTCCACTAAAGATTGATCTGATTACATTATCGGCAATATGACTCTTGGCAAAAGGATATGAGAAAACTGCCCAGCCCCCAAAGACAGCATATTCTCCAATGCCCACATCAAATTTAACCAAGCAAGGAGAGAAAAAAAAAAAACACAAATCTTTGAAGGTATAAACAAAGGCAATGGAGAGCTATCACATGGGCACCCTCCATCCCTCTGCAGGAAAACCTCACCCTCAATACAGGGGAATTTCAATTTTGCTACAAACCAGTGACTTCTGTATCTTCCACTCTTCCTCTTTCTGAATGCGAATGTATGTTACTATGTATTGGTTCTTTAGGGGGCGGGTGGTTTCTTTTTGTTTTATAAATATCTGCATCAGGTCTACCTGATATAAAGACTACTAGACATTACCTAGAAATCCTGGACTTCAGGTACCTCTCTTAGTGAAAAAAGCAAATATATTTTGTTTGTGGGTTCGAAATTGAGTCAAATATTTTCTGAACAGAGAATTGACTACAGTACTTATCGCTGATATTTTACAAATAGATATGATTCTCTGTTTGAGGTCCCATAATAAGACTGTACTTTCCTGGCTATCTTTTAGTTTAGAAGGTATATAAATAGTTCTCTCCAGTGAGTTTTGAATGGAAGTGACCCGTGCCACTTCCGAATCAGAGCATTTAATTATGATCATAAACTTGTCCAGAGATCTCTTTTTGCTAGGGAGAAGGGCAATAGTTAGATTTGCAACTGCTCTTTCAGCCTGAGTCATAGAGGAAAGAGAAGTGAAGGAAATTGCCTAGTTAGGAAAAATAATGTGAACAATATATAAACTTCTGTTGTAATCAGCCACCCTAATTTTAGAATTGGTTGTTATTACAGATTGTTTCACGTAGCCCAAGGAATAAAATAACAAATTATTAGAGCATTTTCACATTCATTATTTTATTAAACATTTACAACAACACAGTTTGTAGCTTTTGAGTATCCCTTTTTATAGATTACTGGAGCCCTGGTGGTACAGTGGTTAAAAGCTAGGTTGCTAACCAAAAGGTCAGCAATTTGAATCCACCAGCCGCTCTTTGAAAACCCTATGGAGCAGTTCTACTCTGTCCTATAGGTTAAGAAACAAGAGAGGATTTCAAAATACAGATTTCTGAGTTTTTAACCTTGTCTCTTAGTTGTTATGTTTTATTAACTACTGTGATCAATCACAAACTGCTTCAGCATTAAATCCACATTTACACAATTGTTAGGCTACCTATCTTCACTTTCATTGCTGAAAGAGTGATGCAACACCATATATTTTTGATAATGTGTTTGTGTGAATCTTTGAATGGGATAGGTCGCATAGATGTCAGTACAGTCCCAAGAGCTGTGGATGCTTTTTATAGGAGCCAAACTTGAGGAATCCTCTAATCAAACTGGAAAGCATTCATATTTCAAATTAGCTATCTAAATTTCCTTTTTTTAAACCATAAAGTATATTTCTTTGAAACATAACAGTACTCTTGCAAAAATAATTTTGTCATATACTGTGATATTGAATGTTCGTCCTTTTGTCTTATTTTGGTAATTAGCAATGCAATTTTTATGTTAATTTGTTTCTTCTCTTTGATAATATGTATAAATAACACAAAGAGTTGGGAAATGTAAAATAAGACTCACAAAATTCAAGTATCTAACCCACAATCAAACTCTACTAATAAGGCAAAAGTCACAAGTATTTGTGAGACATAAAAGAATATAGAGACGTCTGAGGACATGCATCTCTTCAGATCTTTCTCTGTTACATTAAAATACACAATGGTCCATGTTTAACATATGAGTTTTACGTGATATGATTTGGTTATCTGTTTCATAAAGAGAGTTACTTCTCAATTTGAGCCTAATTGGAAGATAGGAGCCACATAGTTATTTGAGCAGATAATATAAGCAATCATTAAAACATGGGATTAGAGTACAGTGTAAAGAGAAATCAAACTATAGAAATATCAGATTTAAGGATCAGTCATTAACCCTAAGGCTGAGATAGAGGTCCCCAAAAAAGAGCCTCCACCCCTCAGAGCTGAGATGCCAGCTTTGTTGGAGAGGCCATGGCTGTGTCTCACTGGATGGCAGAGACATTACAGTAGTGCCAAACCAGAAGAACTTGATGGAAATCCATTCTGAGAACTTACCAGAAAATCCATCCTGTGGGGTTCTGGGGAAAACTATTCATTGCTGGGTGCTGCTGGCCACGGTGCACTGCGGAAGCAAGTTACTGCAGAAAATCCCAGGGTTTTAGACATGCCAGGGGAAGCTCCTGGCTGCTGAATGTTGCTGTATGCCATACACTTCCCTGCATGAGTGGACACTGGGAGGGAAGCACTACTTTACAAAACCACCCAGGGAGTAGGGTGCCAAGGGAAACTGCAGGCTGCTGGCTGTTGCGGCTGCCATGTGCCAGAAGGGCTAGTCACCAGGTGAGCTGAGAACACTATGTGAGCCTGCCAAACTAGCACATCTGAAATTGGAAACAAAAATCTTCTTCTCATGCCATGCTGTCTACCGACAAAACTTTCCGCCAGCTCAGCTGACACAGGACAAATATTTATAGGACTCAGATCTATTTTCAGAGAACAAACTAAAAAGGTGAATTTGGACTGAGAGGTAAAAATTCTATAACCAGTAGTCATTATATATAATGATATTTTACTCTGATAAGTACAAATCTAGCTCAATTATTATC
This sequence comes from Elephas maximus indicus, assembly GCF_024166365.1. NCBI lineage: Eukaryota > Metazoa > Chordata > Mammalia > Proboscidea > Elephantidae > Elephas > Elephas maximus. The sequence continues at coordinate 31,286,665 of NC_064833.1, read as the reverse complement.
TAGAAGGTCATGGTCCACAAATCCATACAATATATACCTCGTCTTTCCAGCAAAGTGTTTAAGAGCTATGACCGCTAACCAAAAAGTTAACAGTTTGAATCCACCAGCCACTCCTTGGAAACCCTATGAGGCAGTTTTACTCTGTCGTATAAGGTCTCTATGAGTCAGAATAGATGGGATTTGGGTTTGTCTAGGTAATCAGACAGACCAGATATATCTTACTAATAGCACTCCATAGGAGATAACTTTCAATTAACAAATGCTATTCAGCTGGTAGGTTTGGAAGATTTGACCAAACCAATTCTGCAAGGGTGTCTTCAGGGAAGGAACAGATTACAGATTGCATACTAATCTTTTTATTACCAATTAGACAATCGGTAATAGCATAGGTCATATTGTTTTAGTAATGCAGAGAGTTTTTTGTTTGGGAAGTAATCAAGAATTTTATTATCAGAATTTGAAAACTTAGGAAAAATAATTTTGTAAAAGTATATGTGGGACACAGGTAACTTAAGTCTTAATATTTCAGAAGATGTAGAAATGTTGATAAGAAGGACTCAAAAAAGTTCTTTAAACATATTCCAGATTTCCCTGAATCAATACTTTACACACTTATTTATATTATTACTTCAAATATTATTTTCTGCTCACTTTCTAAGCTATAGCTTCCCTGTCGTCTTAACTGAATTGTAAATTAACCAAAAGATATTTAACACTTTTCAATCATACAAATTTGCATATCAGATTGTAAATATGATATTTTACACAGTCACCCTTAACTATATTTTCTAAAAACAATTACAGGTAATCAATCAAAATCTTCATTGTTTTAACGGTAGCATATAAGGACCTGTGATCATTAATTCTGGCATTCAGAGATATTGAAAGATGATAATTTTCAGTCTCATAAAAGCACACAATATCATAAAATAAAATTTACTTAACAGATTTTTACCAACTGCTGACACATGTCTTTGTCTTCAGATATCTCCCCCAATTACTAAAATTACTAGAAAGTGTTTCTTGAGGGAATAAAAATCTATTTGGTAATAAAAAAATAAGACACACATTAATTTATTTTATTTTGTGGGGAATAATTTTTTTTAATGCTAGGAATGCCAACATTTCCTTAGGAATGTGCCGTATTGTTTTCTTTAAATAAAGAGCAGACTTTGGAAAGTCTCGTTAATTTCTCCTCACTGTATTTTTATAAAAAGTAAACATGGTCATGGTAAAAAAAAAAAAAAAAATTCTAAAAGTGATGATCCCTTGACCATGATGATTGAGGAAAAACATAAAATAAGCATGATTTCTGATTTCAGGGGTTATAATATACCTTTTTTTAAAAACTGTCATTTGTAATTGAACAAGATCAATTGTATAAAAAACCTCTTTGAGGACACATGTATGGCACTTAGAAATCTGTTGTCTATTAATTTTTTCATAGACATAGTCATTACTTCCTTGAATGTGTCATTTGGAGCCAACCTGTATAGCCTGTCAGTACACAGAGGTCAACAGCATATAGTCAGTTACAGCTAGTCCTCGGGTTATGAACAAAATCCCTTCCTAGGTCTGTCTTTAAGTTGAATTTTTATGTAAGTCATAACAGGTCCACAGAGTTCTTGTTTAGCATGTTAGTCAAATGTTTGTCTTAGTATATAGCATACATTTTACCTTTCTATGGATATGAAGCACATAAGAAACACTTCCAAACCAAGCCATGTTTTCGTGAGCAGCAGAAAATAGGGTGTGTGTTGGTTATTACGAACCATTGTAGTTAACTCAAATTTTTAATGTAATAGGCTTTATGGCAGCCCGTTCTCGTGTTGTCCGTAAATCAGACGTTTGGAACTCAAGGACTGCCTGTGTTAAGGATAACAATCCAAAGAAGTGTATTTGTAAGAGTATTTCTCAGGTGCAGCCTTCTATTGAGTGGAAGTTGCAAAGAACACAAAAACTGTCATAGTTTTGAAATTCTAAGATGCATTTGCCTCATTTAGGTCAACTTCTACCACCTAATAAATCGCAATTTTAGTATGTTAAATGGTGTTTAGTAGCCTGACAGAATTAATTAGCTTCCAAAGTATTTAACTTATTCTTACTGAGTGGCTTATTGGAAGAATCTTGCTGATTATGGAGTATAGCACAAATACATTACTATTATTTATAAAACTAATTATGTGATAATTATTTTATGATTTGACATCAGCTTGTGTGTTCTAAAGACATAACATGCTAAATTAATTCTTGCTGAGCAGCAGGCTGCCATTTAGTGCCCCAAAAGGAGTAATTTACTGATACCTGATGCCTTAAGAATCCCGTATCTCATGGGGATAAACACTTGATCCTTGAAATATTTTTCTTATCACTGTTTATGATGGTGTTATGCCTAGTGTTTTAAAAGGGAAGCATAGAATTATAGCTCTATGCTTCAGTGTGTCACTCCCATTATTCCCCTTTTTCACACTGCTTTTATATTTCATGTAAAAATCTCATCTGTCTTTTGCATTGTTCTATATTTCATGTGGAAACCCCTGGTGGTGTAGTGGTTAAGTGCTACGGCAGCAGTTCGAATCCACCAGGAGCTCCTTGGAAACTCTATGGGGCAGTTCTACCCTGTCCTATAGGGTCGCTATGAGTTGGCATCAACTCATCGGCAATGGGTTTTTTTTTTTTTTTGGTTTATATTTCATGTCGTTTTGGATAGTTAGATTTTAACCTATTTAAACATGTTTTTCTCTTCTAATTATTTCTATTAGACACAAATATAGGAAAAATAAAAACCATGTGTAATTTGGCTTTTTTTTTTGTTTCTTCCCTGTCATTTGACTTTTTTTTAAATTTTAAGTACTCAGACATTAAAAAAAAAAACTAGAACTATATCTTTATCTCCTATTAATCTGTGGTTCCCTTATTTTATATTTAAAATCATGTATAACTCAAGTACTATGTCTTAAATAATTTAGAAATTACAATTAAACTATTTTGGCATTATTACATATAATCTAGTGTTGTTATGGTATAGGAAATTCATATTTGCTAGATAAACACAAGACATGCAGTGTGTGCTCTTGTATGTCTATCAGTATTGAAGTTGCTCCCTCTTGACTTTAACCACAATGCTTAACTACACCTTAGACCCTAAATTGTACTTGACGTTAGTGCTGGTCAGTAGTCAATGGCTGAATATTGAGTAAATCTGAAGTTTTCTTTGGTAAAAGATATTTACATTAAGTATGTTTCTTCTTTGTTCCTGTGTGAAATATTCTCCTGTTTGGGACCTAAACACCGTCAGATAGATTGGATTCTCTCTCCTTTTCTTTAAGCTTTATCATGATGACACAAACTGAATGCCTGGTAAGAAATATATACTATTGGTTAGTTCCTTTTTTAAAATAATTGTTTGCAGAGTGAACACTAGGCATTTTATAGAGTACAAAGGATATGAATGTTTAGAAAGGATTCCTACCTTCAAGAAATCCATTATCAAGCAGCAGTGGCAGATACATGGACAGTTGAGTATGATTGGTGAAATGACATAGGCAAGTTTCAGGTACAGCACAGAAAGCTGTGAACAATTTGATGGGATTTTATAAGGTATTAAAGTTTTATATGATCTTTCTGTGCTTAGAGTCCATGTAAGATTGTCAGACTCCAAATTGTATTTGATGTTTTGTAAGTTAGAATGATTTCTAAATTTTGTATAATAGCATTGTTGTTTTTTTTTTTATTTCAAACAAAATATTAATCCAAAATTTTTACAAATGGCCACTGTGTACAAACCTTCCTGATCAAACCATCTCTGAACTTGCTCTGATGTGTAACAGTTAGTTTTAACTATACTTTCCAAATCCATGTTATAACATTGATCCTGAAGGCTGTATTCTAACATCTGTCTGTTACATCACAAACGCTGAAAAAAAAAGACATAGATTTCAGAATTTAGTGAACTATTTTTCTTTTTTTTGTGCACAAAACCGCCCTCTCCTTTCTTATGGGAATAGTTCCTTCTACTAGGTTCTGATCCTACCCTTATTCCACTGTGTGGTTCTAGCAAAATCTTCCATATTTTACTGTGATCATACTAGCTACAAGCTCTTGGTCCAAGAGAAGGTACAGGATTTGATGTAAGCTAAAACATATTCCTGTAATTTGTCAAACTCAGTTCTTCTAAAGCCTTAAGTGGTAGAAATATTAAAATATACATCTGGTCTGCTGGGTAGGCCTGCAGATTCCTTGTGTAAACTGTAAACCATATTTTAACCATGATTCCCTTATTACCTGGGCCCTGTAAGCCCCTACTCTAAGAAGGTGATGGGCTGATGATGATGCCTGTGTTTCCAGATTAGTAATGTCAATGTCCAGCAGTCCTCAGAATACCTTGGTATTGCCTTTTCTTCAGTGCACAGTTGTCCATGTAAATACCCAAGGGTCCTTTTGAGGAAGAATCATCAAGGTATGTACTTGCCACAGAGTTTCATGTTCTTTCTCCTAAGGACCTGGACACCTTTTCAGTCAATGAGCTCCAGATCCGAAAATTGGTTCAAGTCTCTTAACTAAACAAGGGATTGCAATTTTCTACTGGAGCAATCACCCTCATCAGCCTGGCCTTCCATCCTTTTAATTCTTTCTTCTTTTTAGGGGGTTAAAAGCAGCAGCCCTGGTGGTGCAGAGGTTAAGAGCTCTGCTGCTAGCCAAAATAAGCCTTCAGCTGCTAACCAAAAGGTCAGCAGTTCAAATCCACCAGCTGCTCCTTGGAAACCCTATGGGGGAAGTTCTACTTTGTTTTATAGGATCCCTGTGAGTAGGAATTGACTCAATGGCAACTGGTTTGGTTTTGGTTTTATACATATTAAGCAGCTTTCATGTTGGCTGTTTCTTAATTTTGCCCATCCTCATGCCATGATTTGCTGGGGGGTAGGGGGAGGGAGCCAGAGGAGGCAGAGAGTGTCTTTGAACCTCGATACAGGTCTTATCCCATGGAAGACAGAAAGAAAGAAGGAGGGTTGGGTAGGAAGAGTCTCAGACTGTAACACAGATCTAAAAAAGATTCAGCCATGCTGACTAGCTGTCTTGGAGCTAAAGTTTCCCATCAGAGGGGTCTTGTGTTTTAAAAGGTCGTGTCTCTATTAGTATATCTTGTTGCTGTTAGTTATTATGCACAAACAGCCTTTGGGAAGTGTGACTTCAACACTAACATGGTGGTGGATTTGGAGCACATCGGTGGGGTTCCCTCTGTTATTACTTTACACAGCAGGAGATCTGAGAGAGCCATTTTCATTGCTGCCACAGCTACATCTACATCATTTCAACATCATCACAGAGTAGGTGCTACCCAAATATTTGGATGAATAAACAGATGATGATTGTTTAAAATATTTTGAGTTTTTCTTTGATCATTTCTTCTTGACCTCTCTTTCTTGTTTTGAAATGATAGGTAACATTAAGCTAAGAATCAGTCTGAATTCCTGAGATGTGGGAAGTCTAGTAACTCCCCCAGGTAAATATGAACTTGATTCATAACAAATCCACCCAGCAAATAGTCTGGTCACCAAACACAATGGAAAAAATAGAAGTCTGAATTATCTCACCTGTGCAACCTGTGTAGTGTTCCCACGTACCTAACAACTTTGAACACAGCACTCTGTAGTTCATAAGATGCAGTACATTTGGGGTTAGTTCTGCTCAGATACAAATCATACTTTTGTCATTTTCTGTGTACCTGTAGACAGAAATTTATTTCTCCAGTCCCAATTTAATATAAAATGCCTAGCATAAGGATTTTTTTTTGGGGGGGGGGAAGGATTTTATGGGATCAAATGGAGAATCTGGCAGATGTTCAGTTTTTATTACTTTATTGATTGGTGGACTCAACATTTTGCTACAAACTTGAGTATTACACTGAAGCTAACTGAATTCACTTATTATGTGTCTAGCTTTATATGAAAAGCTATATTAATACAACACACATAAGAATATATAGTAATATTTAATGCATTATATTAACAGCATAAAACATTAATTTAGCACTGCATGTCAAGTCTGGCTGTACAACAGAATAATTGTAGGATATTTTTGAATATCCAGGTTCTTAGATTCTACCTCATATCTAATGAATTAGAACCTCATAGTGTGTAATAAAGCACAACTTTGTACTGTAGTGTGATAACCAACCTCATAGTATATTTAGATAAGTGAAGTAAAGTATTATTAAATGATTCCATTCACAATAATAAAGTAACAACTTTAAAGTGTTAAAAAAAAAAAAAAAAGACATCACTTTCATGACTAAGGTGGACCTGACACAAGCCGTGATATTTTTAATCACCTCATATGTATGTGAAAGCTGCATAATGAATACGGAAGACCAAAGAAGAATTGACATATATGAATTTTGGTGTTGGTGAATAATATTGAATATACCATGGATTGACAGAAGAATGAACAAATCCATCTTGGTATATGTACAGCAAGAATGTTCCTTAGAAGCAAGGATAGTGAGACTTTGTCTAGCTGACTTTGGACATGGTATAGGGAAGGGCCAATCCCTAGAGAAGGACATTATTCTTGGTAAAATGTAAAGTCAGCAAAAAAGAGGGAAACCCTCAAAGGGATGGATTGACATAGGGGCTGCAACAATGGGCTCAAGCATAATAATGATTGTGAGAATGGCCCAGGAACAGTCAATGTTTTGTTCTGTTATATACAGGGTCTCTATGAGTTGGAACCCACATGACAGCATCTAACAACAAAAATAACTTTAAATGTTATTGAGGTCCAGTTGTTTATTTCCTGGTTATCAAGCCCTCAAACACAAGATATTACCTCTGAATAAAAAAGGGAAATGTATTTATAGTAATTATCTATTGTTGTGTAGCATATCTCCCCAAAAGTGAAAGATTTAATACAACAAACATTTGCTATCTCACATTTTCTAAGGCTCAGGAACCTAGAAGCAGCTTATCTGGGTGTCACTGGGTTGGGTATCAAGAGGCTGGTCATGGCCGAAGTCATAACAAAATCAACTGAGAAGTGGAGAAGGCATCCACTTCCAAGTTCACTCTTGGCTGTTGGCAGGTATCAGGTCCTCATCTGCTGTTGGCTACAGACATAGGTTCGTTAACACACAGTCCTATTTATAGTACAGTTCACAATACGGCAGCCAGGTTTCTTCTGAAGGAGTGAGTGAACTAGGAAGACTCAAGTCAGAAGTTACAATTTTCTGTGGCTTAACTTCAGAAGAGATATTTCATAACTTTTGCCATATTCAGTTTGTTAGAAGTGAGTCAACAAGTTAAGCTTTTACTGAGGAAGAGGAACTTATACAAAGATGGGAATACCATGAGGCAAGGATAACCATTTTAGAGGCTTCCCATCACAGTGTTAAACTATGATTTCAATATCACATGTCTTCCTCTCCACTCCCATTCACGCTAATGGTAGCAATCACTTCACTCAGTTCTTCAATCTTTTCACAGACATTTATTGAGGTCTATTTCTTAAGACATAAACCCATTATGATTGTATGCACCTCAGAGAAAAGGTCCATATCTTTCCTATTTATCCTATTATTACCAGAGTAATAATGAGTTTATATGTCTCAAAAACATAAAATGACTAATTAGTTGATCTCTCAAAAAAGTTGTAAACACAGTGACTTTCTGTTTATCACATTGCGTGAACATATACCTGAGACCTGATTATTTCAGATCTGTTTTCAAGGAAGTCATACTATTGGACTCTAGTATATCAGCTCTAATAACACTCTGAATTCAGTTTGGTATAGCTATAGGTTGACATTTAAATAGACTTTCTAAACAAGGCCATTTTCTCTTGTTTGTTTTTATTCAGCCAGGTATTTTATAACCAACTAGTCTGCCAGAACTGATGGTACTAAAGGAAGAAGTCCAAGCTGCATTGAAGATACTGGTGAAAACCAAGGCTCCGGGAATTGATGGAATGCAGATTGAGATGTTTCAACAAACACACGCACCACTGAAAGTGTTCACACCTCTATGCCAAGAAATTTGGAGGACAGCTACCTAGCCAATTGACTGGTAAGGTTCCATATTTATGCTTATTCCTAAGAAAGATGATGCAACCAAATGTGGAAATTTTCTAACAATGTCATTAATATCACACACAAGTAAAGTTTTGCTGAAGAGCATTCAAAAGCAGCAGCAGCAGTATACCCACAGGGAACTGCCAGAAATTCAAGCCAGATTTGGAAGAGGACATGGAACCAGGGATACTATTGCTGATGTCAGATGTTTACCTGTGTTTTATTGACTATGCTTAGGCATTTGGCCTCGTGAATCATAACGAATTATGGATAATATTGCAGAGAATGGGAATTTCAGAATATTTAATGTGCTTATGAGGAATCTATACATGGATCAAGAGGCAGTCATTCGAACAGGGCAAGAGAATACTGTATGGTTTAAAGTCAGGAAAGCTGTGCATCAGAGTTGTGTCCTTTAATCATACCTATTCAATCTGTATGCTGAGCAAATAATACAAGAAGTGGGACTACATGAAGAAGAAGGGGCATCAGGATCGGAGGAAGACTCATTAACAACTTGCGTTATGCAGATAATACAACCTTGCTTGCTGAAAGTGAAGAAGACTAGAAGCACTTACTGATGAAGATCAAAGACCACAGTCTTCAGTATGGATTATGCCTCAACATCAAGAAAACAAAACTTCTCACAACTGGACCAATAAGCAACATTATGATAAATGGAGAAAAGATTGAGGTTATCAAGGATGTCATTTTATTTGGATCCAGAATCAACACCCATAGAAGCAGCAGTCAAGAAATCAACAGATGCATTGCATTGGGAAAATCTGCTGCAAGACCTCTTTAAAGTGTTATAAAACAAAGAAGTCACACTGAGGACTAAAATGACCCAAGTCATGGTGTTTCCAATCACACCCTATGCTTGTGAAAGCTGGACAATAATAAGGAAGACCAAAGAAGAATTGATACCTTTGAATTGCATTGCTGGTGAAGAATATTGAATATATCACAGACTCCAAAAGAATGAACAAGTTTGTCTTGGAAGGAGTACAACCAGAATGCTCCTAGGAAGCAAGGATGGTGAGAGTGCATCTCACATAATTTGGACATGTTGTCAGAAAGGATCAATTCCTGGAGAAGGACATCATGCTTGGTAAAGTAGAGGGGCAGCGAAAAAGAGGAAGACCCTTGACGAGATGGATTGACATAGTGGCTGCAACAATGGGCTGAAGCATAGCAACAATTGTGAGTGTGGAGCAGGACCGGGCAGTGTTTCATTCTGTTGTGCATAAGGTCGCTATGAGTTGGAACAGTGTGTCACTATTCCAAAATTAAAAAAAAATTCAAGGAATTTTTTATGTACAGTAGAATATTACTCTCATAAGTTATAATATGAGGCTTTCATAAATAACATATAAGACGAATAACACAATAACAAAAACAAAGAGAAATGCATAAGTGTAAACGAGAAGGACTAGTTGGGCAAGAGGAAAATCAGAAGTTATATCCTATAAACAAGTTAAAAAGTATTTAAGAAGTAGGGAGATGTCAACTGTGTGTTATATTTCCCTACTTCTTAAATAAATCATAAAATATTTTACTACTTAGTACATCATATGTGACATGATTATAGCTCATGTATGGTGGAGCTAATATTTGACTACTGACCTCGGCAACATGGAGAGCATTGGTGGGATACTTGATCTGTGGGAGTTCCATACTGATTGAGAGAAAATGGAGACAGAATACATAGACATCTTCTTGGACATTGCTATAAATGGAAGCAGAGAGTTGATATAATAGCTAAAGTAGGATCTGGAGTCAAATGAGACTTTTTAAGATAGGAGAAATTGCAACAGGCAATTGTGTCTTCTTTGAGGTGAGAGACAGTGAGAGAAAGAAAGAGAGAGGAAGCTTTGATTTTCAATCTAGAATGATGAACTTTGCTTTTTCTACATACCGACTCAAATGAGATTGTACCTTTGTCCCAGAGACACAAGGCCTCATGGCAAAAGATGGCTGCATGAGAACACAATTTATAAAATGAGTACACTGATTTAATATTTCCAAAATATTATTCCTTTCATATTAACACTGTCATAACAAATTTATATCCAATTATTCCACTATAAACACTAGCCAAGAGGAGCCACTTTTTCTTTGTATTAGCCTGACAATATTATCTTCTATAATTTGTTCTGCAAAGAGGAGTTGTGTTTGTCTTTTAAATTCATCATTTTTTCTATTTAAGAGATCATAAGTCCCTCCCCCAGTAGAAAGGAAGAATTATTTGATATATTTTGTGAATTTTCTTTATATTCATTTTATTACTAGTTCAAAAAATCTTTTACATGTAAATACTGAACAATGTAAAAGATTTTTTGAACTAGCAATGAAATGAATATAAAGAAAATTCACAAAGTATATCAAATAATTCTTTATTACAGACATGATTCTAAGTACTTTGCATGCACTCTCTTTTTTGTCTTTAATTTATGCACATATAGATATTGATACATAATAGATTACATGTTAGACAGACAGATTAAAAATTATATATGAATTTATTTGGTTATAATATTCAAAACATTTTAAGAGTATGTTTCAAAGATATAACTTTGATGGAATTTCTAAGCTTTAAAAATGAGATTTGATAAGTTCATGAATATAAATCAATATTCTTTCCCAAATTAAAGTTCATGAGAAAAATGATTTGATCAACTCCTACGGCTGATAGGTTTACATTTTCCTTTGTTTAAGCTTGAGATTCCAAGTAGAGTGATTTTTGTGTGTGTGTGTGTGATCAGCGGATAGAGGTAGTGCTAGAGGCATTCTTAGAAGGATTCCTAGTGGTCTTTGTCTAAGGCTCAGCAAGGATTCAGGTTCCTGGTCATGCAGGTCAAGAGTAGCAGATCTCCTATTACTCTTCAGCTCAGACATTCTCTTATTTTAGAGAAGAAGTATGGGTATGTTAGAGAGTGGGAACAGAGAGGTAAGTTGATTTAATAGGGTCCTATGTAGTGTATTCTTTCATAAGGAAGGAAATAATGAGCTTGGTTTTGTTTTTGAATTGTAATGTCAGAGTAAAGGCTTGCTGATCCAGCAACACAGATGGATTATAATGTAAGGACAGTAATTTTTTATGTCCACTTGTTTAGGGCACTAGTGAGAAAGGGGGGGAAAGCTCTTCATTGTAGACAGCTTATTGCAGATTCCTGGGGGGTGCCAGTTCCCTTTTAGGAGGAATTATTTGTAAAGCTGAAAGCTCCTAAAAGGAGCCAGAATTGATTACAGTGGTGGGAATGCTGAATATGCCTTAACTCCTGTGGTATGAGGAGTGTAGCTGCAATCATCTTCTACTGTAATTTAAGGTGGGACAACCAAAAATATGACAAGGGCTAGGACATAGAAGAGAAGGTCAGACATCATTCATTTTTCAGGATTAATCTTATTTTGGCTCCATAGGCAAATATATCTGTCAATGATCTAGCTTCTCTCATCCTCAAGGTCTCATAATATAGCTTATATTTTCTAAAAGCAAATAATGATATTTACTTTTATAAATGAATTAAAGGCTTCACAGGGAGCTGTCTGCATTGTTCTTAATTTTGAAAGGTGATGTAAAAAGAGGGAACAAATGAGCTTATTGTAGACAAGACTTGAATTGCATGAGAATATCATATGTGCTACACTAGTCTGTACCAAATATTAGTATGCATAAGATTCATTTGGAGAGTTTTTTTAAGAATGTAGTTTCTTAGGCCTTCAGGTTGCAATAATCCAAAGAATTGCTCAGAACTTCAAATTTTTAACAAGATTTCCCAGTGAATTCTAAAATAGGAACTCTTCAGAGCAAATGTTTAAGAACCATAGTTGAAGACCATAGCATGGCATTAAAGTTATTAAATGTCTAGTGTTGTCCTTCTGTGGTTCACTCATGAAAATAGCAGTGGTATTCTTTTTATGAGGCCAAAATTAGGCTCTTAGGAGCACTCCATCAACAATTTAATATAAACAAAAATATACATGAAGAAAACACTTCAGTAGAATAATTTGACTTTGTCTTTACTTAGGATATTGACCATATACTTCTAAATTGATGGATGCTCTGATGAAGATGGAAGTGGTGTAAAGAGAAAACAGCCTTTTTGTTTAGACCAGGGGAAGCTTATGTCTCATTTACGCCTGGTCTACTCAACATTCAACTTGGTCTTCCAAGAGACAAGGGCACTCACTATCTTCTCTCAAGGATGTAAAGAGTCTTGTTATAGAGATATTTAATGTAGAAATATTCAATGATGCTTTTTTATATAATTAAAAAAATGTTAATCCCCCACTAAAATGCTGCAAAGGGAATCTGGATTTTAACTTCTCTACCATCCTGATTTTTTTTTTTTTTTTTTGGTACCATTCTGATTGGAGCCCTGGAGGCACAGTGATTAAGTGTTTGACTGCTAACCAAAAGGTAGGGAGTATGAATCCATCAGCTGCTCCTTGGAACACTATAGGGCACTTTTACTCTGTCCTGTAGGATCCCTATGAGTCAGAATCGACTCGACAGCAATGGGTTTGGTTTGGGTTGGGTTACCACTCTTATTAACTACTTCCATGGCAAAAATTAGATGTAACTGGCATTTTAATGCTCCCATTTTATGGTGGAAAAGGCAGAGTTTTACAGTTTTAAACAATGCAGTATTTATCAGGAACAAATAATGCAAATAGTAATTTATTCTATAATATGACATTTAAAAATAATGGAGAACCAATAAAATGCATTTATTATATGCAATGGCATTTTAAATTAGTAGGAAAAAAAACAGTTTCCATGGAATCAATTCCAACTCATGGTGACCCCATAAGTGTCAGAATAGAACTGGGTGCTATAGGGTTTCCAATGGCTGGTTTTTTTAGAAGTAGATTACCAGATTTACTGGTGCTTTTGGGTGGACTGAAACCTCCAACCTTTAGGTTAGCAGCTGAGGCTATTAACTGTACCACCTAGGGACTTTAGAATAAAGAAGTATATATATATATATATATATATATATATTCCAACCCTAAAAGAAAAATGGTGAATGAGATATATCTCATCCGTGAATGTTGTACTACCGTTATTAATATTAGTAGTGTTGTTAGTGGATATGGAGGTAGTAGTAATGAAATTAGGAATATTAAAAAATTATGGGCATTATGATAAATCTGGAGTTGTGGAAATTGGTGTGTTAACCAGGGTTGGTAGCTCTGGATTCTCAGCATATAATAGCTAGGAACAAAATATGACTAAAACTTTAAAGAACCTACAGTTCAATTGTATATATAAAATGTGACTTGTGGATTATGAGAGATTTCCCAAATCAATTAGTATTTAACTTGTATAGGTCAAAAATGAACCTATATTTTCATAGGAAAAAAATTATGTATGTTTGGCATGAATTTTTAGCATGACTTTGGAAGCTTCTTGATTTATATTGCTTTATATTTATATTTGAATTAGTCTATGTGAAAATATGTCAGTTATTTGTAAAATGTTCAACTCAAATGTTTACCTTTTTTCCTTCACGTAATTTTGATGCATTTTTTGAGTTATTTAGGCATTTGAGATAGAATTAGTAATTTTTTTAAAATTGTGCTTTAGTAGAAAGTTTACAGTACAAATTAGCTTTTCATTAAACAATAAATACACATATTGTTTTGTGACATTAGTTGCCAATCCCACAATTTGTTAATAATCTTCCCTTTTCGACCTTGGCTTTCCCATTTCCATTCATCCAGCTTTTCTGTCCCTTCCTGTTTCTAGTCTTTGTTTTGGGACTGGCGTACCCATTTAGTCTCATATACATGGTTGAACTACATGTGTTATTGTTTGTTTTAAAGTCCTTTCTAATCTTTGGCTGAAGGGTAAACTTCAGTACTGAGTTAAAAGGGTGTCTCGTGGCCATATTCCCAGGGTTTCTCCAAGTCTCTGTCAAACCAGTAAGTCTGATGTTTTTTTGTGAGTTTGAATTTTGTTCTACATTTTTTTTTCCTGCTCTGTCCAGGGCCCTCTATTGTGATTCCCGCCAGAGTAGTCAGTGGTAGTAATCGGGCACCATCTTGTTGTGCTGGACTCAGTCTGGTGGAGGCTATGGTAGTTGTGGTCCCTTAGTCCCTTGGAATAGTATTTTCCTTGTGTCTTTGATTTTCTTCTCTCTCCATTGCTCCAGATGGGGTGGGACCAGTAGATGCAATTTAGATGACAGCTCACAAGCTTTTAAAACCCCAGGTGATACTCATCAAGTAGGATGTAGAACATTTTCTTTATAAACTAGTTACGCCAATTAAGCTAGATGTCCCCTGAGACAAGGGTCCCCGGCCCTCAGCCCAGTAGGTTGGTCCTTCAAGGATTTTTGATGTGCCTATGAAGCTTCTATGACTTTTCCTTGGTCAAGTAGTGCCAACTCCCCAGAATTAGTAATTATTGACATTAAAGTCAATAATATTATTACTGAATGGGTTTTAGAGATGAAATTCTTTCAATTAAAGAAAAAAAAATGTGATACGTGAAACTAAAAATGAGCTTCTCTTATGACCATAAGTACATTAGAGTTAAATCCAAGTAGACAGTATAAAATTTATCCAAACAATGTTTTAAAAATTCTAACAGGAACTGGATGAATGGACACATGAACCCAGGGTAGAAAGGTAGAGTGTGCTATCACATTGCAGGGATTGCAGCCAACGTCACAAAACAATACGTGTACAAATTTTTGAAAGTTAAATTTACTTCAGTTGTAAACTTTCACCTAAAGCACAATAAAAAAAAAAAAAAAAATCTTACAGGATTTGCCCCCCTGTTTGTCAATTAACTAACCGTTGATCAGAAGAAAATCTGTTTTTCAATCCTTGTTTTATTTTCACTTGTTATCTGCCCACCTTTCTGCTGTTGCCTGAAGGCTTATTAGTGTTTTCACTTAGAGCAGCTCCCTTGCCCTCTAAATCCTTAATCCATCTCCCACTGTCTGTGATTATTGACGACATGGCTTCACAGGATGGATAGTCTATCAGCACTTTTCACCTAAACTGAAAAAGGAGGCAGACTTGCTACTGCACAATAGCAAGTATGCAAAAAATCCATAATTTTAACACTTCCCTTTTCTCGTTTTTACCTAGTTTTCTTCAATTCATCTAGTTATGCTTGTTTATATCACTATTTTATTTTAATTAATGTCTTTATTATATAGTTTAATGATTGATTTTTTTTCTGTAATAAAGCTCAGCAGCGTTTCTTAATATGATTTAGATAAGGATGTTTTATTGAACCAGATGGATAAACATAAAAACGTTTTTAATTAGCTGATTTTATAAACTGGGGAGCACAGTAGTAACTAGTGTACTATTAAAATAGTTAACAAATATGACTTTAAAAAATAAAAGTTCTAATGTATAAATATTATTAATCCCTTACATGACAATTTTTTATAATAGTTTGATAAGATCTTTATGGATGTTGACATTTATGAACTACATAATCTACCTTAGTCAAACAAAACTGAAGTTTAATAAGGAAATACTTCCATGATACTGTTTAAAACATTTTATTCTGTTGTAGACACCGTATTGACTGACACTATAATTCCACAAAATGCTTTAACATTAAAACATATGGATTGTGACTCATTAAGGGACGGGCAGTGAATTAGAAATAATGTATAGCCATAATTGACTCTTGAGTTAAAATACTCTACTAGAATCTCAGCTATGTCTTCAATGTGTTTTTGATGAGATTGAAAAAGAAAAAAAAAAAGCCTATTAGCTTTAAATTGACTTTTGGGGGGTACATAATGTCTGTGATTGAATTGTCCATATCCTGGAATTCTTGTCTTTTATGCTTCTATAACTTATTATAGTAATATTTTAAAATGTATAGTCACTTTTCATGGTTAATATGCATTTTGAGCATTCATTTGCTTTAAATATATTTTATAAACACACATCAATCCACTTTACAGTCATCTTCCAAAGAAATTTTAAATTATCAGTTTATAGCAGCTAATTAAGGACTAAATATTGTTAGTTTAGAAAAGAATTATGCTTACATCAATGGTTCCTCCAAAAATGTAGCTATATCCTAAATTACAAATAATTTTCTGAAAAGATATTTGGGAACTTTACCCACAATTAACTCTATGATTTCTGCTTTTGTTTCTTTATTAAAATGGTTTCCCATGAATTTGTCAAATGCCTGAGTTTTCCATTCTGTTTATATAAAAGGATATTCAAACACAGAAGCTTATTTTTTTAGCTATACTGAAAAAGTTTGGATACACCACATGATTTAGTCAATAATAATCAGTCCCAGCACAATTAAAACTCCAGAATTTTTTTAATCGGTCCCAGCGCAATTAAAACTCCAGAATTAGTTTCTGTGAAACACATTTTGCCATACAGAATTTGAGCTGATAGTATTCAGGTAGCAAATATATGCTTACTTAGTAAGTACAAGAAAAAATGTGAAGAAAAATGATTTACATGAGTTGAAAATTCTAGGTTAATTTTAGTGCAATTTAAGATTTCTGAAATGCCATTCTGTATGTTGAAGACATTCATTCTCCTCATGTTGTATGTATCTCACTTCCATTACATATTAAGGCCCTTGCATACATATTCTATAAAAGATTATTTTTAAAAGATAAAATAGAACATACTTCAGGACTACTTAAAGATTTTTAGAGAAAACACAGAATTAGTGTAATCTACTTTTCAAATTGACTCGTTTTTTTTAAAGCACTACTTACTGGATTTCAAATTCATGTTTAAAAAATCTTGAATAGAATCATCTATCTTTTTCTCAAAAATTTAAAATAGGTACTTTTAAATAAATAGCAATCCCGATAAGGTTTGCTTACTAGTGATATTTTTATTTCTACTAACAAACACATTCATGATTAGATTTTCAAATAAGTGATTTTTTTTTTTTCTTCTTGGTGTAAGAAACATAATTAAAAGCAAATTACTGCCCTGGGCCTGCTATTCGGAGAGCCTTCTGAATCATTGTTGGTCCTCAGAGCATCATTTTTGCTCTTCGATATCTCCACTGAGTATTTTGCCATAATCAATTATAGCCTACACACCAAGATTTCTCTACCATTTCAAATCTCTGTGGTAACACCATGAGATCATTGCCATTTGTTGCCCCCAAAACACTCAGTAATTTCTGTTATTTTATTGTGCCATAAACTTCAACTGGTTTACTTGCCCTTGTGAAAATATTTCTTGTGATTCTTTACCCTGGGTCTAAAAAAAAAGAAGCCATAAATCTCTTATCAGCTTTCTATGTATAAATGAGCTTTGAAAGCACAACTGGGATTTGGATTAGTTTTTCCCTTGACTTCAAGCCACTAACATTATGTGTTTTGAAGGGGTTCTTAAACCTGGTCAAGTCACATATTACATTTTGCTATTGCTAAGTATGAACAGATTTGTGTCTCTAAACTCACTGAGACACACACAGACCCTAAGCAAGAAGTGTCAATGTTTAAACTTTTTTGCCTCTTCCCACATTATGACTGCTGAAGGTAAAACTTCTAAAATTAAAAAAAGAAGAAAAAATGGGAAGGGGGGAAGGAAAAAATCTATATATTACTTAGAGGAAACGGGATCTAGTTATACAATTCTAGATCTCTTTTAAAACTTCGTATTATAAAGATATTTTAAGGCACTCATTCTAGAGATACATAATGTTTCTAACCAATCTATATTTTGCATTTTAAATTTGTCAGATAATGGTTTTCCTTCTCAATGTATACAGTCTATGTCAAGAGTATTCAACTGAGCCAAGCATCAAATGTAAGTAGCATAATTCAGTTATAATCTCACAAGGTGAAAACCCCTTTAATTAGGTACTATTATTGTCTTCATTTGATAGCTGAGGAAACTGAATTTCCAGCCTAAACTCACCCAGGAATGTAATATCTGGGCTGTTTATCCTTAGTGGGCACTGGACCAGAACTGGAGTTTGTTGTAGCTCACTGAGTTCAGCCTCCTTTATCTGAACTTTGGGTATAGCCCTAGCACCCTTCAGACATTACCTGAGCATAATTCATTTGAACTACAGGAGAAATGCATGCCTGTAAGGATGCTGAGACAATCAGAAAAGATCTGAAGGTGCAAGGCTAAAATATTCATAGAAAAGTAGGCTGACAAAAGGAGGATGGATTTTGATTGGAGCTTGCCTTCATCAATAATTTTTTTGTTATGTGAGTTTATAAATGCTTTTCCTTTTCAAATCACCTTGGATTGGGGTTATGTGATGCTTGGACTAATGGCGTCCTAAAGGATACAACCGGAAGTGATCACTTTTAAAATAAACAACATAAAGCAAGAGTGAATGAAGTGTTTTATGAGGGAAAGAACACTGAATCTGTACTGAAGAAAGACTGGGTTTGATATCCAACTCCATCATTTAATACTGTAAAGTTAGTCACTTAAACCCTAAATCCTAGTGTTTTGTTTTTTGGTGTTTTGTTTTGTTTGTTTGTTGTCATTTTAAAGACAGACGAAAACTAAATATAAGATTTTTTCCAAAGATAATTTTGGACTTTATGAGTGAATGAACATACTATAGTGTCTGATGCATATTTGGAACTAAATAAATCATCATTTAAAGGTGAAAATCTTCTGTTATTACTTTTATTGCAATGATAATAAAATATGTTTCTAAAATCATGTCAAATATTTTCTTTTATGAGAAAATGGGCTTTATGTTTTAATGTAACATATTAAATACTGCTAAGAAAAATTTCCACGTAAGAAAAATCAAATAGATTTGTTAAAGGTGTCCCTTTAGTCATTAGAAGATAATGAACAAATGAAAACAATTTATTAGTGTTCACGCTAACACCCTGATGGCTTTGGAAAACACCCTGATAGCTTTGAACTGCAGAGAAGGGAATATTGTAAGACAGAACATTGTCAAGGGAAATCTAAAACTGAGCTCTATTACCAATGATATTTCCATTTCTTTTGTAAGCTGCAATTGCATACATTAAATTCATAGTAGAGATCTATATTTAAATATAAATTACCAAATAATCTAAAATAAGAACAATTACCAGAAGGTATGTTCAATATATTGTCTACCCTTTTGTTCCTGAACTTTTAATGAGATTTCCTTGGGGGCATGATAGACATTTTCTGAGTTTGTGAGGAGTGCCAGAATAGATGAATATGTGCTTAGCATTGCAGTGGAAGAGAATAAGATCATAGCCACTTATATCTCCCCAGGTTGAGAAAAGCCATATGGGAATCCTGAAACTACCTTGGTCTAGAATGAATACATGCAATTGTACATGTACTAACATAATACCCATTCCTCAGTTTATTTCTTTATAAGTTAGGTTAATGGCATTTAGCAGAACTGTCAAGATTAAAAAGCATAGCAAGAATTTGAGCAGAGTTACTGGCATAATTTAAGTATCATTAAATATTTGTCCTATCGTCTTTCTCTCTCTTTGTTGGTATTTTTGTTGTTGTTTGATTACCTTCAGTGACCTGATAACGTGGAAGCCCCATTTTCTGAGCTTGCAATACTCATTCTTCGCAATGGTATACCTGGCTTCATGGCATTGTGTTCTCGCTCTGGCCATAATAGGGTTATGTTGTTAAAGTCTAGAACATTAACTCTCATAGCTGGCACACTTAGAATCACATGAAGAACTTACTAAATATTTCCATACCAAGCATTCTGATTCAGTAGCTGTGCAGAGAGAGCAAAGAATCTGTGTTTTAATAAGTACTCTAGACAACACTAAAAAAGAAAAAGTTTCAGCTGGTGTTTATAAAGAAGTCCTAGAATATTTTCACTATAATCCAGGCCGTAGTATAATGGGTTAGGAAAAAACACTAGAGACATAAATACATAAAATCAGGGAAGCTAGTGAGTATCTTCCTCTTTGGAGACTATGAGGATAACCATCCATTAGCAGGGTTAGTAGGTCAAGCCAACCAAAAAATTATGGACGTCTTCGAAAAAAAGGCTTTAGGTTTTGGGGGTGAGCTTTGCCACCACTTATTTCAGTTTGTTGCACCACTAGTTATAATTCTCCATACATTGTGTACTAACTAGAGCATTGCCTACTCATTGGTCTTGAGTATCCTGCCATTCGGGGCCCTGGTGGCACACAGGTTAAGAGGTTGGCTGTTAACCAAAAGGTTAGCAGTTAAAATTCTGCCATTCAGTCATGTTTCTGGCATATCACTTTTGTTTTTACTTTCCCATGCTATACTGCACCCTATCTCTTATTCTATGAGTTGTATTGCCTTCTTTCCTGTCTTGGACTTCTACTCACTCTCCAGTATACAGATAAAATACCATATACTTTGTGATTTTCTCAAATTTTTCACAGATTTAGCACATATATATTATATAGAGAGACAGATAAAGATATAGGTAGATTAGATGATAGATGATAGATAGATAAAGATAGATGATAGACAGGTAGATAGATGATAGATAGATGATAGATGATAGATAGATAGATGATAGATGATAGATAGATAGATATAGATAGATATAGATAGATGACAGATAGACAGATAGATAGATAGATAGGTAGTTGGTAGATAGGTAGATAGCTTTTGACTTTATGAGATTTATGGATATACCAGCTAAATAGCAAGTGCAGTTAAAGACTATTTAATGCATTTCCTTAACATATACATTACTCCATCAATAATATTTACATATAACAGAATGCCAACACTACAGAAAGTTAATTGTAGATGAAAATTACTTTAGGGCAGTAGCGTATAGCTAAACAAATAATAACAAAAAGTTGAATAAAAATCATTTATTAGCAACTTTCTTTAGATTTGAAATGCCACAATCTGTATTTTATATTTTCTAGAATCTTTGCAGAGGAGCCCTGTTGACATAGTAGTTAAGTACTCAGCTGCTAACCAAAAGGTTGGCAGTTCAAACCCACTAGTCACTCCATGGGAGAGAGGTGGTAGTCTGCTTCTGCAAAGATTTCAGCCTTGGAAACCCTGTGGGGCAGCTCTACTCTGTCCTACAGGGTCACTATGAGGCAGAATCAACTAGATGGCAATGGGAATGGAAGAACGTTTTTAGTGCTTATTGTGTTGTCTTTTATATTATGATTTACCTTTTTATCCTAGAACACATTGCTCTGTCTTCTATAAAATATTTATTATATTTATAAACTAATTTTCTAATTTAAAGTCTTAAAAAGAGTAGAATATCTAAATCTTTTGTTAAAATTAGAATTAATCTTAATAAATGTGTTATTCAAAGCAAACTATACAGGTATTATCTATATTCTTTCTAGTGGTATGCATTTTCTCCAAATAAATCCATATAAATTATATTAACCTGAAATCAAATTATGAAATTAATATATAAACTTATTCTTATCTCAAATTTACTTTAAATTACAAAAAACATTTAAATTATAAAATTTTAATAATAACATTTATAAAGCTATAGATATAGCTTTCACATCAATGATATTATTAAGGTTCCTAATGGGGTTGTATTTTTTTTTAGTGGCACAGTGGTCAAGAGCTTGGCTGCTAACCGAGAGGCCAGCAGTTTGAATCTACCAACTACTCCTTGGAAACCCTACAGGACAGTTCTAATCTGTCCTATAGGGTTGCTATGAGTCTGAATTGACTCTATGGAAATGAGTTTGGTTTGTTTTTTTTATCAAATTAAAGCTGTATCTAAAGATTTTTTTATGGTCAGTACATACGTTTTAATGGAAACAATAACTTGAATTATTTTAAATTATTACTGGAGTTGAGCAATATCACTCATAGTTGAACAAATTCACTTACACATTAAAAAGGATAACTTTGCACAGATATTAGCCAAACATAATGTGGATTTCTAAATTAGTACAATTTCTGAAAAGGTAAATAGGCATCCTGAAATCTACATATAACATATTTTACTGGAAATAAGATTCCATCATTTATTTACTTTATTTACTAAATTAATAATTATGTCATGCAAATTCAAGGTATAAATAATAAAGTCAATACAAATCATGAAAAGTTTAAGGTTGCTAGAAAGTTCTCTTTATTAAAAAAATGCTGATTTTGGTTACTTAATAAATGAATATTTAGATTGTCTCTAAATTCAATTTGGCTTGCAAATCGAAACATAGCATTTTCTGATATCAAGCTCCACTAAGATTCTTTATTAAAGAAGTAGATTATATGATCGCTAAAATGCCCAACTCATTAATGTCTATTTAGAAGAGAAGGAGGTCAATATAGTTCTAATTTCCTACGGAGTTAGAACTCTTGATAAATAAGATGGAAGAGATTTTGCATTAACCTTTTGTACTGCAATTTTCATATACTGAATGAACAGTAGTTAATATGCTACAATATTATTTTATAACAATATATAGTGAAAACATATGAACCCTTCTAACCTCCTTAATAAATCATAAAAAAAATTACATAGAAAATGATAACTTGAAACTAATTTAGAAGAACAAAAAAATTTAGAAGAGATATTTACAAAAAAAAAAAAAACCTCAGGAGGATGAGTTGTAAAAAATAAATGCAGACTGAATATTTATGCAATTTAAAACCAAAACAATTACTTTGCTCTTCAAATATGGATTGTAATATGTATAATATTATCATAGATAGTTTACTTAATATTTGGCAGGGCTTTATGTGATCATACACGTTTTTCCAAGATCTTGGCTACAAATAATAAATAATTTTAAGTGCACAAGTTCATTAGTGGAGTTCTCTATACCTAAAAAAAAAATGTCGTTGAGTGAAATTCCAACTCATAGCAATGATATCAAAATATAAAACAGCAAAGGGTCTATACAGGGACTAGACCAGTAATGTAAAGAGTGAGGCTGACTGGAGAGATGACGGTAGAGGGGACTACAGAACTGGCCAGTGTATGCCCCTTCTAATGGTATTGAAAATTCTTCTTTTTAACTAACATGGGCCAAAAACACACATAAGTACTGGATATGGTTCACAAGATGCCATTTTGCAACTTCAGTATGTATTATACCTCAACACAGAGAAAACAAAAATTCTCACAACTGGACCAATAAGCAACATCATGATAAATGGGGAAAAGACTGAAGTTATCAAGAATTTCGTTTTACTTGGCTCCACAATCAACATCCATGGAAAGCAGTAGTCAAGAAATCAAAAGACACATTGCATTGGGCAATTCTGCTGCAAAGACCTCTTTAAAGTGTTGAAAAGCAATGATGTCACCTTGAAGGCTAAGGCGTGCCTGACCCAATGCATGGTGTTTTCAATTGCCTCATATGCGTGTGAAAGCTGGACAATGAATAAAGAAGACTGAAGAAGAATTGACACCTTTGAATTGTGATATTGGAGAATATTGAATATACCATGGACTGCCAAAAGAGCAAATGATTCTGTCTTGGGAGAAGTACAATCAGAATGCTCCTTAGAAGTAAGGATGGCGAGACTGCATCTTACATACTCTGGACATGTCAGGAGAGATCAGTCCCTGGAGACGGACATCATACTTGGTAAAGTAGAGGGTCAGTGAAGCAGAGGAAGATCCTCAATGAAATTGGTTGACACAGTGGCTGCAACAGTGGGCTTGAGCATAACAACGATTGTGAGGATGGCATAGTACCAGGCAGTGTTTCGTTCTGTTGTACATAGGGTCGTTACGAGTCAGAAGTGACTGGATGGCACCTAACAACTATAACAAATATATTTCAGAGCTAATGAAGGGTTTTTAGCAGGGAAGAGACATAACCAGATTTATAATTTAGAAATATCTTTTTGATTACATGTTGAAGGGTAGAGGTCAGAGGAGGCAGGAAGTGAAGGTAAGGAGGCTGCCTGGTTTGAAGGTCTTCGCAGCAGTCAGTTGAAAATTGATAAAATGATAGGTGGGAGGTCTTTGGGAGGTAGACCAGGTGGCTCTTAGTTGCCTATTTTAACTGAAAGGAGAAGAAAAGTATTGTGCCTAAATTTTCACTGAGTTAATACAAATGGATGAGCAGCGTTGGAGAGAAGGACAATGAGTTAAAAAACAAAAGACAAAAAGTTGCCATCCAGTAGATTCTGACTCATAGCAAACCTACAGAGCAAAGTAGAACTGTCCTGTAGAGCTTCCAAGGAGTACCTGGTGGATTCGAACTGCAGACCTTTTAGTTAGCAGCTGTAGCTGTTAACTGCTACACCACCGGGGTTTCCCATACAGAGTGTGCTTATAAAAGTGCCTGTCAGAAAATAATTAGAATAAAATCCTCTGTAAGGATAAACATTATGACAGGAAGCATTTATCAACACACACCTTTCAGCCCTGTAGCTTGCACTGTAGAGGACCATGTCCTATAGGCCACATGGTGGTGGGCATTGAGCCTTTAAAGGCCACTGAACCATTGATGTCTTCTATTTTTTACCAATATTACTTCACTCCATACAGCAGTACTAATTTCAGCTTCAGCCCTTACCCAATTTAAAAGGTAACACTATTTAGCAAAGAAAGCAAAAGTAATCTAGTTCATAACAATGGCCTAGCCAAAAATAATGATTTTCACAGCATTTATGGATACCGAGTTCTAGTGACTGTTGCCAAGGATTTGAGGGTCCCAGGCAAAAACACAAGTCATTCCTGTATTAATACTGAAAGAAGGCTACTGATTTTTTCACAGCACAACGGTGGCAATAAAGACTTTCTCATAAATCAGTTGATACAGCAAACGACTGTTATAGACTATACATCATCTGTGAATGACCATAGTTATCTACTGGACAGAAAACAACTTGAATTTGAACTGCTAAAGTGGAAAATACGAGAGGAAGAGCATGGTAAAGGCAATAGGCAGATTTTTTACTGGAGCTTAGAGTTTTGAAAATTTTAAAAGATGAACTTAAAAAAGAACTATTAGTATTCACTTACTATTTAAATGTTTTACTAGCACTTGATTTTATCTTTTTTACAATGTCCTAAGTTGAAACACCTCCTACATATCTATTTTATTTATATCATTACATATGTTGCTAAATGCAAAGTTAAAATAATTAAAGTGGTGTAATACAGACAGAAGAAACAGCAGAGGGAACAAACATGTAGACAGAATGAAAATCTGCTACATACCATGTGTTGATATAATTTCAAGGAAATGTAATAAATGATTATAAAGCTTGTTGTTTAGGATAAAAATGAATCTCACATCCAATAAATAATGTCCAAGTCTGTTTAATATTTTGATATAAAACAAACAGAACAGAAATGTAGGTGATTATTTGATTTCAGATACACAGAGGATTTTTAAGCAAATAATTAAAACATCAGGAGGTAAAATAGTTATTGCTGGAAATAAGCATTTTAGAGAGGTCTAAGAGTTTTATTATCAATTCGCCAGTTAAGGAACATCTGGATGGGTTCTAGTTTAGGGTGATTGTAAATAAAGCCACTCTTAACATTTGCTTACAGGCTTTTGTTTGTTCATACATTTTCGTGTCTCCTGGGTAAATATCTAGAAATGAGAGTGCTGGGTCATAAGGTAAGTATGATTTTAACTTTAAAAGAAAATACCAAACTGGGTTTCACAGCGGTTATACCCGTTTGCATTCTGAGCAGTAATATATGATTTCAGTTGCTTCACATCCATGTCACCACTTGTTACTGTCAGCTGTATTGGCTGTACACTCTCTAACCAGAAAAACCAACTCAGTGCCATCGAGTCCATTCCTGGAGCGCCCGGCGGACTTGAACTGCCGCCAACCATTTGGTTAGCAGCCATAGCACTGAGCCGCTACGCCACCAGGGTTTCTTCTACTCGCTTGGGTACATAATAGTATCTCAACGTGATTTTACTTTCAATTTCTCTTTTATATCTTTACTTGCCACTTCTTTGTTGAAGTAAATGTTCAATTATTTTGTCTTTTTTGTTGATGTTGCTGTTTTTATTTTTGAGTTTTGAGATTTCATTATGACTACCATGGATGCAAGTCTGTTGGATCTATATTTTGCAAATATTCCCACCCGGTTTGTGATTTTTCTTTTAATTTTTAACTTTTATAAAATTCAATTTTACATTTTGTTCTGGATTACGCTTCAGTCTTATATATAAGAAATATAGCAACATGTAAAAAAAATTGGCATAACATGCTTACGAAAATACCTTGCGGGGGAACGCTTGGTTGATAAACTTAGAACAAGCACGTAATTTTTGTAAAAATGTAGTATTTACTTAAATTTAGGCCATAACGTTTTTCCTCTTTTTTTTTTCCAGAGGTTTTATAGTTTTAATTTTTACATTTACTCTGATGAATTTTTCATTATTGCTGTGTCATTTGCAAGCCGTATATAATTTTTTTGTTTTTAATGTGAACATACAATTACATCAGCACCATTTGTTGAAGAGTCTCCTTTGCCCATTGAATTGTCTAGTATTTTTGTCAAAAATCAATAGCCCCATACAATGTGGGTCTATTTAAGATGCTATATCCTGTTCTTTTGATCTAAGATCTATAATTTTGCCAGTGTTGTTGTTGTTATGTGCAGTCCAATCAATTCTGACTCATAAAGACCCTATAGCACAGAGTAGAACTGCCCCCGAGGGATTCCTAGGTGGTAATCTCTATGGGAGATGATTTCCAGGTCTTTTTAATAAGTGTGTTTTCTTTCACACCTAGTTATATTAACCTTTAAATATATATTTTAGACAGGTTTTTTTTTTTTATTGTGATTTAAGTAAAAATTTACTTTTCAAGTTAGTTTCTCATACAAAAATTTATACACACATTGTTATGTCTCCCATAGAGATTACCACCTAGGAAACCCTTGGAGTTTAGTTCAGTTGGGCAGACTTTCCCTGCATTGTGTGTTGTTCTCCCCTTCACCTAAGATAATTCTTATCTACTATCTAGTTAGTAAATATCCAGTTATGCCAGCACCATCTGTAAGAGGCTACCTTTTCCCCATTAAACAGATTTTGGACTTTTGTCAAATATCAGCTGCTCATATGTGGATGGATTTATGTCTGGATTCTCAATTCTGTTCCACTGGTCTAGGTAGCTGTTGTACCAGTACCAGGCTGTTTTGACTACTGAGGTGGTATGATAGATAGGCTCTAAAATCAGGGAGTATGAGGCCTCCCACTTGGTTCTTCTTGAGTAATGCTTTCCTTATCTGGGTCTTCTTCCCTTTCCATAAGTGGTTGGTGATTTGTTTCTCCATCATGTTAAAAAATGTCATTGGAATTGGTATTGGGATTGCGTTGTATCTGTAGACCCCTTTAGGTAGAATAAACATTTCACAACGTTGAGTCTTCTTCTCCATGAGCAAGGTATGTTTTTCCACTTATGTAGGTCTCTTTTGGCTTCTTGCAGTAGCGTCTTGTAGTTTTCTTTGTATAGGCCTTTTACGTTTCTGGTCGGATTTATTCCTAAATATTTTATCTTCTTGGGGGTAGTCAAATGGTATTGATTTGATGATTTCCTCTTTGAAGTTTTCTTTGTTGGCATAGAGGAATCCAACTGATTTTTCTATGTTTATCTTGTATTCTAATACTTTGCTGAAATCTTCTCTTAGTTCCAGTAGTTTTCTTATGGATTCTTTGAGCTTTTCTGCATATAAGATCATATCATCTACAAATAGAGATACATTTACTTCTTCCTTACCAATTTGGATGCCTTTTATTTCCTTTTCTAGCCCAATTTCTCTGGCTAAGACCTCCAGCTCAATGTTGAATAAGAGTGGTGATAAAGGGCATCTTTGTCTGGTTCTCGTTCTCAAAGAGAATTAGAAAAGTTTTTTTTTAATACATAAAACATTCTGATGGGATGTTGATTGGCGTTCCACTGACTATACAGATGGTATTTTGGGAAAATTGGTACGTTAATGATATTGAGTCTTCCAATCCAAATATGATATATCTCATCATCAGATCACCAAACATGTATGAGCTTGTCATTCTGTGATGGCTTGCATGTTCTTGTGATGCTGGAAGCTATGACACCAGTATTCCGATCTTTCAAATACCAGCAGGATCACCTATAGTGGAGAGGTTTCAGCTGAGCTTCCACACTAAGACGGACTAGGAAGAAGGGCCCAGCAGGCTACTTATTAAAAGAATTAGCCAGGGAGAATCTTATAATGTAGCAGCTGAACATTGTCCGATATAGTGCCAGAAGATGAACCCCTCAGGTTGGAAAACACTCAAAATATGACTGGGGAAGAGCTACCTCCTAAAAGTAGAGTCAACCTTAATGACATGGATGGAGTCAAGCTTTCAGGACCTTCATTTGCTGATGTGGCATGACTCATAATGAGAAGAAACAGCTGCAAATATCCATTAATAATCAGAACATGAAATGTGCAAAGTATGAATCTAAGAAAATTGGAAATCACCAAAAATGAAATGGAATGCATAAACATTGATATCCTAAGCATTAGTGAGCTGAAATGGACAGGTTTTTGCCATTGCAAATTGGACAATTTTATGGTCTCTTTTGCCAAGAATGACAAATTGAAGAGGAATGGTGTTGCATTCTTAACCAAAAAGAACATTTCAAGATCAGTCTTGAAATACAAAGCTGTCAGTGATAGGATAATATCCATATGCCCACAAGGAAGGCCAGTTAATATGACTATTATTCAAACTTAGGTATCAACCACTAAGGTCAAAGATGAAGAAACTGAAGTTTTTACCCCCATCTGCAGTCTGAAATTGATCGAACATGCAAAAAAAGATGCATTGATAATTACTAGTGAGTGGAATGTGAAAGTTGTAAGCAAAGAAGAAGGAAATGTAGTTGGAAAACATGGCTTTGGCGATAGAAACAACACTAGGGATCACCTGATAGAATTTTGCAAGACCAATAACTTCTTCATTGCAAATACCTTTTCTAAACAACATAAATGTGACTATACAAGTTGGCCTCATCAGATGGAATACACAAGAATCAGATCGACTACATCTGTGAAAAGAGATGATGGAAAACCTCTATATCATCAGTCAGAACAAGGCCGGGGCCAACTCTGGAAAAGATTATCAATTGTTCGCAGCAAGCTCAAGTTGAAGCTGAAGCAAATTAGAACAGGTCCACAAGAACCAAAATGTGAATATGAGTATACCCCAACTGAATTACCCCCCCAAAAACTATCTTGAGAATAGAAGGACATCATTTGTGAAGAAATCAAGAGGTCATTAAAAAGACAGGAAAGAAAGAAAAGACCAAAATGGAAGTCAGAAGAGACTCTGAAGCTTGCTCTTGAATGTCAAGTAGCTAAAATGGAAGAAAGAAATGATGAAGTAAAAGAGCTGAACAGAAGATTTCAAAGGGCTGCTCAAGAAGGCAAAGTACTATAATGTAATGTACAAAGACCTGGACTTAGAAAACCGAAAGAGAAGGACACACTCGGCATTTCTCAAGCTGAAAGAACTGAGGAAAAAATTCAAGCCTCAAGTTACAATACTGAAGAATTCTATGGAGAAAATATTAAATGTTAGAGGAAGCATTAAAAGAAGATGGAAGGAATACACAGAGTCACTATACCAAAAAAAAAAAAAAAAAAATTGGTCAACGTTCAAACATTTCAGGAGTTAGCATTAGATGAGGAACTGATGGTACTGAAGGAAGAGATCCAGGCTGCACTGAAGGCATTGGCAAAAAAGCCAGACTCCGGAAGTTGATGAAATGCCAATTGAGACGCTTTAACAAACGAATACAGTGCTAGAAGTGCTTACTCATCTATGCCAAGAAATTTGAAAGACAGCTCGCTGGCCGACTGACTGGAAGACATCCATATTTATGCCTATTCCAAAAAAAGGTCAACCAACCGAGTGTGGAAATTATTGAACAATATCATTAATGTTGCACACAAGTAAAATTTTGCTGAAAATCATTCAAAAATGGTTGCAACAGTAAATCAGCAAGTAGCTGCCAGAAATTCAAGCCAGATTCAGAGGAGGACATGGAACAAGGGATATGATTGCTGATGTCAGATGAATCCTGGCTGAAAGCAGAGAATACCAGAAAGATGTTTACCTGTGTTTCATTGGCTATGCAAAGGCTTTTGACTGTGTGGATCATAACAAATTATGGACAGCATTGTAAAGAATAGGAATTCCAGAACACTTAATCATGCTCATGAGGAACCTGTACATATATCAAGGGGCAGTTATTTGAACAGAACAAAGGAGTACTGTATGGTTTAAAGCCAGTAAAGGTGTGCATAGGGGTTGTACAATTTCACCATACCTATTCAAACTGTATGCTGAGCAAATAAACCAAGAAGCTATACTATATGTGGAAAAACTGGGCATTATGATTGGAAGACGATCCATTAATACCTTTGATATGCAGATGATACAAACTTGCTTGCTGAAAGTGAAGTGACCTGAAGTACTTACTGATGAAGATCAAAGACTACAGCCTTCACTATGGATTATACCTAAACATAAATAAAAAAAATTCTCACAACTCGACCACTAAGCAACATTGCAATAAACAGAGAAAATATTGAAGTTGTCAAGAATTTCATTGTAGTTGTGTTCACATTCAATGCCTATGGAAATAACAGTCAAGAAATCAAAAGATGCATTGTGTTGAGAAAATCTGCTGCAAAAGATCTTTTTAAAGCATTAAAAAACAAAGATGTCACTTTAAGGACTAAGGTGTACCTGACCCAAGCCATGGTGTTTTCAATCACCTCATATGCATGTGAAAGCTGAACAATGAATAAGGAAGACCGAAGAAGAATTGACATCTTTGAATTATGGTGTTGGTGAAGAATATAGAATATACCATGGACTGCCAAAAGAATGAACCAATCTGTCTTGCAAAAAGTACAGCCAGAATGCTCCTTAGAAATAAGAATGGCGAGACTACATCTCACATGCTTTAGATATGTTATCAGGAGGGATCATTACCTGGAGAATGATATCCTGCTTGGTAAAGTAGAAGGCAAGTGAAAAAAAGGAAGACCCTCCATGAGATAGATTGACACAATGGCCACAACAATGAGCTCAAGCATAACAATGTGGATGCGGTGCAGGACAGGACAGTGTTTTGTTCTGTTGTACAAAAGGTGGCTATGGAGTCGGAACCAATCCTATAGGACAGAGTAGAACTGCCTCATAGGGTTTCCAAGGCAAGGTTTTAACCTTTACAGGAGACTACCTCATCTTTCTCCCACAGATCAGCTGGTGGGTCTGAACCACCAACTTTTTAGTTAACAGCCAAGCACTTAACCACCTTGCCACCAGGGCTTCTTAGTCACCATTACTATTCTGTTATTCCTCCAGTTGCTGATACCGTTCAGGTCTTATATAGCAGTGAGTTATTCCAACTGCTCATCCACAGGTTTTGTTAAGATGCCTTATCACCCTAATTATTATTATTTTCAGTTTGTTCGGCTCCATTTATTGTCCCTGATATTTTGGTTTTACTGCCTTTATTGCTCTCTCTGATAGTATAGTGATCTTGAAGAAATTTTACAGAATTGCTTCTGCTTCTGTCAACTTATTCCAAGACTTCACAAAGATCATTCTAAAATTCAAAATAGCAATTAGTTGCTGTGATGATTAAGGTTGTGTGTCAACTTGACTGGGCCATAATTCTGTGTGATTTTGCAGTCGTATGATGTGATCACTTCCGTGATGAGATTTGATATAATGTGATCACCTCCATGATGGAATCTTCTGTGAGTAGCCAGTCAGTTGAATGGGAGTCTTTGGGGGCATGTGGTCTGCTTAGAATATAAGTGGACATTCTGGCAAGACTTGTGGGCTTTCGCTCATGGTGGATCCCGCAGCTCGCTCCTGTTCATCTGAACTCCAGTTTTGGGACTTGAGCTAGTAGCTTATCTGTGGTCTTGTGTGCTGATTTAGGATACATTGATCTTCGCAGCCTGTGAGCAAGAGCGCTGCTCTCTTACCTGCTGACCTTGAGTTTACCAGCCTCTGTGGCTACATGAATCAGCCTCTGTCTGACCAACAGACTTGGGATTTTCCAGCCTCTACAACCACATGAGCCATTTCCTTGATATAAATCTCTTTCTGTATATATTTATACACTTTACTGGTTTTGCTTCTGTAGAGTACCCAGCATAAGACTGTTATTTTGCAGAGATTGTGAATAACAAATACTTGTCAATGGATTATAGTCCTAGCTACACTATTATAGAAAATTAAATTTTATGTATCAAACAACTCAAAATTGAAATCAAATACAACTGAAATGGTATTAAACCTTGATGATGTGAATAATGTCTGTGAGCAAAAATCCAATTTTTTAAATAAGTGAAAAAAATACACATACACAACAAAGGAAATGAGAAAGTGTTGAGTGTAGGCTAAATAAATGATATCTTCTGAGGGCTTTTCAACCTTCCGTCTCATAGTGTGACAAAAAAATACTTCAAATTTATACCATGAATAAAAATGCATACATGAACACATATACTTATAAATGCAATTTTGCAATGTAATATAATATAAATGTGATGTAATGTAAATTGTTTTGTGAAATCAAATTATCTCTTATAAAAACAAGTGTTAGAGACATTCATAGTTTGGGGATAAATAATTGTTGGTTTTAGAGCATATATATCACAATATGAAAATGATGTCATTGTGTCAATAGCATTATGTTTAAAAGTAAAATTACACTAGTTAAAAAAAATTTAATTTTGTATACTTCAAAGAGTTACTTATTCATAACAAGCCAATAACATATGTAATGTCAAATTTCTTACTTTTCCCACAGAAATAGAATGAGAATAGTTTATTATTACATTTGGTCTTTAACATGTAAGGATTATAACTTTCCAATTACAAAAGAGGAAAATGTCTTATAGGAACAAATTCTTATTAGAACATGGCAGAAGAGGGTTTTTTTTTTTTCCCCTCTACTCATTATAATTTGTAATACTTTTATATTACAGTGTCCGATGAAATTTTATTACAGTGACAGAAATATTCATTTATAAACTACCCCTTCCACACTGCAGTTTGGAGTTTGAATATTTCTTTGAAATTACAGGGGAAACATAATGAGAATTAGAACAAAAATGAAAGTTAAAAATAATATTCAAAGAACCACATAGTCATTGCTCTGTATTTGAAAGTAGTTCTCATACTGATGCTGTTTTAAAAGAAGGAAAGAAAAACTCCCCAACTCACCTATATACATTAAAAAAAAAAAAAAAGCTGTAATTTAATTTAGTTTAAGTGAACTACAATACAGAAAAGGAAGTACTGAAATTTGAAGGTAGCTTAATCTCCGCCTTGCTCTGAAGCAAACCAAAGGAGAATTATACGCATACGTATACTATGCTTGCTTCTACATTTTATCATATCAAATACTTTGGTAACGCAAAGTAACTACCATAATATCCCATCTTCTCATCTGTACACTGAATAGTGTTTTGCAAATGCGATGACAAAGTGTAAGAAAAGGATTGTAATCAAGAAGCTATAGAAAATAAGAAAATAAAAAAAAAAAACAGCTGTAGCTCATGGTCTTATTATATGTTTTTTTTTTTTTTTTTTACAGCTGTGGTTGTAAATGAATCACTTTAATTCTATCAGGTTTCAGGTAAAAGATTTCTTCTCTCTTTTTTTTATATAAGCATATGGAAAAATGATACAGGGAAAATCATATAGTAGCATATGATTATGAGAGGAGACTGCTGTTTAGTCAATCAGGATATGAAAAATTATCAGTCAAAAAAATTCAGGAATACTACTACACTGTTTCACTCACTAGGGTACTACTATTTCGTTACTGCATTGCTTACTAGTACCCAGAGTGATCAGTGTTGGTGATATTAAAAGGTAAATGTAAAACAAATAGAGCTTGGATGACATTATAGAGCCAAGTAAGAGGTGATCCTGGAAGAGTCAACAAGGGAAATAGCAATCTGGATGAGTTGTCAGAGTATTTCCAAGTAAAGATTTCTTTTAAATTGGTATTTGAAGGAAATGAGAGGTTTATATTATTAGTCAAGATGGAAGAAGATAAAGAAAACATGAGGATAATAAGAAAAGTCAGATATTATCTTGGAAGGTTTTTGTCTTGGAGTAATAGATTATACATTTGTGTAGGCATGATGGAATGTGCCAGAGATAGTTTAGGTTATTATGTGTTTTCTCTCCTAAAGATAGTAACTTCTATCTAAAATGTGGTAATTGAGTATTTAGCTGTGTTATTTTCTTATTGTTTCTGTAATAAATTTCCACACTGTCAAAATTAGTAGCTTAAAACAACACAACTTTATTATAGTTAGGGGGGTCAGAAGTCTGAAATGGGTCTCTCTGGGCTTTAATCAAGGTGTCAGCAGCACTGCATTCCTTCAGGAGGTTCAAAGGGAGAGGCTGTTTCCTTGCTTTTTTAGCTTTTAGAGGCCACCCACATTAACCCAAAAAAACACAAACCCAGTGCAGTCGAGTTGATTCCGACTCATAGCGACCCTATAGGACAGAGTAGAACTGCCCCACAGAGTTTCCAAGGAGTGCCTGGTGGATTCAAACTGCTGACCCTTTGGTTAGCAGTCATGGCTCCAAACCAAAAATCAAACCAAATCCAGTGCCGTCAAGTTGATTTCGATGCCTAGAGGCCCTGTAGGACAGAGTAGAACTGCTCCATAGAGTTTTCCAAGGAGTGCCTGGTAGGTTGGAACTGCCGGCCCTTTGGTTAGCAGCCATAGCACTTAACCACTGGGCCACAGGGTTTCCTTACTTGGCTCATGGTCTGAATATTTAGAAAATTCCAGATTTAATTCTATTGCAGACCTCTATTAAAGTTTACTTTTCTGGTTTTATATGAGCCATCATACCATGTCTCAGAACTGTGGTTTCAGGCGGTTGTCATGACTGACTTCAACTTCTCAATAAGATGGAGTAGCCTTCAACAGAACATAAAAAGAATAAAAATTGAAAAAAAAAAAAATGCTCCTGCCAGATCAGCGAGAAGGCAGTGAAGAGCTATCCATTTAACTAAGACCTGAAAGACCAAGCTAAAAGAGTAATGGGAGTTAGAGAGAAGTGAACCACATTCTGAAAAAAAAATTTGCCCCGCAAAGCATAGACCCTGAAAAACAAACAAGCAAGTAAACAAACAAACCAAAAACAGGAAGAGTCTATCACTCTGAAAAAGCAGCAGAGCTTTTGGCAATCTCATAGCGCTAGAAGAGCAACACTTAAGTTCATATCCAAGATGAGAAAATGGAGACAAGGAGCTGTGGATAAACACTCTCAGGTTTTTTCCTAGAAGCATTTGCCAGATTTTTAACCTGTACCAGCCAGTAGGCCAAACAAAATAAGTAAAATGTTTATGAAATCCAGAAATATTTTGGGGCATCCTCACTACAGAGAAATAAAAATTCTAATTCAGGATCCAGCAAAGAGGAAAGGTCCTGGTAAAAGCCCTGTGAGTTCAACTGAGAGCCCTTATTAACAAATTAAAGAATTATCCTTTTACTGATTTAATTTTGGATTAAAAAGAACATGTTTTTCATTGAGCATATTATAGAACATACAAAAAAAAAAGATGCAAATAAAAGTTATCTGAAATCCAGTCTGATAAATATAATTGTTATTAGCTTTTTGATAAATATACTATGCATTTGAAAAGTTTTCTCTCCTCCCAATACCTTTCTCTCTATTCTTCCTTCTCTTTTCAACAATTTGGATTCATAATCAATGTATTGTTTATTAATCTCTTGTTTATTTTAGCAACATATATCAAAAATATGTTCTTTGACATGTGGTTTAGTAAAAAATGTGTAAAGGATGCATAGCACTCATCTATTGCATAATTTATTTATATTAAACAAATTTAGTTTCGAGATAAATTACAAATAAATTCAGTTAACTATTATTTAAGTCTTTTTTATTTAGATTTTCCCCATTCTTCACCAGTATAAATAGCACTGTAATGAACATCTGTGAACCAAAATTGTTACACACATAACTAATTTCCTAAAATTAAATTCCAGAAGTAAGTTATTTGACTAACGCATAGTTAATTTTTTAAATAATTTTGATACATGCTATGTAAAACAAAAAAACAAACCAAACCTGTTGCCACTGAGTCGATTCTGACTCATAGTGACCCTACAGAACAGAGTAGAATTTCCCCATAGGATTTCCAAGGAATGGTTGTTGGATTCAAACTGACATAGGATCATCTTAATTTGCAAATTGATTTCAGTGAATTAAGGTTAAAATTAAAAGGAATACATAAGTTTCCATTTCTATAAATCTTTGGTAATTTGAGCTGAAATGACATTATCTCTCCAGAATGAGACAATTGCTTGCGAATCCTATATTAAAATCATAGGACATATTTTTATGGCACATGACTTCCTTATGGAAGTGAAGTGGAGTGAACTGGAAAGGACTGGATGGAATCTACTTCTGAGCCACTGTCTTTCAAACTTCAATTACCAGGGCAATTCTTGCAAATAGAGTGCAATTTTCTATGTTGCCAATCCATAGAGTTCTGAAGTTCTTAAAAAAATCCCATCTTATTAAATATGATAACTTTTATAAAGTTCTAATCAGATAAGACTAAGACATATCCAAGATGTTAAAAAAAAATGCTTGCTTTCACACGTGATAATAACATCCATGTTGGATTTAAAAAAAATCTTTTGCTAACAAATGTGTGACTTTAACTATGGCACACTTTCTAACCCTGTTATTATATGGAATTTGTAATCTTTGCTATGTGCTTTTTAGTTTTCATAGAAATATTTGTAAGAAAGAGTGTAATAAGAAGTAATATGGGGAAAAAAGCACAGATTTTGGGAAAATTAAAAATAATGACTTTAAGTTCTAGATGTTAATACATTCTGTCAGGCTTGGTTTATTCATTGTTAATAATGGTTTATTTCTGTGTCAGTTAGCCCTAAGACGTAACCTTTCCTCTAAGATGCGGTCTTTACTCCTGAGGCTTAGATTTCCTTCTTCATACCTAACTACCCAACATTTTCAGAGCGACTCTCTACTCTGGGCCAGAATCCTGCTTTGCATGGTCTTTGTTATCTCCATGTAGCTCACAGCCCAACTCTATGGTAAGTTATGCAAGATCATGCCCTGTTTATATACAACCCCACTCTTAGCCAATAGCTCTTCAGAGACCATCCCATAGACTACTGACACCTCGCCTACGTGGCATAGCTCCTTAGGCTGCAGAGCCCTGTCCCAAAAATTCTAGCTGTTTGTACATCCTTGGTTTCTGATTACTGTCTACTCAACTCAGCAAGACCACTTGGATTCCACCTATGTGTTCTAAGTTCCATAATCAGAAAAGTGGCTCATGGGGAGTGCTGGGGGTAAATATGATGCTCATGTCATGCATTTTCTTACCCTATATAATTTTTTGTACAGTGATCAATGTAGTTATGGTTTTTACAATAGGATTAGGTATTATTTAAAATAAGTGCATTTCTAATGAAATGTCTGGTATGACTATAACATGATAACATTTTTTCTTATTTCATGTAAATGACATGCTTTTCATGAATTTCAGTTCATAATTTTTAACTAGATATATTATTCTGTGTACTTGAAAATGTCATTGTGTTTTTGTCAAGATTAGAATTTATAAAACTTTGTAGCTGTTTTGAACTATACTTTATGCTCCAAGGATTTCATGGATGGATACCTTAAATATGTAAGAAAATATGATTATTGCCGACCTTATAAGCTAAGAAATTTCTCAC
Source organism: Elephas maximus indicus (assembly GCF_024166365.1). NCBI lineage: Eukaryota > Metazoa > Chordata > Mammalia > Proboscidea > Elephantidae > Elephas > Elephas maximus. The sequence goes on along the minus strand of NC_064833.1, from coordinate 31,248,929 downwards.
TCCTTAAAATTGCCTTTCATACCAATTCACAAAAGCTTTCACAGTGAATAGTTAATATCTACGATGCGCATTTATTTTGGGCAGGCATTTCACATAACTGAGGAAGAGGGAGAGCAAGAAATTTTTAACTTGTATTTTCCCTTACCTTTCCAAACCATCCGCCAAAAAAACCATGAGGAAATAACTTTATTTTAGCTCAAAAAATTAAGAATAGGTGCTAAATATGAAAGTGTTTGAAGAGGATATTTAAATTGAGTGTGTTTTGAAGTAGATGAATTCATCTGTATAGTAAGGCAGATTGCTGTAGGGCACAATGCATAATGTCAATTTTCAGATTCTTCTTCAGTATCATGGGATTTTGAGCTATAGCCTTGAAATGTAGAAGTCTTGTCAGTGGTCCTAAGCTCATTAAAAAAAAAAAAAAAAAAAAAAAAACAGACATTTGACGGATGTTTTTTCAGTTCTTTTCATTTCCAGGGCCGGTAATTATATGAAATTGTGACAGCCACTGTGGTGCCCTAGGGATGAAATGCCTAAGCACAGCTGTAACAGTTTGGGCAGCATGTTACTTTTCATCCAGGAACTTGACACTGATTTCAAGTTAAAAATCTTCTCATCGAAGTGTTAACATTGTGAGACCAGATCGATTATGGTTGGACTTTAGACAGTATGAATCTATTTGATATGCTATGCCTATGTTTCACAGACACAATGAAGAATAACAATTAAGAATATGGGCTCTGGACGCCATTTGCCTAGGTTTAAATCCTGGCTTCATCACTTTCTAGCTGTGGTTTCACAGACTTCTATGCAGCTCAGTTTCCTCATCCAGATAGTGGAGTTATTAATAGTGCCTTCCTCAAAGAAATACTGCAAAATTGAATTAGTTAAGTTCTATGAAGTTCTTGGAACATTGTCCTTTTTAAAAACACTCAAATTGAGCTAATATTAATATTATTTTACCACTTATTGTGAATTATTAGTAGTATCTTTTTTATCTCTGTTTTTGAGAGAAATCACTATTCATTGAGTGTGTGAAAATATCAAGAAGTTTTATAATTCATTCCCTTCCTAAATAGTTGAACAGTCACAGAGTTTGGTATCTCCAACAAAAATGGAAAGATGTTAACTTATTTATACCCTAAACTATTTAAGAACTATTCAACATGTTTACTAAGTTGTTAACATTTTCATTAATAAAAAAAAATTGACACAACAAAAATATGCATTCCATGTACAAAAACATTTATTATATTAATTATTAATTCATCCAACAGTGTTAATACTTCTCCAAACATTTATCAACAGCAATTTAGACTGTCTTGGTAATTGAAAACATAACTAAAATGCTAGATGCATATTTGTATCCCTTAAGAGGCCAGCCTAAAAGTGAAAAATCTCTGTCATTTGCACAAGATTTGAAGCCTATCCTGCAGCAAAATATATCATTGTTGCCCAAATGACTACACAATAGCATATTTAATTTATATTCACCTTCTTTTTTTTTCTATTACCTAATGTGAGTAATCCAAATTATTATACTTTCCTGCTCACCTCATACACTTCATAACCCACAGGGAAACTGAGGTTTTTAGATGTGAATTCTAGAAAACCATACAATCGAAATCTGGATATTCAAAATAAAAGAAAGTACACAAGAAATAATAAATATATAGGTAAATATAAGATATTCTGTTTTTTCAAGAACATTGTAAGATAATTGACTACTTAAACTAAACTAAAAATAAACACAATGTAGCTTGTGGTTTACAGCAAATGTGGAAGACAGATATGCAATAACAAAAACACGAAAGCCGGAAGAGGGGAAATGGGCATTCATAGTTGTAAGGATATTAAATAAACATGAATCAATATAATAGTATTTGAAGGTAGATTGTCAGGGTATTATTTAATCGTGTGTGTGTGTGTTTGTGTGTGTGTGTTTGGGGGAGGGGAGAGTTGTGGCCAAAGGATTGTGGACCTGAAACATCTGTTGTATTTATTGTCAGTGAGTCATAGAAACTAAAAGTCAGTTTTCCAAACAGAATTTTACTCTGAACTTCATGTTGTAAAAAGGAGATAGGAATATCCATACAGAAGAGAATCGACAGCAACTGCGGAAATCACAACTATGGGGGTCATTAAGAAAGTCTTCTTTGACACTGGGCCAATTATTTTCATCAACAAAATATTTGCATTATTCAAACTAGAAAAGCTTTCAATCTGCACACAATTTCGCTACTGTAACTGAGAGGTTCCCTTTGTGCGCATGAGCTATACCTTGCTGTGGATCTGGGAGCATGTTCTACCGTGGTGAATTGCTAAAAGTCGCCTTTATCCATTTTAGATTAGCTGCATTTTCGTGAGCGTAACTGTGATCCCTTTAGATCAAGGTGGTCTGAATGAACGGCTTTCTTACCAATGTCTGCCTCCTGCTCCATTAGGTGTTTGCTAGAGACAGAAGGCATCGTGGCTAACTACAGCAACTTAAGTGTTACCCCAGAGCTCAAAAGGGCAGTGGATAGGATGTCTTCCTTTTAAGTGACTTAATTCAGTGTTGTCCAAAGTGGACAAAATTCTGTATCTGAGTAAGTTTGTGAAAAAAAAATGACCTGTAGGCCCTCTTACAAACTCACAAATCATCCCAGCAAGTAAAGTTATTTAGAAAATAAACCTGTTTAACTTTATTTAACCTGGTGTTTCAGAAAAGTGCTTAACAACAGTACCTGTTTATTTTTCCTGCAGTGGCAATATTTCTTTGCATATATTTTAGGAACCACTGATATAATTTGTACTATATTACCTAAAATCAAAACAAAGTCTTCAGTGTTACCTATACACAATGTCAAACACTGCCATTATTTTTTGGAGATAAATTGATTTTTATACCTACAGTTAAGTAAGGGGTTATTTATAGTAACTACACAAATGTATAAAATGTAATAATTCTAATTAAAATGCTTAACATGTTTGAGTGATTATTATGTGCTGAATGCAAAGCTATGAACCTTATTGTCATTATTATATCACTTAATCCTCATAAAAAAAGATACTCCAATATTTAAGCATTTTTTATATTTACTTCCACAGATGGAAAACCTGAGGATAAGAAAGCAGTGATTGAAATACATGTAGACTTTTTTCTAAAGCCCATGATTTCCATAATGTCTAAATATGGGCTTTAGAAAATTTCACAGGATTATGAAGGGTACAAGTAGTATTCATACCCTCTTTCTTCTTTCTTTCTCTCTCTTGCTTTCTTTCTCCCTCTTTCTTTTTTCTACCATCATAATGCCAAAATGAAACTTGCACTCTGTTAAAATTTAAAGCAATGAGATTTATTCGGACAAAGGAACAGCCAGGCTGGGAAACAGTGTGATGTGAGATCACAATGTGTTCCAATTCATTGGAAAAGAGGTGGATCTTTTACAGCGTAAAATGGGGAAGGGAATATGTGACCACAGTCACAGGGGAATTTTTACAAGCAGGGGATCTAGGGGTGGTGGAAGAGTTACAAGAAAATCACAAGCTAAAGTTTTACATTGTCAGCTATTCTATTTTCTAAAGTAGGCTTCTTGAAATTAACCTAGTAAATGATTTTTCTGAGGTACGTACGTACATGTTCTTCCTGGGACATGCTGCATGAACATTCTCTGAGACTATCCTGATAAACATTTCTTGACAAACATTTCTTCATAAGCCACACCCCCCCCCCAATGTTTGCCGAGGATGGCCAAAGTTTTACCAAAAGTTACATGTTACCAGACTCTAAATCGTATGCTTTATTCTTAGGAAGGCAGAAATCAGAGATTAGGACAAACTCAAATTTAATTCAAAATGGAGTTTGGACCAAGGAAGCCATCTGCCATCTTTGTCAGGTCAAAAGCCTCAGTTTAAACTTTTGAATATTCTTTGACACTAATGTGTGAGGAACTTTTCTAAATTTTGAGGTGCTGGTGGGTCTAACTGGGGAGATTTCAGAACTAAAATTAAGCACTCCACTCAGAATTTAAAATGAGGGTTTTTACTTTTACACTCCTGATAACTATTTGGCTTCTGTTAAAGTTTGCTGCTTGAAAACAAAGTTCAGTAGTGCTTGTTACGTTAAGTGTTCCTACAACTAGCCTTAGAAAAAGCTTCATGAAGTTGTCAAAATAAATTAGAGCCTACAGTTAAACATGTTGTTTTAACTACCTTAAGAAGTTCCCCAGACAGTGTCTAGGCATTATCTCTTTTCTGTCAGCTCAATAAGGACAGTATATTTACACTTTTCTAACTAATGATCAGTTCTGTAACCAAAGATTTCAATTAAATTGGTCCAGTTGCAAATATATCACTAAACTTCCACATCACTAAAGTTTTGTGTCAAAATTGTCTATCCTTTTCATTTTAGAAATATTGCCTTAGTTAAACTACATCAAGTAAGAGAGAGTTGTGTTGGACTAGAAACTGATGTAAAGAAAGTTTCACAGTTAATTGCCACCCTTGTAAATCTTACCACCTTTCCTCCTTTGCTTTTAATGTGAAGTTGTTGTCTGTACTCACTCAACTTCTTAAATCTCTTTGCTTTGCCTGTAAGGTAGAGCATACCGTTACAGTCAAACTGAATGCGTGCTCTCCTGTGGTTCATTCCTTCAATAAATTTTATTTGTTTAAATATCAAATTGGAGTGTTGGTTCAGTGACGTCATGAAGACACTACAAATATGTATTGTTTGTCAGACATGATTCTTACCCTTCGAAGTGATTACATATTGTAGGTAGCAGTGGCACAGAATCACAAAGTAATCAATGACATGAGAGTACTTTTCCCTGAAGCTTTCCATAAAACTAGTATTGCTAGGACTTCAGCCTGTTACAACACCAGTGGCTGGCTCCGTGTCAGAGTTCTCCACACCTTCTCACAAAGGACTGAAAAGTTATCTTGGGCCATTAAAATGTTTTGCGTTGGTGAGGGAGGAGGGGACAATATTGTACAGATAGGTTAGTTTGAAGGGTACTCAACAAGGCTTTGGGGCAAAGGGAGTTTCCTTCTGTTGAATGAACCACAGACTTTCGTGCAAATAACTGTGCTCCTAAGTCTCATGCCCAAAAGTCAAGTGACAATATTTCTTGGTTCTTTAAATGGAGACAAATTTTCTGCAGACTTTGGTTATTTTCTTTTTTCTCTACCTCCTTTTTTAGATTTCTAACTTTTTGTAGTGCTTCCTTCAGAAATTACCTTTCATCTCCAAATGGCTTAATTGTGTTTCAAAAGACTGAAAATTAACTGACCCTTGTTCTTTTATTTCCTCTATAAAAATCTCCTTTTCGTTCTTTTCCTATTGACTTTATTGCTTCTGACTAGCTAAGAGAGATGTCACTTCTAAGGAAGGAGGGAAAGCACTTAGAGTAATAATCAAACCATAGACAGTTTTGGGTCCACTAATCAGATGTTCAGTTGGTTATACATTCGTTTAGGATTTAGCACGATATATGAGTGTTGGTCACAGTCTCTTCAGTATACAGTTAATTGCTAACACTCTGTGTGAGTATGGCTTCTAGGAATACTTCTCTCACCCATGTTGCTGATGCATCTACAGCCCTGAAAAGGAGGTGTATTTCAACATCTGATACTGAAAGGTAAGAGAGAACAGCGGAAGACAAACAAGACTTGAGATAAACAGAGGCAGGAGGTAGTTGGCAGAATATATTCCAATCATAGGATGTGTAAACTTTTAAATGAAGATTTAGTTCTCTTTGAAGACTAGCTAAACTGGAAGATCTCACCCATCAGGAATTGATTCTGTGGCATATAAAATTATACAAAATTATAGGACAGAGCAGAACTGCCCCAAAGGGTTTTCAAGGAATGGCTGGTGGATTCTAATTGCTGACCTTTTGGTTAGCAGCTGAACTCTTAAACACTGTACCACTAGAGCTCCATAAAATTATAAAAAGAGAATTAATTTATATTTTGTTTTTGATGGACACAACCTGCAATTAAAATGATCAGAATTTGTGTGTTTTAAGGCATAAGCCAGAGTATTCTGTTTGTATATTCTCAAGGCCCATGAATCAAACAATACATACCCAGGAACCCAGTGCCGTTGAGTCGATTCTGACTCATAGCGGCCCTATAGGATAGAGTAGAACTACCCCGACATAATAACAACACAAAAAAAAATAACAATAAGTCATGGTGTAAGAAAGACTGAATTATTTTTCTACTCTTTTTTAGAAAATGACATTATACAATTGTTATGATATGAAGAGGCAATTAGATATCCAGCCAACCCACACAAAACAAGTGTGTGTGTGTAGTATAGAATAATTCAAGCAGTTAATTTATAACAATATCATGTTGTATTTTTTTCTGCATCTTATGATGCTTTTGATATTCGTCACCTCTTTAAAAATTCACCATTTTTCTTTGATATCTTTCCTCATTCTAAGTTACCACCTGGTGGTGCAGTGGTTAAGTGCTAAAGCTGCTAAGCAAAAGGTCAGCAGTTCAAATCCACCAGGCACTCCTTGGAAACTCTAAGGGGTAGTTCTATTCTGTCCTATAGGGTGGCTATGAGTTGGAATTGACTTGACAACAGTGGGTTTTTTTTTTTTTTTATCATGGTTGCTTTTGTTGTTAGGTGCTGTCAAGTTGATTCTGACTCATAGGGATGCTATTTGTGACATATTAGAACTGCTCCATAGAGTTTTCTTGGTTATAACCTTATACAAACAGGAGCAAATCACCAATTCTTTCTCTCATAGAACTCCTGGGTGGATTCGAACCAAACTTTCAGTTAGCAGCCAAATGCTTATCCATTTGTGCCTATTTTTCAGTATTTTTTTTTGTATTCTACAGTCGTTGAAAGAGACTACCAATACCAGACTCCACCATGAATGTGTAGCAGAAGCTTACATACAAAAGGAAGCCTGGTAGGAAAAGATATTGAAAGGCAGTATGAAGCCAGATAATGTTGGACTTTTCAGCCATAGAAAGGAACTGAAAGTATGTTCTCTGTGCACCGGGCATCCATAAAACCATTTTAAAAGCATAATGACTGAATCTGGCTTGTGTTAAAAACATCACTCTGGATCCTTTGTGAAGAATATATTAGGGCAAATTACCAAGCATAGAATCAGATATCCGTTAGAAATCTATTTCCTTTTTCAGGCTTGGATAGTGGTGATTGGGTCTACAATTTCATGGTGAGGCTAAAAAGTGGAAAAGTTTAAAGAAAGTGCAGAAATAAAGTGCTATAAACAATAGGAGGTTTTGTTTAGTTCATTAATTGTTGGGGATAAATTGAAAGAGTGAGTTGTATAGGTCTCATTAGGTAAATGGTTGCCTTTTACATGGGAGAATAATACTGGAAGAAATGCCCGGAGTTCATGAAAAATTAAATATCAGTAATGCTAATCAAAGGAGAAACGAAAAAATGATCAAGGACCATACAAATGCAAAGGTAAAAGTTCGTAAGATTTACAGTGTGTCCAATAGTACTAAATTTTGCTAAGATATTGAGAGCTATGAAGATAGAAAAGCCCTCAATGTGTGTGAACATAAAATTAATTTGCCAAGAACAAATTAAATAACCTGGGATAGTTAGGGCCTTTTGCTGGACTAGAGTGTATTGAAGAATAAACAAGATGTGAAGACATGATCCTGTGTAGAGAATGCTATCATGAAAGGTTTATTGATGGGAACAGAGAAATGGAACAAACTGGTGGTAAATATGGTCTTTAAAAAATGTGGGATGGGATCTAGTCTAATTAATTTATTTTCTGAATAAAGAAATTCATTCATCTTGAAAATAAACAAACAGAAATGGAGAATTTGATGATGCAGGGGAAAAAATATAACCTAAAAGTTAAATGAAAGTGTTAGTTTGGATTCCCCTTGAAGCTGACTGTGAAACAAATATTCAAATATAAGTACTTTCTTTAAAAGATGGAGGAAGGCTAGTATGGCAGTGGGAAACTGAAACATGAAAGAAGTACCTACCAGTAAATTCTGTTATCAAGCCAGTTACCACCATGAGAAATAGTGTAGAATACAAGTTTGTTATCCCTTTGGAGGGACACAGAGTTGGAAAAAGCTAGTTTGACCCCTGCTTCCAGGTTGTGAATTCTCATCACTTTGACTGGCTCTGATGGAATCTGGTGGCTTCCTTAGAGAAAACCCTCAGGCAGAGATACACATGTTGGCAGTTGAAGCACAGGGTCGTGAAGGCCTAAGGACTATGGCAGAGCCCTGGCGGCACAGTGGTAAAGTGCTTGGCTACTAACTGGAAGATTGATGGTTTGAACACACCAACCACTCCACAGGAGAAAGATGTGGCAATCTGCTTCTGTAAAGGTTACAGCCTTGAAAATTGTATGGGGAAATTCTATTCTGTCCTATAAGGCAGCTATGATTCAGAATCGACTCAATGGCAATGGGTTAAGAGCTATGGGAGGTTTCCTGGGTGGCTGTAACAGTGAAGTACTCGACTATTAGCTAAAACACTGGTGGTTCGAACCCATCCAGAGGTGCCTTGAAAGACACTCCTGATAATCTGCTTCTGAAAGGTCACTGCCTTGGAAACCCTATGGAACAGTTCTACCCTACGCATATACATAACATTAAAAAAAAAAAAAATTTTTTTAGGTTAGTCAACATTACTTGACAGCAACTAACAACAACAACAAGGGCTATGAGTGGGGCACCTACAACCTCAGCCAAAGTCAATAATAGATTAAGCTATAATAACTCACAGTATGTAATTTTACTCATGAAAAAAGATGTTACAATTTTTAACCAATAAGTTCTTTCACCTGAACAATTCTCAATTTATTATTATGGTGATCAAATAAAATGAAAGGTCTCATGTTTAAATTGTTTCCTTCAATACAGTGCTTGGGCAAAATAGATTGCAGAGTGAGCACATTGGTTAATCATATACGATAAGAAATAATTTACCATTCATTTAGATTTAGTTATGGGATGACATGTGCAATTTACTAAATAAATGTTGCACTTTGCCTAATGCGATTACTTGATGTTGAGACTCCAGATGACAAAACTAGAAAAGACAGGAAATCGAATTCTGTTACCATTTAAATTAATAAACAAAAGGGCTTTGGATTAAAAAAAAAAAAAAAATTTTTTTTTCAGACTGAAGAAATATTCAAAGCAGATAATACCAATGTTAAATTCCCAGAAAGCTTACAATTTTTTTTTTTCCCAGTCTAAAACAATCAACTAACTCAATTCAGAGAAATGAAAAGAGGGGGAAAGCTACAGTTTTAGATATCAGTTCCTTTCATTGGAAAGGTAACACTGCTTGCCTGAATGTCTTGTTATCATAGTCCCAGTTGGTGGTTGATGACTCTGACAAGCTGTGATGCTATCTACTTAACAAAGCCCAGAGCTTTCAAGCTGTTATACAACAGTGATTTTCTGATATGCTTGATATGAATATAAGGTTTTATTTTAATAATGCTATCTTGAAATTCTGACACCCCTCTTGTCTTAGGCAAGAATATGACAGCCACTGGGCCTACTGAGAATCACAATGTTTAAAATGATAAATATCATTGACTTTATTATATGAAAAAGGGACTATTCCAGTGACTAAAGATTTCTAGGAATCACAACCATGGATTTTACAAACAAAATGAAGTAATTAACTATTTTCCATGGAAATATAATACATTTTTGCATATCTTAGTCTACTATTCAGATTTCCTAGAATGATAGGTAAATTCAGAAATGAATTAACTAATGTTCTTTGCTACATTCAAACATTGCCTATATTAAAAGATGATATAGACTTTAAAAGGTAATATCAGCAATGCAAGGAAGGAGATAAAGTCAACGCAACAATCAAGACATGGGTAAGATGGCATGAGGAGAGTCACAACTGTGAGTGTTTAGATCAAGCAATACATCAAGAAAAATATAAAGACAATTATATACATATCCAAGCTTTATATTTATCAAGTACTATTTTATTTTTAAGCAATAAAATTATTAAACAAATTATAATTGGTGCTAAGAGTATTATTACTTGACAGAAAAGTTGGAAGCATAGCACATTTTATGCAATTTTATCTAAGTGATTTCATTATTGCTAAAGAAAAACACTGAATTTTTCTGAAGAATTATATAACTTTTGCAAAAGTATAGAAGACTTAAAGTTTATGCACTCTAAGTGGACTCAGTCTCAGGAAGAGAAAAAATACTTAAATGTGACAGTCAGGGCTTTAGATCTGGTTTTACTTCGACTCATCCAAAAATTTGCCTTTCTAAGAAGCAGTTGGTTCTTCATGACAGCTTTGGTAAGCCAACTGAAATCAGATTTACGCAGCTCTGTGTTTAAGCTATAAAAAGATATGCTGTATAAGCTCAAATCTAATGCTATTAGAATAATAAAAAAGAGAGTTACACAAAGCTGTTCATAAAGGTGAAACAGCATGATTTCCTGTCAGGAAAATGAATTAGATTCTATTGTGGTTTGCATTAGTTATGTATTTTACTGATGTTTTCCTATTTAAAACATTCTCTTCCTGATTATTTTTATCACTTCAGAGTTAAAGAATTTCATAGTTACGGGAGCTGAATTAACAGTAAAAAATGTCATTAGTAAATATTTTTTCAAACATATTTCTTAAGACCATAAGGAAAAAAATGATTTACTTAGAAGTGAAGCGCACATTCATTGTGCTATGAACATGGAAATAAAAACAATCGCAGACTAAAAAACATTAATGACATTTTAAAAAGTCAACACATCAAATGACTGAGCTTTTGTAATTCTGATACCATTCAAAGTAGAATCATCACATAAGCCACACACACACACACACACACACACCCACACACACACTAGATTAGAGATAGCATGAGAATTGTTTCTGACACTTCAGTTTGTTTGGTGAAAGATTTGAACAAGTCATTTAACCTCTTTAAATCTATTTTCTCATTTATAAACACACTATAGTAATAAAAAATATGTAGTATGCAAAGACATTTCTTATAAATATATTTAAAAATATAAGTGCTATTAGCATGGATTTTTTGTTACTACTCATCACTTCTTGTAGATTTACCAGTTTTTCCATGATGTTTACCTAACAAGATTTTTCACTTCTTTATAACACTGCATTTTGCATTCAGTTTTTTTCAGTTTATTTTTTAATATATTGCCATATTTAATTGAGTTTCTAGTAGCATGTATTACATAACTGAAGCTTTCGCTTCTAAAATGTTATTATTAAACTACATTACTATTCTTCTCCAATATTACTTATTTTCCTAGGTTTTATCCATTTTTATCTATAACTAGTTTTTCTATTCTAATAAAATTAACTTTTCAATGTACATCTTTCTTCCCTCTCTCTCTCGCTTCCCCTCTTTCCTTTTCTTCCTCCCTTCTTCCCTTCTCTCTCTTTTTCTCTGTCGCTCTCTATCTCTCTACTATCAAAATTCCTGCAGCAATTTTTTACATGGGAGTAGCTTTTTTAAATTATATTAAATGATATTTTTCTCTTTTAATAATTGTAAATATTTGGATCTTTGTATTTATTTTTTACTTTTAAAAATGTGTTCGCGTCTTTTTTAAGGTTTTTTATTTCTGTCCAGTGAGATTTACCTCTGGAAGATGGGGGGATAGAGCCAAGGTCAAGGAGGGGAAACCACTGGATTAGCATGAGAAAGCAACTGATTCTTTAATAAAGTAAGTCCTGCAACATTGAGAGAAAGCAGCCAGGGTTTGTTTTCGAGTAGATAATAGACCAGCTTCATCAATGAGCAGTTAAATAGGGATGATTTGTTGCGCTGTTGTTGTTAGGTGTCCTGCAGTCCATTTTTGACTCATAGTGACACAATGTGACAGAGTAGAACTGCCCCACAGGGCTTCCTAGGCTGTAATCTTTACTGGGGCAGATTGCCAGATCTTTTCTCCGTGGAGCTGCCGGGTGGGTTCCAACCATTAAGCCTTTCGGCCAGCAGCCAAGCGCTTTAACCATTGCACCACCAGAACTCCTTAAACAGATCTGATTTAATGAGAAACAAAATACCTTACTATAATGAAAGTGCCTTGAGGTAGAGACCATTCTTAATACCTAGAATATTGCTTATCCCAATTACTTACAGAGGGGCAGAAAGGATACTTCACAAATATCACAATATGTTTACCAAACAAATATACAAAATAAAATGCATCATTTGTCTGTCTTTCCTATTTAGTCATGAGTTCCGACAACTCAATATCGGGCTGGTAATTTTTTCGTGAAAGCAATTATTCGTACATTTCTATGATTAAGAGACCTAATTAAAAATTAACCAAAGATGTTGTGTACATTGGAAACCCTGGTGGCGTAGTGGTTAAGTGCTTCAGCTGCTACCCAAGAGGTCAGCAGTTCGAATCCGCCAGGCGCTCCTTGGAAACTCTATGGGGCAGTTCTACTCCATCCTGTAGGGTCTCTGAGTCGGCGGAACCCACTCGACGGCAGTGGGTTTTTTGGGGGGTTGTGTACGTATATCTAATTCATGATAATCCAAATTGTTTGTACCAGTATTTATATTCAACTCATAGCATATTAGGGCTAAACTTCTTCCAAGTTACATGTTACCTTTTTTTTCCTCTTAGGTGAATATGGTGGTGGCCAGATCGGGAAGAGAAAGATACATTCCCGGGTGATTCAGAAGGGAATTTAGGAAAGTGTTTTGTTTTCATGAAGAAAGTGACCATAAGGAAGATTATTCTCACTCCTTTGGGTAAAACATGTTGGAGAAATTAAACAATTGTGCTAATAAAAGACCTCTTTGTAATAATATATAACACTAAACTATATAAAAAAGAAAAAACTATAGAGAACATAATTTAATACTGAGTAATCATTATCAGATTTACATGCTGGTAAAGTGGCATGAAACCAACTACAAAATCTGGACATAATTTCACAAGGATTTATATAATAAAGTAAAAGAAAAAACAATTAAAATCGATCTTGCTTTCATTAGAGACAAATGGATGTATGTTGTGATTGTCTACTGTACACTTCCTGAGAGAACCGTGAGTTAATTTCAGAGCTGTGCATATACACTCCCAAGCTTGGGAGGGTCTGTGACCTAGCATTGAAAAATCAAAAGGCCAAGCTTCTTATCAGATGTCCTACTAAGTTTTTAAGAAGACACTTTATAGGAGAGAAAGTGAGAAGGCAATCCTATTACTCCCCTAAGAAATTGGCATTATGTTTATCCTTACCCACCATATTATACTGGCTCCTCAAATGCAGGAAAGAGCAGCTTCATAGCAAGGACAGCATGTTCTCAAATGTGCAAGTGTGACAGTGACATTGCATAGAAAACCACAATAGACTGTTCCAGGAGAGGACGTTTATATGGGAGGGTAGTGGTAGGCAGAGCAGAGGAGAAAGAAAAATGTGGTTATGATGAATGGTGACTGTATCCAACGAACTTTCAGGTGGCTACAAAGCAAAGAATAATTTCTAAGTCTACTGAAAATACACTATTTTATAGAAAACATATCATGCTTCACAATAGTAAAAAACATACACAAGGAGTTAAGGTTGTATTATTTCAAAGCTCTTGTATAATTTCACAGCTAACTCGTGTTACAGCTCATAGACAACTGATGCATTGCTACAATTTTCATTAACTTCAATCTCGTGAGTTTAGAGAAAAATGTACTCATTAAAAAAGGATGTATACTTTATACTTCATTTATTAATTCTGAAAAAATAGGTGACAAGACATTTTTGTCCTATTTCTTCCTAGTGGTATTTCCTAGATAACCAATATCTTAGAAAAGCATAACTAAATCTATACTCTTTTATGAATTATTCTTCTAGATATCATATAGCGTTGGTTCATTACCATTGCGAGGATGATTAAAAATTTTAAAACATATTCACCATATTTGGTGAATAGTTAATTAAAAGGTTGATAACACATCAACCAATGAAACTTGGTCTTGAACATAGAGCTGCTAAAGCGAAAGGAAGAAATGTCAAAGTAAAAAAAGCTGAACAGAAGATTTGAAAGGGGAACTCAAGAAGACAAAGTAAAATATTATAATGACATGTGCAAAGACCTGGAGATAGAAAACCAAAAGAGAAGAACGTGCTCAAGCATTTCTCAAGCTGAAAGAACCGAAGAAAAAATTCAAACCTCGAGTTGTAACATTGAAGGATTCTATGGGGAAAATATTGAATGACACAGGAAGCCTTAAAGATGAAAGGAATGCACAGAGTCACTATACCAAAAAGAATTGGTCGGTGTTCAACCGTTTCAGGAGATAGCATACAATCAGGAACCGTTGGTATTGAAGGAAGAGGTTCAAGCCACATGGAAGGCATTGGTGAAAAACAAGGCTCCAGGAATTGATGGAACACCAACGGAGATCTTTCAAAAAATGGGTGTAGTACTGGAAGTGCTCGCTCATTTATGCCAAGAAATTTGGAAGACAGCTATCTGGCCAACCAACTGGAAAAGATTCATACTTATTCCAAATAAAGGTGATCCAACAGAAAGCAGAAATTATTGAACAATATTATTAATATCACACACAAGTAAAATTTTGCCAAAAATCTTTCAAAAATGACTGCAGCAGTACATCAACAAGGAATTGTTGATGACAGAGTCAGAAGAGGATGTGGAACAAGGGACATCATTGCTGATGTCAGATGGATTCTGGCTGAAAGCAGAGACTACCACAAAGATGTTTACCTATGTTTTATTAACTATGCAAAATACATTCGACTATGTGAATCATAACAAATTGTGGATAACATTGTGAAGAATGGGAATTCCAGAGCACTTAATTGTGCTCATGAGGAGCCTCTAATTAGACTAAGAGGCAGTTGTTCGAACAGAACAATGGGATACTGCATGGTTTAAAGTCAGGAAAGGTGTGAGTCAGTATTGTATCCTTTCACCATACTTATTCAATCTGTATGTTGAGCAAATAATCTGAGAAGATGGGCTATATGAAGAAGAACCATGCATCAGGATTGGAGGAAGACTTGTTGCATTTTACAGTGACACAACCTTGCTTGCTGAAAGTGAAGAGACTTGAAGCACTTACTGATGGAGATCAAAGACCGTAGTCTTTAGTATGGATTACATCTCAACACAAAGAAAAAAAAATGTTTACAACTGGACCAGTAAGCAACATCATGATAAGTGGAGAAAAAATTGAAGTTGTCAAGGATTTCATTTTACTTGGATCCACAATCAACACCCATGGAAAAAGCAGTCAAGAAATCAAACATTGCATTACATTGGGCAAATGTGCTGCAAAAGACCTCCTAAAAGTGTTGAAAAGTAAAGATGTTGACTTGAAGACTAAGGTGCGCCTGACCCAAACCATGGTATTTTTAATTGCCTCATATGCCTGGGAAACCTGGACAATGATTAAGGAAGATCAAAGAAGAATTGACACTTTTGAATTGTGGTGTTGGTGAAAAATATTGAATATACCATGGACTGCCAAAAGAATAAACAAATCTGTCTTGGAAGAAGTACAACCACAATGTTCCTTAGAAACAAGGTTGGTGAGACTACATCTCCTATACTCTGGACATGTTTTCAGGAGGAATCAGTCCCTGGAGAAGGACATCATACTTGGTAATGTAGAGGGCCAGCAAAAAGAGGAAGACTTTCAACAAGATGGATTGACACAATGGCTGCAACAATGGGCTCAAGTATAACAAGGATTGTGAGGATGGCCCAGACCAGGCAGTGTTTCATTCTGCTGTACATGTGGTCACTATGAGTCGGGACCAGCTAGATGGCACCTAACAACAACATGGTATTTCAATGTTTAACTTTTTGAGGAACTGCCAAATTGTTTTCCACAGCAGTTGCACCATTTTACAATGTAACCAGCAATGGATGCGAATTTCGATTTCTCCACATTTTCATCAACATCCGTTATTTTCCATTTTTTTAAATCATAGCCTTCTTAGTAGGGGTGAAGTGATATCTCATTGTGATTTGGATTTTTTATTTACCTAATGACTAACGACATCAAACACCTTTTCATAAGCTTATTGGCCACTTGTATGCCTTAATTGGTGAAATGTCTATTCCAGAATTTTACTCATTTTTTGATTGTGTTTGTCTTTTTGTTGTTGTATGAGTTCTTTATATATTCTAGATATTAAACTCTTATCAGATATATGGTTTCCCAAAATTCTCTCCTATTCTGTAGGGCTGTTTCTTCACTTTGTTGATGAAGACTTTTGATGCATAAAGATTTCAAATTTCAATAAGTCCTATTTATCTATTTTGTCTTTTTTTGTTTATGTTTTTGGTGTCATATCTAAGAATCCATTTACAAAAACTAGATTCGAAAATATTTCTTCCATATTTTCTTCTGAGAGATTTTTAGTTAAGTTCTCACATTAGGCCATAGGGGAAAAGCCATGATTCAAAATGATAAAACACACATTCATTTTGAGTTAATTTTTGTATATAGCATGAGGTATGGGACCATCTTCATTCTTTTGCATGTGAAAATCCAGCACCATATATTGAAGAAGCTATTCTTTCCCCATTGAATGGAATTAGCACGCTTGTCAGAAATCAACTGAGCCTTCTAAAAGAGTGCTATACATAGTAGAGATCTACAAAGTCATTTGATTCAAAAGCTATGTTTGCTCGACTGTTAAACTTAATTTATTAAACTTAATCCTACATCAAGAAGTCTTCATGTCTTTATTTACCTTTTTCATGGGCACTGGGAAGAATATGTCCCAGTTAGACTTCTAACTCCTAGATATTAGTGGAAACCCTGGTGGCATAGTGGTTAAGTGCTATGGCTGCTAACCAAAGGGTCGGCAGTTCAAAACCACCAGACGCTCCTTGGAAACTCTACAAGCAGTTCTGCTCTGTCCTATAGGGTCGCTATGAGTCAGAATAGACTTGACAGCACTGGGTTCTGGGATACTAGTGGTAGGCATTTGAGCCACTTTAGTACGTTCTGGTGTCTCAGCAGATACTGGTGCAACTGCGTAAAAAGCAAGGAAGCTGATCTATACCACGTTTGCGTGTTGACAGCCATTCCTATGAGGGAATGCTTTTTGAAGAAGTGATTATGTGAAACTTTTGTGTCTTTTGGCTTCTGTACAGTGAGATAAGTCTCAGAAGTATGTTTGCTATTTCATTTGTGTTAGTGGGAAGGTACAGTTACTGACATTCAGAAGTACTCAAGTAAATGAGTTATTTTTTGGGTGAAAAATAGTGTGTGATCCACTTCCTGGGCCATGGTATTGATAAGCACATGTGTGATGTGTTTCATGGAACATTGTATAGATATGACCCACTCTAATTCAAACTGATAACAATTATGTGAAGCAAAGGCAATACTTATTTAGTATTTCATGTGGATTTTTGGAAAGTTGCATAAGATAGTTTATGTCTCAACTGTAACCAAGGAGTGTGATGCACTTCCAGGGCCATGGTACTGATATGTGCTGCATTTGTCATATGCTTCATGGAACATCCTACCAATATGGCCCACTTGCAACTGGCACCCCATTTTTTCAAATAATAAAAAATGACCAATGAAAAATGATTCAGTATCCATGTCATTAGTGAAAACACGTGGGAACACCAAAAACTCCCCCCCCCAAAAAAATTCACCCATGAAAGCACTACTACTTATTCTATAAAATTTACCGAATATTTGCATATTGAAATATAGCATCTGCCTACATCTTTCTAATTAAAACTTAAATGTTACATTCCCACTGTAACTTTCTTTAAATTAACATAATTATCATGTATTTATTCATTATAATTTTGAGCCATCATTCTTGTGGAAAACCCAGGAAAACCTAATTTTAAAACATCTTACTGTTTTTCACCCTAAAATTCCTTAGGAGAATAGGGAAACATGAATATCTATGTGTGCACATATATGTTTACATTAATGTATGTTGCTCTATATTACATATTATATGTTTGTCAAATGGATGGTCAGATTTAGATAAAAGAAGTTATTTCTTGGGAAAGATTTTCAAGCTTATTAAATATTTCAGTTTCTATCATTAGAATAGCTTATGTTCTCAGAAAAACTTGGTAATATTGATTTTTACTCTTTTCTGAAAATTAAACTTGAATTTCTTATAGAATTAATATTCATGTACAGCATATGAGTATTATGCCTTGCTTTCAGAATAAAATTATGGCACAAATAGAGAAGTTATAAAAAATTAAAGAGT
The DNA here is from genome assembly GCF_024166365.1 of Elephas maximus indicus. Taxonomy (NCBI): domain Eukaryota; kingdom Metazoa; phylum Chordata; class Mammalia; order Proboscidea; family Elephantidae; genus Elephas; species Elephas maximus. Next base: position 31,230,711 of record NC_064833.1, on the reverse strand, counting down.
TGAATTTCTCTCCTCTGTTTTTCAGCACTAATATAGAGTCAAATACATTTTACATCTGAAAGGCTTTTTTTTTTTAATGTAGAGTGATGTTATAAACTCTTTCTTGTCAGTTCTTTGATTACTGTGTTGTTTTTCCCAGTGGTTAAGTTGGGCACTGTAATTTCTTTTCATAAGAGTGGTGGTGGATTGTAATGGGATGAACATAATATTTGGATTAAGATGTAGATTTTACAAGTTCTGTTTTTACAAGTATTGTTTTTATGATCATATGCAAAGCATAACTTCTCTGAGATTTATTGAAAGGTAAAATAATAATAACAAAATATGATTTCTTAAGAAATCTCTAAATTTTTTTGCATTTTGGTAATTAAAAAAAATTTCCATACAAATATCGCATATATGCAGGTTAGATACTACTAGTCCCCTTTTCTGTACTGGGATATTTAGACTCAAAATGATTAAATAAGGTATCTAAATTTTTACATGGGAAGTGGGAACTGAGATGCAGATGAGCATGCAGGAGGTTTCTCCGGGGTCACCACCTGGAAGGGAAGGGAAGGGAACAGGACTGAACAAAGGGATTCGTCGAGCTGCGTTGCTACCTCAACAAAATCCTCATGTGATCTCGCAAGGAAGCCTGAAATAAGAATGGCCCTTCAGAGTTCTATTCAGAATATAATGGTTTAAAAATAAATAAATAAGAAAATATATAAGACAGTGTTTCACAAAATAAAAGATACCAAAATGAGGCAAACAAACATGTGTTTGTTCTATGAGTTCCACTACCCTTGATCTTCAGAAGTTGGGTCAGGTTTAAATCCCCTGAATCTGTTCCTTCTCAATGCATGGGCCTGCGCATGTCATGTAGCCCACAGGGGCCTAGCTTGGAGTACTTTTGCCACCACCGCAAGGAACTGTAAAAGTTAGCCATTGCTAGATGCTCGTGCTCCAACACTCTGCTTTTTTAGCAGTGAGTTCCCAGTTATCTCTTCTCTAAAAAAGGCTAGTATAATGCACTGGGGTTTAGGAGGCGTAAGTGATAGAGAAATGGGTTACTGCTGGTTGTGTATCAGTTTTAATACTATGTTAGATTGAGAGCCATGTTCATTAGACATGTTTGTCACGCACTACTACTATTTAAAATATAAAACAAGAAAATAAGCTACTTTTAGATTAGAGATATAGGAGTCATTCTTAGCCATTCGCATAACTATCCTGATGTATCCCCCTTCTTCAAAACAGGTGGGTTATATTGGATGGCCATCCACATTCTCAAAATATGTTACATTTTATTCATTGCTAGCATTTATCCTAATAGAAACCTATTAAAAAAAAATAGAAACCTATTAGCACTATGTATATCAAAAACTGAGAGAGAATGTATGCAACTAGCAAATATAAATTCTATTTGGTACGTAAAGAGTAAAAGAATCTGTTAATGAGTTAAACACAATTTCCCTATATTTTAATCAGAAATAAATGGAAGAAATTTAAAATCTTGGAACCAGCAATAGGGAAACAATATTCCTGACCTGGGAAATTGGTGAGTAAGGAGAGTTAATAAAGGGGAACCAGGTATGGCATAAAAATAAATTTGCTTGAGATTTCTAGCCAGGATTCTGAAAACATTGCAGAAAATGAGAAGAGTGGATCTTTCTTGATTTGTAATTCAGTCATTTACTGCAAATATATGGCCAAGCAACTAACACATTCTGAGTGACTTAAACATTTTTCAGGCTCTGACAACTGACAAGGGAAACAAACAGTTCCCTGAGTGGTAAACAGCAGACAAGAGTTACCTCAGCCTTGACAATATATTCAGTCAAATTACACAGTTTAAGTAAAGATATGTCAGTGCCTACTCTGTTGTTTTTCTCAGACATCTAAAGAAAAAAGCAAAGTAACTGAGCACATTTTGATCTGTATATTACAGGGGAAATTTTCTGACTAAATACTTCTTCATGACTTAAACAAAAACTCCATTTATGCTAGAAACCTCAAAGATTCTAAAGGATTTATCAACCCGCTGATTCTACCAACTGGAAGAAATGCTATTATGGAATGGTGACAAAGTATAAGTTATAATTTATGCAGTAATTCTCAATTTTGAATGCATATTAGACTAACCTTTGGAGTTGAAACAATTCCAATGTTTAGCAACCACTCTGAACAATTAAAAATTCAATCATTATTGCAAAATATCTGAGGGTAGGAACCAAGTATCTGTAGTTTTTTGTTTATTGTGTTTTGTTTTTCTATATGTTTGTTTTTCATTCTGTAGGTGGTTCAAACATATAACTAAGGTGCAGAAGCACTAGAAAGGGTTGAGTTTTTAATCTCATTATCCAAGTGCAAAATTTATCATCATCTGTCTTTTCTTTTTTTCCATTTGGATTTTTGTTACGATGAAAACTTATTTTGTCCCTAGCCTGGGGCTGGAATTCCTTCTGAAGAAACAGTGTAAGGAATTGGCTACAAGAAAAAAAAAAAAAAAAACTGAGAGTTATAAAGTGCTCGGTTCAAGCTGACTTTTTTTCACTGTTTCTTTATTATTTCGGATAAGTAAACCTCCCGAAGGCAATGTCTACCTCATGTGGTGCATAAGTGAATTAAATAATGCATATATCAGGGAAATGAGAGATTGTTTGATTTCTTGTAACTACTTATTACACAGTAGGTCCTGTGGTGAAGTCTGTTATGTTGGTAGCAGAAGTTGGAGTCGTATAGATTGTCATGGTGTTAGAAGATATGACTTTGGTCATTACATTTGTGACAGCTGTTGTTTTGGCAGCTATAGGCATGTCAAACTGAGCTCAGAGTGTAGTTTAAATAAATGATAGGAAATAGTGTGTATCAGTTGTTTCAAAAGTGAATTCTTTGTACCGTGGATGTTCCCTGAGATACATTCACGGGTTTGTGAGGTTACAACTATTTTATAATCGATTTCTGTAATAACATTAAGGCATTCTTTTCCTTTGTCATCATGTTAACATTAGCATTCCTGGTGCAAAAGCAATGATGAGTAAAACTGGAAGCAACTTGACACAAATCAGCATTTCTATCGATATGTTCTAGTAGTCACTACATTTTAAGCTACAACCCTCTCACAGTACAGAATCAGGATTTTCACCACTACCTAAAGGTAATAAAACACACCTCCCTCTGTAGTATCAGTGGAGGCCACTTGGAGGAGAGTTGGAAAGCACTCCTACCTCTTTCAGACAGGGAAGGAGCAGTGAACACCTAGTACAAAGAAGGAACTGCCACCCAGCTCATCAGTAATGAAGACAGAGACACCAAGCCTCAGGCATCAAAGGAGGTTGAAAGGGAACCTGGGCTTCTATTGCAATTTAGCGGTAACAAAGTTGCACCCTCCTCCCATTCCCCTGATGGAGCAGTGTCGAAAGAACCCACATGAAATAGAAGGTATAAATGTGTTTCATAGTCTCATAAGATAAAACTCAAAATAACCAACTTTTAATTAAAAACAAAAAATATGTATATATATATATATATCACTTGCTATACTAAGAACCAGGAAGATCTCAAACTGAATGATAAAAATACAGTCAGTAGGTACCAACCCTGAGATAAAAGAGTTGTTAGAATTATCTGACAAAGTTTTTAAAGAAGCCATCACAAAAAGCATCCAATGAAGCATGCTTCATAGGAAAAAAAAAAAAAAAAAGAAAGTATCAACATAAAAATAGTTTCAGCAAAGATATAAAGAAGTGGATATTTCATAACTAAAAAATACAATAACAATTTTTTTATAAAGCCTTAAAAAAAAGTGAATGGGAAATACAATGATAGATATCAGTACTGCAAAGAAAAGGAAAAATGCCAAATTTTTATTATATAACACACTTTTTTTTTTTTGCTCTAGCCAGATTCCCCTACTATAACTTTCGTCACTAGTATCTTTATTTTCCTGGCTCCTTTACCACAGCTCTGAAGTCATTACATATTTGCAGGCTGTTCGGGTCTCTTCCTTTCTCCCTCTTCCACCAGTGACCATGTATTTAGGAATATAGCTCAGATTCTACTGTTCACAACATTCATCCTATGTCAGCTGTAATTATTTTAGACATGGGCACATAACTCAAAGCAGAGTAGTCAGAAAATTCCTTACAGCTGTTCTACCAGATACTTCCCCCCTTGGAATTCTGTAGATGTAAAGCAATCTAACCCAAAAAAGGCAGGTGCAATTGTCCTGTCAAAAAGTAAACCTGATTGAGCAAGTCACAGAAGAAAAAATAACAAAGGTTTTCCACCTTTCTAATGGCAAAAAGTTTTTTTTTTTTTTTACCACAAAAATACTTATTGTCAAATTACTCTGAATACATGACTTTCAATTGTGCTAAGTCCCTCAGTGATGCAAACGATTACACTCAACTACTAACTGAAATGTTGGCAGTTAGAACCCACCCAGTAGTCTGGCGATCTACTTTTAAAAGGTCACAGCCTTGAAAGCACTGTGGAGCAATTCAGCTCTGCGCACATGAGGTCTCCATGAGTTGAAATCGACTCCACCTCAACTATCGACATCAACAAATATAATAGATAGCACAAAGTGGTGTAAAGTAGTGAAGAATCTCAGTCATTCTCACATGGGATGATTTTTTCAAGTGTGTGCTGGTCCAGCCTTTCAGTTGTGTTATTTTCTAATACATAGGAGATGACTCAAAATTACGTGTTTTCCATTAGAAAAACTCATGTGTAAATCTTTATTTATAAAAATTAAAAAAGGTTTAAAATACAAAAGCAAAGGCCTTAATTGTAGGATTATTGATAGTAATAAGAGATAAAACACATTAAATTTTTAATATTAGAGCTTTGCTTAAAGTATTTATGCAACAGTCACAAAATGAAAAATTATGAAATCATTAAATGGCGATGTTAATTTTCCTTCATTGACATGGGGGTTATTAATGAAAACTTAAATGGAAAACACTTGAAATAATACTGCAGACAGTATGATTGCATGCAACTATGCATACCTTAGTTATAGATAATAACTATACATACACTTAGTTATAAACCAAAAAAACCAAACCCAGTGCCATCAAGTTGATTCCGACTCATAGCGACCCTAGAGAACGGAGTAGAACTGCCCCATAGAGTTTCCAAGGAACACCTGGCGGAATCAAACTGCCAACCCTTCGGTTAGCAGTTGTAGCACTTAACCACTACGCCGCCAGGGTTTCCCAGTTATAGTATACATAAATACAGGCATATACATAGGGTCGCTCTGAGTTGGAATGGACTCCACAGAAAGGGTGTGACCCCAATACTCCCCCAGCACATACATATAATGAAACATTGTTCAGTCTTAAAGATAAAGGAAGTTCTAATACATGCCACGACACGGGTGAACCTTAGAAACATTATACTGAGTGAAATAAGTCAGACACAAAACAACAAATATTGTATGATCCACCTTATATGAAATATCCAGAATAAGCAAATGCATAGAGACCAAGGTTTATTAGTAGTTTCGGGGCGGGGGGAGGGGGGCGAAATGGAGAGATATTGTTTAAGGAGTACTGAGCTTAACATAACTAAGGCCATGATAAACCTATAAGATGTTCTTCCTCTGCCTGCCTCCTTCACATACCTCTGTTAATGACTTTGTTCTGACCAAATGTTAATGACTTTGTTCTTTGTTTTAAACTCATGCAAATAACCTTTTGTTCTGTCTGGACTACCTGTGGCCTACAACCCCCACAGGAAAGTTGGAGCCCAGATATGTATGTCTTTAGCCTAATAAAGAAATGTCTGGCAGGGAACTAAAAAGACACTCCTAACCCTTGTAAGATTCTATATAAGCTCTAATGTAAAATTGCTCTTTGGGACTCCATAGAGACAGCCTGTGTTGCTGCCAGGTCCCCGGCGATGTATGCATCTCCTTAATAAACTTTCTCGCTCTTTCTGACTTGGAGTATGTTTCATTGGCTCGACTGCTCCAGGGCATGGACCTGAATCAGGTAACAAGGGGTATATTCAGAACATAATAAAGTGTTCTTTCTCTGTAGTATTGAATAAAGGATTTCCCTCCTCAACTCTACTTCCTTATTTGCAATTTGTTGTCATTAGGTGCCATCGAGTTGAATTCCAACTCATAGTGACCCTATGTATAACAGAAGAACTGCCTACCTCCTGTGCCATCCTCACAATTGTTTCCATGATTGAGCCCATTGTTGCAGCCACTGTGTCAGTCCATCTTGTTGAGGGTCTTCCTCTTTGTTGCTTACCTTCTACTTTACCAAGTATGACATGCTTCTCCAGGGACTGATCACTCCTGATAACATGTCCAAAATATGTGAAACGCAGTCTCACAATCTTTGCTTCTAAGGAGCAGTCTGGCTGTATTTCTTCCAAGAAAGACTTATTCATTCTTTTGGCAGATCACGGTATAGTCAATATTCTTTGCCAACACAGCCTTCTTCGGTCTTCCTTATTCATTGTCCAGCTTTCACATGCATATGAAGAGACTGAAAATACCATGGCTTGGATCAGTTACACCTTAGTCTTCAAGGTGATGTCTTTGCTTTTCAACCCTGTAAAGAGGTCCTTTGCAGCAGATTTGCCCAATGCAATGCGTCTTTTGATTCCTTGACTGCTGCTTCCATGGGTGTTGAGGATCCAAGTAAAATGAAATCCTTGACAACTTCAGTCTTTTTCTGTTTATCATGATGTTGCTTATTGGTTCTGTTGTGAAGATTTTTGTTTTCTTTACAAAGCAATTACTAAACTTTTTTTTTTTACAAAGACTATTTCATTCATAAAATGGGATATAAAATTAACAATTCAGTTTAGCAAATACGCACACTCTCTAAGAAAAGTGTAAAAAATAATTAAAATTGTGGTCTATATTTTAAAGGTAAAAAGAACCAAAATTAAAGGACACTATCCAGGGAAACTTTATTATAACCCATAAAAAATAAAGACATAACTACAGAAGTAAGGAAGAGAGGAAGGAAAGAAAAAAGGGAAGAAAGAAAAAATAGAAATGAAAGATACAGTTTTGAAATTGATTTCTCTCCCTAATAAATATTAAACAAAATGTTAAAAATGGACAAGTGTTTGGTGGTAGCATTTAGTGTTCTCTGTCCAAGGAACCCTGGTGGCACAATGGTTATATACTTAGGTGTTACAGAAATGTTCGTGGTTGAAACCCACCAGCTGTTCCATGGGAGAAAACACTTGGCGATCTGCTACCATAAAGACTTCAGCCTAGGAAGCTCTATGGGATACTTCTACTCTGTCATGTAAGGTCTCTACAACACAACAGCACACAAACTGTTATCCATAACGTTTGGCCTCAAACATACCAAAGATAATGAGGATGTCTCAGGACTGGGCAACACATACTTAAGATAGCCATGATTTGGAACCAACTTGAAGGCAACTAACAACAGTTAACAATAAAGGTATGAAATTAGACATAAGATGGCCATATTGCCATCTGACTTTAAACATATACAAGATTAATTTCTAATTGTAGCTTTTTGTTTGAAGGTAAATTTAGTTGAACACTGTTTGAAAGTTGAGTTGTTGCACCATGTAATAGTATTAAAATATTACTATTAGATGTATTTTATATTTTTTCTTTAGTGAATTTATTTTAAAGAACTTAAACATGTATTTTTTTTTTTTTAATGAGGGCATACATTCATTTAGAAAAAATATTAAGGACAATTTTTTTTTTATTTCGTATCTCAGAAATACTTTCAAAGGCGTTATATTATTAATTAAATTATTGAAGAATTTTTTAAAATTTATTATTAAATTGTAACCTAATAGAAAAAAAAGTGTCTTAAAACCAAGTCTTCTCCATTTGCCCTTCAGAAGGCTGCTTTGCATTTTTATTTGGCTTTTATGGCAACCTGCTCAACTTCAAGCTGTCACTGTCACAGCTGCACATGTATTTTAGTGGATCTAATAGAAAAAAGCATGCAAAAAGCAGCATAAATTTACAAGACAGAAATACTATAACGAAATGTTGAATTATGTTTGAGCCATTTCCTATAAGACAGATATCTACCACTTTTTCCATTGCCAAAGACCTTAAGGATTATTCTTGATACTTAGTTGTTTTCCACATGGCCCATAACATGAACATTCTTAACCTTGAAGTACTCTTAGATAAACTGAAGTATAGAAAAGAATGGTATAGAATCACCTAATGAGTGTCTGCATTGAGGTGTGTTTAGTAAGATTAAAGGAAGAATATATTGACAGAAAAATAAAAAGGGCCTTGGTTATGGTATTTCATAAGCAGAGAATATAACATCCATGACTATCTAAAATAATTTTAGCAATAAATAGGTAAATAAATCATTGTTACTGTTTTCTATTTTTTCCTTGTGGAACACTATGTGTGAAGGCTTAAGCAAGAAGTGTCCCCATTGAAAAATCAGTGCCTTGCATTGAGTATGCCCCAAGGGAGTTAGGGAAGTAGTCATTTGAATTTACTTAAGGTCCATCTCAACTGACAATTTTCAAGTGCATTATTTTCTTCTGCTATGAAATATAACTATTAAATCTTCTGATGTATGCAACTCTCTGCATTCCATGGCTACCACTTAAATCCATTTATTTCCTATGACTGACCATGTCTTACTATATCTACCACTGTGAGGAATGTCTATATAAAGTGTTCTCTCTTTGAAAAGGTACCCCTTTATCAAGAACTCAAACTCCAGACCTTGTTTTGTCCACAGTGGCCAACTGGCCTTAAGAGTAGAAAATACCTGAGCACAAATTGTCCCAGTAGCCAAAAGAGTCATCTGAGAAACAGAACTGAAGACTCTGTGCTGCTCTTCTTTCTCCAGCGTCTCAGCTTCTTTCCAGTCAGTTTCACAGTCTTTCCACCACATTTGTGTGGAAGACTGGAGAAGCGTATCCTTAACCAGAAGGCATGAAAACAATACCTGCCACCCATTTAAACACCAAAATTACATCTGTCTAGGCCTCACAGCACCCACATTCTCAGCCATCACTATCACAATAAAAACGTCTCAGAACTTGCTATATTTTTAATTTATTGTTTGGAAAGAATTACAGATTTATAGGAATCTGCAAAGAAATGTTTTGGGAGGTGAGGTACTCCCTTCACCTAGCCTTTTACAATAATATTGTTTTGCATTCTTTTATTCCCTCTCTATCTTTAGATAAACTTAGTATCTTAAATGTACATTTGGCCAGGTTGAAATAAATGTTTTCTCTTGTTTGTCGTATATTTATTTTGTTCCTTTGACGGCCAGCTGTCAAGGACCTGATAAGTGTCTAAATCATTCAAAATTTCTCAGTTATTAACAATATGCTTAGATTAAATCCTATCAAATACAAAATTTTAATACATTCTTTACTCTTTTATTTGTGTGTGTGTGTATGTAATCTCATAATGTTTGATATTTTAGTCATTTTAAGTGCACAATTCAATGAAATTAATTGCATCTACTGTGCTGTGCAACCATCATCACTATCTATTTCCAAAATTTTTCATCACCCAAAACAGAATCCTCTTACCTCTTAAGCAATAACTGACCTCTCCCCTGAGTCCCTAGTAACCACTAATCTACTTTCTGTCTTGATGAATTTGTCTATTTTACCTATTTCATATAAGTGGAATCATATAACATTTGTGCTTTTGTGTTTGGATTATTTCACTTAATATAGCATTTTCAAAGTTCAGCTTCACTCTTTTTTAGGGCTGAATAGTATTCCATTGTACATATTTACCACATTTTGTTTATCTGTTAAGCCATTGATGGGTATTTTAATTATTTTCTTCTATTGGCTTTTTTTTTTTTTTTAATTGGCTATTGTGAATAATCCTGCTATAATCGTTGGTATACGCGTGTTTTAGGCTGGTTTCTCTACAGAAGCAAAACCAGTGAAGTGTATATATATGAAGAGAGAGAGAGAGAGAGAGATTTATACCAAGGAAATGGCTAACACTGTTGTTGAGCATGACAAGTCCCAAGCCTATAGGTCAAGCAACAGGCTAGAGGCTTCTCTTGACTCGCATAACTGCATGGGCTGACAAACCCAAGACTGGCAGGTAAAACGGCAGGCCAATGGCTCACAGGCAGCAGAGCCATTAAGTCCCAAGACTGGAAGGTAAGATGGCAGGCCCCTGGCTCCCAGGCTACAGAAGCTGACAAATACATGATTGACAGGTAAGCTGCTAGCTTAAGACCCAAGAACTGGAGGTCAGATGATGATAAGCTGGATGCAGACAGGATCCAGAGCAAGGGGCTTGCTGGAGCATAAATTTATGTGTTGAAGATAGGCCACACACCCAAGGAAACTTTCTTTCACCTGACTGGCTGCTTAAAACAGATTTTATCACAGCATTGATTACATCATTACATAACTGCAAAATTACATCATAAATGCCGAAACACTGAAAATCAGGGCCTGGCCAAGTTGGCACACACCTTAACCATTACAGTCCACCCCTTGTCCATGTGGTACCTGCACACATGCCCTTAATTCATCTCATCTATAAATAAAAACAGTTATAAAATCATACTTGTGCATAACATGGTACAACTAACGTGTATGATCAAAAACACACTAGCCTCCTTAATATCATACATTTTACAAGTAAAGAAAACAAAAATATTTGACACACATACAAAGAAGAAATGCTCATAACAATTACCGTCCTAGTTTCTGCAACTGGTCATGTGATTGTAGCTGGTATTAGGATCTGCCTTCTTCCACCACCCATTCCATATTTCCTTAACCTTCAGCAAGCACTTGAAAGTTCTTTGCCTCATGGGGTGACCCAAACCTTCATTCCTGAAAGGTCTGGGCCATTAGAAGTCATGTCAGAATTGGGTTTCTGTATTTCTCCATTGACTTTAATCACAGGGCATGGTAGTACTACAAGATGCCCTAAGGGGTCTCTTGTATCCCAGACACTCTTCTTTACTTCCATTATGTAATATCAATCCAATTTCTCCTTAGTAATCAGGATCAATTACACCAACCAATGTGATAACTTCATTATTTGCCTATTGATCTAGAGGCATGATTAGGACAAAATGGTTGAGTGGCATTCTGAACTTCCAGTTCAATGGTATCAGTGATGTATCTCTAGGTGGGAGCATTTGTCCCTCTGGAACTAACACTTCTAGACCTGCAGAGCATAGGGTTGTGGGAATGGAAGCAAAAATTTTGTGAGTGGGTCACTAGGAGTAATATGGAGTGGTGCCACTCCCATCTCCACCCCTTGATTCCTGGACCCATGAGTCCTGGCTATGAGAGAAACAGCAGCATATATTGGATGCTGGTTTACAGCATATACAACCTACTGGAGAACATTCTCCAACCCTGCAAGCTACTGAAACCTAGCTGATGAAGTAATTGAGTTTTTAGAAGGCCATTCTATCATTTTATCAAGCCAGCTGCTTCATGATGATGGTGAACATGGTAAGACTAGTGAATTCCATGAGCATGGGCCATTGCTGCACTTCATTTGCTGTGAAGTGAGTCCCTTGATCTGAGGTGACACTGTGTAAGATATCATGATGGTGGATAAGGCATTCTGTAAGTCCATAGATGGTAGTTTTGGTAGAAGCATTTCATGAAGGGAAGACAAATCTGCAACCAGAGTAAGTGTCTCTTCCAGTAAGAACAAAATGCTGCCCTTTGCATAATGGAATCAGTCTAATATAATCAACCTGCCACCAGGTTGCTGGCTGATCACTTCGAGGAATGGTGCCATATTGGGGACTCAGTGTGGATTCTGACTCATAGCGACCCTATAGGACAGAGTAGAACTGCAACTACCACTGCTGCCTAGAGCCCCAAGTCTGCGAGCACCCTAGGTCTGGCCAGCACCATTGTCAGTTCTTCCAGCAGGAGCTGCAGCAGGTGCTGTCCTGAGCCGGGTGTGAAGGGCTGTACAGCTGCTGGGTAGATGAATGAAACCATGAGATGGAGAAGGAGGAGGAGGTGGCGGGGTTTGCAATTCAGATGTGCTTTGGAGCCCCACTGCTTGTTCACTCTGGGGGTTTGGGGTCTTTAAAACCGTTAGAGGGAAATAATAAACAAAAAGAGAGCTGCTTTGTCTTAAAAAAAAAAAAAATCCTTATGGGACCACGGACTTATATGCTGTCAAACGTTGCCCAAACAGACGTTATACAGCCCATGACTGTATTGAAATTCTTATTATATTATTTGTTCTGTCCGGGAATATGGAATGCCCTTCTGTTTAGTTGGGTCTGTTTAAATATCTTTCAGCAGTGTTTTACAGTTTTCAGTATAAAAGTCTTCCACCTCCCTGGTTAAATTTATTTCTAGATATTTTATTCTTTTAGATGCTATTATAAATGGAATTATTTACTTAATTTTGTTTTCAGATTGTTCATTGATGGTGTACAGCTATCAGACTTTTTCCTGTTAATCTTGTACTCTGCAACTTTTTAAAAATACATTTATTAGCTCTAGGAGCTTTCTTGTGGATTCTTCAGGATGTTGTATATAAATGATGATGTCAGCTATAAAAATACATAGTTTTACTTTTTCCTTCCCAGTTGGGATACCTTTTATTTGTCTTTCTTGTCTAATTGCTCTGGCAGGAAACCCTGGTGGCATAGTGGTTAAGTGCTACAGCTGCTAACAAAACGGTCGGCAGTTCAAATCCGCCAGGCGCTCCTTGGAAACTCTGTGGGGCAGTTCTACTCCGTCCTATAGGGTTGCTATGAGTCAGAATCGACTCCACGGCACTGGGTTTTTCTGTTGTTGTTGTTTGGTTTCATTGCTCTGGCTAGGATTTCCAGTACAATATTGAATACCAGTGGTGAAAACAGGTTTTTTTTTATTTTTCCTGATCTTAAAGGAAACGCTCTCAGTCTTTCTTCATTGAATATGATGTTAGCTGTGGATTTTTCATAAATGCTTTTTCCTATTGAGAAACCCCCTTCTATTACTAGTCTGTTGAGCATTTTAATCACGAAAAGACAGCGGGTTTTGTCAAATGCCTTTTCTGCATTGACTGAGATAATGTGGTTCTTCTCACTTCTTTGGTCAAAAATATATGCATTTTAAATTTTATTAGATATACACCTGTTGTTATCTTGAGAGATTTTACCTTCATCAGTAATGCAGAAAACATAGAATATCCAAAAAAACCAACCCCACTGCCATCGAGTCGGTTCCGACTCATAGAGACCCCATAGGACAGAGTAGAACTGCCAAATAGAGTTTCCAAGGAGCGCCTGGTGGATTTGAACTGCCGACCTCTTGGTTAGCAGCCGTAGCACTTAACCACTATGCCACCAGGGTTTCCAACATGGAATATAGTCATTAAAAATAAAATTCTAAATTATGTACATGTGTACAAAATCCCTACTGCACTGAATTTACAATCTAGCATATGAGGCTGACCATGATGAAATAATTTAATAAATAAAAATTTTTAAAAAAGATAAATTATATGAAGAAAAATAAGACAATATATGAGATTGGGGCAGAGTAGGGCTGGGAGGCTGTGGAGGGAGAAGTGCATAATTTTTAAAAAGAAAAACTAAGAAGGATTTTTTTTTCTTCTTTCACAAAAGACATACATGAAGGGAGGGAAGTTAGCTCTGTTTCAGATACAGCAAAGAATCTATGTGAGTGCAAGACCCCAGTGAGCACAAGATTAGTAGGAGGTGAGTTCGGGTAGAAAGAAGGAAGCAGAGGTAGAGCATTATAGGAACTTGAGGTTCGTTTGTTTCTTTTTCCTTCAGGCATATAGAAAACCATTGCAAATTTATTAACAGAGAAATATCACGATCAGACGTCATTTTAAAAAGATTCCTCTGGGTGTCTGAGAATAGGAAGCAAAGTGTGGAAGAACAGAGGCCATTGGGAAGCTCATGCCCGTAATCTAGGTAAAACGGAATGAAAGTTTAGACGAGGATATTTGTAGAGGCAAGAATGGTGAGATCTTACATAATTTTTCCATGCTTTGGATGTAGATTGTGAGAGAAAGAGAGGCATGAAGGGCGTCTGCAAGTTGTAGACCAAATAGCTGTCAGGATACAGTTAAGTTTTATGGAATTGGGGAAAACTAGGACACTAAGAGGGTTATTATGAGATGGGTAGTTATGGAGCCCTAGTGGCACAGTGATTTAGAACTACAGCTGTTAACCAAAGGGTCCGCAGTCCAAATCCACCAGCTACTCCTTGGAAACCCTATGGGGCAGTTCTGCTGTGAGTTGGAATCAACTGGACGGCAGCGGGTTTGTTTTTTTTTAGGGAGAGGTAAGAGTTTGGTGTTATTTTGTATGAATATTATTTTGTGTTTGTGATTTCTCAAAGTCGGCATGTATAAACAAATGGGTATGATTGTCTTAAGGTTTTCTGAAAAATTTAATATTTATTGACTGAAATGACCTAATGAAAACATGTTTAAATAAAACTTTGGTAATACAGTGAAACGCATATGTATAAAATATAGGAAATCATATCCATGTACTTTATGTTTGTGGTGGAGTTAAAATGTACACAATAACTAAGGTGTGAAAATAATACAACTTTATTTGCATTCCAGAATTGACCTTGGCATTCTCTAGACTCTCCCTGAACTTGATTTTATCATTCTAAATAAGGGTACCAATATTCTACTCCCAGGTTGGTTAGAGTAACTAGCTGCTCTTGCTGGGGACAACTAAAGAATCAATGCATTTGAATTTAACAGATAGCTGCCAATGCATTCAAATTTCGAGGATATACTGTAGACACAGGAGAAGTTGAATGTGTTGTTGTTTTCAGTCATGTTTTCCCATGGGCCTTTGCTTATTCTTGGAGTTAATCAGGAGGCTGAGAAAGTTTCACAAGTTTTATACCTGTGAAAGGCTGTTTCTAGAGGAAAGTTATACTGGCACAGTTTAGAGGGCCCCAAGGATACAGCTGATTTTGCCTCAAAACATTTGCTGAATTCAGAGACTCTGTGAGGCAGACAACCAAACTCCTACGGTGAGGGAATTCTGGTTCTGACAACAATGGCATGACTTGCCTCATACTAGGCCTTCCAAAAATAAAACAACTATAAAATCTGGAATATGAATAAGCCAAATTTTTAAAGGCATTAAAAACCAAAAAACCAAACTCACTGCCGTCCAGCTGATTCCAACCCATAGCAGCCCTCTAAGGCAGAGTAGAAGTGCCCCATAGGGTGTCCAAGGAGCTGCTGGTGGACTCGAATTGCTGACCTTTTGGTTAGCAGCCAACTGCTTAACCACTGTGCCACCAGGGCTCCATAGGCATGATTTGAGGGACTATGGCTCCTGAGAGAAGGAATGTACACGTAGGAGAGCTCAGCATTCATACCAATTTTCAACCTGGAGGCTTTTAATCATTCGTAGCTCAAAACGCAAGGGAGAACTATATTGTGATGGTACTAGAATCTTAGCAGAAGGCAAAGTTGTAATCTGGGCTCACAGCATCACAGGAACTTGGGGACAAAAACTTAAAAAGAAAGGACCACAAAAGAATTGAGCCCCAAAATTTGTGTGCCACTGCTCTCAAAGTGTTCATCTAATTCCTAGATGCATACATACAGGAAGACACTCCAAGAAAACATAGAAAGTAGCAGTGAGATGTGAAAGAATTTAACAGAGAATTTATGGCTATGTGGTGCTAGGGTGACAAGGTTAGATTTCAAGGTTTGCCAAGTTGGAGGGTTCCCTGGAAACACTCCAAGCTTTCAGTTAAGTTACTGTAATGGTCAAGAAGTAAGGCTAATGAGAAATAGTCCAACACAAAAAGAGTCTAAAATGGAATAGTAACCACTTTACCATATTTGACTGTAATAAAAACAAAATTATAGTTTAAGAAGAAAATAATATTTTATAAATCCTTTAAAAATTATAAGCCATATCCTGCATCGAAACCAAAAGAATAAGTCATGCTATAAAAGAGAAATAAATAACTGAAAAGCAGGAGAAAAATAGATGGTAGAAACACACCCTCCAATGATCCATATGTTGGAGAATTCAAAGTGTCTACGAGATAACAACAATTAGTAAGTACAAGTATTGAGAGGAATTAGAGAATTTCAGGAAGCCTCTGAGTCATACAAAAATAGATTTATATTATATTTTAGAACTTAGAAATGTAACTCTATTAGAAATTCCATAGAAAGTATTAAAAGTAGATTGATTCATTACTCCTTTTAATAAGTGCCTCAATTTACTGTATAAAATTTATATCACCAAAGCTAATGAAAGAAATAGTTTAGATATAGCAAAACAAAAGATCAGTCAACTGAAACAGGTCAGGAGAAAATATTCAAAAGCGGCACAGAGAGTAAAAAGGTAAAATATGCCCCCTTCTAAAAAAAAAAATTAAGTAACAAATGAGAAAGAGTGAAAACGTTTATATATAGGTAATTGGATTGCCGGAAGGTAAAGAAAGAGAATAGGAGCAAAGCAATATTTTAAGAGATATCAGGCAAGAATTTTTAGAACTGATGAAACATATAAAAATCACATATTCAAATTAAAAATTTTCTAAAAATCAAAAGCAGAAAATTACAAGGAAAACCACACTTAAGAGCTTCATGGTCAAAGTGCTGTAAATCTTAAACACTACCAGACAAACATTACACATTACATTAGAAATAATAATAGGACTGGAAATTGATCTTCCAGAACCAACTACGGAAGACAGAACACAATGAAAAACATAATTTAAATGCTCTTATAAAATAACTGCCTACAGTTATTCTTTACCTATCTAATTTATTCTAAAAAAAAAAAAAACTATTGCCAATTTATTCTAGCAAAAAAAAAAAAAATTGAGGAAAATTTTCTATAGCTGACCCACAATAAGAGACATAATAAAGATAAGGCAGTTCAGTAAGAAGAAAAGTGATCCTTGAAGGAACCAGCAAAATAAAGGGAGGAAAGAATGTCACCAAAAATAGTAAATATGCAGGTAAACATAAATATATATTATCTAGAGAAGTAATAAATTCACAGATTTAAAGAAATAACAATTATTTTACAATAATAATAATATTTTGTAGAAATAAATACCTGGCAATAATATTACAAAAGACCAGAATGCTTAAATGGCTCTAAGTTATAAAGTCTCTACATTATTCAGGATGCGGTAAATACATTAACATAAGTAGAATGTAATACAGTAAAAGTACATATTAGAAATTCTGAAATGATCGGTAAGGGACAATAAAATATATATATATTATATCCTTTTTTGTTTTCATTTTGAAATTTGTTTCTTATAAACAGAATGTATGTTTATGTATACACCTGTTCCTCACTTAGCATCTGTCTCGTTGTCTGACATTTTGCATTTATAACAAATGTAAAAAATCAACTCTATGACTATTTTTGTACTTTAAAGAGGTGGTGGGCATGACAGCAACAGTTGCAGAGCATCCCCTCCATTGAGGAGGGTCTCTGGGTAGCCTCCATGAAGCCGGGCCACACTGAACCTTGCCCTCTGCTCCCTCTTGATGGCTGGGGCTCTGTGTCCAGCTGCCTCAGGCCAGCCTCCTCTGTGATCAAGGCCTGTTTAGATGTGCAGGCAGTACTGAGTCAGCAGGCACCTGTTCTGGGTTCCCAGATCCTATGTGGACTGAGGCCTTGCCGCTCAAAATTGCTGTGGGGTGGGGAGAGAGGAAAGAAAGAGGTCTTGGAGAGGGTGTTTGGAAGAAATGCATGAGAGTTCAATAATATCCCAAAGTGAGCTGAACTAGGCCTGATGTCTCTCCCTCAGTGGGTCTGGGTGAAAGGCCAGGTTCTCAGCACCCTTGAAAGAAGCCCCGAGCCTCCATGAACATATGGCTTGCAGGGGTGGAAGTGGAGCCTTGGAAGTAGCTCTGAGAGGGAAGATCTGACTCAGCACAGGAGGAA
Source organism: Elephas maximus indicus (assembly GCF_024166365.1). Lineage (NCBI taxonomy): Eukaryota > Metazoa > Chordata > Mammalia > Proboscidea > Elephantidae > Elephas > Elephas maximus. Next base: position 31,212,823 of record NC_064833.1, on the reverse strand, counting down.
GGTGAAGTTGGTTTCCCTTGAGCCCTCCAGTCACATACAGCCTGGCTTTATCCAGTTTTGTCTCCTTAAAGCCTCATTCTCTGTGAAGGAATAATCCATACCTGGACTTTTCAGTGATGAGCACATCAGTAAATCTTAAAAAAAAAAAAAACACTAGCTGCTATTATTTCTATGATCATTTTCTAAATAAAAAAAATCAGACAAATGGACAATCTGAAAACAGAAGAAAAAATTCAATTTTTTGCATAATGCCAATTTTCACATAAAGACTTATCTTTGGAACCTAACCATATAAATAAGTAAGGAGTGCGTGTATATATATATTCTCCATTATGGCCATACCTGTTCTTTTAATGAAGTATTTATTCCATGAATATTTAATGTAAATGACAACATATTTGGGCTGAAAACTAACTTCTTACATTTTGTTTTCTATTTGTAATTTATGTTCTTCATTACTCTTCTCTTAGTTACTACTTTTTTTTTGGTATTAGCAAAGTATTCTTAATATTCATTTTTTTCTCTTTTATTACCTTGTGGTTATATTTTTTTATTGTCCCTTAGTGAATTAAAAGGACTGACAACACCAAGGGAGGATGTAGTATCTTCGGTGGGACTGTAAATTGGCTTAATCTCTAAAAAATTGTAGTATCTACTAAAGTTGTTGTTGTTGTTAGGTGCCGTTGAGTCGGTTCTGACTCATAGCGACCCTATGCACAACAGAACGAAACACCGCCCAGTCCTGTGCCATCCTTACAATCGTTGTTATGCTTGAGCTCATTATTGCAGCCACTGTGTCAATCCACCGTGTTGAGGGTCTTTCTTTTTTCCGCTGACCCTGTACTCTGCCAAGCATCATGTCCTTCTCCAGGGGCTCATCCCTCCTGACAACATGTCCAAAGTATGTAAGACACAGTCTCGCCATCCTTGCCTCTAAGGAGCATTCTGGTCGCACTTCTTCCAAGACAGATTTGTGCGTTCTTTTGGCAGTCCATGGTATATTCAATATTCTTCACCAACGACACAATTCAAAGGTGTCAACTCTTCTTCGGTCTTCCTTATTCACTGTCCAGCATTCACATGCATATGATGTGACTGAAAATACCATGGCTTGGGTCAGGCGCACCTTAGTCTTCAGGGTGACATCTTTGCTCTTCAACACTTTGAAGAGGTCCTTTGCAGCAGATTTACCCAATGCAATGCGTCTTTTGATTTCTTGACTGCTGCTTCCATGGCTGTTGATTGTAGATCCAAGTAAAATGAAATCCTTGACAACTTCAATCTTTTCTCTGTTCATCATGATGTTGCTCATTGGTCTAGTCGTGAGGATTTTTGTTTTCTTTATGTTGCGGTGTAATCCATACTGAAGGCTGTGGTCTTTGATCTTTGTTACTGCACGCTTCAAGTCCTCTTCACCTTCAGCAAGCAAGGTTGTGTCACCTGCATAACACAGGTTCTTAATGAGTCTTCCTCCAATCCTGATGCCCTGTTCTTCTTCATATAGTCCAGCTTCTCAGATTATTTGTTCAGCTTCTCAGATTATTTGTTCAGCATACACATTAAATAGGTATGCTGAAAGGATACAACCGTGACGCACACCTTTCCTGACTTTAAACCAATCAGTATCCCCTTGTTCTGTCTTAGCAACTGCCTCTTGATCCGTGTAAGGTTCCTCATGAGCACGATTAAGTGTTCCGGAATTCTCATTCTAGTTATCCATAGTTTGTTATGACCCACACAGTCGAATGCCTTTGCATAGTCAATAAAACACAGGTAAACATCCTTCTGGTATTTTCTGCTTTCAGCCAGGATCCATCTGACATCAGCAATGATATTCCTGGTTGCATGCCCTCTTCCGAAACCGGCCTGAACTTCTGGCAGTTCCCTGTTGATATACAGCTACAGCCTTTTTTGAATGATCTTCAGCAAAATTTTGCTTGTGTGTGGTATTAATGATATTGTTCTACAATTTCCACATTCGGTTGGATCACCTTTCTTGGGAATAGGCATAAATAGGGATCTCTTCCAGTCAGTTGGCCAGGAAGCTGTCTTCCATATTTCTTGGCATAGACAAGTGAGCACCTCCAGTGCTGCATCTCTTTGTTGAAACATCTCAATTGATATTCCATCAATTCCTGGAGCCTCGTTTTTCGCCAATGCCTTCAGAGCAGCTTGGATTCTTCCTTCAGTACCATCGGTTCCTGATCATATGCCACCTCTTGAAATGGTTGAATATCGACTAACTCCTTTTGGTATAATGACTCTGTGTATTCCTTCCATCTTCTTTTGATGCTTCCTGCTTAGTTTACTATTTTCCCCATGGAATCCTTCACTATTGCAACTCGAGGCTTGAATTTTTTCTTCAGTTCTTTCAGCTTGAGAAAAGTCGAGCGTGTTCTTCCCTTTTGATTTTCCGTCTCCAGCTCTTTGCACATGTCATTATAATACTTTACTTTGTCTTCTTGAGAGGTCCTTTGAAATCATCTGTTCAGTTCTTTTACTTCATCAATTCTTCCTTTTGCTTTAGCTGTTTGACACTCAAAACCAAGTTTCAGAGTCTCCTCTGACATCCATCTTGGTTTTTTCTTTCTTTCCTATCTTTTCAGTGACCTCTTACTTTCTTCATGTATGGTGTCCTTGATGTCATTCCACAAGTTGTCTGGTCTTCGGTCACTAGTGTTCAATGCATAAAATCTATTCTTCAGATGGTCTCTAAATTCAGGTGGGATATACTCAAGGTCATATTTTGGCTCTCGTGGACTTGCTCTGATTTTCTTCTCTTTCAGTTTGGACTTGCATATGAGCAATTGATGGTCTATTCCCCAGTCGGCCCCTGGCCTTGTTCTGACTGATGATATTGAGCCTTTCCATCACCTCTTTCCACAGATGTAGTCAATTTGATTTCTGTGTGTTCCATATGGTGAGGTCCATGTGTATAGTCGCCGTTTATGTTGGTGTAAGAAGGTGTTTGCAATGAAGTCATTGGCCTTGCGAAATTCTATCATTCGACCTACAGCGTTGTTTCTATCACCAAGTCCATATTTTCTAACTACTGATCCTTCTTCTTTGTTTCCAGCTTTTGCATTCCAATCACCAGTAATTATCAACGTGTCTTGATTGCATGTTCGATCAATTTCAGACTGCAGCAGCTGATAAAAATCTTCTATTTCTTCATCTTTGGCCCTAGTGGTTGGCGCGTATATTTGAATAATAGTCATTAACTGGTCTTCCTTGCAGGCTTATGGATATTATCCTATTACTGACAGCGTTGTACTTCAGGATAGATCTTGAAACGTTCTTTTTGATGATGAATGCAACACCATTCCTCTTCGCGTTGTCATTCCCAGCATAGCAGACTATACGATTGTCTGATTCAAAATGGCCAATACCAGTCCATTTCAGCTCACTAATGCCTAGGATATCGATGTTTATGCATTCCATTTCATTTTTGACAATTTCCAATTTTCCTAGATTCATACTTCATACATTCCATGTTCCGATTTTTAATGGATGTTTGCAGCTGTTTCTTCTCATTTTGATTCCTGCCACATCAGCAAATGAAGGTCCCGAAAGCTTTACTCCATCCATGTCATTAAGGTCCACTCTACTTTGAGGAGGCAGCTCTTCCCCAGTCATCTTTTGAGTGCCTTCCAACCTGGGGGCTCATCTTCCAGCACTATATCAGACAATGTTCTGCGCTATTCATAAGGTTTTCACTGGCTAATGCTTTTCAGATGTAGACTGCTGGGTTCTTCTTCCTAGTCTGTCTTAGTCTGGAAGCTCAGCTGAAATCTGTCCTCCATGGGTGACCCTGCTGGTGTCTGAATACTGGTGGCATAGCTTCCAGCATCACAGCAACACACAAGCCCCCACAGTATGACAAACTGACAGACACATGGGGGCTACTACAGTTAGAAGGTATATATAACCTATGACCTAAGAATTCCACTTCTGAGTGTATTTTAAACAGTAACAAATTCTTACATGTACCAAAAAACAAATGTGACAATGTTCATAGCAGTTTTATTTACAATAGCACAAACCTGACACAAACAATATCCAATAACACTGGATGAGTAAATTAATAAACTATGTTTTTTCTATATATTATGGATAGAATTGTTCCCCCCAAAATATGTGTTATAAATCCTAATCCCTATACCTGTAGTTATAGTATCATTTGGAAAACTTTTTTTGTTATGTTAATAAGGTAGTATTAGTGTAGGGTGTGTCTTGACTCAATCTCTTTGAAGATATAAAAGGAGCAGATTAGGCAAGCAGAGATGGGGAAGATAGAGGCCATGCCACAGGATGATCTCCAAGGAGCCAAGGAATAGAAACTGAAAAGAAACTAGGATCTTCCCCCAGAGCCAAGAGAAAGACAAAGCTGTCCCCCACAGGGCTGGCTCCCTGAATTCACACTTTTATCTTTCTAAACTGTTAGGAAATAAATTTCTGTTTATTAAAGCCACACACTTGTGGTATTTCTGTTATAGCAGCACTGGATAACTAAGATACCATAAGAAGGAAATACTTTACAGCAATGAACACGTGTAAAGTGAACACAACAAAGGGGGTGACTCTGAAAGAAATGATGTTGAACAAAAGCAGCCAGACACATTAGAACATATGCTCTATGATTCTATGTATATATGGATCAAGATCAGGCAAAATTCTTCTACAGTGACAGAGATTAGACTAGTAGCTATATTTTGGGATTACTGACAGAAGTGATGCATGAAAAATACATATAATATTCTATATCTTGACCTGGGTAGAGGTTCCATGCATATGCACATACATAAAAGTTCAAGCTGTACAATTGACTGTATATAAGTAACACACTTAAATGATAGAGTTTGCGAAATAATGACAGTGTTTCACATATTTTTAAAATACTTTCCAGATCATTTATGAATCAGTTCTTAAAAATCTATACAACGCAGGTGTTCAGAAAAGAAAATACACTTCTACATGAGCAACATAGCCAAGTCATTGAACTTCTACTACGTATTTGAGATATAGCTGGCCTATTACTTTTCACTAACGATAAACTCTACTGCTCCATTGTTTATGTGTGCATCCATTTCAAAGTAAAAATAAATGCATAAATATTCCACAGATGTTTATGTGCTTTCTGGGATTTTAAACAAACAGGAAAATGTGTTAGGGTCATATCAGGTGTTAGAGCTTAGTACTCGACGGCACTGGGGGGTGGATTACTGAGGTATAGGAAAAGCAAATAGGTAAAAACTGGAGGATTATCCATTTTAAGCATTTTTTAGTTTGCTTTATGACAAATAAGTCCCATCTGGACCTTAAATTTTGGCACTTCAAATCCTAGAAATGCAATAACATTTTATCATGAGTGAAAGGATAATATTGTTTACCCAAAAATTGCAGAAGAAATCCTGACAATTTTTTGGCCAAGAATAATAAATGTGACTATCTCATATTCCAAAACTAAAGTTAAGAGCTTACATTAGGGGTCATGCTTTGTGTTGTACAGTCTTAGGGGTTTCACCAAAGCTAAATATGATGCTTACAGCAGCATACAAAATAGTTTCACTGCCTAGAAATGCCATCAGCACTTAATGTTTAATTCTTGTTTATCTGTAGATCTCCCTAATTGTAGATATTTGAAATATAAGCAGAGTCTATCTCATGATGTAGCCTCTCCCTATACTAACAGCATTTATTTAATAATGTGTCTGTTATTCTGTACAATTACATTTTGAACAGAACTTTTCTATCAATATGGTTAGCCTTTTCCTTCAGTATTCATTTTTAGTAATAGAAGTTAATACATCATTTATTTCACTTTAAATAACCTGATGATGATCTGTAGATTAATAATATGTGCTCAAACAAACAAAAAAAAAACCATTGTCATCAAGTTGATTACAACTCCTAGTGACCCTATAGGAGAGTCCCACAGGTTTCCAATGAGCAGCTGGTGGATTCAAACTGCCAACCTTTTGGTTAGCAGTTGGGTTCTTAACCACTCTACCACCAGGGCTCCAGAATAATATGTGATATGAACTATTTTATCCTTGAAAATTGGCCATAAAAATCAGTAGAGTAGCCATGAACAATCCCTCTCCACCAAAAAGAAAAAGAAAAAAAAGAGTTGCTGTCAAGGTTGTACAGAATGAAACAACAACAAGCTTGAAAACTTTTCATTAAAATGTAAGCCTTTTAAAGAACAAGAAAAAGAACTATTAAGTGAATTTGTTCAATTGGGTTTCTTAAATATTAAAAATCATTTCAAGATCTTCTCCATAAGCAATATCTCCTTTCTTCATAACAGGAACCTTGCCCAAGGTGGTTTAAGCAGAAGGAAAACAATCAACACATATTTTTAAAATCAGTTTAAGAGTTTTTTAATCTACAATTTCAGTACTATTATCATCTCTGGTTCTTCTGACTATTGGTTGGTTATTTCTTTTGACTCCTTATAGTATCTTAAACAGCTTATCCCCAAATCCTAAAATGTGCAACTATTTACTTTCTTGAAAGCTCAATTAATAATTTAAGGTAAGCTTCTATTAAGGGATGTTGCTAAAACAAGGCGTCATTATCAGTCTTCATCTTCCGTCATCTAACAGCATCACATGACTCAGGTGATTAACCATTCTTTGAAATATTTTCCTAACTAGACTTTTAGTTGAAATCACATTGACCTGGTTTTTATATTTTCTCTAATCTAAAATGTGAAAAGCAAGTTCCTGATCTACCCATTCTGCCCCTATCCCCTTCCTGCAGACATATAACCTCTTCTCCTCTTCCAGTCTTCTTCATCTTAGTAAACATCAGACATATTGGTCCAGATACTCAGGTCAAATACTTCTGAGTCATCCTGGTGATCCCTTTTTTCTCATATTCCACATCCAATCAACAGCAAACCTGGTTGAATTACCTTCAAAATATATTCTAGAGGCCAAGTCTGTCTCTCTACCTACCTTGGTATCACCCTTGTCGCAGCCACAATCATCTCTCATATAGCTTATTTCTGTAGTATTTTCTGTCTCTGTTCTGCTCATCCTTTGTAGAATATATCTTTTGAAATGTGAGTCTCATTGGTTTAGCCTTTTGTTCAAACCCTTCAATAGCTCTCACCTCATTCCTTAAAATTACATACAAAATTCTCAGTGCTATGGCCCTCTGCTACTTCTCTGGCCTAACATTCAACTGTTTTCTCTTTCTCTCACTGCAAGGGTATAACCTCAATAATGATACAATTATAGCTATTTACCTTCTTTTATATGCTCTACCTAAATATTCCAATGTGAAAGTGATTTTGACCATAAAAATTAAAGCAATGCTATAAAACTATACTGAGATGAAGAAAAGATAAACAAATAAATGAAAAATCATTCCTTGATAGAAAAATTTAAATATGGTAAGGATCCTTTTCTCCCTAAATGTATTTAAAATAAATATGCTTATCCTAATAATACTAAGTAGGCAATCTTTCTCATGGCTGATTAGCTGTTGTTAGATTTCATGTCGATAAGTATGGAATATTCAAGTGAATTATATGGAAAATTCTGAAGAAGAAGAGTAACATAAGGAGGTTGTGCTCTACCAGATTTTGAAATGTATTATAAAATGCTTAAATATATTAAAATGAACTAAATATGCTACAAAGCAATTCAACTAATTGCTTTAATTCCAACTGGATAATCATCTGGTAAAAAAACTGTCTTTATGAAATGGGTTACACATAAACTTTTATCATGTTTTGAGTATGCCAGTATTTAAATTTATATATAATTTAGTATTTATATATATATATATATTATATATTTATTGTGAAATTACCATTTGTTGATAACCCATATGATGTAGGCAGTCAACTATTATGTGTTTCACCAGCATAATCTCATTTAAACCCAGGAGATCTCCTGGAAAATAGAGCTTCCATCACAGTAGATAAGGCAAAAATAAGCTAAAATAAATATACCACTAACCAAACAAGTACTAATTAAAAACAATACATGAATATAATTTCTTTTAATCAAAGGCCATATACTTTATCATTAAAATACACTCACTTTTCAGAAAATAGAGTAACACAAAATTTGAAAGTGATAATAATGTTGTACTTCTTTGTAATAAAAAGTTATTTAAATAAGGCTTGTTACCTGATAAACATGTCTTATCTTGTGAAAAGGCAATATAATTTTACAGAAGAATCAACATGACACCTTTCTAATTACTTTCTCGTACTTTCATATAAAAATTTAGAACTAAAAGACAATATTATGATAGTGTTTTGGTAAGAATTTACTAGACAATCTGTTAATTTTCTCCTTCAATTACCTGATTTTCTTAATATAATACCATAATCTTCTAATTGTACCGTAAACATTCACACAATTTAACTGGATCCATATGTCTACTTAGTTTTTCCATATCACTATAATTAAGAACACAACAGATTGGTCAATTTGACTTTCAGGCACAATGGGTTATACTTTGAGAATGAATATGTAGGAGCAGAAAAGAAAACAGTATCGATCTATACTGTTTTCAAGTTACTCAGTACTATTGTAAAAGTAACTGCTGAAGCAATATTTTTTGCTGAAAAGAGTCTGAGCAAATCTTCAACCCTTTGCAACAGTCCACAGTTTGAAAAAATATACCTTGAAATTTTCTTAACTATATTGTTTTATAATGATATATTTTCAAGCAAAGATGACCCTGAGAACTGATTATTGATAGAGACGGCCCAAGGTGGCAGCTTAACCTGACACACCACTGATTGGAAGGAGAAACTGAACAGAGAAAGTGAATGAAGAGAGTTACAGGGTGGAGGTTTCCTGCCAGCTAGCCTGGCGCAGCTTGGCCATCTTGAGACAAAGCCAGCAGCGAACCTGTGTGAGGAGCACAAGAAGGCAACTTCATGGAATTCCCAACATAAAGCCAAGAGGTGTGTAGACATATCCAGAATGAAGCAAGCTTAACAGAACATGAATCAAGCTTAAAAGGGAAAGTACAGGAAGGAGTTCAAGAGCTCCAGGGATCCTGTAGTCAAAAGAGCAGGAAGGGAGCCAGAATCCAGAGACAGGGCGACTCACCGGCAGCAGTCCCTTAGCATTAGGGTGGGCAGTGCACATACAGTAATAAATCCATAGAGTGTCAGCAGGAGGTCCCCCACCTCACTGGACTCTGGGCAGGCCCTCCCCCCCAACTCGCCCCAGCACTTAGTCAGGGCCAGGTCCCAACTGTTGTCTGCAGCCAGTGGAGAACATCCAGGTATCCATTCCCCATGACCAGGTGAACACTCTCGCCTCCCCCCACCCTCCTGATGATTAGCAACGTGAACACCCCCACCCCTGCCACCCGCCACTCAGGGACAACAGTATAAGCCTCCTCCAGCCCCCATCCAGTGTGCCCTGCATGAGATCCCCCCCACAAGCCCATCAAGTAGCAGTGAGTGGTCCTGTGCCTCTGGTCACCTGCCACACACCCCCAACTTGCCACCCCACCTACTTGCCAAGCAGCAGTGAGTGTGCCCACCTGCTGGTCACCAGCCACACTCCTCTGGGCCACTACACCCCTTGCCTGCTACTCCATCCACTCAGAAAGTAGCAATGAGCACTACTGAGCTTGCTGGATGCCCGCCACACCCTGGATTCACGACCCCGCAGGCTTGGCAAGTGGCAGTGAGTCCAGCCCACCTGCTGGTCACCACCAACACCCCCTACCACGCTGCCTACCCAGCAAGCAGCAGTGAGTGTGCCAGGACACAGGTGACCCACCACACCCCTGCACGTGTCTGGGCACACCAACTGAACACGATTGCATGCTTCTGTGTCACTAGATCCCCAACAGGTGGCAGACTGCACATGCCCAGCCTGTCCACAGCCATGCCACAAGCCCAGTAAACACATATTTGCAATTCTCCTGCCAGCCACATCCCCACCCACCCAGTGACAGGTGGCGAGAGCTCCCATGCTGGCAGACCAGCGATCAGCAAACTAAGACCACTCCACCCACCATGATATATATTTTAAAAAAAAAAGTCAGGACAAAACAAATAAACATACAATCAACCAATAAATACATAAATAAATGAAATGAAATCTTAATGCTTCAGAAACAGCAGACAATAACAAATCATAGGAAAAAAAACAGGATTAACATGGCTCAAACAGGTATCATGAAAGATGAGAAGGTTACCATTCAAGAAGCTAAGTGCACCCCTTACAGGGTGTTGTTGTTAGGCACCCTTGAGCCAGCTCTGACTAATAGTGACTGTATGTACAGCAGAACAAAACACTGCCTGGTCCTGCACTATTCTCACAGTCATTACTGTACTTGAGTCCATTGTCACAGCCACTGTCAATTCATCTTGTTGAGCACCTTCCTCTTTTTCACCAACTCTCTACTTTACCAATCCATGATGTCATTCTGAAAACATGTCCAAAGTACGTGAGACTAAACCTCACCATCCTAGCTTCTAAGCAGCATTCTGGCTATACTTTCAAGGTGGAGTCATTTGTTCTTTGGGCAGTCTACAGTATATTCAATATTCTTTGCCAACACCATAATTCAAAAGCATCAATGCTTCTTCAATCTTCCTTATTCATTGTCCAGCTTTGGTATGCATATGAGGTGATAGAAAACACCATGGCTTGAGTCAGGAGCATCTTAGTCTTCAAAGTGACATCTTTGCTTTTTTACTACTTGAAAGAGGTCTTTTGCAGCAGATTTGCGCAATTCAATACATCATTAGATTTCCTGACTGCTGCTTCCATGAGCATGGATCCAAGTTAAATGAAATCCTTGACAACTTCAATATTTTCTCTGTTTATCATGATGTTGCTTATTGGTCCAGCTGTGAGGACTATTGTTTTCTTTATGTTGAGGTACAATGTCTTCTGAAGACTGGGGTCTTTGACCTTTATCAGTAAGTGCTTCAGGTTCTCTTTGCTTTCAGCAAGCAATGTTCTGTCATCTACATATCGCACGTTGTTAATGAGTTTTCCTCCAACCCTGAAGCTACATTTTTCTTATATAGTCCAGTTTCTCAGATTATTTACTCAGCATACAGATTGAATATGTATGGTGAAAGGACCCAAACTGACACATACCTTTCCTGATTTTAAACCATGCATTATCCCCTTGTTCTGTTTGAACAGTTGCCTGTTGGGCTATGTACAGGTTTTGCATGAGCACAATTAAGTGTCCCCATTCTCCACAATGTTACCATAGAGGATAAGCCTTCCAAAAAATTTACCAAGACTTATCGTAATCAAACATTGTAAGCCAAAGAAATAATTCTGAAAGCAGCTCATGAGAAATGAAATATCACTTACAAATGGGCACCAACAAGACTAAATGATGATTTCTTGCCAGAAACTACGCAGGCTAGGAGGCAATGGGATGACATATATAAAATCCTGAAGGAAAAGAACTGGCAACCAAGAATCATATATCCAGCAAAATTGTCTTTCAAAAACATAGGCAAAACTAAGACATTCCCAGATAAGCAGACTCTAAAGGAATTTGTAAAAACCATACCAGGCTTAAAAGAAATATATGAAGAAGTCCTTTGGATAAAGAAACAAGGACATCAGACAACAACCTGTGATAAAGACACATGACAACATCACAGAGATACCAACCCAGCTAAAGACTTCACAAAAGTAAAATAAAGCAAAAAAAAAAAACAAAAAACTGACTACAGGAAACTAGAGGAGTTAAGCTGCAAACTATAACAACTTCAAAACAAGGCGGAGAATAAAAGATCTAGTTACGGAATTTAAATATAAGGAAGAAGTCAAGGTAATTTCAAGATATAGCAGGCTCTTCTAATTTTAAGAGGATTAAGGTAAACTTCAGGGTAGCCACAAAGAAAAGTAATAAATCTACTCACTAAAAGAAAGAAGAAAATCCCAAACACTCAGTAAACCCCAAAACAACAATGATTGATAGGTAAAGAAAATCCATATAGAAAAATAACTCAGTGAAGATAATTAAGAAGAAAGAAGCTGTTAACACCAAAAAAAAAAAAAAATAATAAATAAATAAAATAAGGCATGACAGCAATGAAAGCATACCCATTGTTAGTCATACTGAATACAAATGGATTAAATGCACCAGTCAAGAGACAGAGAATAGCAGATTGGATTAAAAAAAAAAAAAATTGAACTATCAATATGTTGCCTACAGGAGATACTCTTAGACACAAATACAAAAACAAGTTAAAAATCAAATAGAAAAAATACATTAAACAAACAGTATCCAAAAGAGAACAGGAGTAGTGTCGTGGTTAAGATTTTGTGTCAACTTGGCTGGGCCATGATTCTCAGTGTTTTGGCAGTTGTGTAACATTGTGATCACTTTCCTGTTGAAATTTGACCTGTGATCACCCCCATGATGGAACCTGCTGAGTGGTACTGGTGGAGGCAGGGACTGTGGTGGCTTACCACCCTCTCAGCCTTCATCTCTCCACCTTCTGTCTCCTACTTCCTTCCTGCTCACCTTGCAAAGGTTGTTGGCTTGTTCTGGATCCAGCAGCTGTCTCTTGTCTGACCTCTGGTTCTTGGGACTTGAGCTAGCAGCTTACCTGTCCATCTTGGAGTTCACTGATCTTCACAGCCTGTGAGCAAGAGTCCTGCTCCCTAACCTGCCTATCTTGGATTTGCCAGCCCCTGCAGCTAAGTGACTTAGAATAAACCTTGTGGTCTTGTCTGCCAACCTTGGGGACTCCTTGACTGTCACAACCTAAGAGCGGGATCCCTGCTCTCCAATCCGCTCATCTTAGGTTCACCAGCTTCTGAAGTTCCGTGAATTGAGAAAAGACTATCTTTATCCAAGGACTTGGGACTTCCAACCCCTACAATCGTGTGAACTGTTCCCTTAACGTAAATCTCTCTATATATCTTTATATGCATTACTGGTTTTGCTTCTCTAGAGAACCCAGCCTAAGATAAGTAGCAATAATAATCTCAGATAAAATAGACTTTAATTCTAAATTCATTATAAGATACACAGAAGGGTATTATATAATGATTAAAAGGTCAGTTCACCTAGAAGACCTAAAAATTAGTAAATATTTATGCACCCAGTGACAGAGCTTCAAAACACGTAAAACAAACTCTAATAGAATTAAAAAGAGAAATAGACTTTTCTACAATAATATTAGGAGACTTTCACACACCACTTTGACAATGGACAGAACAACCAGAAAGAAACTCAATAAAGATACAAAAGATCTAAATAACTTAAGAAACCAACTTGACTCATAGACATATAGAGAACACACCACCCAACAGCAGCACAGTACACATTCTTTTCCAACACATTTGGGTCCTTCTCCAGAACAGACTGTATTCTAGGCCACAAACCGAGCCTCGATAAATTAAAAAACATCGACATAATACAAAGCATCTTCTCTGACCATAATGCTATAGAGCTAAAAATCAATAACATAAAAAGTGAGGAAAAATATTAAATACATGGAAACTGAATTAAAAACTACTGGTGGAAACCCTGGTGGTGTAGTGGTTAAGTGCTACAGCTGCTAGCCAAGAGGTCAGCAGTTTGAATCTGCCAGGCGTTCTTTGGAAACTCTATGGGGAATTTCTACTCTGTACTATAGGTTCGCTATGAGTTGAAATCGACTTGATGGCAGTGGGTTTGGTTTTGTTTTGGTTTGGGTTACAGAAGAAATTAAAAATGGAATAAAAAAATCTTAAAATCAAATGAGAATGAAGACACAACATACCAAAATCTCTGGGACACAACAAAAGCACTGCTCAGACAAAAATTTTATAGCAATAAGCGTACACATCGAAAAAGAAGAAAGGTCCAAAATCAATAATTTAACTTGACAACTTTAACAAACAGAAATGGACCAGCAAAAGAAGTCCACAGTCACCAAAAGAAATGAAGTAATAAAGATAAGAGCACAAACTAATGAAATAGAAAACAGAAAAGCAATAGAAAGAATTAGCAAAACTAGAAGTTGGCTCTTTGAGAGGATCAAGAAAATTGACAAACTACTGGCCAAACTGACAAAGGAAAAAATTGAGAAGATGCAAAGAAGCAAAATAAGAAATGAAATGGAATCATTACAACAGAACCTATGAAAACAAAGAGGATCATAACAGAACATAGGCAGTCCCTGGGTTAAAAAAGAGTTCTCTTCCTGTGTCTTTAAGTCAAATTTGTAGATAAATTGGAACAAGTGCAGATGGGTCTTATTTAGCCTTACTTTAATGCAAGAAAAGGCTAGAAGCCTTTTTAATGATTTAGAAGCTGCTTTTTATGCAGCAAGTGAAGGTGACTGTGATGAAGACTTTGTTGCCAGTAGGGGTAGGTTCAATTGTTTCAAAGTGAGAGCAATTTATATTTACATAACTTTAAAAAGCAAGTATGAGTTTTTCCTAAGTCAGATAATTATACCCCAGAGACTGCCTCTGTTATGAAATATTGTACTCTTAACAAATTTGAAAAACTACAAGAAATGGACACATTTCTAGAAGCACACAATTCACCTAAACTAACACAAACACAGGAAGAAAACCAAAAAAGACCCATAACAAAAGAAGACTGATGAAGTCATTAAAAAGCAAAAGCACACAAAAATAAATAAATAAATACAGCCTAAATGCTCACTTTCTGTGAAGAGTTGACACCAGTTCTATTCAAACTATTCCAGAAATGTATAATCCAGTATGACCCTGTTTCTAAGTTAGGCAAAAATATAAAAAAAAAAAAAAAGAAAGAAAATTACAAATGCATATCCCTCAGGAATATAGATGCAAAAATTTTCAACAAAAAGCTAGCCAAGAAAATACAACAGCATACCAAAAAAAAAAATAATACATTACAATTAGGTGGGATTCATACCAAGTATGCAAGGAAGAAGGCACTCATCATTTCTCAAGCTGAAAAAAAAAAAAACTCTTTGCTGTCGAGTCAACTCTGACTCATAGCGACCCTATAGGACAGAGTAGAACTGCCCCATATGGTTTCCAAGGACCGCCTGGTGGATTTGAACACGTCGACATTTTGGTCAGCAGCTGTAGCTCTTAACCACTACGCCACCAGGGTTTCTCAAGCTAAAAGAATGAAGAAAAAAATTCAAGCCTCAAGTTGCAATATTGAAGGATTCTACAAGGAAGATATTGAACGATGCAAGAAGCATCAAAAGTAGATGGAAGGAACACATACAGTCACTGTACCAGAAAGAATTGGTCAACATTCAACCACTTCAGGAGGTAGCATATGATCGAGAACAGATGGTATTGAAGGAAGAAGTCCAAGCTACGCTGAAGGGAATGGCAAAAAACAAGGCTCTGGGAATTGATAGAATACCAATTGACATGTTTCAACAAACGGATGCAACACTAAAATTGCTCACTCCTTTATGCCAAGAAATTTGGAAGACTGTCTTGGTTATCCAGTGCTGCTAAAACAGAAATGCCACAAGAGGATGGCTTTAACAAACAGAGGTTTATTCTCTCACAGTCTGGTAGGCTAGAAGTCCAAAGTCAGGGGGTCAGCTCCAGGGTAAGGCTTTCTCTGTCAGCTCTGGAGGAAGGTCCTTGTCATCAATCTTCCCCTGGACCAGGAGCTTCTCAGCACAGGAACCCCGGGTCCAAAGGACACACTCTGCTCCTGGCACTGCTAACTTGGTGGTATGAGGTCCTCTCTCTCTGCTTACTTTCTTTCCTTTTAGCTCTTGTAAGATAAACAGTGGTACAGGCCACACTCCAGGAGAAGTCCCTTTACTTTGGAACAGGGATGCGACCTTAGTAAGGGTGTTACAATCCCACCCTAATCCTATTTAACATAAAATTACAATCACAAAATGGAAGACAACCACACAATACTAGGAATCATAGCCTAACCAAGTTGACACATATTTTGGGGAGACACAATTCAATTCATGACGCTGGCCAACAAATCAGAAGAGATCCATATTTATGCCTATTCCCAAGAAAGGTGATCAAACTGAATGTGAAAACTATTGAACAATATCATCAATATCACACATAAGTAAAATTTTGCTGAAGATCATTCAAAAGTGGCTGCAGGAGTACATGGACAGGGAACTTCCAGAAGTTCAAACCAGATTCAGAAGAGGACATGGGACAAGGAATATCATTGCTGTTGTTGATGGATCATGGCTGAAAGCAGAGAATATCAGAAAGATATTTACCTGTGCTTTATTGACTATGCAAAGACATTTGACTGTGTAGATCATGACGAATTATGAATAATATGGCAAAGAAGGGAAAACCTAGAACGCTTAACTGTGCTCATGAGGAAAATATACACATACCAAGAGACAGTCATTCAAACAATACAAGGGAATACTTTCCAGATTTAAAGTCAGGAAAGGTGTGTGTCAGCACTGTATCCTTTCACCATACTTATTAATCTTTCTTCTGAGCAAATAATCTGAGAAGCTGGATTATAGAAGAACAGGGCATCAGAATTGGAGGAAGACTCATTAACAACCTGTACTATGCAGATGACACAACCTTGCTTGCAGAAACTGAAGAGGACTTGAAGCACTTACTGATGATCAAAGACCACAGCTTTCAGTGTGGATTGCACCTCAACATAAAGAAAACAAAAATCCTCACAACTGGACCAATAAGCAACATCATGATAAATGGAGAAAATATTGAAGCTCTCAAAGACTTCATTTTACTTGAATCTACAATCTATACCTATGGAAACAGCAGTCAAGAAATCAGACATATTGCATTGGGAAAATCTGCTGCAAAGAAAATGTTAAAAAGCAAATACATCTCATCGAGGACTAAAGTGCACCTGGCCCAAGCCATCGTATTTTCAGTCACCTCATATGCCTGTGAAAGCTGAACAGTGAATAAGGAAGACTGAGGAAGCATAGATGCATTTGAATTATGGCATTGGCAAAGAATATTGAATAAACTATAGACAACCAGAAGAATAAACAAACCTGTCTTGGAATAAGTACTGCCAGAATTCTCCTTAGAAGAGAAGACGATGAGACTTAGTCTCACGTACTTTGGACATATTACCGGGAGGGACTAGTCTGTGGAGAAGGACATCACGCTTGATAAAATAGAGGATTAGTGAAAAAGAGGAAGCCCTCAATGAGATGGATTGATGCAATGGCTCCAACAATGCAAACAAACATAGCACATTTGTGAAAATGGCACAGGACTGAGCAGTGTTTTGTTCTGTTGTACGTAGGTCCCTGTGAGTTGGAACTGATCCAATGGCACCCAATTACAAATAACAATAACAAGGAAAACTCCAAATAGGAAATAAAGAAAACAATGCCATTTACAATAACCCCGAAAGGATAAAATACCAAAGAGTAAATCTAACCAGGGACATAAAAGACTTACACAAGGAAAACTACAGAACACTACTGTAAGAAATGAAAAAAACCCATAAAAATGGAAAAAAAAAATCATGCTCATGGATTGGAATACTCTGAAAATGTCAATACTACCCAAAGCGATTTATAGATATAATGCAATCCCGACCCAAATCCCAACCACATTCTTTGATGAAATGGAAAAACTAACCTCCAACTTTATGTGGAAAGGAAAGAAGCCCCGGCTAGCTAAAGCTTTATTGAAGGAGAAGAACAAAGTAGAGGGCCTCACAATTCCCTATCTCAGAACTTACTCTACAGCCACAGTAATCTAAACAGCCTGGTATTGGCAGAATGACAGACACATAGACTAATGGAACAAAACTGAAAATCCAGATGTAAATCTATCCAAAGGGTTGAAGTCCATTCAACGAGGAAGGAATAGTCTCTTTAACAAATGGTTCCACCAAAGCTGAATATCCATTTGCCAAAACTGAAACAAGATCCATACCTCACACCATACATAAAATCTAACTCAAAATGGATCAAAGACCTAGATGTTAAACCTAAAACTATAAAGTTCCTGGAAGATAACATGGGGACAAAGCTAGGGCTCCTAATTCATGACATAAATACACTATCAAACATAACTAAAAATACAGAAATACCAGAATATAAACTAGATAAAAGGAACCTCCTAAAAATTAAACACATTTTTATGTAAAAAGATAACCTACGGACTGGGGGGGGTGGGGACAAAAACTTTGGCAACGACATATCTCACAAGGGTCTAATCTCTAAAACACCTCAACACCAAAACCTAAATACCTCAACAGTAACAAGACAAACAATCCAATCAAAAAGTGGACAAAGGACATTCAGACATTCGCTAAAGAAAACATTCAGGCAACTAACAAACACATGAAGAGATGCTTGTGATTATTAGCCATTCCAAACCCAAACCAAACCTGTAGCGGTGGAGTTGATTCCGACACACAGTGATGCTATAGGACAGAGTAGAACTGCCCCCTAGCGTTCCCAAGGAGTGGCTGG
Organism: Elephas maximus indicus; assembly: GCF_024166365.1. Classification (NCBI taxonomy): domain Eukaryota; kingdom Metazoa; phylum Chordata; class Mammalia; order Proboscidea; family Elephantidae; genus Elephas; species Elephas maximus. Next base: position 31,194,429 of record NC_064833.1, on the reverse strand, counting down.
TGGATTCAATCTGCCAACCTTTTAACCGCTGCACCACCAGGATGCATTAGCCATTACCCACTGCCATCGAGTCGATTCCGACTCATAGCAACCCTATAGGACAGAGTAGAACTGCCCCATAGAGTTTCCAAGGAGTGCCTGGCGGATTCAAACTGCCAACCTCTTGGATTGCAGCCCTAGCACTTAACATTAGCCATCAGAGAGATACAAATCAAAACTACAATGAGATACCATCTCACTCCTACAAAAATGGCACTGATCAAAAAACCAAAAAAAGATAAATGCTGGCAAGGTTGTGAAGAGATTGGAACATTTGTACACTGCTGGTGGGACTGTAAAGTGGTACAACCATTACGGAAAATGTATGGCTGTTCCTCAAAAGCTAGAAATAGAAATGATCCAGTAATCCTACACCTAGGTATATATCTTAAAGAAACAAGAGCAATGGCATGACTAGACAGATACACGCTCATGTTCATTGCAGCATTAGTCACAACATCAAAAGGATGGAAACAACATAAGTGTCTATCAGTGGATCAATGGACAAATAAAATGTGATACATACCTAAAATGGAATATCACACACAATAAAGAATAACAATGAATCCACAAAACATCTTATAACATTGATGAACCTGGAGGACCTTATGCTTAGTGAAATAAGTCAATCACAAAAGGACAAATATTATATGATACCACTTTTGTAAAGGTCAATAGCTTTACACAGAGGAACCAATATTCTTTGATGGCTACCAGGGATAGATGGGGAAAGGCAGAATCACTTACTAGATAGTAAAACCAAAAAAAAAAAAAAAAAAAAATGTTGCCATACAGTGGATATTAATTCTGGTGAAGAGAAAGGCAAAACACAGTATGGGGAAATCAACACAACACGACCGTGGTAAATAAAGATACTGAGAAAGTACACAAAAATAAAGGACAACTATGGTAAATGCTATAACATACGACAACAGTAAAAACAACCAAAAACCTGCGTGTTACATAGGCAGATACATACACTGTATAGGTATGGGAAGGTGAACGGGAGTTCATGCATGTGCATGTATAAGTATGGTGGTGGGCATATGTATATATGTATTTATATTTGCTGTATATGTATTCAAATACATAAGAGAGTACATAGAAGACACAGTTATGAAAACTTCCTAGACATATCCAAACACCTTGTGGGACTGAGTTACCAGGTTTGAAAGCTCAGTACCACAGTCCCAAGGAACATTTAGGTCAATTGGCATGGCATAATTCATAAAGATAATATTTTACATCCTAGTTTGGTAAGTAGCATCTGGGGTCTTAAAAGCTTGCGAGCAGCCATCTAAGCATACAACTATTGGTATCTTCCCATCTGGATCAAAGGAGAGTGAAGACAATCAAAGACTCAATGAAATAATTAGTCTACAGGACTAATGGCCTGCGTGACCCACAGTCGCCTCTAGCCTGAGACCAGAAGAATTAGATGGGGTCAGCAACCACTACTGACCACTCTGATCAGGGACACAATGGGAGGTCCTGGTTAGAATGGGGTAAAAATATAGAATAAAAAACAAATTCATAAAAAAAGGCCAGACTTACTGGACTGATAGAAACTGGAGAAACCCCTGAGACTGTTGCCCTAAAACATCTTTTTAATCTGAAACTGAAGCCACTCCCAGAAGTCACCTTTTAGCCAAATAATGGATTGGCCTATAAAATGAATAGCGCCCTTGAGGAATGTGCTTCTTCTTAGAACAATCAACTATATAAGCAATCAAATGAGCAACATGTGTCCCAAAACCAAGATGAAAAGGCAAGGAGGGGCAGGGAAACTGGATGGGTGGAAGTGAGGAATGGGAATAGAGCGGAGACATTGTGGGGATAGCAGCCAAGGAACAATTTGTATATGAATTGTTAAATGGGAAGCTAATATGCTGTGTAACCTTTCACTAAAACACAATAACATCTAAAAAAAAAAAAAAATCATCGATTCTAAAGTATCTCATCTGAATACTGTAATAGCCCGTAAAGTACTGTTTTTGAATATAGTCACTGAATAGCATTTAAAAATTTGGTTTTAAGATTAATGATGTTAATAAGTAAAAATAATAATAATAATAATAACAAGCAGTAGTCATGTACAATTAAAATCAATCATTTTGGGTAATCAAATATTTGGTTAAAGTCTGTATCCAATTGCAAACATTGTAATTTATTATGAATGCAAAAATATATTCACTAAATTCATAAGTGAAATATTTTTCCTAGAGTATCTTTTCAAGGTAACATTTTATAATGTGTATCATAGTGTCAAAGTTTTGAATAATTAAACATTAAAGTAATAAACATACGACTGATACTGTAGAGAATCAATGCTCAAAAACTAGAATATTTTACCTGACCAACTCAATGGACATTTTCCAATTCAGATGAATTATAATTCAGCTAAATGAATTGTCTGGGGTGGGAGTAAGTGAGTTTCTGCCTTCTGTGTTAATAAACATTTAAATTGCCACTGAATACATTCTTAGTAGTAAGGTCCTAACCAAACTAAAAAGGCAATTATACTCTCACAGTTTTTTAGTACAAATGTCTGCATTGTGTGTAAATAAACATTTAAATTGCCACTGAACGTATTCTCAATAGTAAGATCCTAACCAAACCAAAAAGGCAGTTATACTTTCAAAGTTTTTTTAGTACAGTGAGAAAAAAATCCTAAAGAAAAACTTAAAATTGAGATATTATACTTAAAATCGAGGTATGATACATTGTTGAAATCATCATCTTGGGAATGTATAGAACTAAATTATTTAAAAGAATTACTCCAGTTCATGGAGATTAGGATAAAATTAATGCTTAAACATAGAAAGTAAAATCTTTAAATGTTTTATTAAACAAGGGAGAAATATTTTACCAGAGTCATATTCAATCTGCATTTATTTTCTCCAGAGCTTCTACAACCACGAGGATGGTACGTATTAGAAGCACACAGAAAGAGAGAAAACAGTTACAGTTGATTTCATGGGAAAGTGTAGTAAAAATTTCATTGTCTATAATGAGGAAAACAGTACCGCCATCTTTTGAAAACATTTAATACCATAAAAGGAATGGTTTTGGTTGTTTTGTTTATTATTTGTTTGTTTTTAATAATGACAAATGAGGGGAGGGAATAAACTGGTTAAGAAGCTGGTCTAAAATCCATTTGCCAATTTTAACGCGTGGTGCACTCCCAGGAAAAACAAGGAGGCAGCTGACTGTCTAGTCTCCTTGTAAATGTGCTCATGACAGACTTTCTGGTGAATATCTTACCTTAACAGTTGCTGTTTTTTTTCTTCTCTTACTCCTAGTGATCCCACGTGTGTTCGAATAACCAAAGTCTTTTTGTGAGCAGGAGAGTCCCCAAGTGAGGAATGCGTTTTCACAGAAGAGACCTGGTTGTTTAGGATTTCTTAATGTAAAAAGCCTGAAATCTAAGAAATAATAGGACATGTATCTCTGGAGAATATCATGAGAACTATGTAAATGTCTATGATGGCTAATTTTATGTGTCAATTTTTGCTAGGCTATAGTGCCCAGTTTTTTAATCAAACACTAATCTAGGTGTCGGAGCTCTGGTGGTGCAGTGGTTAAGACTTCAGGCGGCTAACCAAAACGTCGGCAGTTCGAATCCACCAGTCGCTCTTTGGAAACTCTATGTGGCAATTCTACTCTCTCCTATAGGGTATCTATGAGTCTGAATAGACTCGACAACACCTAACAACAATAACAACAACAATCTAGGTGTTGGCTGTGAAGGCATTTTGTAGATGTGGTTAACATCTAAATTGGTTGACTTAAGGTATTTTTAAAAATTACTAGTAATGTTTGATTTGGGTTAAGGTTAATGGATCTTATCCAGCTAATTTGTTGAAAGTCTTAAGAGCCAGAACTAAAGTTATCTGGAAAAGAAGAAACTCCACCTCAAGACAGCAGTGTAAAAACCTATCTTAGCTCCCAGCATGCTGGCCTGCCCTATGAATTTTGGACTTATCAGCCAATCGGTGTAAGCCAATCCTCAAAATAGTCTCTGTCTCTAAATATGCATAAAAAAAATAAACCAAACCCATTTCCATCACGTCGATTCCCACTCGTAGTGAACACATAGGACAGAGTAGAACTGTCCCATAGTGTTTACAAGAATTAGCTGATGAATTCGAACTGCTGATCTTCTGGTTAGCAGTCAAGCTCTTAACTGTTCCACCAGGCTCCAAATATGTATACATATAGGTATAGGTATGTTGTTGTTGTTAGGTGCCCTCTAGTTGGTTCTGACTCGTAGAGACCCCATGTACAACAGAATGAAACATTGCCTGGTCCTGCACTGTTCTCACATTCTTTCTGACACTTGAGCCCAATGTTGCAACCACTGTGTCAATCCATCCCATTGAGGGCCTTCCTCTTTTTCAATGACCCTCTATTTTACCAAGCATAATGTCCTTCTCCAGGGACTGATCCCTCCTGATAACATGTCCAAAATATGTGAAACGTCATCTCTCCATCATTGCTTCTAAGGAACACTTTGGTTGTACTTCTTCCAAGATAGATTGGTTTGTTCTTTTGGCAGTCCATGATATATTCAATATTCTTTGCCAACACCACAGTTCAAAGGTTTCCACCCTCCTTACTCATTGCTCAGCTTTCATATGCATATAAGGTGAAAGAAAACACCATAGCTTGGGTTCAGCTTACCTTAGTCTTCAAGGTGATATCTTTGCTTTTTAACACTTTAAAGAGGTCTTTTGCAGCAGATTTGCCCAATGCAATGTGTCATTTGATTTCTTGACTGTTGTTTCCATGAGTGTTGATTATGGATCCAAGTAAAATGATATCCTCAACAACTTCAATCTTTTTTCCATTTATAATGATGTTGCTTATTGGTCCAATTGTGAGGATTTTTTTTTTTCTTTATGTCGAGATGTAATCCACACTGAAAGTTGTGGTCTTTGATCTTCATCTGTAAGTGCTTCATGTCCTCTTCACTTTCAGCAAGCAAGGTTGTGTCACCTGCATAATGCAGGTTGTTAACGAGTCTTCCTCCAAGCCTGATGCCCCATTCTTCTTCATCTAGTCCAGCTTGTCAGATTATTTGCTCAGCATACAGATTGAATAAGTATGGTGGGAGGATGTAACTCTGAAGTATACATTTTCTGACTTTATACCATGCAGTATACCCTCGTTCTGTCCAAATGATTACCTCTTGATCTATTACAGGTTCCTCATGAGAATAATTAAGTGTTCTGGAATTCCTATTTCTTGTAATGTTATCAAATTATGGATAATTACCAAATTTTGGATAAATAACATTGCAAAGAATGTATATGTATGTGTATGTGTGTGGGTATATGTATATAAACTTATTATAGCTTATTGCTTTTAATTCTCTGGAGAAGTTTGTCTGATACAATATCAGAATATAAAATGGTGATTTCTGTGACCGAAATGACTCCTGTGTAAGTGAAGTGACTACCTAGGCTACAGCACGCTCAACAGGAGAACGAAGAACCTGTGGAACCATGTTAAGGGTCCTGAACCTACCCCTGTTTCATACATACCAAAAAAATTTTTATCAATAAAGAAAATATCAGTAACACTTGATCCTGTAAAGATCTTGGATTTTATGAGAGTCTGATTTAGAAATCTGATCATCCGTGTAGTCTCAAATTGGAACTGTGAGCAAGACTACTTTTTAAATCCATGAGTGATAATCATTTACCCATTTTTGGTAAGAAATTTAAAACATATAAGAACTTTATGCCAAGAAAGTTTCTATCAAAATTATGAGGACAAGTGTGAGTGGGTGGAGGCTGGGTAAAATTTAGAGATGGGATTTGGAAGACATAGGCTTAATTCAAGGAAACTAGCTAAATGGGCAGATAAGAAGTACAAAATTGAAAGGAATATTAGTGAATATTTCTATTTTTTCACTCTTGCTAGCAATTGTGGTTAACGCCAAACCTCCAAATGATCAGGACGAGGTTTCATAAAAAATTCATTTCTGTATTCTCTGACAAGCCTCATCAGCACATTTTCCCATAGGAGCAGTTTACAAAATACTTGTTGAATGAAAAAATATGTGAATATCTAAAGATAGCATTTCAGGCACTGACACTTGAAATTTACCTGTTCCCTCTCCTTTGAAAACCATGAGCAAGTAGGCCAGCTGCAAGTTGATCTTTAACTCAGATCAGAAATGTCAGAGCTTTCACAGTAATCCTTGCAAAGTTCTTTAAATTATGTTTTGGAGTCCGGAGGGAGACAATGCCATAGTTCCATACAGATTAATATACTTAATTAATTACCTAAGACAAGAATTCCCTTCATTGACACAGATGTTTGAAAATTAACAGTAGTGTTCTTTCTCTGAAGTATAATATTAAATAGTTTGATCAAAATGTATCTTGAGGTTGCAATGGGAAAGACAAATGGTTTATTTGATATTCCTAAAATTCTTTTATCTTCAATTTTTAAATATTCCTTTCTGTGTGAGTTAATGGAGAAAATCTGACTTACTGAGATAATAACTTGTGAAATATTACTGCTGAACTGAACTTGTTAAGGCCACAGCTAAAAACCAGGTATGCCATCTTCACATCACACTGGAAGAAATATAAAATATTGATTAAAAATGAAAATACCACATTTTGTCATTTAACAGAATATCTGACACTCAAATATTTTTAAATATATGACTAATTAAATGCTTGAGAACAGATATAAATTGACAACTCTTCTTGTTAAAAGTTTTAGGTGAAACTATCCAGGATAACCTTTGATTTGAATGATAGAAAATAATTACGTAATTATGTTAAGTGCTTGTTATTTAAACACAAAGTAAAATACAGTTTTACTTCTAAGTTTTCAGTTAAGGAAAATTCTGAAAAAGAATAAAGTCCAATTTTTGTTAGAATCACTCTACCATCACTAATTACACTTCCTTTTTTGTGAACTGAAAAATACCAGGGTTCTCATCTCTAACCAAAATCATACACCGAGACTTATAAGTACAACACAGATTCCATAAAGCTCATACACTGTGGGGACTGGAGTGTTTGTGAAAAACTAGGAGAATGACAACTTGCTGTCTACTTATTTAAATACATAATGTTAAAAACACATCTACATTTGATAAATCCTAAACTTTCTGACTCCTCTATGCAGTAAAGAATATTTTGATGTAAGGATTTGAAAGACCAAGATTGACTGAAGTTGGCAAAGAAACAGGAATATCTACTGAAGGCAAGTTCTAGAACTTGAACAAGTTAAAAAAAAATAAACAAACAAGTAAGCAAACAATGAGGATGGCTTTGAAAGTGACTTGAGAAAATTTGGGGGCTGGAAAGAAGAGAGATTTGAGAGAGTTCTTGTGTTAAGGCCTATATAATATTTAGTGGTAGAGACAAATTTTGACTCAAGATGTTTTTGGTTAGCTTATGAATATAATCTATTTTTTGCCTTTTTGTTGTTGTTATTGAAAATATACACAACAAACCATACACCAATTCAGCAATTTCTATATGTAAATTCAGTGACACTGTTTACATTCCTCAAGTTATACAGCCATTCTCATTCTTCTTCTTTTTCTGCATTATTCCCCCTCCATTAACATAAACTCACTGCACCTTAAGCTTCCAATCTAATCTTTCCTGTTGCTGTTGTCAGTTTGATCCGTTATGGATAGTTCTTTAAAAGAGCACAATGGTCAAGGTAGCCATTCTTTACTGATTAAGCTAAGATATTGTTTGGTTTAAATAAGACTTCAGGGGATATTTTTGGCTTACAGTTTAATGATTTTCAAGAGACAATAATTTAATGAGATCATTTAAATTGAATTTTCCATTACTTTTGGATTAAAAAAAAATTTTAAACATGTTGATAAACAAGCATGCTCAACTGTGGAACTAAAATCACATGCACTAATCTATCAGTGAGTATAAAAAAAAATCTCTTTTATAAGACTATATGCTATTTGAAAGCAAAGGAAATATTCATCTTCATATCTATAACAGATTGATGATATTTTCATAAATTATTTTGAATAAATTAATGTTGCACCTAGAAATTTTTAATGTTTTTCTAGGAGTCACAGTATTGTCAAAAAATATAGAGTTGAGGAGGCGGAGCCAAGATGGTGGAATACACAGACGCTTCTGGCAAGCCTTCTTTACAACAAAAAAAAAATTCTGAAAAAACAAGTGAAACAAGTATGTTCGTGACAAGCTGGGAGCCCTGAGCTTCAAAGGCAAGCTTAGAAAATGAACTGAGGGGCAGGAGGAGAAAGAGACTGTTCAGAAGTGGAGAGGAGTTACCAGACCTGAATTGCAGGGAGCCCTCAGGCACCATTCCTGGAGCAGCGGTGGCGGCAGGCTGGTACTAGTGTTCGGTCACAGTTTTCTCAGGGAGAAGCAGCTAGCCACACAGCCTACTCACACTTCTGGAACCAGAGAAGAATGGAACTCTTGGCAAAAGCTAAGTACTTACGTATATTTTATAGCCTCCACTCCAAGTGGGCTTCAGCGGCTGAGTTCCCTGGGCCTGAGATAGGCACTGTTGAGCATATACAGCCATCCTCCCAGCTTTGGGGAAGGAAAAAAATTGGCAACTGGGGGAAAAGATAATTTGCTAGCTCCACTAACCAGGGGAGCTCAGGACAGAAATGGCTCCTGTCCAGGCATAAACCGTCCTTGGACCTTGAGCAACTTTCCCTTCTGCATGGACCTGTGTGGGCCTATTTCAGGAGAATAGGCCCTTGTTGGCAAACTCCAAGCATTTCAGCTATGCGGTGGAGAGGTGGGTGTTTGATGTTTGACATTGTTTTATCTATTAAACAAGGTCCTCACCTACCCACATCAGGGACCTAAGGACTGGTAGATACACTCAGGTCATGCAGCCACCTATGACAGGGGTCCAAAGATAACTGGTACCTCCCAGTCCTTACAACCAAAAACTTTGGGTGCCCATGGTCTGTCTGCAGAACCCACCCACCTGCATGCTCTAGGGAACAGGGACACACTTTCCTCAGAGGCACTTGGGGGTCAGTTCTCAGCCCCCTGCCTTGTTCAGAGCATGACCCCCTGCTGCAACAGATATCAGTATATACACCAATCACGCCTGCCCCCTAAGACTGTAGGGCAGAGCCTGTACCACACACTTGATGATCAGCTACTTGGAAACCTGAGCTGAATTCATACAAGAAAACTGAATGGACTCCTAGACTGATATACCTGATTACAGCTCTATCCAGCTGGGGACAGGACACCAGAGCTCCAAAGGTGAAAATAAACAAGCTAGCTCACTCAAGCAACTCATAGGGGTATACCAAAAGAAAACAAAGAAGCAGCTATGACACAGTAAGCAAGCATAAACTAATACAATAACTTATAGAAGGCTCAGAGACAACAGTCAATATCAAGTCACATAAAGAAACAGACCATGATAGCATCAACAAGCTCTCAAAACAAAGAATCCAGGGATCTTCTAGATGAAAATGCATTCCTGGAATTACCAGATGCAGAATACGAAAGTTTAATATGTAGAACACTTCAAGACATCAGGAAGGAAATGGGGCAATATGCAGAACAAGCCAAGGAACACACAGATAAATCAATTGAAGAAATTAGAAAGATTATTCAGGAACATAATGAAAAGTTTAATAAGCTGGAAAAATCCATATACAGGCAGCAATCAGAAATTCAGATTAACAATAAAATTACAGAAGTAGACAACTCAATAGAAAGTCAGAGGAGCAGAATTGAGCAAGTAGAAGCTAGAATCTCTGAACTCAAAGATAAATCATTTGGCACGAATATATTTGAAGAAAAATCAGATAAAAGAATTTAAAAAAATGAAGAAAGCTTAAGAATCACGTGGGACTCTATCAAGAGAAATAACCTATGAGTGATTGGAGTACCAGAACAGGGAGGGATAACAGAAAATATGGAGAGAATGGTTGAAGATTTGTTGGCAGAAAACTTCTCTTATATTGTGATACAGTTAAATGGGGAAAAGACAGTCTTTTTAACAAATGGTGCTGGCAGAACTGAATATCCATCTGCAAAAAAATGAAACAAGACCCATACCTCACTCCATACACAAAAACTAACTCAAAATGGATCAAAGGCCTAAATATAAAATCTAAAGTGATAAAGATCATGGAAGAAAAAATAGGGACAATGTTAGGAGGCCTAATACATGGCATAAACAATATACAAAACATTATTAAGAATGCAGAAGAAAAACTAGGTAACTGGGAGCTCCTAAAAATCGAACACCTATGCTCATCCAAAGACTTCACCAAAAGAGTAGAAAGACTACCTACAGACTGGGAAAAAGTTTTTAGCTATGACATTTCTGATCGGCACCTGATCTCTAAAATCTACATGATACTGCAAAAACTCAACTACGAAAAGACAAATAACCTAATTAAAAAATGGGCAAAAGATATGAATAGACACTTCACTAAAGAAGACATTCAGGTAGCTAACAGATACTTGAGGAAATGTTCTCAATCATTAGCCATTAGAGAAATGCAAATCAAAACTATAATGAGATTTCATCTCACTCCAACAAGGCTGTCATTAATCCAAAAAACACAAAGTAATAAATGTTGGAGAGGCTGTGAAAAGATTGGAACACTTCTACACTGCTGATGGGAATGTCAAATGGTACAACCACTTTGGAAATCAATATGGTACTTCCTTAAAAAGCCAGAAATAGAACTACCATACGATCCAGCAATCCCACTCCTTGGAATATATCCTAGAGAAATAAGAGCCTTTATACGAACAGATATATGCACACCCATGTTTATTTCAGCACTGTTTACAATAGCAAAAAGATGGAAGCAACCAAGGTGCCCACCAATGGATGAATGGGTACATTATGGTATATTCACACAATGGAATACTACGCATCGATAAAGAACAGTGACGAATCTGTGAAACATTTCGTAACATGGAGGAACCTGGAAGGCATTATGCTGAGTGAAATTAGTCAGTTGCAAAAGGACAAAAATTGTATAAGACCACTATTATAAGAACTTTAGAAATAGTTTAAACTGAGAAGAAAACATTCTTTTGTGGTTACGAGAGGGGGGAGGGAAGAAGGGTGAGAGAGGGCTATCCACTAATTAGATAGGAGATGAGAACTACTTTACAACACAATACATTGGAGGTCAGCACAACTGGATTAAACCAAAAGCAAAGAAGCTTCCTGAACAAACTGAATGAATCGAAGGCCAGTGTAGCAGGGGCAGGGGTTTGGGGACATCTAAGTCAACTGGCATAATAAAATCTATTAAGAAAACATTCTGCATCCCACTTTGAAGAGTGGCGTCTGAGGTCTTCATCACTAGGAAGCAGCCATATATATAAAAAAAAAGATGCATCAATTGGTTTCAACCCACCTGGATCAAAGCAGAATGAACACCAAGGACACAAGGCAATTATAAGCCCAAGAGACAGAAAGGGCCACTTGAACCAGAGACTACATCATCCTGAGACCAGAAGAACTAGATGGTGCCTGGCTACAACCGATGACTGCCCTGACAGGGAACACAACAGAGAACCCCTGAGGGAGCTGGAGAGCAGTGGGATGCAGACCCCAAATTCTCATAAAAAGACAAGACTTAGTGGTCTGACTGAGACTAGAAGGACCCTGATGGTCATGGCCCTCAGACCTTCTGTTGGCCCAGGACAAGATCCTTTCTTGAATCTAACTCTTCAGACATGGATTGGGCTGGACAATAGGTTGGAGAAGGATGCTGGTGAGGACTGAGCTTCTTGGTTCAGGTGGACACTTGAGACAATGTGGCATCTCCTGCCTGGAGGGGAGATGAGAGGGTAGAGGGGGTTAGAAGTTGGTGAAATGGACATGAAAAGAGAGAGTGGAGGGAGAGAGCAGGCTGTCTCGTTAGGGGGAGAGTAACTGGGAGTATGTAACAAGGTGTATATAAGTTTATATGTGAGAGACTGACTTGATTTGTAAACTTACACTTAAAACAATAAAAAAAAAAACAAAAAAAATGGGGTTGAGTGTCATCATTTGATTTAAAAGCTAATTTATTGATTTTAATGTGTTATAAGGTTTCAAGAAATTCAGTTATGTTAGTTGCTAAGAATACGGTAGGAAAAAGGCAATGATATTTTCCCTCAAAATTTGGTTTACCTGTAGATAAAGTTACTATTATCTGCTTTATTGCTCTCCCCTATGAAATGTAACTGTGATTTGTGTTATAAATTATCACTTTTATTTGAATGTTGTTGTTTTAGGTGCTGCCAAGTCAGTTCCAACTAATAGCGACACTATATACAACAGAACAAAAACATGCCATACCCTGCGCTATCCTTACAATTGTTGCTGTGTTTGAACTATTCTTGCTGAGATTGTGTCAATCCATCTCACTGAGGGTCTTCCACTTTTTCACTGACCCTGTGCTTTACCAAGCAAGATGTCCTTCTCCAGGGATTGGTCCCTCCTGATAGCATGTCCTGAGTACGTGAGAGCAAGACTCCCCATCCTAGCTTCTAAAGAGCACTCTGGCTGTACTTTTTCCAAGACAGATTTTGTTCATTCTTCCGTCAGTCTGTCAGTCCATGGTATATTCAATATTCTTCACCAACACGGTAATTCAAAGGCACCAATTCTTCTTCAGTCTCCTTTATTGTCCAGCTTTTGCATGTATATGAGGTGATAGAAAATACCTTGTCTTATGTCAGGTGCAGTTTGCCTTCAAAGTGACATCTTTGCTTTTTAATACTATAAAAGCGTCTTTTGCAGCAGATTTACCCAATGCAATACATCCTTTGATTTCTTGATTGCTGTTCCCCAGGTGTTGGTTGCGGATCCAAGTAAAATGAAATTCTTGGCAACTTCAATCTTTTCTCTGTTTATCAAGATGTTGCTTATTGGTCCAGTTGTGAGGTTTTCTTTTTTAATGTTAAGGTGTAATCCACATTGAAGGCTGTAGTCTTTGATCTTCATCATAAGTGCTTCAATTCCTCTTCACTTTCAGTTAGGAAAGTTGTGTAATCTGTGTATCACAGGTTGTTAATGAATCTTCCACTAGTCCTGAGGCCACAATCTTCTTCAGATAGTCCAGATTCTTGGTTTATCTGCTCAGAACACAGATTGAATAAGTAGGGTGAAAGGATACAACCCTGACACTTTTCCTGATTTCCTGAGTGAGCATCTCCAGTTTTGTTGAAACATCTTAACCGGTATTCCAACAATTCCTGGGGCCTTTTTTTTTTTTTTTAACAACAATGCCTTCAGTGCTGCTTGGAATTCTTCCTTCAGTACCATCGGCTCTTGATCATATGCTACCTCTTGCAATGGTTGAACATTGATCAATTCTTTTTGGTACAGTGACTATGGGCACCCTTTCCAACTTCTTTTGATGTTTCTGAGTTGTTTAATATTTTGCCCATAGAATACTCCAAAAGTGCAACTCAAGGCTTGATTTTTTTTTTCTTCAATTATTTCAGCTTGAGAAATGCTGAGCCTGATCTCCCTTTTCAGTATTCTAACTTGAGGCCTTTGCACATCTCATTATAATACTTTACTTTGTCTTCCGGAGCCACCCTTTGAAATTTTCTGTTTACCTCTTTTACTTCATCATTTCTTCCATTTGCTTTAGCTACTTGATATTCAGGAGCAAGTTTCAGAGTCTATTCTGACATCCATTTTGGTCTTTATTTTCTGTCATTTTAATGACCTCTTGCTTTCTTCATGTATGATGTCCTTAATGTTGTCTGGTCTTCTGTCATTAGGGTTCATTGAGTCTAATCTATTCTTGAGCTGGTCTCTAAATTCAGGTGGGATATACTCAAGATTTATTTTGGTTCTCATAGAGTTGTTTTAATTTTCTTCAGTTTCTACTAAACTTGTGTAATAACAATTGATGGTCTGTTCTGCAGTTGGCCACTAGCCTTATTCTGACTGATAATACTGATCATTTCCATTGTCTCTTTCCACAGATGTAGTTGATCTTCAGCAAGGACCATGTGTATAATCAGCTTATATTGTTGAAGAAAGACATTTGCAATGATTAAATCATTGGTCTTGCAAAATTCTGTCATGTGATCTCCAGCTTCATTTCTATGGTCAAGACCAAATTTTCCAACTACTGATCCTTTGTTTTTAACTTTCACTTTCCAATCACCAGTAATTATCAATCTGTATTGATTACATGTTTCATCAATTTCAGACTGCAGAAGTTGGTAAAAATCTTTAATTTCCTCGCCTTTGGCATTTTGGTTGGTGGGTTGTTGTGGTCAGATGCCGTCGAGTCGGTTCCAATTCATAGTGACCTATGCACAACAGAATGAAACACTGCCTGGTCTTGTGCCATCCTTACAATTGTTGTTGCAGCCACTGTGTCAGTCTACCTTGCTGAGGGTCTTCCTCTTTTCTGCTGACCCTGTATTTTGCCAAGCATGATGTCCTTCTGCAGGGACTGATCTCTCCTGACAGCATGTCCAAAGTATGTAAGACACAGTCTTTCCATCCTTGTTTCTCAGGAGCGTTCTGGTTGTACTTCTTCCAAGACAGATTTGTTCATTCTTTTGGCAGTCCATGGTATATTCAACTATCTTCACCAACACCATGATTCAAAGGCGTTAATTCTTCTTCGGTCTTCCTTATTCATTGTCCAGCTTTCATATGCATATGATACTATTGAAAATACCATGGCTTGGGTCAGGTGCACCTTAGTCTTTAAGGTGACTTCTTTGCTCTTCAACACTTTAAAGAGATCCTTTACAGATTTACCCAAAGCAACGCATCTTTTAATTTCTTGACTGCTGCTTCCATGGCTGTTGATTGTGGTTCCAAATAAAATGAAATCCTTCACAACTTCAATCTTTTCTCTGTTTATCATGATGTTGCTCATTGGTCCAGTAGTGAGGATTTTTGTTTTCTTTATGTTGAGGTGCAATCCATACTGAAGGCTGTGGTCTTTGATCTTCATTAGTAAGTGCTTCAAGTCCTTTTCACTTTCAGCAAGTAAGGTTGTGTCATCTGCATAACGCAGGTTGTTAATGAGTCTTCCTCAAATCCTGATGCCCTGTTCTTTTTCATACAGTCCAGTTTCTAGGATTATTTGCTCAGCATACAGATTGAATAGGTATGGCGAAAGGATACAACTCTGATGCATACCTTTCCTGACTTTAAACCAATCCTTACCCCCATGTTCTGTCTGAACAACTGCCTCTTGATCTATGTAAAGGTTCCTCATGAGCACAATTAAGTGTTCTGGAATTCCCACTCTTCACAATGTTATCCATAATTTTTTATGATATACACAGTCAAATGTCTTTGAATGTTCAATAAAACACAGGTAAACATCTTTCCGGTATTCTCTGCTTTCAGCCAGGATCCATGTGACATCAGCAATGATATCCCTGGTCGCACGTCCTCTTCTGAAACTGGCCCGAACTTCTGGCAGTTCCCTGTTAATATACTGCTGCAGTCGTTTTTGAATGATCTTCAGCAAAATTTTGCTTGTGTGTGATATTAATGATATTGTTCTATAATTTCCACATTCAGTTGGCTCACCTTTCTTGGGAATAGGCATAAATATGGATCTCTTCCAGTCAATTGGCCAGGAAGCTGTCTTCCATATTTCTTGGCATAGATGAGTGAGCACCTCCAGTGTTGCATCTGTTTGTTGAAACTTCTCAATTGATATTCCATCAATTCCTGGAGCCTTGTTTTTTGCCAATGCCTTCAGAGCAGCTTGGACTTCTTCCTTCAGTACCATCGGTTCCTGATCATATGCCACCTCTTGAAATGGTTGAACATCGACTAATTCTTTTTGGTATAACGACTCTGAGTATTCCTTCCATCTTCTTTTGATGCTTCCTGTGTCATTTAATTATTTCCCCGTAGAATCCTTCACTATTGCAACTCGAGGCTTGAATTTTTTCTTCAGTTCTTTCAGCTTGAGAAATGCTGAGCGTGTTCTTCCCCTTTGGTTTTCCATCTCCAGCTTTTTGCACATGTCATTATAATAGCTTACTTTGTCTTCTCGGGAGGCCCTTTGAAATCTTCTGTTCAGTTTTTTTTACTTCATCAGTTCTGCCTTTTCCTTTAGCTGCTCGATGTTAGAGAGCAAGTTTCAGTGTCTCCTCTGACATCCATCTTGGTCTTTTCTTTCTTTTCAATGACCTATTGCTTTCTTCATGTTTGATGTCTGTGATGTCGTTCCACAACTTGTCTGGTCTTCAGTCATTAGTGTTCAAGGTCAGTGGGTAAATTTGAATAATAGTCATTTTAACTGGTCTTTCTTGTAGTCATATGGATATTATCCTATCACTGACAGCATTACACTTCAGAATGGGTCTCAAAATATTCTTTTTGATGATGAATGTGAAGCCTTTCTTCTTCTATTTTTCACTCCCTGCATAGTAGGCCATATGATTGTGATTCAAAATGGCCAGTACTAGTCCATTTCAGCTCAATAATGCCTAAGGATATTGATCTTTATGTGTTCCATTTTATTTTTGAAGACTTCCAATTTTCCCAGATGGATACTTCCTACATTCCACATTCCAATTTTTAATGGATGTTTGCAGCTGTTTCTTCTCATTTTGAGTCATGCCACATCAGCAAATGAAGTTCCTGAAAATTTTACTCCATTCATATCATTAATGTCGAGTCTACTTCCCTAGTCGTATTTTCAGCTCCTTCCAACCTGAGATGCTCATCTTCCAGCAAATATGAGACAATTTTCTGCTGCTATTTATAAAGTTTTCACTGACTAGTTTTTCCAAAGTAGGCTGTCAGATCCCTCTTCCTAACCTGTCTTAGTCAGGAAACTCCACTGAAACCCATCTACCACGGCTGGCCCTCCTGATATTTGAAATACCAGTGGCATAGCTTCCTCCATCACTGCAACATGCAAGCCACCACATCCTAACAAACTGATAGACGCGTAGTGGTTTTATTTGAATAGCAATAAATATTACTTGAAAATTTTTAACTATGTTTCTTTAGTGTTCTTACATAAAACAAGGGGGCAATAACTCCCCCTTGCAGGGTTGCTCTCTTAATCCTTTAAAACTAATAAATGTGAAGCAATTAATAGCATTGCTGGAAAAAGATAAGATTAAGAAATAATATGGTGTGTAGACATATAGTGTAGTAGTGTAGTTCAAGATACTTAAACAAAGAACTGAATTTAACCTTCAGGTTTATCATTTGTACTAGACAGAATAACGTGCTCCTTCCCAAAGGTGTCCAAACAATAATCCCTGGGACCTGTGAATATATTACCTTTTGTAGGGAAAAGTACTTTGCAGGTATGATTAAGTTTAAAGACCTTGAGATGTGAGTATATCCTGATTTATCTCATTGGACTCAATCTAATTATATGAGTCATCGAAAGCAGAGAACTTTTTGAGGTTGTGGTCACAGACACATGTGAGGATGAAAGAAGGGTCAGAGGAATGCATTCAACATTGCTGGGTTTGAAGATGGAACAAGAGGGACACAAGTCAAAAAATGGGGGTGGCCTTTATAACCTGGAAAAGACAAGGAAATCAATTCTTTCCTAGAGTCTCTGGAAAAGATGTAACCATTTCAGCTCATTGATTCTAGCTTAGTGAAAACCATATTGACCTTCTGACCATGAACTTCAAGGTGAAAATTTCTGTTAAGTCACTAAGTTTGTGGAAATTTATGGCAGCAATAGAAAAGTAACACATAATTTATTAGGTTTTTTCTGGATCATAATACTTAACTTCATAATATGTTAAATGAGGTGATTTTTAAATTACGTCATAGAGTTTTCAAGTTGATTAAATGAGTATTAGCACTTAGCACATGATGCATTATTAGGATTTAGCATTTAATACTTTATTAATAAATTAATTATCGCTATTAATGGAGTAATAATTCAGTTAGATGTTGATGAACAGTGGTAGACAAAGAGTTTTTTTGTGAAAGTCTCTTTGTGGCTAAAATCAAAACTCATGAATTCAGTACTTTTGTATCAGCTATAATCCATTTAAAGAAAGTCAGTTTATTTCATTCAAAATTAATGCTCCAAAATGTTTCCTGTCATAGTTATACTTTCAAAAGTAGAAAAATACTAAATCAATATTTATTAAATGCCAAGTATGTGAATATGCTAGGACATTCAACAGGCTGTGATACCTTGTAATGAACATCTGACTTATATTTGTAAAAATGAAGCCCATCTATTTCCTAATGTTAAAATTAATATCAACTTTTTTAAGTGCAAAAAGATTTGAGTACTGCTAGTGTTTGTAAGCATTAAATAAGTTTTAATCAAAGCAGAAAAAATTTTAACGTTCTTCAATTTAGCTTTTCTACATGTATCTCCTCAACATTACTAACCCAACATCATGCAATTTGCTCTAAAATGTACTTTCTGTGTTTAATTTACCTACATTATGCTCATTTCCTTTTTGCTCACAATATTTTAATAGAATTATTATAGTTTATTTTATGTTCTGTGTGTTTATTCATTTAAATATGAGTATTTGATTCAAAAGATAATTTCAAATTGAAAAATGGTTACAAAATTACATTTTTATGTAATGCATATTGAATTCTCCAGAAGCATGAATGATTGCAATGTTTTTATTTATTTTTGAAGAAGAAATTCTGAATATTGAGCATGCTTAATCAATTGGAAATTTAAGGAATATTTCAGAATTGAACATAATCGTGGCATGTGCAAATTCTATTTGTCATTTGTATTAATTGAGCTATCTGCATTTTAATTACCTCTATAACAGTAATTTAATATGTTTTACTTCTCTACCAATGTATTGTCCTCAGATAGGGGTTCTCTCCAAATAAGCCCTCTGAGACATGTATGCACGTATACTTCACAGTGAGAAGTATTTAAATAAGTACTGACCTTAGCAATACTTACTTTTAATTTGATGATTTTTTCATTTAATTATTTTAAAGGTATCCCTTTAATTCAAAAAACATATCACTGGAAAGCAGAAGATGTGCAAATTATCTCTCTTGACATGGTCTTAAAAAAGGCAAGGTACTAAAAATCCCTCAAGTAAACAATGAACATGCAACTATATACATCAAAATTACCAATTTGTAGGAATTCTCACAAATATGCTGAGTATATGATGTTAAAATATATATTTATGCAGTGGAGAAGACAACCTATATATCTATTCAATTATATTGGAATGAATGATGCATTTATATATCTTTTATATTTATACTTTTTAATAATGTTTGTCTGATTGTAACTATAATTGTGTATTTGTTCTAGGAACATCAACAATATATAATAATGTAATCACAATTTTAGTACTACATGGAAATGTGTGTGTGTAGGTATATATATATGTACTGAGAGAGAGGAGGTGGGGAGGAAACTGTGTTTAAGGGTTTGGTTCTATGAGACATAAAAGCAAGTGTACTATGTAAGTTTACATTGCTTAATAAAGGACTTTTTTCACATAATAATGTCTTGTTCAGCTTTTATAACATTAAAAATTGTGGCCACAAACTCCTTGTAGAAAGGTATCAAAATATTTAGAACACATTACCCATTAATTTAGTAATACAAGTAGGCAGTAGACTTAAGAAATGATCAAAGATGGATGCAACAAGTATATAAACTCTAATGTCATAATATAACTATATTTTCAACATGTGTTGTGGTCCATGATACAGCTATAATGTAATTTACCTTAATAATTCTCTTATATGTTTATTTCTCTATTTGTTTCAATTATAAATTAAGTTGTACACAAAAAAACAATAAAATAGAAATAAGACAGTAGTTGAGAACATCACTAAAACTTACAAACAACAAATGTGTAAGTTAATTGCCAAAGGAATCTAAAAGTTGATATTTGAAATTTAAAACATACTAAAGTCACAAAAAATTATTCAATCAAGAATATAAAACACGTGTATCCTATGTTGATTGTTTAAATAAATTAAAAAAACATTTATTAGAAGATTTTAAAAATTAAAAATGTATTCGCATCTATGTTAAATAAATAATAATTGACTAAATTCACGATAGGTAGTAAACTTTAAGTTACTTACATGTACCGATGGGAATGTGAAAAACATAAGATACCAATAACAATTGAATTCAATTGAAAAACAAGGTCAAAGAATCACTGAGAACACAAAGCAACAAACAAATAATGTGAACAAATTTAAACTTTTCTAAAAGTTCAGAAAAAAATGTCAATATCCACATTTATCTTCTGAATCAGGTGTTAACTTGAAAAAAGAGCAGTATAATAAATCTATATATAAAATCCATAATTATAATTAGACACTACAATGCCACTCTCCCAACAATTCATAAACAACTAGAGAGAAAATCATCAAGGACATCATCAACCAACAGGATCTAATCAACATTTATATAACTTTCCACCACCACAGCAGAATATTTACTGTTTTCAAGAGTTCAGAGTACATATATCAAGACAGACCATATCCTTGGCCGTGTAAGTTTCCTCAACAAATTTAAAATAATTTAAATCATGCAGTATACTTCTTGACAATGGTGGCATCAAATTAGGAATCGATAACAGAAAAAAAATAGGAAATCTCCAAATATTTAAAAACTAAACAACACACTTTAAGATAACCTATAGGTCAGAGAAGTCTCATGAAATTAAAACAAAAAACAAAAAACACTTTGAATTGAATGAAAAGAACATACCACATACTGAAATTTGTGGGGCACAGCTAAAGCAGTGGTGAGAAATTTATAGCACTGAATGCTTACATTAGAAAACAGGAGAAAATCTCAAATCGATGCCTGTGCTCCCACCTAAAGAACCTAGAAAAAGAAGAGCAAAATCAAACCAAAGCCAGGAAAAAGAAGGGAATAAGAAAGAGCAATAATCAATGAAATTGAACACAGGAAAACTGTAGATAAAAATCAACAAATCAAAAAAACTGGTCCCTTGAAAAGATCAATGAAACTGACAAATCTCTAATAAGAATGACAAAGGAAAAAGAGAGAGAAAGATAGGTTACTAACACCAGGGATGAAAGAGGAGATACCACTGTAAACCATACAGGCATTAGAGGGAATAGTAGGAACCATTGTGCACATTTAAATTTGCTAACTTAGATGAAATAAACTACTTCTTTGAAAATCACAAACTACTAAAAATAAGGTAGATCATGTGGATTGTCCAATTATTATTAAGGAAAGTGAATTTGTAATTCCAAAAACTCCCCATAAAGAAATAATCACTGGCCAATTCTATCACACTTAAAAAACAAAGAAACAAAAAAATTATACACAATATCTTCCAGAATATAAGAGAGGGAAACACTTCCCAATTCATTTTATGAGTCAAGTCAAAACCAGACAAAGACAGTACAAAAAAGAAAGCTACAGACCAATATCCCTTATGAATATAAATGTAAAAATCCTTAACAAAATACTAACCCAGCGCCATCGAGTCGATTCCGACTCATAGTGACCCTTTAGGACAGAGTAGCAAATAAAATTCAGCACTGCTTAAAAAAAATTCTACATCATGACTAAGTGAAGTTTATTTCAAGGATGCAAGGGTGGTTCAATATTCAAAAATTGATACAATCCAGTTTGTTAATGGTCTAAAGAGGAAAAAATATCACATATCTCTTGAGGTAGATAAAGTGTTTGGCAAAATACAACACCTGTTAAGTTAAACATTCTCGTAAAGGTAAGAATGAAGAGAATTTTTTTCAACTTAATAAAGAGTATTTACAAAAAGCCTATAGGTAACATCATACTTAATGGTGAAAGACTGAATGCTTTCCTTCTGAGATGGGGAACAAAGCAAGGCTGTCTTCTCTCACCACGGAAGATTAGTTTAGGGGTTTGGATGGTGAGGTGGGGGAGGTGGGAGAGTGTAACTATACATGATGAGGTCTTCGTGACGGTGGGACAGTTCTGTATCTTGACTGCAGTATTATTGTTTGTTGTTATTGCGTGCTGTATATGGCAGTGTAGAGCTGCCCCATAGGGTTTCTAGGCTGTAATCTTTACGGGAGCAGATCAACAGGTCTTTTCTCCAGCAGAACCACTGGTGGGTTCGAACTGCATACCTTTCACTTAGCTGCAGAGCACTTAATTATTGTGCCACCAGGGCTCTTCGACTACAATGTTAGTTACAAAAATCTACACCTGTGATAAGACAACCTAGAATTATACATATGCATTTACCAACATCAGTCTCCTGGTTTTGACACTGTATTATAATTTCATAAGTTGCAACTGCTGGGCAAGACTGCTTATTGGTGAAGGTATATTAGAATTTTTTTGATGAACCATGGTACCCAAATCATTATTTGAGCCAAGATTGGAATATTTCCTGTCATACTTCTAAAAACATATATTCTGAAATAAGAATTGTATGAGGAAAAAAAATCTTTCTCTCATCTTGCTACTTAAGTGCTGAATTTTTGAAGATCCCTTTTGACTTATGAGTTTTCCTGTATCTCAAGATACCCCATGGACTTAATTATACATTTTTTTCCCTGCCTCATTTCCATTGTCATTGTTATAACAGATGAATTTCAAAATCAAGCAATTATTATAAAACAAATAGGAATATATTAAGGCAAAAATTTGAAGACATAAGGGACTTACACATTGTTCAACATAATGAGGAAGAAGTTTTGATTAAAACAGCTTTGATTCTAGCCCTCTACAAATTAGGCAAAGATAACAAAAGAGCAACTTCATTCCCTATTGAGATTAAATCTTTAACCAAACATTATTTTAACAGAAAGAGAACAATAATAATTTCATGTGGTTTAAAATGTATGATTGACGTCAAAAGATGAGCTACTGTAGTAAGCGCCATTAATATAAGGTTTTTTTTTAATTAAAAAAATTATTTTTATTTTTGTGTGTTTTTCTGAACTCTGTTGGTCAAAAATTCTATCTTGATGGAACAGTAGATGGAATTATTTTGTACTAATGATTGCAATAATTATAATAAAACCCATTGCCGTCAAGCTGATTCCGATTCATAGTGACCCTATAGGACACAATGGAACTATCCCATAGGATTTCCAAGGAAGGCCTTGTGGATTTGAACTGCCAACATTTTGGATAGCATCAATGCCTAATATTCACCAGCATGTTATTTACTATCATGTTTTTGCTACATGTGATACTAGACGCTTAGAATAATGGACTCTTCTCAAATGGATTACTATTGGATACAAATTTATAGTATTTTACAAATATTCCATTTTATCATTCTATATTCATTAATTTCCCAATTTTGAATTTTAAAAGTGAAAATAGTCACATGCTAATTTTTAGCTCTGCCCGATACTATATTGCCTTATATTTTGAGGAATTTTCTATATTTCAACTATATTTGTACTTTCCTTTAGGATTGACTTGAATGTTTAGGACTGCAGGAAAATATTCATTCTTTAGTGATTAAAGGACTTTTTTTTTTAATGGTATGGGATACCAGACTACAACACACAGTCTCCCTGATGGCCATTCTAGCCCTGATCTAACCACTTATGTCCACCGAAAGGTAAAAGCCTGGTTAGTTGGATTTTTAAAGATGGAAATGTGACCAGAAGATTCAATTAATGAAGAGAATAAGAATATTTCACTCCTCACTTATGCTAGTTTCTCCTTATTTAGCTACCCTAGCTTGCCCCTCAAATCTTCATAGTCTTCTTATTAAGAGTATCCCTTTATGATTTTACCAAGAATGACTGCATAGAAAACAATTTGTTCACTCATATTGGTGTTTAGAGCAGAGATTTTCCTGCTTTGGGCTGTTATTGTTTTTTTAGCAAATGCCCAAAAGTAAATTCAACTTTGATGTATGGCATAGGTTCATATATTTAACACTTCATAATTATAACACTGAGTAGTATTGTAGATCCAACTATTTTTTCCCAATTGGAATGACGAAGTGGTCTCTCAAGACTCTTTTGTTATATTCTCTACATAATACATATTTCACTTTACTTATTAATGACATAAAGTGCTCCCTAGAGTACTTGTTCTTTTGAAAAAAAGTTCAATATCTTCTATGAGACTATATAAAATATTAGCTTGTTGAAATATACGGGAGAATGCAGGGTTTACATTTGAGTCTATAGAGTAAAACAATTTCTATCCTGCAACCTGACAAGACAATCTAAGTTTTATTTAGCCAGGCAGCATCTCTAAAGATATGTTTTGCTCTCTTTTATTATTTTTTTCTCTGCTGAACCCCTATTAATATTAAGGCAAATGTAACAGCTATGTGACAAATTAAACTGTATAATGCCATGGAAAAATAAAATTCCATTCATTTTTCAATTCTTTCACGATGACTTCATCTCTTCAAGTAACACCATATTGCACAAACATAATATTATATTTTTACTTATTATATAGAATCCAGATCACGTATAAGACATTCTTCTTAAAAGCAAATACTTTTCATTCATTCAATGAATCACCCAGGTATGTTTTAAAAAAAAAAAAAGCAGTATGGTGAGAAAGTAAAGACCTAGAAAACCTTTGCTTTGCAACTGTGGAGAATCTTGGGCAGATGAGGGAGCATCCTGCCCTTCCACAGAGCAGTAGATCTCTGCTTTCTCTCCGTGCAGGATTCTGAGGTCCAGTGGTTTTCCAGAGGCTCTCACAGAGCAGAAAGCTTTTGCTTCTCCTTCTCCATCAAAAGCAGTGTAACAATAAGACCAGGGGCAGGATGATTTAAGAGAACAGATACATTTTTTTCCCCCCACTTTCTTAGCAACACTGTGCATTGTCGGTGAGCTAGAATGGAAGTTTCTTGCCTTTCCCCAAAGGCTTAAGTTTCTGCAGGTTCCAAGAAGCAGACAGGGTTTTGTGTTTGAATGCCACTGAGAGGGGCTTCCACAAGACTATGTCCTACCCCACGGTATATATACTGTTATGGATTTGTGTCTTCCCAAAATACGTGTTGGAGTCCTGACCCCCATATCTGTGGATGTAATCCCCTTTGATAACAGGGTCTTCTTTGTTATCTTAAGAAGTCCATACAAGTGCAGTGTGTGTCCTAAACCTAATTACTTCTGAGTGATATATAAGGAGCAGCAAAGACACAGAGAGAGCTAAGCAAGCTCTGGGGGAAGGCGATGCTGTCTGAAGGTGATGGGCAAAGCTGAATCTGCAAGCCCAGGAACTCCAAGGATTGCCAGCTGAGCTGCAATAGACAGAGAGGGATTTCCCTTTACATCCACACTTTCAATTCAGACTTCTAGCCTCTTAACAGGAGAGAAAACAAATTTCTGTTCCTTAAAGTCACCCACGTGTTATTTTTGTTACAGCAAACTAAGACATACGTCATACCATCATAGTCACCATTTTAAAGTACAGTTAAGTTTTTTTTTTTTTTTTAGTATATTCACAAGGCAATGCAACAACCACCATTATCTAGTTTCAGAATATTTTTTTCACCCCCAAAAGATACCCCATACCTATTAGCAATCACTCTATTACTTCTTTCCCCAGGCCCTGACAATCACTAATCTACTTTCTGTCTCTTATCAATTTGTTTATTCTAGACATTGCATGTAAATGGAATCATAAAATATACGGGCTTTGTGTCGGGCTTCTTTTACTTAGTACAGCGTTTTCAAGGTTCTTCTACGTTGTAGCATGTCAGTACTTCATTCCTTTTATGGCTGAAGACTATTCTTTTGTATACATACACTGGAGGCCCTGAAAAGTGTAAACAGCTAATGCTCTCAACTGCTAACTGAAATGTTGGTGGTTTGAGTCCACGCAGAAGTGCTGGTGAAGAAAGGGCTGCTGATCTACCTCTGAAAAATCAGCCCTTGGAAATCCTACGAGCACAGTTCTACTCAGACACACGTGGGGTTGCCGTGAGTCAAGTCAGCTGGATGGCAACTTATTTTTACAGATATATCACATTTTATTTATCCATTTCTCAGTTGATGGACATTTTGGTTGTTTCTACTTTTTGACTCTTATGAATAATGCTGCTGTAAACATTGGTGTACAAATTTAGTGTGAACAGATGCTTTTGGTTATCTTGGGATAAGCAGAAGTAGAATTGCTGGGTCATAGATGGTAGTTGTACGTTTAACTTTTCAAAGAACTGACAAACTGTTTCCCACAGCAAATGCACCATTTTCCATTCCTACCAGCAATGTACTGGGGTTCCAATTTCTTCATGTTCTCACCAACGTTTGTTTTCTGTTTTTCTGATTATAACCGTACTTGTGGTGGCAGGAGCAGATCATCAAATAAACATCAGATCATCTGTAGTGAACATCACATTTTTTTCAACACATCAAAGATTCTGCTTACAGGTATGGCTGGGATCTGTCTTTCTCCCAGCCCTACAGCAACCTGCTGCAGAATCAAAGCCTCTTTTCCAATTTGCAATCCCTGACAGAAATGGATGACCCAGTAAGCAAGGTAAGCATGGGCTTACGTGTGCTTACTTATATGTAGTGAACAGTTTCACATGGATTTCTCCACAGCCCTGCATACCTTGCTTATTGGATAATCTGTCCCTGAGTAGGGATGAAGTACTATTTCATTGTGGTTTTAATATGCATTTCCCTAATGACTAATGATGTTGAGCATCTTTTCATTTGCTTATTGTCCATGTGTACACCTTTCTGGACAGATACCTGTTCCAATCCTTTGCCCATTCTTAAATTAGGATGTCTTTTTATAGTTGAGTTGTAAGACTTAGGGTTGTGTTATTTACATATTGTGCATACTAGGCATTTATCAGCTATGAAATTTACTAGTATTTCCTCCCATTACCTCTTATGGTTAAAAAATTTATATATATATATATATACATTTGTAAATAAATACAGTGCCCTGGTAGCACAGTGGTTAAGAACTCAGTTGCTAATCAACTCAGCTGTTCAAATCCACCAACCCCTCCTTGGGGCAGTTCTACTCTGTCCTATAGGGTCACTATGAGTTGGAATCAACTTGAAGGCAATGGGATTGATTTATGCATAAATTATATAAATATATAAATTATATGTACATATATATATATACACACACATACACATACCAAACCCATTGCCACTGAGTTGATTATGACATATATATATATTGTTGTTGCTGTTGTTAGGTGCCGTCGAGTTGGTTCTGACTCATAGAGACCCTATGCACAACAGGACGAAACACTGCCTGGTCCTGCTCCATCCTTAAAATCGTTGTTATGCTTGAGCTCATTGTTGCAGCCACTGTGTCAATCCACCTCACTGAGGGTCTTCCTCTTTTCTGCTGACCCTGTACTCTGTCAAGCATCATGTCCTTCTCCAGGGACTCATCCCTCCTGACAACATGTCCAAAGTATGTAAGATGCAGTCTCACCATCCTTGCCTCTAAGGAGCATTCTGGCCGCACTTCTTCCAAGACAGATTTGTTCGTTCTTTTGGCAGACCATGGTATATTCAATATTCTTCACAAACTCTGCAGTTCAAAGGCATCAATTCTTCTTCGGTCTTCCTTATTCATTATCCAGCTTTCACATGCATATGATGCTATTGAAAATACCATGGCTTGAGTCAGGTGCACCTTAGTCTTCACGGTGACGTCTTTGCTCTTCAACACTTTGAAGAGGTTCTTTGCAGCAGATTTGCCCAATGCAATGAGTCTATTGATTTCTTGACTGCTGCTTCCATGGCTGTGGATTGTGGATCCAAGTAAAATGAAATCCTTGACAACTTCAATCTTTTCTCCATTTATCATGATGTTGCTCATCGGTCCAGTTATGAGGATTTTTGTTTTCTTTATGTTGAGGCATAATCCGTATGGAAGGCTGTGGTCTTTGATCTTCATTAGTAAGTGCTTCAAGTTCCTTCACTTTCAGCAAGCAAAGTTGTGTCATCTGCATAACACAGGTTGTTAATGAGACTTCCTCCAATCCTGATACCCCGTTCTCCTTCATATAGTCCAGCTTCTCAGATTATTTGTTCAGCATACAGATTAAATAGGTATGGTGAAAGAACACAACCCTGACGCACACCTCTCCTGACTTTAAACCAATCAATACCCCCTTGTTCTGTCCAAACAACTGCCTCTTGATCTATGTAAAAGTTCCTCGTGAGCACAATTAAGAATTCTGGAATTCCCATTCTTTGCAGTGTTTTCCATAGTTTATTATGATCCACACAGTCAAATGCCTTTGCATAGTTGATAAAACATAGGTAAACATCCTTCTGGTATTCTCTGCTTTCAGCCAGGATCCATCTGACATCAGCAATGATATCCCTGGTTCCACATCCTCTTCTGAAACCAGCCTTAATTTCTGACAGTTCCCTGTCGATATACTGCTGTAGTTGTTTTTGAATGATCTTCAGCAAAATTTTGCTTGCGTGTGATATTAATGATATTGTTCTATAATTTCCACATTCGGTTGGATCACATTTCTTGGGAATAGCCATAAATAGGGATCTCTTCCAGTCAGTTGGCCAGGAAGCTGTCTTCCATATTTCTTGGCATAGATGAGTGAGCACCTCCAGCACTGCATCTTTTTGTTGAAACTTCTCAATTGATATTCCATCAATTCCTGGAGCCTTGTTTTTCACCAATGCCTTCAGAGCAGCTTGGACTTCTTCCTTCAGTACCATCAGTTCCTGATCATATGCCACCTCTTGAAATGGTTGAATATCGACTAACTCATTTTGTATTAATGACTCTGTGTATTCCTTCCATCTTCTTTTGATGCTTCCTGCGTCGTTTAATATTTTCCCCATGGACTCCTTCACTATTGCAACTTGAGGCTTGAATTTTTTCTTCAGTTCTTTCAGCTTGAGAAACACCGAGCATTTTCTTCTCTCTTGGTTTTCCATCTCCAGCTCTTTGCATATGTCATTATAATACCTTACTTTGTTTCCCCGAGAGGCCCTTTGAAATCTTCTGTTCAGTTCTTTTGCTTCATCAATTCTTCCTTTTGCTTTAGCTGCTTGACGTTCAAGAGCAAGTTTCAGTGTCTCCTCTGACATCCATCTTGGTCTTTTCTTTCTTTTCTGTCTTTTCAGTGACCTCTTTCTTTCTTTATGGATGATGTCCTTGATGTCATTCCACAACTCGTCTGGTCTTCGGTCACTAGTGTTCAACATGTCAAATCTATTCTTAAGATGGTCTCTAAATTCAGGTGGGATATACTCAAGGTCATATTTTGGCTCTCGTGGACTCTTCTGATTTTCTTCAGTTTCAGCTTGAACTTGCATATGAGCAACTGATGGTCTGTTCCACAGTCGGCCCCTGGCCTTGTTCTGACTGATGATATTGAGCCTTTCCATCGTCTCTTTCCACAGATGTAGTCAGTCAATTTGATTTCTGTGTGTTCCATATGGTGAGGTCCATGTGTATAGTTGCTGTTTATGTTGGTGAAAGAAGGTATTTGCAATGAAGAAGTGGTTGGTCTTGTAGAATTCTATCATTCGATCTCCTGCATTATTTCTGTCACCAAGGCCATATTTTCCAACTACTGATCCTTCTTCTTTGTTTCCAACTTTCACGTTCCAATCACCAGTAATTATCAATGTATCTTGATTGCATGTTCGATCAATTTCAGACTGCAGCAGCTGATAAAAATCTTCTATTTCTTCATCTTTGGCCCTAGTGGTTGATGCATGAAGTTGAATAATAGTTGTATTAACTGGTCTTTCTTGTATGTATATGGATATTATCCTATCACTGGCGGAGTTGTACTTCAGGATAGATTTTGAAACGTCCTTTTTGATGATGAATGCAACACCATTCCTCTTCGAGTTGTCATTCCCAGCATAGTAGAGTATATGTTTGTCCAATTCAAAATTGCCAATGCCAGTCCATTTCAGCTCACTAATGCTTACGATATCAATGTTTATGCATTCCATTTCATTTTTGACAATTTCCAATTTTCCGAGATTCATACTTCGTACACTCCAGGTTCCAATTATTAATGGATGTTTGCATCTGTTTCTTCCATTTTGAGTCGTGCCACATCAGCAAATGAAGGCCCCAAAAGCTTTACTCCATCCATGTCATTAAGGCAGCTCTCCCCCAGTCATCTTTTGAGTGCCTTCCAACCTGGGGTGCTCATCTTCCAGCACTATATCAGACAATGTTCCGCTGCTATTCATAAGGTTTTCACTGGCTAATGCTTTTCAGAATTAGACTGCTGGATTCTTCTTCCTAGTCTGCCTTAGTCTGGAAGTTCAATCTGAATACCGGTGGCATAGCTTCCAGCATCACAGCAACACACAAGCCCCCATAGTATGACAAACTGACAGACACGTGGGGGAATATATATATACGTATATATATATGTGTGTATATATAGTTATGTTTGAGCCCATTGTTGCAGCCACCGTGTCAATCTATCCTGTTGAGGGCCTTACCAAGCATGATGTCCTTCTCCAGGGACAGGTCTCTTCTGATAACACATTCTGATAACATGAGAAGGAAGTCTTACCCTCCTCACTTCCAAGGGGCACTCTGACTGTACTTCTTCCAAGACATACTTGTTCATTCTTCTGGCAGTCCATGGTATATCTGATATTCTTTAAGAACACTGTCTTAGTTATCTAGTGCTGCTATAACAGAAATACCACAAGTGGATGGCTTTAACAAGCAAAAATTTATTCTATCACAGTTTAGGGGTCTAGAATCCCAAATTCCAGGCACCAGCTCTAGAGGAAGGCTTTCTCTTCCTGTTGGTTCTAGGAGGAGTTCCTTGTTATCATCCTTCCCCTGGTCTAGGAGCTTCTCAGCACAGAGATCCTGGGTCTGACAGACACACTCTGCTCCTGGCACTACTTTCTTGGTGGTATGTTTTTCTTCAGTCTCTGATCGCTTCTCTCTTTTATATCTCAAAAAAGACTGACTCAATATACAATCTAATCTTGTAAACTGAGTCCTGCCTCATTAATGTAACCATCCCTAATCCTGCCTCATCAACATCATAAAGGTAAGAATTTACTACACATAGTATAATCACTTCAGATCACAAAATGGTGGACAGCTACACAATACTGGGAATCATGGTCTGGCCAAGTAGACACAAATTTTGGGGGGTCACAATTCATTCCATGACATACACCATGATTCAAAGGTGTCAGTTCTTCTTTCAGTTTTTTTTTTTTTATTCATTGTCCAGCCTTTTCATGCATATGAGGGAATTGAAAATACCATGGCTTGGGTCAGGCACATCTTAGTCCTCAAAGTGACATCTTTGCTTATTAATACCTTAAAGAGGTCTTTTGCAGCAGATTTGCCCACTGCAATGCATAGTTTGATTTCTCAGCTGCTGCTTCCACAGGTGTTGATTTTGGATCCAAGTAAAATGAAATCCTTGACAACTTCAATATTCTCTCCATTTACCATGGTGTTGCTTATTGGTTCATTTGTGAGGATTTCTGTGTTCTTTATGTTGAGGTGTAATCCATACTGAAGGCTGTGGTCTTTGATTTTCATTAGTAAGTGTTTCAAGTCCTCTTCACTTTCAACAAGCAAGGTCGTGTCAACTGTATATCGCAGGTTGTTACTGAGTCTTCCTCCAATTCTGGTGCCCCGTTCTTCTTCATATAGTCCAGCTTCTTGAATTATTTGGTCAGCATACAGATGGAATAAGTATGGTGAAATTGATACAGCCCTGATGTACACCTTTCCTGACTTTGAGCCATGCATTATCCCCTTGTTCTATTCAAACAACTGCCTTTTGGTCTACGTACATTGTCTTAGTCATCTAGTGCTGTTATAACAGAAATATCACAAGTGGATGGCTTTGATGTTCTATTATTTTTCTTCATTATTTTCTTTTTATCTTTCAGATTGGGTAATGTCTGTTCTTCTTTCTTTTTAGTCACAGATTTTTTTTCTTGTATATTTAATCTTCTGTTAAGACTGTGAAAATCTGTATTTCAGTAATCATAATTTTCAACTAGAAATTCCACATTTTTAGAGTTTCTATTTCTCTGTGGAGATTATCAATCTGCTTCTTCACAGGTGCAATGTTTTCCTTCAATTCTTTGAGCATATCACATTTATTATTTATAGTAAAAAGTAGCTGGCTTGAAATCTTTTCTGCTAAATCCAGCATGTGATTCCACATGTAGCAAGTTTCTGTCTTTTTCCTGATTATGGTTTAGCCATATGTTCTTGCTCCTTTACATATACAGTAACAATTAAAAACTAGACAATGTAGATGATATTTCCTAGAGACTCTGGATTCTCTCATGTTCTTCTGAGGATTATGAGAATTTTGTACTATAGGGAATTAAATTGTCTGGAACTATAGTATGCAGCTACTTAAACTCTCTGATCCCTTTTTAACTTTCTATTGCTGTCTTTTTAGCCTGGTCTCCTCTGACTTACCCCACTCCCTGGGACATTTAACAGTGAACCACATATTTGAACAGAGATGGAGCTCACTTCCTCTGTGGTGTCCTTGTCTCTTAGATTCCCCTTATCTCCAGCTGTTCTGCTGGCTTTGGACTCTTGTACTCTAACACTTCAAGTCTTCTGCCACCAGAACTGTGCACAGTTGAGAAATGCACGCATATAAGAAAACATCAAAATCACACATCTGGCCCCCTGCTCTCTGTCTTTGAAAGTAGATTTCTCTCTGGCTTCTGCCCCCTTTTTTTGACATTATACTTCCCCTCCATTCCCAGGCCTCTTTGCACATGCAGCATTTAGCTGTCATTCAGGGATTTTTGACAGTTAATTCTCAGAATATTTTAATTTAAACACATTTAAAATGAATATTTCATGCCTCCTGTTTTTCCGGCTGCCAAAATTTATCCTTTGATTTTCAGATGCTTTTCAAACCTGAACTCCAATTTCTGGGCACCTTTGACCATCCACACTGAGCTTTTCACACTGATGTCTCTCATAGCCATTAATAGGAAATTTGAGCTACACCCTCTAGCCACCAAAACCATAATTTTTCAATCCCTACCCCTTCCAGTGACAGTTTTTGGAATTAACTCCGCTCTGTCAGCTCAAATACACCAGCCACTCCTTGAAAACCATATGGGGTAGCTCTATTCCATCCAGTAGGGTTGCTATGAGTTGGAATCAACTCAACATCAATGGGTTTGGTTTTTGTTTTGACGTCTATCTACATTTGGACTATTTACAAATGTCTTTAAATATGTTTTTTTCCAATCTTCTCAGGTTTTTTTTTTTAACACTCTAAATTCTTTAGAGATCTTCGCTACTACTAGGGAGATAAGAAATAACTGATGGGTATATTTTGTATGTAGCAGAATAATCTTCAGACAACTTTGTCATCCCATTTCCAGGCAGAAGTTGTTGATATTTTACATACTTAAAAATCACTTTAAATTAATCTCAATAAGATATCCATAAGCACAGTTTGAGAAACAAATAGTTGTCTAGGGGCCTTGGTCACAATCAGCAGGCATGATGGTGTTCTTAAGGTAAAAATCAAGGTTTAAGATACAGGAAAACATCAAATAATTTACAAACAAATCAGAACACAAAGAATAAAAATTATGGTTTTAATTCTGGACCTCAGGAGATCTGAATACCTAGCAGAGCATTTAATTTAACTGGGGAATAGACATCCCCTCTCTGACAGAAATATAGTATATACCTAAAGAATGGCAGAATGAACAGTCAACCACATTAAGGACAAAACATGCCTTAAATTAGCTCATACTCACTCTGAGCTAGCGATTCTGTCACCATTACTCTAATTCACCATTCTCATAAAACAACACTTCCATTTGTTCTATTTGTTCAATTTCTAAATTACATCGCCATGAATACATATCCTCTTAAAATTTCCTGTGACCCAATACAGTGGGTCATAGTAGGGAATCTCTATATAATTTGTATTAATTTGTACAGGATTAGGTCCCTGGGTGGTGTGAAAAGTTTGTATGATGATCAGTTCTGTTCTGTAACATATGGGGTCAACATGAGTCAGAATCAACTTCAAGGCAATATGTTTCATTTTGGTTTTTGTACAAGATTAGATCAAATAACAGCCTCAGTAATAATCTTAGGTCACAGGTATATATTTTCCCTCTGAAGCCCCACAGTATTTATAATTTACTGTGCTTATTTGGTGTATTTATTGTATACATTTTCTTTGCTAGCTATATTTTTAAATGTGTTGACTATATAAAATATTTTTTACAATTAAATAGGTTATAATATCTTGGAAATAAGATATTAGGCCTTAGATATCTTTGACACTTGTCCTCAAGTTATCTAACAAAATTTCTCAAACAGGATAAACACTCAGTAATTATTTTACATTCCATTTTAGAGCAGGGGATATAGGACGATTTATTAGAGATCACTCATGCACCACTTCAAATATTGTCAGCACCACTTAATCCAGCCAAAGCTGTAGTCACCATTTCTGTGCTGTCACAGGCCAACCAACTTCTGGGTGATGTTAACTCTTCTACTATCTCACATAACAGACATCATCAGAGAAAACCTTGATTGCCTTGATGTCACATAAAACTTAATGCTTGTCCACTGTATTAATGATATCATCCTAATCAAACTTAGTGATAAAAAAAGGCCAATGTTCTAAATGCCCTAGTAGGAAACACAGATGTCAGATGATGGAAGATTAACCCCACAAAGATTCAGAGGTCAGCCATGCTGATAAAGTTTGGAGGAACGTTATGGTCTGGGGCATCCAGATAAATATCAGTAAATGAATGGAGAAGTTGTTACACTTTGGATTGCCTATCACCAGTGGTGTGCCTAGGGTGTTGCACTGATCCCTGGAACTTAATGCTACTGAGCAGTTTCTATTAACCCAGTACGACCCAATGTTCTTCCCCAAGCACAGTAATGTGTTCATTAAAAGATTAACAAGCTTGACTTGGAATTTGGGGCTGATATTATGGTAAAGTTATCTGAAAGAGAGGTGTCAGATATCTGGACAGGGGCAGAATTTCAGTGCTTGCCATAGGCACTATTTTCCATGGCTATACCACTGCCTGGACTGGGTTAATAGAAACTGTTCAGTGGCAGCATGCGCCCAAGGCCAGTGCCATACTGCCATACCTGCCATTCCCTAGTTATGCCTCTGCAGTGAAAAGCTAGATTAATTAGTGCTTTTTGGGGGATGAAGAGGTAGGAGAGGTTTTGTGAATTAAGTAGTATTTTACAACACTTAGAAATAGCGCTCCTACTAATGTATTGGTTATTCACAAGGCTGTCAAAATTTGACTGACACTCAGGGTGAAATTGATTCAGAAGCCCAGGTTATTGTCCAAGAAACCTTGCTATTTAGGGCACAGAATACTAAGATCTTGTGATGCTAGAGGCATTCATATGGGTAAGGATGCTGCATGGATCCCTTAAAGCCCAAGAAGTACCATAAACAAAGCTATGTTCTGTGCTTTTGGCTGAGGACTACTTGCCATTTGAAAACTAACTCCTGGTACTCCACCGGGTTTTATTAGAAATTGAGTACCTGAACAGGGAAACATCAGATGACTGTATGTAAAAAAATCAAACTTGTTGCCTTCAAGTTGATTCTGCCTCACAAGAGCCCTATAGGACAGAGTAGAACTGCCCCATAGGGTTTCCAAGGCTGTAAATCTTTACAGAAGCAGACTGCCACATCTTTCTGCCATGGAGCTGCTAGTGTGTTCAAATTGCCAACCTTTCGTTTAGCAGCCAAGCACTTAAACACTGCACCACCAGGACTCCTGAATATATTTGAGAGCTGTCCAAAAAGAGACGGGTATTTTCAGATACATTGGGTCACTAGATTAGGTAAACACAGCAACAAGCTGTTAAATGATACATTTGGTTCACCTGTAATCAGGATTAAGGAAGGAAGCTTTGTCTGAACCAGGGCTTTGAACCAGTTCACTCTGGTTCAAACTCTGCTGGTAGTTTGCATTTTTAACAAGTTCCCTGCTGAGAATTTGCTTTTCTAAAAAGTTCCCAGGAAATTATACATAAGAATCACCTGGGGATCTTGTTAAAATGTAGATTCTGATTCAGTATATTTGGGGTGGAACAAAGTGGTTTTAAACCCTGGTTTGAACTATCTCCCTGCCCTGAGTATGTCACATGGGAACTTAGAGAGTTGTGGAGAACCCCTTATGTCTGTGGCTCCTAAGGGTTCTACATACAATCTCATGCTAGAGCACATGGTATATTGAATATACCATGGACTGCCAAAAGAACAAACAAATCTGTCTTGGAAGAAGTACAACCAGAATGCTCCTTAAAAGCAAGGATGGCGAGACTGCATCTTACATACTTTGGACATGTTTTCAGGAGGGATAAGTCCCTGGAGAAGGATCTCATGCTTCGTAAAGTAGAGGGTAAGTGAAGGACAGGAAAACCCTCTATGAAAATGGTTGAGATAGTGGTTGCAACAATGGGCTTGAGCATGACAACAATTGTGAGGATGGTGGAGGACCAGGCAGTGTTTCGTTCTGTGGTACATAGTGTCGCTATGAGTCAGGATTGACTCGATGGCACCTGACAACAACAACAGATCACATTTGGCCTTTAGCAATTGAGTAAACATTTCTCCTCTTACCTAACTTTCCAGGTGCCTTGATTTCTTCCTGTTGCCATGGATGCGCCAAGGTTTGTTTGAGGTGCTGTCTTCCTTTAGCTTTCAGGTTGGTTGATTGTCATATAAACCCAGCTCCCTGCAAGGTTCGGAAAAAGTTATTATTTTGTAGATCACCCAGCTGTTCCTAGTTGTCCGAGTGGGAGTGATGTTCTTTCCCGCTTTCTACCAGCTAGGCAGAAGCTCGAAGTGTTTGCCTTCAGCGTTTTTGTAATACAAGTCTGCTAGCAACATAATCTCCCTGCTTTCACTCATCTGTTAATGTTTTTATTTCACTTTATTTTTGAAGAATATATTAATTGTATGGAGCCCTGGTGGCAAAATGGTTAAGAGCATGGCTGCTAATCAGAAGGTCAGCGTTTTGAATCCGCTAGCCACTCCTTGGAAATCCAATGGGGCAGTTCTATTATGAGTCAGAATCGACTCCATGGCAAAGGGCTTTGTTTTGGGTATTAATTATATACTTAAAAGTTTGGTCCACAGTTCTTTTCACTTAGCACATTAAAGATGTCTCTCTATTGGTCTTTGAATTGCATATTTTCTGATGAGAAGTCTGAGTTTGCTCTTTTCATTGTTCCTTTGTATATTGTTGTTGTTAGGTGCCGTCGAGTTGGTTCTGACTCATAGTGACCCTATGCACAACAGAACAAAACACTGCCCGGTCCTGCGCCATCTTCACAATCATTGTTATGCTTGAGCCCATTGTTGCAGCCACTGTGTCAATACGCCTCATTGAGGGTCTTCCTCTTTTCCACTGACCCTGTACTCTGCCAAGCATGATGTCCTTTTCCAGAGACTGATCCCTCCTGACAACATATCCAAGGTATGTCAGACGCAGTCTCGCCATCCTTGCTTCTAAGGAGCATTCTGGTTGTACTTCTTCCAAGACAGATTTATTCATTCTTCTGGCAGTTCATAGTATATTCAATATTCTTCGCCAACATCACAATTCAAAGGCATCAAATCTTCTTCGGTCTTCCTTATTCATTGTCCAGTTTTCACATGCATATGATACGATTGAAAATACCATGGCTTGGGTCAGGTGCACCTTAGTTTTCAAGGTGACATCTTTCCTCTTCAACACTTTGAAGAGGTCCTTTGCCGCAGATTTACCCAATGCAGTGCATCTTTTGATTTCTTGACTGCTGCTTCCATGG
This sequence comes from Elephas maximus indicus, assembly GCF_024166365.1. Lineage (NCBI taxonomy): Eukaryota > Metazoa > Chordata > Mammalia > Proboscidea > Elephantidae > Elephas > Elephas maximus. Next base: position 31,156,679 of record NC_064833.1, on the reverse strand, counting down.
CTGTTGATTGTGGATCCAAGTCAAATGAAATCCTTGACAACTTCAATCTTTTCTCCGTTTATCATGTTGTTGCTCATTGGTCCAGTAGTGAGGATTTTTGTTTTCCTTATGTTGAGGTGCAATCCATACTGAAGGCTGTGGTCTTTGATCTTCATTAGTGAGTGTTTCAAGTCCTCTTCACTTTCAGCAAGCAAGTTTGTGTCATCTGCATAACGCAGGTTCTTAATGAGTCTTCCTCCAATCCTGATGCCCTGTTCTTCTTCATATAGTCCTGCTTCTCGTATTATTTGCTCAGCATACAGATTGAATAGGTATGGTGAAAGGATACAACCCTGATGCACACCTTTCCTGACTTTAAACCAATCAGTATCTCCTTGTTCTGTCCGAACAACTGCCTCTTGATCTATGTAAAGGTTCCTCACGAGCACAATTAAGTGTTCTGGAATTCACATTCTTCAAAATGTTATCCACAATTTGTTATAATCCACACAGTTCAATGTCTTTGCATAGTCAATAAAACACAGGTAAATATCCTTCTGGTATTCTCTGCTTTCACCCAGGATCCATCTGATATCAGCAATGATATCCCTGGTTGCATGTCCTCTTCTGAAGCTGGCCTGACCTTCTGACAGTTCCCTGATGATATACTGCTGCAGCTGTTTTTGAATGATCTTTGACAGAATTTTGCTTGCGTGTGATATTAATGATATTGTTCTATAATTTCCACTTTTGGTTGGATCACATTTCTTGGGAATAGGCATAAATATGAATCTCCTCCAGTCAGTTGGCCAGGAAGCTGTCTTCCATATTTCTTGGCATAGACAAGTGAGTACCTCCAGTGCTGCATCTCTTTTTTTTTTTTTTTTTTTTGATGGTATCTTATACTTTTTTTTTTTTATAATAACTTTTATTAAGCTTCAAGTGAACGTTTACAAATCCAATCAGTCTGTCACATATAAGTTTACATACATCTCACTCCCTACTCCCACTTACTCTCCCCGTCTTGAGTCAGCCCTTTCAGTCTCTCCTTTCTTGACAATTTTGCCGGCTTCCCTCTCTCTCTATCCTCCCATCCCCCCTCCAGACAAGAGTTGCCAACACAATCTCAAGTGTACACCTGATATAATTAGCTCACTCTTCATCAGCGTCTCTCTCCCACCCGCTGACCAGTCCCTTTCATGTCTGATGAGTTGTCTTCAGGGATGGTTCCTGTCCTGTGTCAACAGAAGGTCTGGAGAGCATGACCGCCGGGATTCCTCCAGTCTCAGTCAGACCATTAAGTTTGGTCTTCTTATGAGAATTTGGGGTCTGCATCCCACTGCTCTCCTGCTCCCTCAGGGGTCCTCTGCTGAGCTCCCTGTCAGGGCAGTCATCGATTGTGGCCGGGCACCAACTAGTTCTTCTGGTCTCAGGATGATGTAGGTCTCTGGTTCATGTGGCCCTTTCTGTCTCTTGGGCTCTTAGTTGTCATGTGGGCTTGGTGTTCTTCATTTTCCTTTGCTCCAGGTGGGTTGAGACCAATTGCTGCATCTTAGATGGCTGCTTGTTAGCATTTAAGACCCCAGACGCCACATTTCAAAGTGGGATGCAGAATGATTTCATAATAGAATTATTTTGCCAATTGACTTAGAAGTCCCCGCAAACCATGTTCCCCAGACCCCCGCGCTTGCTCCGCTGACCTTTGAAGCATTCATTTTATCCCGGAAACTTCTTTGCTTTTGGTCCAGTCCAATTGAGCTGACCTTCCATGTATTGAGTGTTGTCTTTCCCTTCACCTAAAGCAGTTCTTATCTACTGATTAATCAATAAAAAAACCCTCTCCCACCCTCCCTCCCTCCCCCCCTCGTAACCACAAAAGTATGTGTTCTTCTCAGGTTTACTATTTCTCAAGATCTTATAATAGTGGTCTTATACAATATTTGTCCTTTTGCCTCTGACTCATTTCGCTCAGCATAATGCCTTCCAGGTTCCTCCATGTTATGAAATGTTTCAGAGATTCGTCACTGTTCTTTATCGATGCGTAGTATTCCATTGTGTGAATATACCACAATTTATTTACCCATTCATCCGTTGATGGACACCTTGGTTGCTTCCAACTTTTTGCTATTGTAAACAGAGCTGCAATAAACATGGGTGTGCATATATCTGTTTGTATGAAGGCTCTTGTATCTCTAGGGTATATTCCGAGGAGTGGGATTTCTGGGTTGTATGGTAGTTCTATTTCTAACTGTTTAAGATAACGCCAGATAGATTTCCAAAGTGGTTGTACCATTTTACATTCCCACCAGCAGTGTATGAGAGTTCCAATCTCTCCGCAGCCTCTCCAACATTTATTATTTTGTGTTTTTTGGATTAATGCCAGCCTTGTTGGTGTGAGATGGAATCTCATCGTAGTTTTAATTTGCATTTCTCTAATGGCTAATGATCGAGAGCATTTTCTCATGTATCTGTTGGCTGCCTGAATATCTTCTTTAGAGAAATGTGTGTTCATATCCTTTGCCCACTTCTTGATTGGGTTGTTTGTCTTTTTGTGGTTGAGTTTTGACAGAATCATGTAGATTTTAGAGATCAGGCGCTGGTCGGAGATGTCATAGCTGAAAATTCTTTCCCAATCTGTAGGTGGTCTTTTTACTCTTTTGGTGAAGTCTTTAGATGAGCATAGGTGTTTGATTTTTAGGAGCTCCCAGTTATCGGGTTTCTCTTCATCATTTTTGGTAATGTTTTGTATTCTGTTTATACCTTGTATTAGGGCTCCTAGGGTTGTCCCAATTTTTTCTTCCATGATCTTTATCGTTTTAGTCTTTATGTTTAGGTCTTTGATCCACTTGGAGTTAGTTTTTGTGCATGGTGTGAGGTATGGGTCCTGTTTCATTTTTTTGCAAATGGATATCCAGTTATGCCAGCACCATTTGTTAAAAAGGCTGTCTTTTCCCCAGTTAATTGACACTGGTCCTTTGTCAAATATCAGCTGCTCATACGTGGATGGATCTATGTCTGGGTTCTCAATTCTGTTCCATTGGTCTATGTGTCTGTTGTTGTACCAATACCAGGCTGTTTTGACTACTGTGGCTGTATAATAGGTTCTGAAGTCAGGTAAGGTGAGGCCTCCCACTTTCTTCTTCTTTTTCAGTAGTGCTTTGCTTATCCGGGGCTTCTTTCCCTTCCATATGAAATTGGTGATTTGTTTCTCTATCCCCTTAAAATATGACATCGGAATTTGGATCGGAAGTGCGTTAAATGTATAGATGGCTTTTGGTAGAATAGACATTTTTACTATGTTAAGTCTTCCTATCCATGAGCAAGGTATGTTTTTCCACTTAAGTATGTCCTTTTGAATTTCTTGTAGTAGAGCTTTGTAGTTTTCTTTGTATAGGTCTTTTACATCCTTGGTAAGATTTATTCCTAAGTATCTTATCTTCTTGGGGGCTACCGTGAATGGTATTGATTTGGTGATTTCCTCTTCGGTGTTCTTTTTGTTGATGTAGAGGAATCCAAGTGATTTTTGTATGTTTATTTTATAACCTGAGACTCTGCCAAACTCTTCTATTAGTTTCAGTAGTTTTCTGGAGGATTCCTTAGGGTTTTCTGTGTATATAATCATGTCATCTGCAAATAGTGATAACTTTACTTCTTCCTTGCCAATCCGGATACCTTTTATTTCTTTGTCTAGCCTGATTGCCCTGGCTAAGACTTCCAACACGATGTTGAATAAGAGCGGTGATAAAGGGCATCCTTGTCTGGTTCCCGTTCTCAAGGGAAATGCTTTCAGGTTCTCTCCATTTAGAGTGATATTGGCTGTTGGCTTTGCATAGATGCCCTTTATTATGTTGAGGAATTTTCCTTCAATTCCTATTTTGGTAAGAGTTTTTATCATAAATGGGTGTTGGACTTTGTCAAATGCCTTTTCTGCATCAATTGATAAGATCATGTGGTTTTTGTCTTTTGTTTTATTTATGTGATGGATTACATTAATGGTTTTTCTGATATTAAACCAGCCTTGCATACCTAGTATAAATCCCACTTGATCAGGGTGAATTATTTTTTTGATGTGTTGTTGGATTCTATTGGCTAGAATTTTGTTGAGGATTTTTGCATCAATGTTCATGAGGGATATAGGTCTATAATTTTCTTTTTTTGTAATGTCTTTACCTGGTTTTGGTATCAGGGAGATGGTGGCTTCATAGAATGAGTTGGGTAGTATTCCGTCATTTTCTATGCTTTGGAATACCTTTAGTAGTAGTGGTGTTAACTCTTCTCTGAAAATTTGGTAGAACTCTGCAGTGAAGCCGTCCGGGCCAGGACTTTTTTTTGTTGGGAGTTTTTTGATTACCGTTTCAATCTCTCTTTTTGTTATGGGTCTATTTAGTTGTTCTGCTTCTGAATGAGTTAGTTTAGGTAGGTAGTGTTTTTCAAGGAATTCATCCATTTCTTCTAGGTTTTCAAATTTGTTAGAGTACAATTTTTCATAATAATCTGAAATGATTCTTTTAATTTCATTTGGTTCTGTTGTGATGTGGTCCTTCTCATTTCTTATTCGGGTTATTTGTTTCCTTTCCTGTATTTCTTTAGTCAGTCTAGCCAATGGTTTATCAATTTTGTTAATTTTTTCAAAGAACCAGCTTTTGGCTTTGTTAATTCTTTCAATTGTTTTTCTGTTCTCTAATTCATTTAGTTCAGCTCTAATTTTTATTATTTGTTTTCTTCTGGTGCCTGATGGATTCTTTTGTTGCTCACTTTCTATTTGTTCAAGTTGTAGGGACAGTTCTCTGATTTTGGCTCTTTCTTCTTTTTGTATGTGTGCATTTATTGATATAAATTGACCTCTGAGCACTGCTTTTGCTGTGTCCCAGAGGTTTTGATAGGAAGTATTTTCATTCTCGTTGCTTTCTATGAATTTCCTTATTCCCTCCTTGATGTCTTCTATAACCCAGTCTTTTTTCAGGAGGGTATTGTTCATTTTCCAAGTATTTGATTTCTTTTCCCTCGTTCTTCTGTTATTGATCTCTAGTTTTATTGCCTTGTGGTCTGAGAAGATGCTTTGTAATATTTCGATGTTTTGGACTCTGCAAAGGTTTGTTTTATGACCTAATATGTGGTCTATTCTAGAGAATGTTCCATGTGCGCTAGAAAAAAAAGTATATTTTGCAGCAGTTGGGTGGAGAGTTCTGTATAAGTCAATGAGGTCAAGTTGGTTGATTGTTGTAATTAGATCTTCCGTGTCTCTGTTGAGCTTCTTACTGGATGTCCTGTCCTTCTCCGAAAGGGGTGTGTTGAAGTCTCCTACTATAATTGTGGAGGTATCTATCTCACTTTTCAGTTCTGTTAAAATTTGATTTATATATCTTGCAGCCCTGTCATTGGGTGCGTAAATATTTAATATGGTTATGTCTTCCTGATCAATTGTCCCTTTTATCATTATATAGTGTCCTTCTTTATCCTTTGTGGTGGATTTAAGTCTAAAGTCTATTTTGTCAGAAATTAATATTGCTACTCCTCTTCTTTTTTGCTTATTGTTTGCTTGATATACTTTTTTCCATCCTTTGAGTTTTAGTTTGTTTGTGTCTCTAAGTCTAAGGTGTGTCTCTTGTAGGCAGCATATAGATGGATCGTGTTTCTTTATCCAGTCTGTGACTCTCTGTCTCTTTATTGGTGCATTTAGTCCATTTACATTCAGGGTAATTATAGATAAATAAGTTTTTAGTGCTGTCATTTTGATGCCTTTTTATGTGTGTTGTTGACAATTTCATTTTTCCACATACTTTTTTGTGCTGAGGCGTTTTTCTTAGTAAATTGTGAGATCCTCACTTTCATAGTGTTTGACTTTATGTTAGTTGAGTCGTTACGTTTTTCTTGGTTTTTGTCTTGAGTTATAGAGTTGTTATACCTTTTTGTGGTTACCTCATTATATACCCCTATTTTTCTAAGTAAAAACCTAACTTGTATTGTTCTATATCGCCTTGTATCACTCTCCATATGGCAGTTCAATGCCTCCTGTATTTAGTCCCTCTTTTTGATTATTGTGATCTTTTACCTATTGACTTCCATGATTCCCTGTTATGTGTATTTTTTTTTTTAATTAATCTTAATTTGTTTGTTTTTGTGATTTCCCTATTTGAGTTGATATCAGGACGTTCTGTTTTGTGACCTTGTGTTGTGCTGATATCTGATATTATTGGTTCTCTGACCAAACAATATCCTTTAGTATTTCTTGTAGCTTTGGTTTGGTTTTTGCAAATTCTCTAAACTTGTGTTTATCTGTAAATATCTTAATTTCGCCTTCATATTTCAGAGAGAGTTTTGCTGGATATATGATCCTTGGCTGGCAGTTTTTCTCCTTCAGTGTTCTGTATATGTCGTCCCATTCCCTTCTTGCCTGCATGGTTTCTGCTGAGTAGTCTGAACTTATTCTTATTGATTCTCCCTTGAAGGAAACCTTTCTTTTCTCCCTGGCTGCTTTTAAAATTTTCTGTTTATCTTTGGTTTTGGCGAGTTTGATGATAATATGTCTTGGTGTTTTTCTTTTTGGATCAATCTTAAATGGGGTTCGATGAGCATCTTGGATAGATATCCTTTCGTCTTTCATGATGTCAGGGAAGTTTTCTGTCAGGAGTTCTTCAACTATTTTCTCTGTGTTTTCTGTCCCCCCTCCCTGTTCTGGGACTCCAATCACCCGCAGGTTATCCTTCTTGATAGAGTCCCACATAATTCTTAGGGTTTCTTCATTTTTTTTAATTCTTTTATCTGATTTTTTTTCAGCTATGTTGGTGTTGATTCCCTGGTCCTCCAGATGTCCCAGTCTGCATTCTAATTGCTCGAGTCTGCTCCTCTGACTTCCTAGTGTGTTGTCTAATTCTGTTATTTTATTGTTAATCTTTTGGATTTCTACATGTTGTCTCTCTATGGAATCTTGCAACTTATTAATTTTTCCAGTATGTTCTTGAATAATCTTTTTGAGTTCTTCAACAGTTTTATCAGTGTGTTCCTTGGCTTTTTCTGCAGATATCCTAATTTCATTTGTGATATCATTAAGCATTCTGTAAATTAGTTTTTTATATTCTGTATCTGATAATTCCAAAATTGTATCTTCATTTGGGAAAGATTTTGATTCTTTTGTTTGGGGAGTTGGAGAAGCTGTCACGGTCTGCTTCTTTAAGTGGTTTGATATGGATTGTTGTCTCCGAGCCATCACTGGGAAACTAGTTTTTCCAGAAAATCCGCTAAAAAAAAACTGCAGTCAGATCCCTATCAGAGTTCTCCCTCTGGCTCAGGCTATTCAGATGTTAATGAAGCCGCCTGGGGAGGGTGGGGGAGGGAACAGAGAGATAGGAGAGTAGCACCTCAGAATATAGCCAGAGTTGCTTGTCTTGTTTGGAATGACTATTATATCTGAGATTCCCGCGGGTGCGTCGCCTATGTGTGCTGTCTGTGTGGAGATTGCCCCCGGGGGGTCTGGCCCGCTGGAGTCACGGTCAGATCCTCCGCTTCCAGCCCCACGCCCAGCGTCAAGGCTCCCCTACTGGGACGGTGCACTCTCGACTCCAAAATCAGTCGCTGCCTCCCGGGGACTTCTCGTCCCTCCAGCCGCGTGGCCGTGCCGCCCCCGTGAACCAGGTGGGCCCCCTCCCGGGGTTAGTTCAGATGGGTGGAGTAGCTCCCCGTGCTTGTGCCGCGACCGAGTGTCCCGGCTGGAACGCTGTTCTCCCCGCTCCAATACCAGTCGCTGCCTCCCGGGGACTTCTCCTACCGGCTGCGTCCCACGCCGCCTGCGCGACCCGGATGGTCACCTTCCCGGGGTTAGTTCAGGGGGTGGAGCAACTCTCCGTGTTTATGGCGTACCTGCGTGCAGTCCAAATCCCTGTGGGACGGTTCCCCGGCTCGGGTGCTGCTCTTTCTGCTCCAAGATCAGTCACTGCCTCCCGGGGACTTCTCCTAACGGCTGCGTCCCACGCCGCCCGTGGAACCGGCTAGTCCCCCTCCCGGGGTTAGTTCAGGGGGGTGGAGCAGGTCTCTGTGCTTGTGCCGTACCTGACTGGTATGCTGGCTCCAGGCTCTGGAAACAATCGCTGCTTCCCCGTATTAGTTCGTTCTCCGTCTCTAAATCTGTGTTTGTTGTTCAGGGTTCTTAGATTGTTATGTATGTGATCGATTCACTTGTTTTTCCGTGTCTTTGTTGTAAGAGGGATCCGAGGTAGCGTCTGCCTAGTCCGCCATCTTGGCTCCGCCTCTCGCTGCATCTCTTTGTTGAAACATCTCAATTGATATTCCATCAATTCCTGGATCCTTGTTTTTCACCAATGCCTTCAGCGTAGCTTGGATTCTTCCTTCAGTACCATCAGTTCCTGATCGTATGCTACCTCTTGAAATGGTTGAACATCAACTAATTCCTTTTGGTATAATGACTCTGTGTATTCCTTCCATCTTCTTTTGATGCTGTCTGCGTCATTTAATATCTTCCCCTTAGAATCCTTCACTATTGCAACTTGAGGCTTGATTTTTTTTCTTCAATTCTTTCAGCTTAAGAAACGCCGAGCATGTTCTTCCTTTTTGGTGTTTCATTTCCAGCTCTTTGCACATGTCATTATACTGCTTTGTCTTCTCAAGCTGCCCTTTGAAATCTTCTGTTCAGTTCTTTTACTTCATCAATTCTTCCTTTTGCTTTAGCTGCTCAATGTTCGAGAGCAAGTTTCAGAGTCTCCTCCGACATCCATCTTGGTCTTTTCTTTCCTTTCTGTCTTTTCAGTGACCTCTTACTTTCTTCATGGATGATACCCTTGATGTCATTCCACAACTCGTCTGGTCTTCGGTCACCAGTGTTCAATGCATCAAATCTATTCTTGAGATGGTCTCTAAATTCAGGTGGGATATACTGAAGGTCATATTTTGGCTCTCATGGACTTGCTCTGATTTTCTTCAGTTTCAGCTTGAATTGCATATGAGCAGTTGATGTTCTTTTCCACAGTCTGCCCCTGGCCTTGTTCTGACTGATGATATTGAGCTTTTCCATCGTCTCTTTCCACTGATGTAGTCAATTTGATTTCTGTGTGCTCCATCTGGCGAGGCACAAGTGTATAGTCACCGTTTATGTTGGTGAAAGAAGGTATTTGCAATGAAGAAGTCGTTGGTCTTGCAAAATTCTATCATTTGGTCTCTGGCATTGTTTTTATCACCAAGGCCATATTTTCCAACTACTGATCCTTCTTTGTTACCAACTGTCACATTAAAATCACCAGTAATTATCAATACATCTTGATTGCATATTCAATCAATTTCAGAGTGCAGCCCCTGATAAAAATCTATTTCTTCATCTTTGGCCCTAGGGGTTGGTGCGTAAATTTGAATAATAGTCGTATTAACTGGTCTTCCTTGTAGGTGTATGGATATTATCCTATCACTGACAGCATAGTATTTCAGGATAGATCTTGAAATGTTCTTTTTGACGATGAATGCAACACTATTCCTTTTCAAGTTGTCATTCCCAGCATAGTAGACTATATGATTGTCTGATTCAAAATGGCTAATACTAGTCCATTTCAGTTCATTAATGCCTAGGATATCATTGTTTATGCATTCCATATCATTTTTGACAATTTCTAATTTTCCTAGATACGTACTTCGTACATTCCAGGTTCCGATTATTAATGGATATTTGCAGCTGTTTCTTCTCATTTTAAGTCATGCCACATCAGCAAATGAAGGTCCCAAAAGCTTTACTCCATCCACATCATTAAGGTCGACTCTACTTTGAGGGGGCAGCTCTTCCCCAGTCATCTTTTGAGTGCCTTCCAACCTGGAGAGCTCATCTTCTAGCACTATATCAGACAATGTTCCGCTGCTATTCACAAGGTTTTCACTGGCTAATACTTTTCAGAAGTAAACTGCCGGGCCCTTCTTCCTAGTCTGTCTTAGTCTGGAAGCTCAGCTGAAACCTGCCCTTCATGCGTGACCCTGCTAGTATCTGATTAACGGTGGCATAATTCCAGCATCAGAGCAACATGCACGCCCCCACAGTATGACAAACTGACAGACATGTATGCAATATGCCTTTATTATATAGATGCTTCAAAGATTTTTTCTTTTATCAGTGTCTTGAATCATTTTGATTATGATGTGACTTTGTGTGATTTTCCTTGTGCATATTTTGCTTAAGGTTTGTTGAAATCGTACCTGTAAGTTTACATTTTTCTTCAAATTTGGAAAGTTTTCAGCTATTATTTCTTCAACTATTTTTCTGCCCACTCCATTCTGGAACTACTATAACATTTAGTTAACTGGCTTGACAAGTATCTAGATAAATAAGGCTGTTCATATTCTTAGTTCTTTTTTTGTTTGTTTGTTTTTTCTTAACCCTCTATGATTCAGTTTGGAGCCCTGGATGAGCAGCGGTTAAGAGCAATGGCTGCTAACCAAAAGCTGGCAGTTCAAATCCACCAGCTGCTCCTTGGAAACCCTGGGGGGCAGGTCTTCTCTGTCCTGTAGGGTCGCTAAGAGTAGTAATCAACTCAATGGCAGTGGGTTTGCTGTTCTTTTTTTTTTTTTTTTTGGTTTTATGATTCAGTTTAACTTAGTTTCTATGACTGTCTTTAAGTTTGATGGTCTTGTCCTTCTGCACTGTCTCATGAGCCCTTATCCCCAATGTTTCCATCTCTAGTAGTTCCATTTGATTCTTTTTTTTATCTTCCTTTTATCTTTTCCTTATATATTCATGTGTTTTGCTAAATTACTGAGCACATTTATAATAGCCCTTTTAAGGTTCATGTGTCCTATTGTCAGCTTCTGTCAACTTTTAATCTGTTTCAACTGACTGGTAATTTTCTCCTCATTATGGGTCAAATTTTGCTGCTTTTAAAAATGTGTAAGAGTATATGATTAAATGCCAGGCATTGTGATTGTTAAATTGTTGATGTTTAATTTCCTTTCCCCTTTTGAAATAACTTAAGCTAACTGCAAATCTGATTGATCCTTTAGAAGCTTATTTATAAACTTTGTTAGAGAGGTTTATTGTAGTATTTACTCAGGCTAATTTAGCCTTACCAAACAAGCATTCAGTAGATAACTACTGAGTGTAGACATGCATTAGACATGCACTAAAATTCTCTTGTTCTGGTTGGAGCAATTCTAACATCTCCCAGCCCTGGGGGTGTCTGGGAATTGTTCATTCCTGAAAGTTATTTTTTGATTTTTTTGTTCATTTACTTCTTGACTAGTAATATTTACCCTTGTATGATTGACTCGATGGCACTAGGGACTAGGGATAAAAAAAAAAAGGGATAGGGATGATCAAATAATTATTCATTCAAAGACTCCAGAAGATTCTGCTGCAGTTTTAGAGCTTTCTCTTTATTTCCATAATTTTAGATGTTATGCCCATAGTTTCCAGCAATTTCCAACTTTTCAGACTCCAGTTTTTGTTTCCTCAGCTCTGAGGTCACCATTTTTTACTGAAAATCCTTCTTTCTGTACCTTTGGCTGGAAAGCCAAATGGAATGCCACAGTGATAGTAATAGTAACCTAATTTGTTTACATTTCTTTATTGGTCTTGGCTGAAGTGTCAGCCTGTTCTAAGCCACTTCATCATTCCCAAACTGGATGTCAGTCATAAAACCTATTCTTAGTTAAGTTCTCTAATTGGTTGGTTTCCTTTTCATCATTCAGCTTGTTGATATTGTTAAAAATAATTAAAGCCTTGAACCTGAGATAGAAAGCATTTTCTGGAATCTCAGAATGCAGAAATGTAGTACATATAATGTACTATAAAAATAATGAATTTTTAATAAGATTATAATAGTGTAGTAGGTTGAATAGTTTTCCAAAAAAATGCATGTCTACCTGTAAACTCACAATGTTGCCTTATTTGCTAATAAATTCTTGGCAGATGTATTTAAGTTAAAATAAACTTATCAGAATTAAGCTGGACCTTAAGTCCAATGACTGATGTCCTTATAAGAAGAGGAGAGAAAACACAGAGACATACCAAGAAAGACGCCATGTGAAAATGGAGGCAGAGTTTGGAGTTACACTCCCATAAGTGACAGAATACTAAGCATTTCCAGAAGCCATCATAACATAGGAAGAAGCGAGGAGGGATTCTTCCTAGAGCGTTCCGAGGGAGCATGGTCCTGTCAATACCTTGATTTTGAATTCAAGCCAGAACTGTAAGAGAATTTTTGTTTTTTAAGCTACCCAGTTTATAGTAATTTGTTACAGCACCTAAAAAAAAAAAAAATTATTAGACTAATACAAATAGTAATTATACATTCGAAAACTAATACAAATAGCGAACACACTTTTACAATATGTCAAAACCAAACCTGTTGCTGTTGAGTCAATTCTGACTCATAGTGACCGTACAGAAGAGTAGAAGTGCCCCACAGGGTTTCCAAGGCTGTAATCTTTATGAAAGCCAACTGCTACACCTTTCTCTTTCAAAGTGGCTGATGGGTTCAAACCACCGACATTTTGATTAGCAGTTACAGGCTTAAACACTCTGCTACTAAAATGCATTACCGTTGAGTCGGTTCTGACTCATAGTGACCCTATAAGGCAGAAGAGAACTGCCCCATAGTTTCCAAGGAGGGCCTGGCAGATTCGAACCGCCAACCCCTTGGTTAGCAGCCATAGCACTTAACCACTACACCACCAGGGTTTCCACTCTGCTACTAGGTATCCTTATTTAGAATAATAAGAGACTTATTATATTAGTTTTATAGATGAGGAACTGAGGAAAAGTTTAATTTGTCCAATATCAATAGGTCACATTATTTTACAAAGATGAAGTTAGACGAAAATACTATCATCTTTTTTATTTTTTTCCCACAATGTTCAAGAATTAAAACTATCATTAACGTCTCAAGTCAGAGTGAATAATTGCATACATCAAACTATAAAATAATATATAACTCAATCTGTCAGAACTAACACAGCTCTACTACCCATTTTGTGGCTCATTTTATTTAAACATTTAATTTTAATTTAGTCTATATTAATAGTCATAAATAGGAAAGGGGAAAGGAACAGGGAGAAGGAGAGACTGACAGAAAGAAAGAGAGAAAGGTGTTTTGATTGATTATAGGTAGTACTCAGTAAGTTTTGTAATTATATGATAGCGCTTTCTCTGTAATAATTTCTTCTGCCTAGAATTTTTGCCTTGCATGACATGTTAATATTTGGTACCACTTTTGTGATTCAGTCAAACAAGCAGAATTGCTAGTCTAGATAAGGATAGTAGTTAACCAACTTTGAGTTTGATAAAGTCCTTAACTAATAGATGTCTTTTATTTTGATGGATCAGCTGCAGAGTATTTGCTGCTTTCACATATTTTAAATTTCAGAGCAAAATGTCTCCTAAACTGAATACAGAGATATTGTATAATTAGCCTCGTTGGCATAATACATTTTTTAATTTCTTCCCTAAAATTATAAATGATATCTTCTGTTATTTCTCACAGTATAATTTTAAAAAACTTTTAATATTTCAAAAAATTTTCAATCTTTTTTGTAATTGAGCACAATTACAAATTGAGCTTTTAACATCGTTTATTCTGCTTCAGAGAGGATACAATTGATTGAACCACATTATGAAGAACAGCATTGAAGGGAATTGTGAAATGAAACTTTTCTCTGAATTTTACGTATTTCATAGCTACTTGTTTTGAGGCAACATTTATGAGTCAGGCTGTCTTTTTTTATTTCTATTTTTTTAAGCCAGCACAAGTAAAAGTTTCTTCATTAATTTGTATGCTCATGTTTGAACCTTATTTATATCCCAGCAAGGTCAGAGGATTTTGGAAGATGCAAGAGCTGACTTCTTATTAAAATCAGCTTTGCGTAATTCCCTCTGACTTATCCAGAAAACAACTTGCTTTTGTCATCTTTCTGCTGCCTTCAGAAGCCCTAACTGAAGTGTCAACTTGGAGAATATGCTCTACTGAAGTATGTGACAGATTCACTTAGCCTCAAAATTAAAAATATGCAAAAATTCAAGATTTTCCCCTAATAAAAATAAATTTTTATTATGCCATTATAGCTGGAAGATATTTGGCACCCAATGACTTATTTCAAATATAACAAATTTCCAGTTTGTTTTCTCATGGTGAATAAGAAAATTTAAAAAAAAAGCGTCTATAGCAAACGATATTTATAATGGTTCTTATAGAACCAAAAAAAAAAAAAAGAGAGAGAGAGAACCGTCATATTTTGAGATTGTGAGGAAGTTCCTAGGAGTTCCTGGATGGTGCAAACAGTTAAGTGTGTGGCTACTATTAACCAAAAGGTTGGTGGTTTGAACCCACCCGGAGGTGCCATGGAGAAAAGGCCTGACAATCTACTATCAGAAAAACAAGAATTGAAAGCCTTATTAAACACAGGTCTACTCTAACACACATTGGGGCCATGAATCAGAATTGACCCCATGGGAAACTTTTTTTTTTTTTTGTATATATATAGCAGCCAAACTCTTAACCACTACACCATCAAGGTTTCCATATATATATATATATATGTATGGGAGCCCTGGTAGCACAGAGGTTAGGAGCTAACCAAAAGATTATCAGTTCAAATACACCAGCCGCTCCTTGAAAACCCGATAAGGCAGTCCCACTCTGTCCTATAAGGTCACTATATGTTGGAATTGACTCAAGGGCAATGAATTTTTTTTGTATATATCTATATACCAAAAATTTGTGTGTGTACACATGTAAAATAATGTCAAAAATGTATATATATGACTATACAATATTGACATATATTTATATACTAGTCATTTTACAATTACATCACTAAGAATAATACAAAATAAATATTTTATTTAAGCATGTTTAAACATTCTTAACCATCTTCATATATTCAAAAGTTTAGTCTTTTATCACCCAAACTCTCATTACCTATAAACACTAATTGCTAATTTTCAGATTGCAGAATTAGTAATACTTGTATTTTGCCTTTTTTAAGGAAGTTCTACAATGTTTCAGATTAGCAGAAGTTTTTTTTTTTTTCTTCTCAATGTGAAAAACTAAGTCCCTAAGTTGCCTTAGGCCACATATGACAACTCCATATTAGAAGGTGTATCTTGTCAATGACTTAGGGACAAAAATGATATGTCTATTTCTGAATTTCTGTATCTCAATGTCATAAAAATTGGCCAAACCATTGTAAATATTATATATTTTATTATAAAATGAAATATATTTCTTTAAAAAATCACATTCTTACAGCACTATATGCATATAAAAAAGAATCCCATTCCCCTAAGAGGGAAACACGTTTGACTGACTATTTTGTTCTGCCATCAGTTAGTGCTATAATAGTAAGTGCTAAGCTCCTAGATCTATTTTGACTTAAGAATTCTAAAAATTATTTATTGTCAACTTCAAAACTTGAAGATTTTAACTCATTAAATTTCCTCATATGGTAAATTTTGCCTAATAACTTTTATTCTTCTGATTGAATCTTTTATATAATTAAGCCTCATGTAATGATTAATAATCTCTCAATAGTTTTTATGGTGACCCCACTGAAAAAATACAAAAATTTAAAACCTCTGGACATTCACACTTCATTTTATCATGTTTACTTCCACACATTTCTTATTTCTAGGATTTTTCACACTGAACTGGATAAATGTAAGTATGCTACTACTTTGTATGCGGGTTCTTTAAATTGAAAACCAAAAACAAATTTTACTTTATTTTGAAAATAAAATTGTTATTCCCTGAATATAAATTAGGCATACTTCGAAGAGAGAGCATAAAAGAAAAGCTTTGTGACATTTATAAGACAAAACATCCAGAGAACATAAAATTTAAAAAAAATTATGTCTGACTTTATTAGAATTGTAAACTTCTGCTCACTGAAAGGCACATTACTAAGCTGAAGAGGCAAGCCACAGAAGCTGAGAAAATATTCCCACACACTTATTTCATAAAGGATTTGTAGATAGCATCTAAAATACTTTTACAATTTTATAATAAGACAACAAATAACATAATAATAATTGAGCAAAATATTTCAACAGACACTTCACAAAAGAAGATATTCAAATAACTGATAAGCCAATGGAACAATTCTCAAAATCATTAGAAATGCCAATTTAAACATACCCTTTAGAAAAGCAAAATTTTAATTGTCTGGTAATTTCAAGTGTTGGAAAGGATGCGAGGCATCCAGAATGCTCATGTATAGCTGGTGGAAAAAAAAGATAACAATTTGAGACACTGTCATGAAGTTAACATAGGCTTTCCATAAAACCAAGAAATTCTTGAAAAATTCTACTTCTAGGTGTTTACACTAGATAAACAAAAGGAAATATCTACACAAAGGCTTGTACCTGCATGTTTACAGTATCTGTATTCATAAAAACAAACCTGGAAAAATATCTCTATGTCTACAAACATTTGAATTGATAGACAAGTTATGGCATACTAATACAATGGGATACTACTCAGCAATAAAAGTGAACAAACTAGTGAAACAATAATATCGAAGACTCTTAAAAGCACTATGTTTTGTTGTATGAATTGGGAGGTCACTATGAATGGGAGTTGACTTGAAGACAACTAACAACAACAACCAAAAGCTACTAGGTAATTTATTGAAATAAACAAATATTCATAATACAAATATTTATAGTAAGTTTTTTTAGATAATATTCTAAAATTAATTTACTTTGTTCATTTCATGCAATGCATGTTGTTGTTGGGTGTCTTCAAGTTGGTTCTGATTCATAGCAACCTATGTACAACAGAAACACTGCCTGTTCCTGCCCCATTCTCACAATCGTTGCTATGTTTGAGCCCATTTTTGCAGACACTGTGTCAATTCATCTCATTGAGTGTCTACTTTTTTGCTGACTCTCTACTCTACCAAGAATGATGTCCTTGTCCAGGGACTGGTTCCTCCTGATAACATGTCCAAAGTAGATGAGATGAAGTCTCATTGCCTCACTTCTATGGAGCATTCTGGCTATACTTCTTCCAAGACAGATTTTTTTGTTCTTCTAGCAGTTAATGGTATATTTAATACACAGTTTATCTTTTAGAACACTGGTGGCACACTGGTTAAGTGTCCGGCTGCTAACCAAAAGGTCTGCAGTTTAAATCTACCAGCCACTCCTTGGAAACCCTATGAGGACGGTTCTCTGTCCTATACAGTCGCTATGAGTTGGAATCAACTTGACAACAATGGTTAATTTAATCTTTATAGTAAAATGTGCTTTTAATAAAAAAGAGACAAAACTTTGGATTGAATAAAATGCTTAAGCTGCCAATTTGAATCGTAAGCTAAGTTTGTAAATAATAACTCCTGCTCCCCAACTGAAATCTTAACACTTATGACGATACTGGAATATACATTTGAAAGTAGATAATATGCTCATTCCTGTTGTAGGCATAGGAATTATTGCCCTTCTTGATATTTAGTATTCCATGCAATCACTTAGTTTTTTCTCTTTATTAGTTGGAAAGTTCATGATTTCTCTTCTTAGCTAGAATTTATCAATCGAAATAACAACACTGAAGTAATCTAACAATGTGTTGTTGTGTGCTGTGCAGTTGATTCTGACTCATGGTGACCCTGTAGCACAGAGTAGAACTGCCCCATAGGGGTATAATCCTTATAGGAGCAGATAGCCAGGTCTTTTCTTCCATAGACAGGTGGTGGGGTTCCAGCCACTGAACTTTTGGTTAGCAGCCTAGCACTTAACCATTGCATCACCAGGGCTAATGTATCTATCAATATACGATGCATAGGCTAATGACATGTTACAGTGAAAAAAAAAGTCTTAAATTCTGCAGATATTTCTTGCTCATGTAAAGTTTACCTCAGATCTAGGTCACTCTCCAGAATAACGTCACTTTAATTGATGCCTCCAGGTTACACCTACCTATCAACAGTTGCTTTCACAATAACCAGTGCAGTGAATCTATAGAGTCTTTCATGGGAAATTAAACCCATCCATGCAGAAATGAGAAACATCACTTTCTCTTGCATTTATTTGGGCAAAAATTGCCAAATAGGCAATTTGAGGGGCAGAAATGTTCAAACCTTCACTGCACTGAAGGTGGAGAAATGAAGTTATTATCAATACCAATAATTACCATTTTAAGCAAGAACACTTTATTTGCTATGGCAGGTAAGGAAAACTTGACTTATAATTTTGGCATGATCAGGTGATTGTTGTGGTTTAAAAAGAAGGAAGTAATGGTGCCTAACACCAGCAGAATTTTTTTTAAATGCTGCTCTAATTATTATTTTCTACAGTAAATTGGTACTATTTACACTTGGAATCCATGGTTCTCTTTGTGCAGATAACTGCAAACTCCACTAACATATCCCTTAAAATGATATAACACTGCGAGTGATGGTATGGTGGAGCAGAATGGTTTGAATAATTTTGATTATTATGTACAGTGAATTCCACAGGTTTTCTTTCCAGTGTGTTTTTATTCAGTTAAATGATCTTTAGGTAGATTATTAAGGGCAAATAAACTTGTTTTATAACATTCTGCAGTTATAAAGTCATCTTGGATTTTTTTCGCAGAGTAAGAAAATTTTATCCTTTACCGTAGTGGCTTAAACATGGAGTTTGGGCTATTCGTTCCAAATCTCCCATCTAAAACTACGATGAAGATTTTATCTATGCTAAGAACATCCAAATCCTATCTAATCTGGCACACCCAGATACCATCAGTGCCTGTGCACATGCCATTTATTTAAAAGTTATTCCTTAAGATGGCTGATATATGGAGTTTCTGAACGTATTCAGACGTTCTTTGCAGTAGGAAAAAGGATGAGAAAGTTATGTGGAGTATTTTGCATATAAAATAACAAAATATATTGCAAATATTAAATATATTAAGCCAAAATAATGTTATGTATTAATTCATTCATTTAAAAAATTAATATGTACCCATTAATTAGCAAATACTCTGCCAGGTTCTGGGAATATATTGAGGAAGAAAATAAGCAGAATCCTGTTTAATATTTCATTTGTTTAGTGTGGTCGTGTCCTAGTAACTTAAACATATAATGTGTCAAGTTTTTAATATAATATAGTTTTTTGTCATTCTAAAAATTAATTTCAGGGAAATTTATATAATTCCCAATAAAACTATGTTTCTGCAGCATGAGTTAGTGCTCCACATCATTAGGAATTATAAAAATTTCATTATTTTTAACTGCAAAATTTTCATTTAAATATTTCCAATGTAAACTATAACCATTTGATAAGATGAATAAGTTTACAGTTATAAATCAACTACCTCTGCTGCAAGAATGCAGGAAAATTAAATTCTTGTAATTCATTTCTATAAATTTGTTTTTATTTCTATCTAAATTCTTGATAACTTTCCACTCAAAATAAAAGTCTCTGATATATTCCTCCTCTCCTTGAATAATCACATTTCTTCCCATCAAAAGAAAAGGGTTTCTCTGAGAATAATAGATTTTGATATCACTGAAACTTCACTTAAATTGAAACAAAACAAAAAAAAATGGACTTGCCTATAACTGGCTAATATTATATAAGAATATTATTGATAGATCACTGGGAGTTACCATCAGGTGTGCATGCCATAATATGATATAGAATTCTGAGTTTACTTTTTTTTTTTTTATTTCAGTACTTTGAATACATTGGTCCATTGACTTTAGGCTTTCTTTCTTATTATTATTTTACTTTTTAAAGGAAAGCCAGGCATTGCTCATATATAATTGTTATATATAATTTGTTTTTCCTCACTGATTTAGAGACTTTCTATTTACTTGGTTTTTCAGTTTACAAACTTTTTAAGGTAGTTCTTGTTAAACTACCACAATAAAATGGAATACAGAATTCTATTATGTCATGACAGTTCATCATAGCCTTGAACTGATAGGACTAAAATTGGTGCCTTTTTCATATATATATGTATAATATATATATACAAATACATATGTACATATATGTGCATGTGTGTGTATGTATCACACACACACACACGTGTTCTAAGGAACTTGGAGAAATAGAGGGGATTTTATAGAAGAAATCAATGAAAAAGACAAAACAAAGCATGTTCCTGTAAGTAAAGAAAGGCCCTCATTTCACAAACCTTTATTCATTAATTTAGCTGGTGGTTAATTTACTTATAAAAATTAAGAAGTAGGTGGAGGAGGATGAGAAGAAGAAGAAAAGCTACCACTTATGAAATACTCTCCAGAATTCCTCTAAGTTATTCAGACACATCAACTCTTTGTAACATTCTGGGAACACAGAAAAATGTAAGACAGGTTAACAGCCTGCAGGAAAAATATTGCCTTATTGAGGAAAAATAAGTAAAAGTGTGTTAATTGCTGAAAACACTGATGGTGTCTGTATAACATACAGTATGGGAAATTAATGTGAATAATTATTACAAAACCAATGGTCATTGCAAACTCAACATCTTGGATGTAAGTCAACATCTTACATCTCACAATATTACTAGGTATTTTCCTTTCAAGAGAAAATGTAGTGAGGAATTTATAGGTTCAATAATAAACATACACAAAACTTTAAAAGTCATGAAAATGTGTATAACACTCAGTGAACTGTAATATCACATTCCAGAAATATAGAGAAAGTCATATAGGGGGGAGACTAGAGTGATTTCTTGGCAGCCAAATCAGTGACTTATGTGATTGTCAGCTAAACTGTTTTTACTTTATCTATTAGGCAATACTGTCTATTCAGGAATTTCAAACAGCCAAAGAGCATGATCAGATTTATCCTTTAGAATGGTTTCTCTGGTGTAAATTGGAGGATAAACTGAAATGTTTTGAATTTAGGGGCAGAAATGTCAGTAAGTGTACATTTTTGAGAGACCAGTGAGAGATGATGATGACTTGAACCAAGGCACTGCCAGTGAGGATATGGAGGAGGAAATTATTCCAGGAGTTATCAAGGAGATAGATTTGAGAGAAATACACCAGCAATTAGATGCCCAGGCTAAAACAAAGTGAAATTTCAAAGCTGACAACCATAGTCTTGGTATTGAGTATATATATCAGGAATCCAATTATTTCTTTATTTTTACCTCTCCCTACTTTAAGCTACCTGAGAGGCATGCTAATTAATTCCAATTCTGAGGATTCCTCTTATACAAATAGCTTAAAATTTAAAATATCTTTAGCAGTTTTCTGAACTTAAGAATTGAGGGGAAAAAAAACTTATAGTTTCACATATCTTCTCATAAATGTTGCAAAGTCATCAGTAGATTGTGGATACAATTTCCCCTTCTGGCAACTACCTTTCTGTCCTTACCTCAAACATACATGCTATATGATTAAATGCTATAGATCTGTAATTAGACATGAATTCATAAGATGTTAACATAGATATTCATCAACAATGGAAAAAATGCTAATGGGAAGGGTTGAAGTGAGCAACCTGATTCAAAATAAAACATTCTAGGGACAGTGTAGAAGAAATAGACCATTTCCTTGATTGCATGTATGCTGCTAAATTTATGAGGCTAGAATAAAGTATTTCAGAATAGCACAAGAGACCAAATACACTGTTTAGGATTTTCCAGACTCTGAAGAATTGACTGTGAGTCATTGAAAGATGGGAGGTAATGGCCATAATTTTGATGGCAACAAAGAAACATTATGTACACGAGAAGTACGTGAAGAGCCCACAGTTATACTTGTTAGCAAAGTTTGCCTTTTAGCCTTGAGTACACTACAAATTTTGCAATACGTTATTTCCTCTTAGGGGGGTAACTTTGTCTAATTCTTCTAAAATGCATTTAAATTTAGCATGAGAAAATGGATTGGAGATGGGGGAGAGGGAGACAGATGTTGTCAAGTAGTGAAATATTTCCAGTAATAACATACCTAGGAAGTTTGTGAGGCTTTTAATTTTGTCATAGTTGAATAGAAATTGCATAACTATATTTTCTTGCATTAAAATGCGTTAGATGTAAGAGAAACAGAATAGCTTGTCGTTGCACATACTTCTCTCTCTCACTCTTCATTCTTGCCCTGACTCCTCCTTCTTCAAGTGACTGCTTAGAATAGCTGCAAAGTTCATATCAAAGAGTAAAACTCAATGGTAGAATGTTATGACATGTTAATTATATCTCAATGAAGCTGTTACAAAAAAGACCAATATTCAATTTGTAGAGAAATCAAAATTTTCTTGAGGTGGGAATGGATTCCTTAAGAGGTAAAAATCTACAGTATTTAATGAAATTAAAATAGTTTAATTTTTCAGCTAATGAATAGAAAAAATCTATTTACATTTTGCCATCTATTCCTCTAAATATTTCAAAAAAAAATTTGTTTTGTTTCAAAAGCCCTATGATTTTCAGTGAGTGGAAATCTATTAAAGATGACTTTTCTTTCAAAGTAATTTATATAGAAACACCTGGCACATAGGTGGCATCAAATAAATATTTGTTAAAAGATTACTTTAATCAATAAAAATAATCATATTTCAAAAACATGGGCTTTCAAATGTATAGCAAATACTCAATGTAATACTAAATAAAGACTTTTTTTTTCCATCAGTTCCACTATTAAAAAAATAATAATCTCCTTAAGCAAAGATCCAGTTATCAAATTCTGTTTGATATTCTCTTAGTTTCTCTGTATTTTTTTCATTTGCTCACGAAAATTTCAAAAGTGCAGAAAAATTAATGGAATTTTATAGTGCAAATCTGTGTGAGAAGATACACCTAGCTACCCTTCAACTGAAGTCAATATAGTAATAATATCGCTTTGTTGTGCAATTAATTGAAAGTGTTTTTTTTTGTCAAATCATGGCTTGAAGAGGGGCTAACAACACTGACAATTTCTAAAAATCAGCATTCAATTCAGAAATTATAAGAATATTTTGGTCAATGTTTTGCTGTACATTGTATTATTTTCTAAAACATTCAATCATATATAAATGGGATTAATTGAATATTGTTTTTTATGTCTAATTAGTAAGTTGATACATTAATTTATATTATTATACTACTTAGTCAATATTTTAAATATAATGTTTTGTACAAAAGTGTACACAATCTGATGCTGTGACAGTAAATGTTGCATGTCAATTTGGCTGGGCCATGATTCTTGATGATTTGAAAATTAAGTGATGATGTAATTAATATATTAGCAGCCAATCAGTTGAAAGGGAATTTCCTTGAAAGTGTGGGCTGCATCCAATATATTTGGACTTTCTGGCAAAGCTTGCTGGCTTTTCTCACTTCGACCCTGCATCTGGCTTGCCATCATCAGACCTCCAACTCGTGGGACTTGAGCTAGTGGCTTGCAGTATTGCCTGACTACCTTGAGATTTGTTGGCTTCTGCAGCCTGTGAGCCAGGACCCTGCCGTTTGGTCTGCCGATCTTGAGTCTTGGCTTTGTCAGCCCCTGTAGCTATGTGAGTTAGGAAAAGCTTCTAGCCTGATGCTTGACCAACAGACTTGAGACTTTATATATTGTTGTTGTTAGGTGCTATCTAGTCAGTTCTGACTCATAGCAACTCTATGTACCACAGAATGAAATATATATATATATATATACATACATACATACATACATACAAGTACTTCACTGGTTTTGCTTGTCTAGAGAACCCAGCCTAGCACAGATGTTAATTCTGAATTTCATAAGTGAATATTGTTGAAGACTTATTGTGATATGCTTTCAATTTTTTTCTTACTTGTTTGTTCAACCTAGTAACTTGTCACAATTCAAAAATAAAAGAAAATAAAATGAAGACTCTTCTAAAGATAGATACTTTTCTTACAACTGCACATATTGTAGGCACTACTGCCTCCATTTTACTGAAGAAAAATAGCACAATTTAAAAAAAGAAACAGTATTAGCAAAGAATAGGTACAAAAACATTGTTAGGAATGAAAAACTGGATGTATTTCAGAAGTCTGGTCATTTATGGACATTATCTCCCTATTCGTAACATTCAATATAATTTTTTCACAATAACACAGATAGACATAATCAATTATTTATTCAAACAATTGCTGAATATCTTTTGCATTCCAAAGTGTAACTACTAAGTCTAGGTTTTAAAGAGAATAAGATCAATGATGGAGGAAACTCTCAATGAAGGGGATTGGTACAATAGCTGCAAAAATGGACTCAGTCATAGCAATGATTGTGAAGATGGCATAGGAACAGTCAACATTTGCTTCTGCTGTACTTAAGATCACAATGAGTTAAGGGCAACTCAGCAACAGTTAGCAGTAGTTGAGAAACAGGCACAGTATATTAAATAAGGATAAAATGGGTGATAGCATCACAAAAGAAGTAAGTAGAGGTTACAGTGTAGTCCCAAATTAAATAATGGTCAATTCTCCCTGAGAAGTTAAGAAAAAAATGCTAACTGGGTGTTTATACATAAAATGAATCTTGAAAACTAATTAGTTGCTCACATGGCAGCCAATAAATAAAGGATGTTCTGGACTCATGAAGATGATGAAAAAATCACAGAGGTGTGTGATGCTATGGTGTGATTTCCTCAATACAACAGAGGTGGAGTCTGAGGGTAGTTGTGTGACTCTTGTATCAGTTAAAAATTCAATATGCAAATGAGTCTATCTTTTGGTAATTGTGATGGCTAAGGTTGAGTGTCCACTTGGCTGGGCTGTAATTCTCAGTGGTCTGGCAACTGCATAATAATATGGTTTGGCAGTTACATAATGATGTAGTTTGGCAGTTACGTAATGATGTAGTTAACCTCCGTGATCTGATCTGATGTAATCAGCCAATCAGTTGTAAGGGGAGTTTCTTTGGGGATGTGGTTTCCATTCAATATATACATGGATGTTCTGATAAAGTTTGCTTGCTTTCTCTGGACCCTGCATTTACCTCATCATCATCTGACCTCTGGTTCTTGGGACCTGAAGCAGGTGCCTGACATATTACCTGCCCATCTTGGGATTTGCTGGACTCTTAAGCCTGTGACCCAATGATCTGCTGTCTTACCTGCTGACCTTGGGATTTGTTGGCCTCCACAGCCTGTTAACTAGCAGCCTACTGTCTGACCTGCCAATCTTGGGTTTGTCAGACCCTGTAGGTACATGAGTCAGGAGAAACCTCCAGCCTGACATCTGATCCATGGACTTGGGACTTGTCAGCCTCTACAGCTGCATGAGCTGTTTCCTTGAGACAAATCCCTGTCTCTCTCTCTCTCTCTATATATATATACTTCTATGATTTTGATTCTCTAGAGAACCCAGCCTAAAAATACATGGTATCAAGAGTGGTTTTGGAGAAAGAAAATCATAAGTACATGTTTTCTAAATTGGTTTTTAAGTTTGACTAATCTTAAAGGTGCTGATGGCTCTGCCTCCAATAATAAAGAGGGTGCTGTTAATCCATGGTATGAGGTAGTGATATTAATATGCAAAATATCACCACCAATAGATCAAGTATTGGTGAAAAGTGAGGCTCTGAGTGATCACATGTTTGATACTTTTCTACACTTTTGTCAGAATGAGAAGTACAAGGAAGCTGGTTGGTTGATCCTACGTTTACTAGACACAGTGATGAAAGAAAGAGATGAGCTCAGTGATTTAGAGTCACAGCTTAAAGCCACATAAACAACCTGAAAGTTGCCCTGAAAAAAAAAAAAAAAAAACTTTATTTCATATAGTAACAGAGCTGATATTGCTGAAAAATACACCCAGAGTCTAATCATAAGAGTGACTGAATTACAACACCAACTGAATTTCCAACATCGAATGGTGTCTTAACTTAAAGTGAGGGCATTGATTGGAAATAACTGAGATCCTGGAACTTGGGATGGGACATATGGGCAGATAATCAGGAAGCTGGGGACACTGAGCCTCTAAATTCCATTGAATCACTCCTACCAACATAACCAGCCCTCTTACTCTATCTGAAGGTGTTACATCATCTTTTTCTTCTAAGCCACCCCTCTCAATAAATTCGTTATCTCCTCCAAACCCACCTGATGTATTTAATGCAGCTGTGTCTGAAGAGCCATTGTCTGCGATATTACTTAGGGTGGCATCTGAGTCATATCCTGTGGTACTGTCTAAGTCACTGCCTGGGACATTGCTTGGGGTAGATGCCTTATAAGACATTACTGAATGTTCCCTGGAACAATTCCACCACCAATTTTACTTCTAGATCCATAATTAGACTTAAGTCCCTGTGAGTCCCAAATGGTGAAGTCCAAAGTGTAACCCAGGAGGAGGTATGCTATTCTTTTCTAATATATACAAGCAGTAACCTGGGGAATGGCTACTAAGGGTATGGGACACATACAAAGTATATGTGCAAATGGCTACTAAGGGTATGGGAAAATGATGAAAGGAACATAAAGTTGAATCAGTTTATTGTTATATGCCCACTAAGCTCAAATCCTTCATTCAATGTTTCAGCTAGAAAGGATAGAAAGGATCTAATAGTTTATTTGGTTGGTTCATTGAAGCATGTATTATGTGGGGGCCTACACTAAATTAAATTGAAGTACCAGACATGCCTTGGCATACTGTAGAAGAAGGTATCCAAGGAGGTATTCTAGGCTTAGAGAAATTGGCATGTTAGAGTAGATTTATCAGGTTAGACCTACAGATCCACACATGAAGAGCTCAGGGGACACATATTTTACCAAATGATGAGGAACAAATTTTTGAAGGGAGCCTCAACATCCTTGAAGACTGGTCTGATTACTGTTTTTTTGTGAGTCAGGTTTGACAGTGGAAACTGCTCTAACAGAATTAAGACTCCTAACTATAGTGGAAGAAGAAGTCAAGAAATCAAAAGACGCATTGTATTGGGCAAATCTGCTGCAAAAGACCTCTTTAAAGTTTGAGGACTATAGCGCACCTGACCCAAACCATGGTGTTTTCAATCACCTCATATGCATGCAATAGTTGGACTATGAATAAGAAAGACTGAAGAAGAGTCAACGGCTTTGAATTGTGGTGTTGGCCAAGAATATTGAATACACCATGGACTGCCAAAAGAATGAACAAATCTGTATTGGAAGAAGCACAGGCAGAATGCTCCTTAGAAGCAAGGATGGTGAGACTACATCTCAAATAATTTGGACATAATTTATCAGGAGGGGTCAGTTTCTGGAGAAGGGCATCATGCTTGGTAAAGTAGAGGGTCAGTGAAAAAGAGGAGGACCCTCAACAAGATAGATTGACACTACGGCTGCAACAATGGGCTCAAGCATAACAAAGATTGTGAGAATGGCACAGGGCTG
Source organism: Elephas maximus indicus (assembly GCF_024166365.1). NCBI lineage: Eukaryota > Metazoa > Chordata > Mammalia > Proboscidea > Elephantidae > Elephas > Elephas maximus. The sequence goes on along the minus strand of NC_064833.1, from coordinate 31,129,471 downwards.
GGCAGTGTTTTGTCCTGTTGTACATAGGGTCTCCACAAATTGGAACTGACTCTATGGCACCTAACAACAAAACTACAGTGGGGCTGATTGAACACCATGATAGTAAGGGCCAAGTGGCAGCACTCAATCCACAAAGACAAGGTAGGTGTGCTTGGACAGATGAGTCAGAGCAATAATCAGAATAGTCTGACTTGAATGGACTTACAGTGTTGGCTACTTAGTTATGGTGTCCCTAGGAATGAAATAGATGAGGAATTTACTAAATATTTACTTGTTCTGTACAAGTGGAAGAATTCTAGGTCAAGTAAATGCCAGTCTAACTCGAATCTCCAGAATAGAGTCACAGGCCTCGGTCAGTTCCCACACTTGAGCCAGTTTATTATCCCACAAGCCCTTGAATGAAGAGGAGGCCAAGTCCCTTTGAGGAAGGATCCCACTAGATGGCCAAAAATTTATACTGTTAACCTTTATTACACACTTCTCCAAAAGAATCTTTGGCCTTTTACAAGAGTGACTCTTCATTGGGAAAAGGAAATAATCAGACTTTTCAAAAATTACTGGATATTGGTTCTGAAATGACACTAGTTTTAGGACACCCAAAACATGACTGGGCCCACCAGTCAGAGTGGGGGCCTATGGAGGTCAGGTTATTAATGGAGTCTTAGCTCAGGTTTGGCTCACAGTGGGTCTGTTGTGTCCACAAACCCATCCCATAGTGATTTCCTCAGTTTTAGAATGCATAATTGGAGTAGATACACTCAGAAACAGGTGGAACCCCAAGATAGGATCCCTGACAAGTGGAGTAAGGACTTTTTTTTTAAGCCAAGTGGAAGCCATTATAACTGTCCCTACCTAGGAAAATAGTAAACCAAAAGCAGCACCACATTTTTGGAAGGTTTGGAGAAATTACTTACACCATCAAGGACTTGTAGGGTGCAATAGTAGTGGTTCCCACCACATCCTCATTCAACTTGCCTATTTAGCATGTGCAAAAAACAGATGGATCTTGGAGAATGAGGGCAGATTACCATAGACTTAGCCAGGTGGTGACTTCAATTGCAGCTTGTGTTCCAGATGTGATTTCATTGCTTAAGCAAATTAATTTATCTCCTGGTACCTGGTATGCAGATATTAATCTGGCCAATGCCATTTTCTCGATTCTAATTTCAAAAGAACGTTATAAGCAGTTTGCCTCCAGCTGGCAAGGCTGGATATAAACCTTCACTGTCCTACCTGAAGGTATATCAACTCTCTAACCGTATGTCATAATTAGTCCACAGGGACCTTCAACCATTTTCCTTCCACAAAAAGTTGCACCAGTTCAATACATTGATGACACTATGCTGACTGGACCTAGTAAGGAAGATGTGTCAGTTATTCTAGATTTACTAGTAAAATATTTGCATGCTAACAGGTGGGAAATTAATCCCAAAAAACTCCAGAAACTTTACAACTCAGTGAAAATTTAGGAGTCCAGTGTGTGGAACATGTTGATATCCCTTCTAATGTGAAGGATAAGCTTTTACATCTGGCCCCTAATAAGCCCAAAAGGACAATGGCTGTCGGGCCTCTGAATTTTGGAGGCAGCGTATTCCTCATTTGGATGCACTACTCTGGCCTATTTATCAAGTTACTCTTAAAACTGCTAGTTTTGAGGGGAGGCCAGAACAAGAGAAGGCTTTACAGCAGTTTCGGCCTGCCATGCAAGTTGTTCTGCCACTTGGACCATATGTTCTAACCGATCTAATGGTGCTTAAAGTGTCAATAGCAGATCAAGATGCTGTTTGGAGTCTCTGACAGGCCCCTATTGGTGAATTACTGCTCAGACCCTTAGGATTTGGGAGCAAAGCTCTGCCACCCCCCGAAGACAACTACTCTTCTTTTGAGAAATAGCCTTTGGCTTGTTACTGGGCCTAGTAGAGACTGAACACTTAACCATAGGTCATTAAATCACCATGTGGCCTGAGCTGACCATCATGAATTGGGTATTGTTTGACCCACAGAGTCATAAAGTTGGATGTGCACAGCAGCACTCTATCATTAAATGGAAACGGTATATAAGAGATCGGGCTGGAGCAGCACCTAAAAGAATAAGAAATTTGCATGAGTAAGGGGCCCCAATGCCCATGGTCTCCACTCCTGCCATTTTACTGCCTTCCCCCCGCATCTACACCAATGATCTCATGGGGAGTTCTTTATGACCAGCTGACTGAGAGAGAGAAAACTCATGCCTGGTTTACATATGGTTCTGCATGATATGAAGGCATGATTTAAAAGTGGAGAGCAGCAGCACAGCAGTCCCTTTTTGGAACTCCCCCAGAAGGACAGTGGTGAAGGGAAATATTCCCAATGTGCAGAACTTTGATCAGTGTACCTAGCTGTTCACTTTGCTTGAAAGAAGAAATGGTCAGATATGTGATTGCATACTGATTCATGGGATGTGGTCAATAGTTAAGCTGGATAGTTAGGGCCTTGGAAGAAACATGATTGAATAACTAGTGACAAGAAAGTATGGGGAAAAGGTATAGGGATAGGCCTCTCTGAATGGACCAAAGAAATAAAGATATTTGTATTTCATGTGAATGCTGACCAAAGGGTGACCTTGGTAAAGGAGGATTTTAACAATCAAGTGGATAAGGTGATGCGTTCTGTGGAAACCAGTCATCTTCTTTCTATAGCCACTCTTTTCATTTCTCAATTTGCTCATGAACAAAGTGGACATGGTGGCAGGGATGGAGGTTATGCACTGGCTCAGCAATGTGAACTTCTACTCACCAAGGCTGATTTGGATTATCCAGCAACCTGGTGGCAGGTTGATTATATTAGACCACTTCTATCATGGAAAGGATAGTGTTTTGTACTTACTGGAATAAACACTTATTCTGGGCATGGATTTGCCTTCTCTACACACAATGCTTCTGCCAAAACCACCATCTGTGGACTTACAGAATGCATATCCACCATCATAGTATCCCACACACCATCACCTTGGATCAAGGGACTCACTTCACAGTAAATGAAGTGTGGCAACAGAACCATGCTCATGGATTTCACTGGTCTTACTATGTTCCCCATCAACCTGAAGCAGCTGGCTTTATAGAACAATGGAATGTCCTTCTAAAGACACAATTCTGGTGTCAGCTAAGCAGAAAAACTTTGCAGGGTAGAGACAATGTTCTTCAGAAGGCTGTATATTATCTAAACCATCATCCAATATATGGTGCTTTTTCTTCCATAGCTCAGATTCACAGTTCCAGGAATCATAGGATGGAGATGGGAGTGGAACCACTCATTATTACTCCTAGTGACCTACTCATAAAATTTTTGCTTCCAGTCCCCTCAACCTTATGCTCTGCAGTTCTAGAAGTCTTAGTTTCAAAGGGAGGAAACTCCCACCTGGAGACACAACACAGAATCCATTGAAATGAAAGTTAAGAATGCCACCTGGATATAAATGGAGGGCGGGGCCAAGATGGCGGACTAGGGAGATGCTACCTCGGATCCTTCTTGCAACAAAGACTCAGAAAAACAAGTGAATCAATCAAGTACTTAACAATCTACGAACCCTGAACAACAAACACAGATTTAGAGACGGAAAATGAACAAATATGGGGAAGCAGCGATTGTTTTCGGAGCCTGGAGCCAGCGTCCCAGTCAGAGGATTTTCTGGAAAAACTAGTTTCCCAGTGATGGCTCAGAGACAGCAGTCCATATCAAACCACATAAAGAAGCAGACCATGACAGCTTCTACAACCCCCGAAACAAAAGAATCAAAATCTTTCCCAAATGAAGATACAATCCTGGAATTATCAGATACAGAATATAAAAAACTAATTTACAGAATGCTTCAAGACATTACAAATGAAATAAGGCAAACTGCAGAAAAAGCCAAGGAACACACTGATAAAACTGTTGAAGAACTCAAAAAGATTATTCAAGAGGATGGTGGAAAAATTAATAAGTTGCAAGAATCCATAGAGAGACAGCATGTAGAAATCCAAAAGATTAACAATAAAATTACAGAATTAGACAATGCAATAGGAAGTCAGAGGAGCAGACTCGAGCAATTAGAATGCAGACTGGGAAATCTGGAGGACCAGGGAATTAACACCAACATAGCTGAAAAAAAATCAGATAAAAGAATTTAAAAAAATGAAGAAACCTTAAGAATCATGTGGAAATCTATCAAGAAGGATAACTTGCGTGTGATTGGAGTCCCAGAACAGGGAGGGAGGACAGAAAACTCAGAGAAAATAGTTGAAGAACTCCTGACACAAAACTTCCCTGACATCATGAAAGACGAAAGCATATCTATCCAAGATGCTCATCGCACCCCATTTAAGATTGATCCAAAAAGAAAAACACCAAGACATATTATCATCAACTTGCCCAAACCAAAGATAAACAGAAAATTTTAAAAGCAGCCAGGGAGAAAAGAAAGGTTTCCTTCAAGGGAGAATCAATAAGAATAAGTTCAGACTACTCAGCAGAAACCATGCAGGCAAGAAGGGAATGGGACGACATACACAGAGCACTGAAGGAGAAAAACTGCCAGCCAAGGATCATATATCCAGCAAAACTCTCTCTGAAATATGAAGGCGAAATTAAGATATTTACAGATAAACACAAGTTTAGAGAATTTGCAAAAACCAAACCAAAGCTACAAGAAATACTAAAGGATACTGTTTGGTCAGAAAACCAAGAATATCAGATACCAGCACAATACAAGGTCACAAAACAGAACATCCTGATATCAACTCAAATAGCGAAGTCACAAAAACAAATAAAGATTAATTAAGAAAAAATACTCATAACAGGGAATCACGGAAGTCAATATGTAAAAAATCACAATAATCAAAAAGAGGGACAAAATACAGGAGGAATTGAACTGCCATATGGAGAGTGATACATGGTGATATAGAACAATACAAGTTAGGTTTTTACTTAGAAAAACAGGGGTAAATAATAAGGTAACCACAAACAAGTATAACAACTCCATAACTCACGATAAAAGCCAAGAAAAACGTAATGACTCAACAAACATAAAGTCAAACACTACGAAAATGAGGATCTCACAATTTAATAAGAAAAATGTCTCAGCACAAAAAAGTATGTGGAAAAATGAAACTGTCAACAACACATAAAAAGACATCAAAATGACAACACTGAACACTTATTTATCTATAATTACGCTGAATGTAAATGGACTAAAGGCACCAATTAAGAGACAGAGAGTCTCGGACTGGATAAAGAAACACGATCCGTCTATACGCTGCCTACAAGAGACACACCTTAGACTTAGAGACACAAACAAATTAAAACTCAAAGGATGGAAAAAAAATATATCAAGCAAACAATAAGCAAAAAAGAAGAGGAGTAACAATATTAATTTCTGACAAAATAGACTTTAGACTTAAATCCACCACAAAGGATAAAGAAGGACACTACATAATGATAAAAGGGACAATTGATCAGGAAGACATAACCATATTAAATATTTATGCACCCAATGACAGGGCTGCAAGATACATAAATCAAATTTTAACAGAATTGAAAAGCGAGATAGACACCTCCACAATTATAGTAGGAGACTTCAACACACCGCTCTTGGAGAAGGACAGGACATCCAGTAAGAAGCTCAATAGAGACACGGAAGACCTACTTACAACAATCAACCAACTTGACCTCATTGACTTATACAGAACTCTCCACCCAACTGCTGCAAAGTATACTTTTTTTTCTAGTGCACATGGAACACTGTCTAGAATACACCACATATTAGGTCATAAAACAAACCTTTGCAGAATCCAAAACATCAAAATATTACAAAGCATCTTCTCAGACCACAAGGCAATAAAACTAGAAATCAATAACAGAAAAACTAGGGAAAAGAAATCAAATACTTGGAAACTGAACAATACCCTCCTGAAAAAAGACTGGGTTATAGAAGACATCAAGGAGGGAATAAGGAAATTCATAGAATGCAACGAGAATGAAAATATTTCCTATCAAAACCTCTGGGACACAGCAAAAGCAGTGCTCAGAGGCCAATTTATATCGATAAATGCACATATACAAAAAGAAAAAAGAGCCAAAATCAGAGAAGTGTCCCGACAACTTGAACAAATAGAAAGTGAGCAACAAAAGAACCCATCAGGCACCAGAAGAAAACAAATAATAAAAAATTAGAGCTGAACTAAATGAATTAGAGAACAGAAAAACAATTGAAAGAATTAACAAAGCCAAAAGCTGGTTCTTTGAAAAAATTAACAAAATTGATAAACCATTGGCTAGACTGACTAAAGAAATACAGGAAAGGAAACAAATAACCCAAATAAGAAACGAGAAGGACCACATCACAACAGAACCAACTGAAATTAAAAGAATCATATCAGATTATTATGAAAAATTGTACTCTAACGAATTTGAAAACCTAGAAGAAATGGATGAATTCCTGGAAAAACACTACCTACCTAAACTAACACATTCAGAAGTAGAACAACTAAATAGACCCATAACAAAAAAAGAGATTGAAATGGTAATCAAAAAACTCCCAACAAAAAAAAAGCCCTGGCCCAGAAGGCTTTACTGCAGAGTTCTACCAAACTTTCAGAGAAGAGTTAACACCACTACTACTGAAGGTATTTCAAGGCATAGAAAATGACGGAATACTACCCAACTCATTCTATGAAGCCACCATCTCCCTGATACCAAAACCAGGTAAAGACATTACAAAAAAAGAAAATTATAGACCTATATCCCTCATGAACATTGATGCAAAAATCCTCAACAAAATTCTAGCCAATAGAATCCAACAACACATCAAAAAAATAATTCACCATGATCAAGTGGGATTTATATCAGGTATGCAAGGCTGGTTTAATATCAGAAAAACCATTAATGTAATCCATCACATAAATGAAACAAAAGACAAAAACCACACGATCTTATCAATTGATGCAGAAAAGGCATTTGACAAAGTCCAACACCCATTTATGATAAAAACTCTCACCAAAATAGGAATTGAAGGAAAATTCCTCAACATAATAAAGGGCATCTATGCAAAGCCAACAGCCAGTATCACTCTAAATGGAGAGAACCTGAAAGCATTTCCCTTGAGAACGGGAACCAGACAAGGATGCCCTTTATCACCGCTCTTATTCAACATCGTGCTAGAAGTCCTAGCCAGGGCAATTAGGCTAGACAAAGAAATAAAAGGCATCTGGATTGGCAAGGAGGAAGTAAAATTATCTCTATTTGCAGATGACATGATCTTATACACAGAAAACCCTAAGGAATCCTCCAGAAAACTACTGAAACTAATAGAAGAGTTTGGCAGAGTCTCAGGTTATAAAATAAACATACAAAAATCACTTGGATTCCTCTACATCAACAAAAAGAACACCGAAGAGGAAATAACCAAATCAATACCATTTATAGTAGCCCCCAAGAAGATAAAATAGTTAGGAATAAATCTTACCAAGGATGTAAAAGACCTGTACAAAGAAAACTACAAAGCTATACTACAAGAAATTCAAAAGGACATACTTAAGTGGAAAAACATACCTTGCTCATGGATAGGAAGACTTAACATAGTAAAAATGTGTATTCAATCAAAAGCCATCTATACATACAATGCACTTCCGATCCAAATTCCAATGCCATTTTTTAAGGTGATAGAGAAACAAATCACCAATTTCATATGGAAGGAAAAGAAGCCTCAAATAAGCAAAGCATTACTGAAAAAGAAGAAGAAAGTGGGAGGCCTCACTCTACCTGATTTCAGAAGCTATTATACAGCCACAGTAGTCAAAACAGCCTGGTACTGGTACAACAACAGGCACATAGACCAATGGAACAGAATTGAGAACCCAGATAGAAATCCATCCACATATGAGCAGCTGATATTTGACAAAGGCCCAGTGTCAGTAAATTGGGGAAAAGATAGCCTTTTTAACAAATGGTGCTGGCAAAACTGGATATCCATTTGCAAAAAAATGAAACAAGACCCATACCTCACACCATGCACAAAAACTAACTCCAAGTGGATCAAAGACCTAAACATAAAGACTAAAACGATAAAGATCATGGAAGAAAAAATAGGGACAACTCTAGGAGCCCTAATACAAGGCATAAACAGAATACAAAACATTACCAAAAATGATGAAGAGAAACCCGATAACTGGGAGCTCCTAAAAATCAAACACCTATGCTCATCTAAAGACTTCACCAAAAGAGTAAAAAGACCACCTACAGACTGGGAAAGAATTTTCAGCTATGACATCTCCGACCAGCGCCTGATCTCTAAAATCTACATGATTCTGTCAAAACTAAACCACAAAAAGACAAACAACCCAATCAAGAAGTGGGCAAAGGATATGAACACACACTTCACTAAAGAAGATATTCAGGCAGCCAACAGATACATGAGAAAATGCTCTCGATCACTAGCCATTAGAGAAATCCAAATTAAAACTACGATGAGATTCCATCTCACACCAACAAGGCTGCCATTAATCCAAAAAACACAAAACAGTAAATGTTGGAGAGGCTGCGGAGAGATTGGAACTCTTATACACTGCTGGTGGGAATGTAAAACGGTACAACCACTTTGGAAATCTATCTGGCGTTATCTTAAACAGTTAGAAATAGAACTACCATACAACCCAGAAATCCCACTTCTAGGAATATACCCTAGAGATACAAGAGCCTTCATACAAACAGATATATGCACACCCATGTTTATTGCAGCTCTGTTTACAATAGCAAAAAGCTGGAAGCAACCAAGGTGTCCATCAACAGATGAATGGGTAAATAAATTGTGGTATATTCACACAATGGAATACTACGCATGGATAAAGAACGGTGACGAATCTGTGAAACATTTCATAACATGGAGGAACCTGGAAGGCATTATGCTGAGTGAAATCAGTCAGAGGCAAAAGGACAAATATTGTCTAAGACCACTATTATAAGATCTTGAGAAATAGTAAAAACTGAGAAGAACACATACTTTTGTGGTTACGAGGCGGGGAGGGAGGGAGGGAAGGAGAGGGTTTTTTATTGATTAATTAGTAGATAAGAACTGCTTTAGGTGAAGGGCAAGACAGCACTCAATTCATGGAAGGTCAGCTCAATTGGACTGGACCAAAAGCGAAGGATTTTCCGGGATAAAATGAATGCTTCAAAGGTCAGCGGAGCAAGGGCGGGGGTTTGGGGACCATGGTTTAAGGGGACTTCTAAGTCAATTGGCAAAATAATTCTATTATGAAAACATTCTGCATTCCACTTTGAAATGTGGCGTCTGGGGTCTTAAATGCTAACAAGCGGCCATCTAAGAGGCATCAATGGGTCTCAACCCACCTGGAGCAAAGGAGAATGAAAAACACCAAGGTCACACGACAACTAAGAGCCCAAGAGACAGAAAGGGCCACATGAACCAGAGACCTACATCATCCTGAGACCAGAAGAACTAGTTGGTGCCCGGCCACAATCGATGACTACCCTGACAGGGAGCACAACAGAGAACCCCTGAGGGAGCAGGAGATCAGTGGGATGCAGAACCCAAATTCTCATAAAAAGACCAGACTTAATGGTCTGACTGAGACTAGAGGAATCCCGGTGGCCATGGTCCCCAGACCTTCTGTTGGCACAGGACAGGAACCATCCTCTAAGACAACTCATCAGACATGAAGGGAACTGGACAGTGGGTGGGAGAGAGATGCTGTTGAAGAGTGAGCTATTTATATCAGGTGGACACTTGAGATTGTGTTGGCATCTCCTGTCTGGGGGGATGGGAGGATAGAGAGAGTGGGAAGCTGGCAAAATTGTCACAAAAGGAGAGACTGGAAGGTCCGACTCATTAGGGGGAGAGCAAGTGGGAGTACGGAGTAAGATGTATGTAAACTTATATGTGACAGACTGACTTGATTTGTAAACGTTCACTTGAAGCTCAATAAAAGTTAATAAAAAAAAAAAAAAAAAAGAATGCCACCTGGCCACTTTGGACTTCTCATAGCTCTGGATCAGCAGGCAAAGAAGGGAGTTATTCTGGTCGGTGTGATTGACCCTGACTACCAAGGTGGCATAGGATTGAGGTTGCATAATAGAGATAAAAAAGAAGATGCCTTTATCTTCGTTTCAAGTGCTGCTATAGCAGAAATATCACAAGAGGATGGCTTTCACAAGCAGAAATTTATTCTCTCACAGTTTGTTGTTGTTAGGTACCGTCGTGTCAGCTCCAACTCACAGTGACCCTATGTACAACAGAACAAAACACTACCCAGTCCTGTGCCATCTTCACTATCATTGCTATGGTTGAGCCCATTGTTGCAGCCACTATGTCAATCCATCTCGTTGAGAGTCTTCCTCTTGTTTGCTAAACCTTTGCTTTACCAAGCCCTTCTCCAGAGACTGATCTCTCTTGACAACACGTCCAAAGTATGTGAGACAGTCTCGACATCCTTGCTTCCAAGGAGATTTTAGTTGTGCTTCTTCCAAGACAGATTTGTTGTTCTTTTGGCAATCCATTGCATATTCAGTATTCTTGGCCAACACCACAATTCAAAGGTGTTGATTCTTCTTCCATCTTCCTAATTCATTGTCCAGCTTTTGCATGCATACGAGGCAATTAAAAACACCATAGCTTGGGTAGGCGCACCTTAGTCCTCAAGGTGACATCTTCGCTTGTTAACAGTTTAAAGAGATCTCTTGCAGCTGATTTGCTCAATGCAATGCGTCTTTTGATTTCTTGACTGCTGCTTCCATGGCTGTTGATTGTGGATCCAAGTAAAATGAAATCCTTGACAACCTCAATCTTTTTTCCTTTTATCATGATGTTCCTTACTGGTCCAGCTGTGAGAATTTTTGTTTTCTTTATGTTGAGTTGTAACCCATACTGAAGGCTATATATAGTCTTTGATCTTCAGCAGTAGGTGCTTCAAGTCCTCTTCATTTTCAGCAAGAAAGGAGGTGTCATCTGCATAATGCAGGTTGTTAGTGAGTTTTCCTCCAATCCTGATGCACTGTCCTTCTTCATATAGTCCAGCTTCTTGGATTATTTGCTCATCATACAGATTGAATAGGTATGGTGAAAGGATAGAACTCTGATGAACACCGTCCCTGACTTTAGACTCTGTAGTATCCCCTTGTTCTGTTTGAACAACTGCCTCTTGATCCATGTACAGATTCCTCATGAGCACAAGTAAGTTTTTTGGAATTTCCATTTTCTGCAATGTTATCCATAATTTGTTATGATCCACACAGTCGGATGCCTTTGTGAAGTCAAAAAAGCTCAGGTCAACATCTTTCTGGTATTCTCTGCTTTCAGCAAGGATCCATCTGACATCCATGTCCTCTTCTGAACCTGGCCTGAATTTCTGGCAGTCCCCCATCAATATGCTGCTACAGCCACTTTTGAATGATCTTTAGCAAAATTTTGCTTGCATATAGTATTAATGATATTGTTTGATAATTTCTGCATTGAGTTGGATCACCTTTCTTGAGAATAGGCATAATGATCACTTCCAGTTAGTTGGCCAGGTAGCTGTCCTCCAAATTTCTTGGCATAGGCTAGTGAGCACTTCTAGCACTGCATCTGTTTGTTGAAATATCTCAACTGATATTCTGGCAATTCCTGGAGCCTTGTTTTTCAGCAATGCCTTCTGTGCAGCTTGCGGTCTTCCTTCAGTGCCATCGGTTCCTGATCATATATTACCTCCTGAAATGGTTGAACATTGATCAGTTCTTTTTGGTATGATGACTCTGAGTATTCCTTCTATCTTCTTTTGATGCTTCCTGCATCACTTAATATTTTCCCTGTAGAATTCTTCATTATTGCAACTTGAGGCTTGAATTTTTTCTTCAGTTTTTTTCAGCTTGAGAAATGCTGAGTGTGTTCTTCCCTTTTGCTTTTCCATCTCCAGCTTTTTGCACATGTCATCATAATACTTTGTCTTCTCGAGCCACCTTTTGAAATCTTATGTTTGTCTCTTTTTCTTCATCATTTCTTCCTTCCACTTTAGCTACTCGACATTCAAGAGCAAATTTCAGAGTCTCTTCTGACATCCATTTTGGTCTTTTCTTTCTTTCCTGTCTTTGTGATGACCTCTTGATTTCTTCATGTATGATGTCCTTGATGTCATTCCACAATTTGTCTGGTCTTTGGTTATTAGTGTTCAACACTTCAAATATATTGTCTCACAGTTTAGGAGGCACAAAGTCCAAATTCAAGGCCCAGCTCTAGCTGAAGCATTTTTCTGTCTGCTGTGGGGCAAGTTTCTCATTAATCTTCCCCTGGGTCTAGGAGGCCTCAGTGAAGGGACCCTGGGTCCAAAGGACATGCCCCACTCCTGGCTCTCCTTTCTTGGTGGTAGTGAGCTCCCTTTCTCTCTGCTCACTTTGCTCTACTTTTATTTCTTGTAAGATAAAAGATGATGCAGGCTACACCCCAAGGACACTCCCCTTACATTGGATCATGGTTCTGACCCGAATAAGGGTGTTGCATTCCACTCTTACCCTCATTAACATGACTTAATTCTACCTCATTAACGTAATGGACAAGTCACTATCAAATATGACCATTATCACAGGCATAGAGGCTAGAATTTACAACTCATCACAAAACTGAGTATAATCAGATTACAAAATGGAGGATAACCACACAATACTAGGAATAATGTCTAATCAAGTTGGCCCATATTTTGGGGGAACACAATTCAATCCATGACAGACTGGAATACAGAAAATTTGTTAGCATATCTCTTAATACTACCATTACTTTGACTTTGATTAAAGTCAAAGGAAAACTACAACAACCCAATTCTGTCACAACTACTAATGGCTCAGGTCCTTCAGGAATGAAGGTTTCAGTCACCCCACCAGGAAAAGAACGATGACCAACTGTGGTATTTGCTGAAGATGAAGGGAATATGGGATGGGTAGTGGAAGAGGGTAGTTCTAAATACCAGTTACAACTATGTGACCAGTTGCAGAAATGAGGACTGTTATTGTTATGAACATTTCTTTCTTGTATGTATACATCAAATATTTATGTTTTCTTTACTTATAAAATATAAGATGTAAATAGAGCTAGTGCACTTTTGGTTGTAGCATTTTAGTTATGTTAGGCCCAAGTATGACTTTTTAATTATTTTTATTTAGAGATTGTGTATGGTTTAAAGGGTTGTTTGTAGATGCTAAATTCACAAGAGATGGAATATCATGGTTAAAGTTGCATGATTCTCAGGGATTTTGCAGTTACGTAGATGTAGTTTGACAGTTATGTAATGATGTAGTCATCCTCCATGATGTGATCTGATATGACCAGCCAGTTAGTTGTAAAGGACATTTCCTCAGGAGCGTTGGCTGCATCCAATACACACATGGATGTTCTGGCAAACTTGCTTGCTTTCTCTAGATCCTGTATCCAGCTCATCGCCATCTGACTTCTGATTCTTGGGACTTGAGCCACCTTATGCTATATCGCCTGTCGATCCTGGGAGAGAGAGAGAGAGTTATGTAATGATGTATATTACACTTCACTAGTGTTGCTTCTCTAGAGAACCCAGTCTAAGACTGTAATTTTATAAGTTAATTTATGAGACTTTACAATCATTGTATACCAACTGGCAAATTTTATGACTCAGAACTTCAAGAAACTCTTTAATTACGATGCAAGCAATTGTTATTGTAATCAAGTAAAACATGTTAGGTAATTCCTTAGAAATAGTGCTCCAGATTCAAACAAACGTAGCACTCTTTTTTTAAAGAGCTTGTCCACCAACCATCATCTGAATTTGGAAGAATTATTTCTGGGAAAGAGTAGGATAATTTACTAAAAGAGAAAGGATACACAATGATCTTATCAATTTTAAACTTAATGAAAAACACAAATTATTACAAAGTATATTTTTCTGGATATTGTCTTATTTAAAAACTAAAGTAAAACAAAGTATGTGTGTGTGCTAATGCCCATGATCTATGGTAATGCCTCCGTCTCCTCCTTGCTCCTTTCTTCCCCTCCTTTCCTCTGCCTTTTCCTCCCTTCCCCATGGGTTAAATAAAAATTATATGAATGACTTTACTTCATACAAGAGGAAATTGATTATTAAAGGGTTTGTGTGGGTGATTGAAGGTTAAATATAGAACTTCTAAATCCTATTTCACTATTATTTCTTTTATATGGAAATTGCCTCCCCAAAGTCCATGGTATTTATTCAGTCCTGTGGGATGCTACTCATAAAATGTTGTCCAACCTAGATTTGCCCTCCAATCAATAATTAATTCATAGCCCCTATCTTGTTACTCCTGCGCTCATTCAGAATCTGTTTATGCCATGCCTTTTCTCATTCTATTTTTACTGTAAAAGGATTGAATAGATGAATTCATTTTAAGATATTAAGGATTAATTATTAAATGTCACAAATGAGTACCCATTTCAGCACTAGCTGTATATAATAGAATATTTAAGTAAATGTGTATATGGTTTTGAGTAGTCTTCTAACCAAGTCACATCCAAAATTGAGTTTCTATTGTCACTAGTAGATACAGAGAGCCAAAGGTGTTTTTGTAATGGTTACTTTGATATTTCTCAGCTCTCAGAGGCTATAAGCATCACCATAGGTGGAAAATTACTTACAAGTACTGTGACTGCGTAAATCCAATATTTAGCCTATTAGCAGATTGCAGTGGTTTATACAATGCCTATGGGACTTGGAGACCACGTCTTAGTTCTTGTATTTTTTAAGAACTATTTAAGATAATCAGCATAATTTCTACTACAGAGCCTGCTGCCTCTGACCTTCTGGCCAGAGAGTACTGAACTGGAGCCATAACTTCTGGATCTGGTTACGAGAAGAATTCAGATAAATAACAAATGTTAAAATGCATCCCATACATTCTGCTTTCCTTGAGTTTACTAATAGAGGAGTTAAAGTTTATGAAATAGAGATATTTAGGCATTTTGATACTTTGGATGAATGCATTTATTAGGTGAACTCCCTTCTCCAAAACAGTAATAGAAATTATTTCTTTTTAAATATTACATGTGAGTTTAGTTTGCACTGTGCTAAGCAGATTATATACTCACAAAACCTCTTAGGTATGAACTATACAGATAAAGAAATGGTGGTTATGACAGGTTAAATGCTTTGCTCGTGGTTACACATCTTGTAAGTGGGAGAAATTTGAGCCAGAGCAGCCATCTGCTCTCAAAGGTCACAGTCTTAATATGTACACTGCCTCAAGTACAACTCTACTGCCTAGGTCATGATAGCCATTTTAAGTGCCTGCTTCCTTGCAAGAAGTTCTTGCTGACCTTCATCAAAAGACACTTTTTTGTTTGAACCAAGACTAAAAAGAGGTATATGCCTTAGTTGTCTAGTTATGGGGACTCCAGAGGACTGGAGATAGTACTCACTGAAAAACATGTTTGAATTATCTTAAATAAGGGACTCTGCTTTTGGTATTGAAAATGCATGCTGCAGATCAAAATAAAAGCTTTATAGTAATCAAAAAAATAATAATAATAATACAGAACCTTAGTTACATTGTGGATGATACTGCATGTCACATCTTGTTGGAACCATACAATTATTATTATTTTACTTTATTTTATTGTGCTTTAGATGAAGGTTTACAGAACAGGCTAGTGTCTCATTAAACAGTACACACATTGTTTTATGACATTAGTTAACAACCCCATGACATGTCAACACTCCCCCTTCTCAACCTTGGGTTCCCTATTATCAGCTTTCCTGTCCCCTCCTGCCTTCTAGTACTTGCCCCTGGGCTGCTGTACCCCTTTAGTATCATTTTGTTTGACCGGCCTGTATAATTTTTGACAGAAGAGTGAATCAGGGGCGAATTTATTACTGAGCTAAAAGAGTGTCTGGGGGCCATACTCTCGGGGTTTCTCTAGTCTCTGTCAGGTCAGTAAGTCTGGTCTTTTTTCGTGAGTTAGAATTTTGTTCTGCATTTTTTCCCTGCTCTGTCCAGGACCCTCTATTGTGATCCCGGTCAGAGCAGTCCGTGGTGGAAACCGGGTACCATCTAGTTGTACTACACTCAGTCTGGTGGAGGCTGCGGTAGATGTGGTCCGCTAGTCCTTTGGTCTAATCTTTCCCTTGTATCTTGTTGTTATTATCCTTCTATTACAGATAAAGATATTTTTAAAAATGTTGCCTGTATAATGTTGGAAGTTTTAATGGCATTAAGACTTTATAGTTCTTTTAGCCAAAGCAGTCAAAACTTTCCTTTTCTACAAGTTATTGAGTTGAAATTTCCTTAATATTCTCCATTCCCTAACCTGTATGTGGAAACCCTGGTTGCATGTATGGTGGTTAAGACCTATGGCTGCTAACCAAAAGATAGGCAGTTCAAATCTACCAGTTGCTCCTTGGAAACTCTATGGGGCAGTTCTGTCCTGTCCTTTAAGGTTGCTATGAGTCAGAATCAACTTGACAGCAATGAGCTTTTTAAACTGTATCTATCTAAATTGTCAGCTGAAATGACATTAAATTGTATAATTTCTGGAAATAATGTTGTTTTTTTTTAATTCAAAAAATGGGTATCTCAACTCTTCATAAATTGTGGTGTTTTTATTTATCATTGTGTTATATGAAAAATTTATTATTTGGCCAGGAGTCATTTCCCCTTTTTTTTTTTTTTTTTTCTGTTCTGCTTAGTGGGGAGTTTAAATACCTGTTCTTCTTCAGTGAATCACTGACTTTAGGTATGTGTGTTTGTGTATATGTTTGTTCTTGTGCTTTATAATAAACCCTAAGGGTTTAAAGCCCTAGCTCATAAAATGGTACCATGCATTTTTATTCTAAATGATTTCTCTACCAGAAACCATCAAGTATGAAACCAAAACAAATGATAGTCATAGAAAACAATTATTTTTGGAAGCTCTGTGGGGGGAAAGTTAAGTTTGGATGAACTTGTGAGAAAATGCTTACCTCAATCTCACCTAAACTTATTTTGATGAGTTTTGAAAGGCATCAGGTATATATAGCTTTTGTCGTATCTGATAGATTTTAGCTAATATTCCCCTAACATTTGGAAAAATATACAGTTGTCCCTCAGTATGAGCCAAGGGTTGGTTCCAGGACCCTGCGTGGATACCAAAATCCGAGAATGTTAAGTCCCTTATACAAAATGATGTAGATTTGCATATAACCGATGCATATCCTCCCTTATACTTTGAATCACCTAGATTACTTACAATACCTAAGGTGATGTAATTGCTATGAAAATAGCTGCCAATGCTTACAATTAACACTTAATGGTTTCTCAGTCTTTGCAAGCACTTTATGGCAAACCAGAGACTACTTTTGCTGGTGTAGGGGCAGCACTAACACTTCTATGAATTTCAGCTTCTTTTTGCTTTATGGTGGGAGCACTTGATTGGTTCTTACTGACCTTGCGGCCCTCTTTGGCAAGTGACATGCCACTTTTCAAAAGATCTAAGATTTTTATTTTCTCATAGAGAAATAGCACTTTACGCTCCCTTTTAGCCTTTGAGGGATTGCTTTAACCATTTCACTGCTTTTTAGGAGCCACTTTTTCACAGAAACAATGGATGCGCACAGTATAAGTAATGAAAGGAGGAGAAGCAAGAGAAATATTGCTTAAACACCAAGCGCTGGAGAGAGATTGAGGGTCTGTGAAATGGAGAGACTAGAGCAGGGATACTTATACACCGATTCATTCATGTGGATTCAGTGTCAATTCAAGTTTTGCTTTTTGGAGCTTCCTTTTTTTTTCCCGAATATTTTCTCCCCATGGTTCATTGAATCTGCAAATGTCCAAAGTTGTGTTCTGTGTTCCTTAAAAATTAAAATGATAAAAAGTATTTCCAGTGCATGAGGACATCAGTAAGTACATTTTACATAATCACATGCACTCAATTCCACATTACAGAATCTTTTTAAGAATATAACATATTATGCAATTGAATCAATAGTTCAATTTTGTTTCCTCTGTAATTAAATCCCTGCCTGTTATATATAAATTTGAAGATAATTATATACTGATTATTACAAGCTTTGTGATTAAGAGATATTACTTTATTGGGAATATGAAATCCAGAAAATAGCAGTTATTTTATTTTAAATTATATTTACAAAAAATAAAGGAAGTTAAAAGTGTCACATAATTTATAATCAAGGATAGTATAAAATACTGAATTATTCATATAAAAATATGAATTTGAACTGGATGTGAGAGTATGTTGGGTGAAACAGACTCACTGTACCTGGGAGTTTTGTTTTCATTAGTAAACTTACTGGGAAATTAATTGAAGAAATTTATTTTTGAAGACAGAGTGTCCCTGGTCATTATTGTACATCACTCAGGAAACAGTCACTTAATTTGATAAATTTATTCATAACAAGAATGCTTATGTGGCCTGTTTAAAAAATTATGTATTTTACTAGAAGCAACAGACTTCTAGAAAGATAATAGTTCCTTAATTCAGTTATGGAAGACCCAATTATCTGAATTAGTGTATTTTGCAGAGGAGAGAGAGTAGCGTTGTCCCAATTATTTTTCTTTGACCACACAAAATATTTATACTAGTCTTCAAAGATGTTTTATTCTATTTTTAAATGACTTTTCATTTTAATTATACTCTTGCTGTTTAAAAAATAGAAAAAGTAAAATTTCATTAAAAAAAAAACTAAAGTGATATTACCATGGATGTACATAAAATAAATTTACATTGGATGTATAGACTATAATTTGCAATGATTCCGTGTGTAATCTTCATTAAAAAAACACTAAAGTGATATTACTGCAGATTTACATAAAATGAATTTACATTGGATGTATAGACTATAATTTGCAGTGACTTCACATTTGACCTTTGACTTAATGAATAACCATAACGGTTCTAAAAGAGTGACAGAAAAATTGATCCACAAAAGTCTATGGACTTCTAAGCTAAGATGGAGGAGAGGCTGGGGAGATAATGACTATTGCCACATTCAGTAATTCCAAACTAGAAGCACCCTCCATTATCATTTAAGCTTAATATACTGGATGTCTTCTATTTTATTAATGACCTGTAACAGTGTTACCCAATATACTTAGTATAATAATTGAAATTTTCTGTATGTATACTGCCCAATACAAGAACCACTAGCCATTTGTGGCTATGGAGACCTTAAAAATGTGGCTAGAGTGACTAACTGAGTATTTAATGTAATTTAATCAGTATTTACATATTTACATGTAAATAGTTCAAATTCAAGTAAGGTACTTTACTTCTACCTCTCAGTTGAATTCTTGTTAGGGCCAGCATGCCCTAGGCAAGAAGGGCATGGGTTTGGATTTAGTCATTTCTATGTTTGAAGCCCTATTGTTCCATTTACTGTCTAAGAGACCTTGGACAAGTTCTTGAGCTTCTCTGAAACACGACGTGAATATATAAAGTATAGGCAATAAGAACTACTTCAGAGATGGAAGGAACAGTAAATAAATCAGTAAATATTAAAGAATCTGCCACTATGCTTGACATATAGTAGTTGCAAAAATATCACTATTCTTACTGACAAAAGCTAGCCTGGCAAGAAGGTTTTCTAATAACAAACTTCAGTTTGGAATATGTACCTACTAAGTCGTAAACAATGTTGAACTGCAACTGGAAAGCTTGCATAGGGTCTCTGTTCCTGTGAGACTTGTAGAATGGAGGACAAGTGGAATAGCCCACTCTTTAGAGCAGGCTCACTACCAAACCAAAGAAGAAAGCAAGAATCATGACTCTGACTTAATGTCTCCTTCTAAAATCACTAACTGTATATTATTAAACTTCAATGGAGGCAAATGAGTGTAAAACCAAAAAAGCAAAACCTGTTGCTGTCAAGTCGATTCCAACTCATAGAGAAGAACTGCCCCATAGAGTTTCCAAGGAGTGCCTGGTGGATTCCAACTGCCAATCTTTTGGTTAGTAGCCATAGCCCTTAACCACTACGCCACCAGGGTTTCCCAAAAGAGTATAGCGGTAGAGAAACCGAACGCAGAATAGTATTAATGTCTTCACAACGGAAAAGAAAATTCAGGAATGGGGAACTGGTATTCCTACTCTGAAATACATTAATTACACGTGTGTTTAGGAAGGCAAACTATATACTCTTTTCCCTTTTGCTGCATCTTTATTTCCTATTAAAGTCATAAATAAATTTTCAAACACCTAGTGGCTCCCCAGGAGAAAGACTTGTTGATCTGTTTCTATAAAGATTCTATTCTGTCACATGGGGCCATTATGAGTTGGAATTGACTCGAAGGCACCCAACAACAACAAAAGCAGCTGCAAAAATGTTACATTCATTATGATTTTGACCTGGAACCCAAAGTCACTAGCATCCTTTTTTGTGTACTCACTTATTAGTTTTCTATTGCTCTGTAAAATTACCACAAACAGTAGTTTAATACAACACATATTGATCAGTTAACACCTCTGTAGGTTGGAAGTCAGGCACAGCATAAACTGATTTTCTCTTCAGAGTATCAAAACGCTAAAATAAAGGTGTTGACCAGACTGAGTTCTCCTCTGGAGACTTGGGAAATTTTTACTTTCAAT
This sequence comes from Elephas maximus indicus, assembly GCF_024166365.1. NCBI lineage: Eukaryota > Metazoa > Chordata > Mammalia > Proboscidea > Elephantidae > Elephas > Elephas maximus. Next base: position 31,108,890 of record NC_064833.1, on the reverse strand, counting down.
CATTATTGTTGTTGGCAGAATCCAGTTTCTTGCAGTAGTAGAACAAGAGTCCCCAATACCTTGCTGTCCGCTGGACATTGTGTTCAGCTCTTACGAGGTGATCAGAGTCCTTTCCCACATGACTTTCATAGGCAGTTCACATTTGCTTTCTTTCAGATGAACTGGAAGGCAAATGTCTGACTTCTGTGATCAGCTGGAGAAAATTCTTTGCTGCTAAGTGACTCAAGTGTTTCCTTTAGCACCATCCAAATAATTTCTTTCTTATAGCCAACTGTCCATATAATGAAAACCCTGGTGGTGTAGTGGTTAAGAGCTATGGCTACTAACCAAAAGGTTGGCAGTTTGAAGCCACCAAACTCTCCTTGGAAGCTCTATAGGGCAGTTCTACTCTGTCCTATGTGGTTGCTACAAGTCAGAATTGACTCAATGGGAGCTGTTTTTTTTTTTTTTTGCCCATGTAACATATCCTAATCACAGGAATAAAATCCATTTTATTACAATCCAGGGGATTACATAAAGCAATTCTCTCTGTCACAACTCATATTACATACTCAAAAGTCTTGTATATCTAATAAAATTTTGATTTATGTATTTTTCTATCCAGTCAGACCCTTCATTCATCTCTGAACAAAAAAGGCTGAGCACAGTGCATGGCACCAAATACTAACTTAATAAATGTGTGTTTTACTTATTAAATAATGTATTTATCTTAGAAATAATTTGAGCCCAAGGAACTACATTTTATTAGAATTTTTATTGTTATTTAACTAATATTTTAAGATTGAAGAAGGGTATGAATAAACTTCAGATGGATTTTTAAAATATTGCAAAGTTGAGATATGAGAGAATTTATTAAATACAATATTATTAACATCATTTTGATGACCACCTACACAAAAATGTAATTGAAATGCAGAATAATCACCTTTTTAGCAACAGATGTTACTTTCAAATTGCAGAAAAACATAATATAGTCATGGATTCCAATATCATAACTAATTGTAAAAAAAAATCTCAGCAAGTATAATCATATGTTTATGTCTTTTACCTTGAATTTCCAGAACTGACATATTAATACTAAGAAATTAAGTCAGAGAACTGTGACAGCTCTTTGGGTCCAGAAATGACTTTGATGAGAAGTATTTTCATACTTTGTGACACTAACGTACTTCTCATATTTGGTAGTTTAAGATGTGTTTAATCAATAGAAAATTACAAGATAATTAGTGCCACAGTATCCTCAATACAAGAAGTTCAGTATTTCTTAATTAAAATTTAGAATGCCTAGTGCTATGATTGTTTTATTACATTGGTTAAGGTACCATATTAAAAAAAAAAAAAATTTTTTTTTTTTTGTTAAAAGAACAACTTGTGAGATGAAGTTTGACAAGAAATTATGATTAGATTTTTTTTTTTTATTTTTGCCTGTAAGGTTAGTAATTAAATGGAAATGTAATTCTGAAACCTTATAAAAGTCTCTCAGGCATTTTTATTTAGTTTAGCTTTATTGTTCAGAAATTGACAAGCTAATCAAAGGATTTATATAGAAATGTTAAGGAATTAGGCTGTCCAAGGCAATCTTGAAAAGAGAAGTAGTGGACTTACACTACCTGATTCAAACTAGAAGTAGAAGCTAGAAATTAGAAATTGAGAAAGTGTGACTTTGACATAAGATTCAACATATGCCAACTTCAACATTGAAGAGCTAAATTCAACTTCTGAGAACACTTAGAGATCAACCCACACATATTAACATTTGATTTTTAATGAGCTGTCAAATTAATTCAGTGAAAAAAGGAAATTATCTCAACAAATGATTCTGGTACAACTGTATATCCATCTTTTAAAAATACTTTGCATCATAAATTAAAATTAATTCAAGATTGATCATGATATAAGAGTTAAAACCGTGAAGGCAAATAATTTTGTGACTTGCAGGTAAACAACAATTCTCAAAAAACAATAAACATAAGACATTGTTAAGGAAATGAATAGACAGGCCACAGGCTGGTGGAACATATTCACAGAGCATTAATCTCACAATGATTATAAAATAACTTGTATAATTCAGTAATAAAAAGTCAAATAATCCCATCAAGAAAAAAAAAAAAACAGGCAAATGACTTGAACAGGTAGTTCACAACAAAAGATATATAAATAACCAACAGCATGTGAGAAAGATTTTCAACATCACGATACTTGAAGAAAATGTAATTTAGAGTCACAATGAACAATCAATTCATACCTAGCTGAATGATTAAAATTAAAAAATAAAAAAGAATATCAGATATTGTCAAGGATGTGGAACAACGGGAACTTTCATATGTTGTTGACGGTAGTACAAAATGGTACAAAAAAAAAAAGACAATGGAAAAGCTCAATATCATTAGTCAGAACAAGGCCAGGAGCCAATTGCAGAACAAACCATCAACTGCTCATATGCAAGTTCAAGCTGAAGCTGAAGAAAATAGAACAAGTCCACAAGACCCAAAGTATGACCTTGAGTATATTACACCCGAATTTGGAGACCATCTCAAGAATAGATTTGACAGATTGAACACTAATGACCAAAGAACTGATGAGTTGTGGGAAAACATCAAGGACAACATGCACGAAGAAAGCAAAAGGTCATTAAAAAGACAGGAAAGAAAGAAAAGAACAAAATGGATGTCAGAAGAGGCTCTGAAACTTGCTCTTGAACATAGAGTAGCTAAAGCGAATGGAAGAAATGTTGAAGTAAAAGAGCTGAACAGAAGATTTCAAGGGTAGCTAAAGAAAACAAAGTAAAATATCATGAAATGTGCAAAGACCTGGAATTAGAAAATCAAAGGGAAGAATACATCTCTGCATTTCTCAAACTGAAAGAACTGAAGAAAAAACTCAAGCCTCAAGTTGCAATATTGAAGGTTTCTATGGGCAAAAACATTTAACGACGCTGGAAGAATCAAAAGAAGGTGGGAGAAACACGCAGAGTCACTGTGCCAAAAAGAATTGGTCAGCGTTCAACCATTTCAGGATGTAGTACATGACCTAAAACTAATGGCACTGAAGGAAGAAATCCAAACTTCAGTGAAGGCACTGGCAAAAAACAAATCTCCTGGAATTAACAGAATATAATTGAGATGCTTCAACAAATGGATACAATGCTGGAAGCACACACTCATCTATGCCAAGAAATTTGAAAGACAGCTACCTGGCCAACTGATTGGAAGATATCCACCTATATGCCTATTCCAAAGAAAGGTGATCTAACAAAATGCAGAAATTATCCAACAATAACTTTTGTATCACAAAAAAGTAAGATTATCCTGAAGATAATTTAAAAAACTGTTGCAGCAGTACATTGACACTGAACTGCCAGAAATTCAAGTAAGGTACAGAAGAGGATGTGGAAGGAAGGATATCATTGCTGATGTCAGATGGATCTTGAATGAAAGCAGAGAATACCAGAAAGATGTTTATCTGTGTTTTATTGATTATACAAAAGCATTAGATTATATGTGTCATAACAAATTATGGATAACATTTCAAAGAATGGAAAATCCAGAAGAGTTAACTGTGCTCATGTGGAACCTGTACACAGACCAAGAGGCACTAGTTTTAATAGAGCAATGGCATACTGCATGGCTAAAAATAAAAAAAAAGTTTGCATCAGGGTTATATCATTTCACCAAACTTATTCAATCTGTATGCTGAGCAAATAATATGAAAAGCTGGACCATGTGAAGAAGAATGTGGCATCAGGATTGGAGGAAGACTCCTTAACAACCTGTGATATGCAGATGACACAACATTCCTCGCTGAAAGCAAAGAGCACTTGAAGCATTTACTGACAAAAGACTACAGCTTTCAGTATATATTATATCTCAACATATGAAAACAAAAACCCTCACAACTGGACCAATAAGCAACATCATGATAAGCAGAGAAAAGATTGATATTGTCAAGGATTTGATTTTACTTGGATCCACAATCAATGCCCATGGGATCAGCGGTCAGGAAATCAAATGGCACACTGCATTGGACAAATCTGCTGCAAAATATCATTTTAAAGAGTTGTAAATTAAAGATGTCACTTTGAGGACTAAGGTGCACGTGACCCAAGCCACGATATTTTCAATGGCCTCATAGGCTTGTGAAAGCTGGACAATGAGTACGAATGAAGAATTGATGCCTTTGAATTATGGTGTTGGCAAAGAATATTGAATATGTTGTTGTTGTTGTTAAGTGCCCTCTCATCAATTCCGACTCATAGAGACCCCACAACAGAACAAAACACTGTTCAGTCCTGTACCATCCGCACAATTACTGCCATGCTTGAGCCCATCGTTGCAGCCCCTGTGTCAATCCACCTTGTTGAGGGTCTTCCTTTTTTCCGCTGACCCTGTATTTTGCCAAGCATGATGTCCTTCTCCTGGGACTGATCCCTCCTGACAACATGTCCAAAGTATGTAAGATGCAGTCTCGCCATCCTTGCTTCTAAGGAGCCTTCTGGTTGCACTTCTTACAAGACAGATTTGTTCCTTCTTTTGGGAGTCCGTGGTATATTCAATATTCTTCGCCAACACCTCATTTCAAAGGCATCAATTCTTCTTTGGTCTTCCTTATTTATTGTACAGCTTTCACATGCACATGGTGCAATTGAAAATAAAATGGCTTGGGTCAGGCGCACCTTAGTCTTCAAGGTGACATCTTTGCTCTTCAACACTTTAAAGAGGTCCTTTGCAGCAGATTTACCCAATACAATGTGTCTTTTGATTTCTTGGCTGCTGCTTCCATGGGAATTGATTGTGGAACCAAGTAAAATGAAATCCTTGACAACTTTGATCTTTTCTCCATTTATCATGATGTTGCTTATTGGTCCAGTCGTGAGGATTTTTGTTTTCTTTACGTCGAGGTGCAATCCATACTGATGGCTGTGGTCTCTGATCTTCATTAGTAAGTGCTTCAAGTCCTCTTCACTTTCAGCAAGCCAGGTTGTGTCATCTGCATAACGCAGGTTCTTAATGAGTCTTCCTCCAATCCTGATGCCCTGTTCTTCTTCATATAGTCCTGCTTCTCGTATTATTTGCTCAGCATACAGACTGAATAGGTATGGTGAAAGGATACAACCCTGATGCACACCTTTCCTGATTTTAAACCAATCAATATCCCCTTTTCTGTTTGAACAACTGCCTCTCGATCTATGTAAAGGTTCCTCATGAGCACAATTAAGTGTTCTGGAATTCCCATTCTTTGCAATCTTACCCATAATTTGTTCTGATCCACACAGTCAAATGCCTTTGCATAGTCAATAAGACACAGGTAAACATCCTTCTGTTATTCTCTGCTTTCAGCCAGGATCCATCTGACATCAGCAATGATATCCCTGGTTCCAAGTCTTCTTCTGAAACCAGATTGAATTTCTGGCAGTTCTTGAATGATCTTCAACAAAATTTTGCTTGTGTTGGTATTAATGATATTGTTCTATATTTTCTGCATTCAGTTGGATCATCTTTCTTGGGAATAAGCAAAAATATTGATCTCTTCCAGTCAGTTGTCCAGGAAGCTCTCCTCCATATTTCTTGGCAGAGATGAATGAGCACCTCCAGTGCTGCATCAGTTTGTTGAAACAACTCAATTGATATTCTATCAATTCCTGGAGGCTTGTTTTTCACCAATGCCTTCAGAGCAGCTTGGACTTCTTCCTTTAGTACCATTGGTTCCTAGTCATATGCTACCTCTTGAAATGGATGAACATAGACATACTTTTTGGTGTAATAACTCTGTGTATTCCTTCCACCTTCCTTTGATGTTTCCTGTATCGTTTTATAATTTCTGCATAGAATCCTTCACTACTGCAACTCAAGGTTTGAATTCTTTCCTCAGTTCTTTCAGCTTGAGAAGCACTGAGTGTGTTCTTCCCTTTTGGTTTTCTATCTCCAGGTTTTGCACATGTCATTATAATACTTTACTTTGTCTTCTCGAGCTGCCCTTTGAAACCTTCTGTTTAGCTCTTTTCCTTCATCATTTCTTCCTTTTGCTTTAGCTGCTTGAAGAAACCAAATTGAGTACATCTGTGGAAAGAGACGATGAAAAAACTCAATATCTTCAGTCAGAGCAAGGCCAGGGGATGACTGCTGAACAGACCATCAATTGCTCATGTGCAAGTTCAGGCTGAAACTGAAGAAAATCAGAGCAAGTCCACGAGAGCCGAGATATGACCTTGAGTATGTCCCACCTGAATTTAGATACCTTCTTAAGAATAGATTCGACACATTGAACCCTAGTGACTGAAGACCAGAAGAGTTGTGTAATGGCATCAAGGACAACATAAATGAAGAAAGCAAGAGGTTATAGAAAAGAGGAAAGAAAGAAAAGACCAAGATGGATGTCAGAGGAGACTCCGAAACTTGCTCGAGAATATTGAATATACCTATTATAAACTGCCAGAAGAATGAACTAGTCTGTGTTGGAAGAATTACAGCCAGAATGCTACTTGGAAACCAGGATGGCAAGACTTGGTCTCACATACTCTGGGCATGTTATCAGGAGGAATCAGTCCCTGGAGAAGGGCATCATGCTTGGCAAAGTAGAGGGTCAGCAAAAAAGAAGACGACCCTCAACAAGATGAATTGACACAGTGGTTCAGTGGTTGCAACAATGAACTCAAACATAACAACAATTGTGAGTGTGGTACAGGAGCAGGCAGTGTTTTGTTCTGTTGTACATAGGGTATCCATGAGTTGGAACTGACTGGACGGCACCTAAGAACAATATTCTTTTTTACTTTTGGTGTTGAAATTTTTCATACAGACTTTTGAAAAAATTAACATTGATTTAGTGTCTAAGGATTCAAAATTAAACAATGAAAGAATTGTAAGTTTAAATCAAGGCAAAATAGATTTTCATTGTGTACAGCAAACATTCAGTGCTCCTGCCTAAGGTGGAGAGTAACTGGTGATGAAATCTCTCTTAGCAGTTGGAGGAGTACAGTGAGATGATCACCAAATTACCTATGGAAAAGGACCAGAGACGTGTTTGTAAAGACTTAATGAAGTGGTTTTTCCTATAGCTTCATTGTGGACAAAGAGTGCCATAGAATACTGTCATGAAGCATAGATTATTAGGCTATTTAAAAGAGAAACTTAATTTTAATATCTAGCTTCCAATTACTTAGCAGATTAATAAAGATATTTAAACTGTATTATCCTTAAGTTGAAAGCTCTGGTAGTATAGTGGTTAAGAGCTCAGCTGCTGACCAAAAGGTTGACACTTCAAATCCACCAGCTGCTCCTTGGAAACCCTATAGGGCAGTTCTATTCTGTCCTATACGGTTGCTATGCATCTGAATCGACTCAGCTACAATGGATTCGGTTTTGGTATCCTTAAATTATTTTTATAGTGAAGAAAATTATCTCATGATGCCGTGTGTGTGTGTGTGTGTATTTTAAGTGATGGTTTATTATCCCAGGGCCATAATTTTCTTTTTAAAAAAGGAAAAAATACAAGGAAGAGGAAACATATAGATCCTATTAGTTTAAACACATTAAACACCTGGCATAGTGAAATTAAATCTTAATAGCCTGGGTAGGAAAGTAGGTTCATGCTGAAGATTCCAGATGCAGAGATAATGCTGAAACCTGTAGTATATAGAGAAGGGGAAAAAAGATACTTCTGTAATTTACATTAAAACATACTGCAGATTTTAAACAGAAAAATCTCAAACATAGGCAGATAGAAAACTGTATAACTTTGAGAATTTTATATTACAGTAAAAACTGCAGGAGATACCTAAATATAAATCTGCAAGTACGGAAGTACTGATAAGTCGATCTACATAAAAAATGGATAACTGCACTATAAATTCCATATAACAATTGCAGGGCTTAATTAAATGATTGCAGCATATTTTTAATATAAAATAGACGCTGTTGACAGGGTACATTGTTTAAGTTTTCTGGAAAATGTTTTGTGAACAAAGTTGAATTTTTAAAGGTTAAAGACATACCATTATTTAATTCAGAGTAATTTGTGTTTTGGTTTTAGTTTTCTTTTGTTTCTATTACCTAGTAATAGATAGAGTGCTGTTGTTGTTGTTGTTAGGTGCCGTCGAGTCCGTTCGGACTCATAGCGACCCTATGCACAACAGAACGAAACACTGCTCGGTCCTGCGCCATCCTTACAATTGTTGTTATGCTTGAGCTCATTGTTGCAGCCACTGTGTTAATCCACCGTGTTGAGGGTCTTCCTCTTTTCCGCTGACCCTGTACTCTGCCAAGCATGATATCCTTCTCCAGGGACTGATCCCTCCTGACAACATGTCCAAAGTATGTAAGACACAGTTTCACCATCCTTGCCTCTAAGGAGCGTTCTGGCTGCACTTCTTCTAAGACAGATTTGTTCATTCTTTTGGCAGTCAATGGTATATTCAATATTCTTCCCCAACACCACAATTCAAAGGCATCAATTCTTCTTCAGTCTTCCTTATTCATTGTCCAGCTTTCACATGCATATGCTGTGATTGAAAATACCATGGCTTGGGTCAGGTGCACCTTAGTCTTCAGGGTGACATCTTTGCTCTTCAACACTTTGAACAGGTCCTTTACAGCAGATTTGCCCAATGCAATGCATCTTTTGATTTCTTGACTGCTGCTTCCATGGCTGTTGATTGTGGATCCAAGTAAAATGAAATCCTTGACAACTTCAATCTTTTCTCCGTTAATCATGATGTTGCTCATTGGTCCAGTTGTGAGGATTTTTGTTTTCTTTATGTTGAGGTGTAATCCATACTGAAGGCTGTGGTCTTTGATCTTCAATAGTAAGTGCTTCAAGTCCTCTTTATTTTCAGCAAGCAAGGTTGTGTCATCTGCCTCACACAGGTTGTTAATGAGTCTTCCTCCAATCCCGATGCCTCGTTCTTCTTCATATAGTCCAGCTTCTTGGGTTATTTGCTCAGCGTACAGACTGAATGGGGTATGGTGAAAGAATACAACCCTGACGCACACCTTTCCTGAATTTAAACCAATCAGTATCCACTTGTTCTGTCTGAACAACTCTCTCTTGATCTATGTAAAGGTTCCTCATGAACACAATCAAGTGTTCCGGAATTCCCATTCTTCGCAGTGTTATCCATAATGTGTTATGATCCACACAGTCGAATGCCTTTGCATAGTCAATAAAACACAGGTAAACATCCTTCTGGTATTCTCTGCTTTCAGCCAGGATCCATCTGACATCAGCAATGATATATCCCTGGTTCCACATCCTCTTCTAAAACCAACATGGATTTCTGGCAATTCCCTGTCGATATACTGCTGTAGCCATTTTTGAATGATCTTCAGCAAAATTTTGCTTGCGTGTGGTATTGTTCTACAATTTCCACATTCGTTTGGATCACCTTTCTTGGGAATAGGCATAAATATGGATCTCTTCCAGTCAGTGGCCAGGAAGCTGTCTTTCATATTTCTTGACATAGATGAGTGAACACCTCCAGTGTTGCATCTGTTTGTTGAAACATCTCAATCGATATTTCATCAATTCCTGGAGCCTTGTTTTTCACCAATGCCTTCAGAGCAGCTTGGACTTCTTCCTTCAGTACCATCGGTTCCTGATCATATGCCACCTCTTGAAATGGTTGAATATCAACTAATTCTTTTTAGTATAATGACTCTGTGTATTCCTTCCATCTTCTTTTGACGCTTCCTGTGTCGTTTAATATTTTCCCCAAGGAATCCTTCACTATTGCAACTTGAGGTTTTAATTTTTTCTTAAGTTCTTTCAGCTTGAGAAACACTGAGCATGTTCTTCCCTTTTGGTTTTCCATCTCCAGCTCTTTGCACATGTCATTATAATACTTTACTTTGTCTTCTCGAGAGACCCTTTAAAATCTTCTGTTCAGTTCTTTTACTTCATCAATTCTTCCCTTTGCTTCAGCTGCTTGACACTCAAAAGCAAGTCTCAGAGTCTTGTCTGACATCCATCTTGGTCTTTTCTTTCTTTCCTGTCTTTTCAGTGACCTCTTTCTTTCTTCGTGGATGATGTCCTTGATGTCATTCCACAACTCGTCTGGTCTACGGTCACTAGTGTTCAATGCGTCAAATCTATTCTTGAGATGGTCTCTAAATTCAGGTGGGATATAGTCAAGGTCATATTTTGGCTGTCATGGATTTGCTCTGATTTTCTTCAGTTTCAGCTTGAACTTGCATTGGAGCAATTGATGGTCTGTTCCACAGTCAGCCCCTGGCCTTGTTCTGACTGATGACATTGAGCTTTTCCATCGTCTGTTTCCACAGATGTAGTCAATTTGATTTCTGTGTGTTCCAAGTGGCAAGGTCCATGTGTATAGTCGCCATTTACACAGTGCTAGCCAGATTTAAATTTTTTCTTAGGCAGGAAAAAGAAAAATCCAAAAAATTTGTCCAAGTATCTAAGTTGTTAAATTTACTGGAATAGCATGACTGAAAATAGGCCTTTATTATCCTTTTAATGACCAAAGAAACTGCAGAAGCATTGCTTTCCACTTCTCAGTATCACAAATTTTTATCTTTTTTTGAAGATCATTCTAACTAAAGGCTTATTAAATTTATTGAGCTTTTCAAAAAACAGTTTTCGATTTCATTGTTTTGTTTTTTGTGTTGTCTTCTTTTCTGTTTCATTGATTTCTGTTATTTTCATTATTTCCTTTTCCCACTTTCTTTATGGTTTAGTTTACTCTTCTTCTAGATTCACAAGGTAGAAACTTAAACTTAGAACTTTTCTTTTAACTTTCTAATATAAACTTTGAAAGGTAAACATTTCTCTCTAATTACTGTCTTAACAACATCTAACAAATTTAGATATGTTTCATCAACATTGTGTTCAAAATATTTTCTAGTTTCCACTTTGAATTCTTCCTTGACACATGAGTTATTTAAAATTGTGTTATAATTTCCAAATATTGGGAGGATTTCCAGATATCTTTTGGTCATTGATTTCTCAGATAATTCCATTGTGTTAGGTCACATACTCTGGATGTTTTCGATCATTTTAAATTTTTGAGGGAGGTGGAGCCAAGATGGCAGAATAGACAGACACTTCCCACGAGCCCTCTTTACAACGAAGACCTGAAAAAACAAGTGAAACGAGTATATTTCTGATAAGCCGGGAGCCCTGAACATCAAAGGCAAGCTTAGACAGCAAACTGAGGGGCAGGAGGAGGAAGAGACCGTTCAGAAGTGGAGAGGAGTTACAAGACCTGAATCGCGGGGAGCCCTCAGGCACCAACCCCTGAGTGGCGGCAGCAGTGGTGAACTGGTACTAGCATTCGATTGAAGTTTCCTCCGGGAGAATCAGCCAGCCACACAGCCTACTCACACCTCCAGAACCTGAGGAGAACAGCGCTCTCGGCAAAAGCTAAGTACTTGCATATATTTTACTGTACCCCACCACCCTGTAGCCGGCTTCGATGGCTGAATCTCTGGGCCTGAGATTGCCCTGTTGAGCAACTAGAGCCATCGTCCCAGCTTTGGGGAAGGAAAAAATTTGCAGGTGAGGGGAAAAGATAATTTGCTAGCTCCATTAGCTGGGGGAGATCAGGACAAAAGCGGCTCCTGTCCAGTCATAAACCGTCCTTGGACCCTGAGCAACTTTCCCTTCTGCATGGACCTGCATGGTCCTATTTTGGGAGAAAGGTCATTGTTGGCAAACTCCAACCATTTCAGCTATGCGGTGGAGAGGTGGGTGTTTGACGTTTGACATTGCTTTGCCTATTAAACAAGGTCCTCACCTACCCACATCAGGGACCTAAGGGACTGGTAGCTCCACTCAGTTCACCCAGCCTCCTGTGACAGGGGTCCAAAGATAACTGGTACCTCCCAGTCCTTTCAACCAAAAACTTTGGGAGCCCATGATCCGTCTGCAGAGCTCACCCACCAGCACGATCTAGGGAACAGGGATGCATTTTCCTCAGAGACACTAGGGGTTTGGTTCTCAGCCCCCTGCCTTGTTCAGAGCATGACCCCCTGCTGCAACCAGATATCAGTATATACGCCAATCACCCCTGCCCCTCTAAGACTGTAGGGCAGAGCCTGTACCACACACTTGATGATCAGCTACCTGGAAACCTGAGCTGAATTCATACAAGAAAACTGAATGGACTCCTAGGCTGATATACCTGATTACAGCTCTAGCCAGCTGGGGACAGGACACCAGAGCTCCAAAGGTGAAAATAACCAAGCTAGCTCACTCAAGCAACCCACAGAGGTATACCAAAAGAAAACAAAGAAGCAGCTACGACACAGTAAGCAAGCATAAACTAATACAATAACTTATAGATGGAACAGAGATAACAGTCAATATCAAGTCACATAAAGAAACAGACCATGATCACCTCAACAGGCTCTCAAAACAAAGAATCCAGGGATCTTCTAGATGAAAGTGCATTCCTGGAATTACCAGATGCAGAATACAAAAGTTTAATATACAGAACCCTTCAAGACATCAGGAAGGAAATGAGGCAATATGTAGAACAAGCCAAGGAACACACAGATAAAGCAATTGAAGAAATTAGAAAGATTATTCAGTAACATAAATTTATTGAAACTCCTCTGTTGGTCCAATATACAGTCTATCTTGTTCAAAGGTCTCTGAATTCTTACAAAGAATATCATTCTGCTATTGATGAGTGCATTGTTGTTAGTTACTTCCCAGTCAATTCCTACTCATCAATGCCACATGTGTGCAGAGTAGAACTGTGCTTCATAGGATTTTCAAAGGCTTTGATCTTTCAGAAGCAGATCACAAGGCCTATAATCTGAGGTGCTTCTGGATGGCTTGGAGCCATCAACTTTTGGGACAGTAGTCAAAAGTTTGTGCCACCCAGGGGCTCTCTTTGTTGAGGGTAGTGTTCTATAAATGGCAAATAGGTAAAAATAGTTGATGGTATTGTCTAAGTCATACATATATTTTCTGATCATTTTTTTTCTGCTTGCTTTATCAATTTCTGAGAGAGAAGTTTTAAAATCTCAGAATATAAGTGTAGGTTTATTTATTTTTCCTTTTAATTCTGATAATCTTGACTTTAAGTATTTGGACGATCTCTCATTTGACACACGCACATTTAGGATTATCATGACTTCCTGAAAAATTGATATTTGTCATTATGAAGTTCACCCCTTTTATCTCTAATAATATTCTGTGTCCTGATGATTCTTATGATATTAATATAGTCATTTCAGTTTTCTTTTGATTAATATTTGTACAGAATATCATTTGTTACCCTTTTATTTAAAAATACCTACATCCTTTTCTTTGAATTTCATTTCTTTTGGCATTATTGAGCTAACTAAAATATAAGTAAAATCAGTTTCACACTCAGCTACCAATTCTGGCACATTTTTTTTTTTTTTTATTCATTATGTAGTCCTGTGGTTCCACTTGGCTTTATTTTCTTTAGCCTGAAAATTTTTCTTTGCAATTTCCTGTACTGCGGATCTGCTAAAGATGAATTCGTTCATCTTTTGTTTATCCTAAAATGCCTTCATTTTTGAAGTACATTCTCTTTGTTGTAATACCTTTATATTTATCTTGTTTGTAGTTTTCTAAGTTTTTAACATCTCTAGGTTCAGATTTTTTACCAAATTTAAGATTTTGCCCATTAATTCTTGTGTTAGGCTGAGTTCTCTAGGGGAGCAAAACCAGTTAAGTATGTAGTAAATTGTATGTGTATGTGTGTGTGTGTATATATATATATATGCATATACATATAAAGAGAGAGAGAGATTTATTTCAAGGAACTGGCTCATGCAGTTGTGGAGGTTGGCAAGTCACAAATCCGTGGGTCAGATGTCAGGTTGGAGGTTTCTTGTGACTCATATGGTTGCAGGGGCGGAAGAACTCAAAATCGGCAGATCAGACATCAGACTGCTCTCTCACAAGGCAACAGAAGCTAGAAACCCCTGAAATCTGCAGGTCAGATGGCAGGCTGCTGGCTCACCTCCCATTACCAGAGGTCAGAGGGTTACAAGTTGGATGCATGATTCAGAGATGGCAAGTTTTGCCAAAACATCTATATATATTGGATGCAGGCCACACTCCCAAGGCAACTCTCCTTTCAATGGATTGGCTGCTAACAACAGATCACAAAATGAGGATGATTGTATAATATCTACCAAACTGCTGAAATCATGGCCTAGCCAAGTTGACACAGAACCTTAACCATCACAGTCCACACCTTGTCCATTTGGCACTTGTATAAATCACCTTAAATCATACATAATCTGTAAATAAAGACAATTAAAGTCATACTTTTGCATAACACAACTAACATGTTCACTACCGAAAATGTACTAGCCCTGTTTACATCTTATATTTTATTAGAAGTAATAGAATAATTGAGGGAAGAAAACAAAGATTTTTGCAAAATATCTGTATATATTATTTATATATGTATATATACACATATATGTATAACAAACAAGGAATAAGTATTAAAAGCCATTATAGTCCTAGTTTCTGCAGCTTGTCACATGGTCATAGCTGATATTTAGAACTACCTTCTTCTACCACTCATTCCATATTCCCTTTGCCCTCAGCGAGCACCTCAACTGGTGGTGGTTCTTTGCCTGGTGGGGTGACCTAAACCTTCATTCCTGTAGTGTCTGGGCCATTAGTAGTCATATCGGAATTGAGTTGGTGTAGCTTCCATTGACATTAATCACAAGACATACTAGTACTAACAGATGTCCTAAGGGATCTCCTGTATTCCAGACATAATCTTCTTTACCTTCATTATATAATATCAGTACAGTTTCCCTTGGTAATCAAGATCAATCGCACCAGTCGAAATGATGACTTCCTTCTTTGCCTGTGGATCCAGAGGCATGATGAGTCCAAAGTGGCTGGCTGGAATTCTTAACTTCCAGTCCAATGAAATCAATGTTGTGCCTCCAGGGTGGAGCATTTCTTCTTTTGGAACTAAGACATCTAGACTCATAGAGCATAGGGTTGTGGGGACAGAAAGCAAAAATTTTGCAAGTGGGTCACTAGCAGACAATAGTGAGTGACCCCATTTTCACCTCTTGATTCCAGGACCCATGAATCCTGGCTACAGGAGAAACAGTACCATATATTGGATGCTGTTTGAGAGCATATACAGCTTCCTGGAGAACATTGCCCAAACCATGCAAACTATTGCCACTTAGCTGGTACCATAATTGTGTCTTTAGAAGGCCAACTGCTTCAGAATGATGGGAAACATGGCAAGACCAGTGAATTACATGAGTGTGGGCCCATTGCAGCATTTTATTTATTGTGAATTGAGTTCCCTGATTCAATGCAGTGCTGTGTAGGATACTATATAAGTCTTCTAATGGTAGTTTTGGCAGAAACAATGCATGTAAGGAATGCAAATCTGTATCCAGAGTAAGGGTCTATCCCAGTGAGATCAAAACATTGCCTTTTCCATGATGAAAGTGGTCCAATGTAATCAACCTGCCGCCAGGTTGCTGGCTGATCACCTCCTGTGATGTCTTGTATGGCGCCTGCCTCAGGCAATGCCCCCACACAATGCCCCTGACACCATCCCAGGTGATATCTCAGACAAAGACTCTTTAGGCACAGGTGGATTAATCTCATCAGAAGGAGTGGAAGTCATAATGGCTTTACTGGGGAGAGTGGTTAGCAGCCAAAGAAGAGCTAACCTCTTCTGACAGCAGTAAAAGGGTGGTGTTGACAGGAGTTGTTCAATGGAATTTAGGGACTCAATGTCCCTCGCTTCCTGATTATTTGCCCATGTGTCCCCATCCCAAGTTTCCTGATCCCATTAATTCCCAATCAATCTGCTTGTTTTAATTTCAAAAACCATTCAAGGTTGGAAAATCAGTTGATGTTGTAATTTAGCCACTTGTATGGTAAGACTTTGGGTTTGATTTTTGGCAATATCAGCTCTGTTACTACAAGAAGTAAATCTTTTCATGAGGCCACAAATGGCAACTTTCAGGTGGTTTATGCAGAGCTTGAGCTGTGACTGTGCAGGCCTGAGCTCATCTCTTTCTTTCACCAGTTTACCTAGCAAAACCAGGACCAACCAACTTATACTTTTCATTCTGACAAAATTGTAGAAAAGTATTAAATATGAAACTACCCCAAGACTTGTTTCTCACAATTATTTGATCCAAGTGTGGTGATATTTTACTTATTTATATTGCCACCTCATGCCCTGGGTTAGCAGTGCCCTCTTTACTACTGGAGTCAGAGTCATCAACGCCTTTAAAACTAGCCAGACTTGACAACCAATTCAGAAACTCATCCTTACAATTTTGTTCCTCTAAAACCACTCTCTTGGAGTCTTCATGGCACAATGGTTAAGAGCTTGGCTGCTAACCAAAAGGTTGGCAGTTGGAATCCACCAGCTGCTACTTGAAAACCTTATGGGACAGTTCTACTCTGTCCTATAGGGTTGCTATGAGCTGGAATTGACTCAATGGCAACAGGTTTGGTTTTGGTTTTAGAAACATTCTCAGTACCAGATATCTCAGGCTGGGTTCTCTCAGGGACAAAACCAGTGAAACATGTATATGTAGAGAGATTTATTTCAATGAAATGATTCATGCAGTTGTGAAGGCTGGCAAGTCCCAAATCCATGCGTTGGATGTCAGTTTGGAGACCTCTCCTGACTCACATTGTTGCAGGGGCTGATGAACCCAAACTTGGCAGGTCAGGTGGCAGGCTACTGGTTCACAGGGCTGCAGGAGCTGCAGAGTCCTAAAATTCACAGGTTTGACAGCAGACTGCTCTGCTGTCTCATAGCCCATGAACCAGAGGTCAGAGGATGATGAGTTGGATGTAGGATCCGGAGAGGGCAAGCTTTGCCTTATATCTATATATATTGGATATAAGCCACACCCCCAAGGAAACTCTTCTTTCAACTAATTAGCTACTCACTTCAGATCACAAAATGGAGGGTGATTATATAACTCCTGGCTGTAGATCAATTGTGACTTACAGTGACCCTATAGGACAGAGTAAAACTTCCCCATAAGGCTTACAAGGAGCAGCTGGTAGATCTGAACTGCCAACCTTTTGGTTAGAAGCCTGGTCTCTTAATCACTCTGCCACAATGATTGTATAGTATTTGCCAAACTACTGAGAATTATGGCCTAGCCAAGTTGATACATAACTTTAACAATAACACTTCTTAAACAAAAAAAAACTTCCCCCATCTGTTTTTCCTTCCTTTTTGGACTTCTCTTTTATATACTTTAGATGAACTTTTACTGTACTCAATCTCTGAGGCTGTTTTCATGGTTTATGGCTTATTTTCTCTACGTACTTTGGCTTGAATAATTTCTACTGCCTTTACTTCCTGTTTCAAGGTGTTTTGCATTGCAGTGTCCAATTCGTTTTTAAGCTGCCCTTCAGATAGTATGGAGCCCTGGTGGCGTAGTGGTTAGGAAGTCAGCTGCTAACCAAAAGGTCAACAGTGTGAGTCCACCAGCCACTCCTTGGAAACCTTAAGGGGCAGTTCTATTCTGTCCTATAGGATCACTATGAGTCAAAATCAACTCAACAGCAATGGGTGCAGATATTGTAACTTTCCTCCTAGAATTTGTGTTTTTGATGTTATAGACTGCTACTGAGATCTCCATCTGTTCACTCTCTTCCTTCAAATTCTTAAAAATATTTCTAATTGCTGCTTTCAAATATGCATCTGCTAACTCCAACTTCTCAGATATCTTTGCATCTGTTTCCTGGTCTTAGTTCCGTTTTTCTCCATGCTGCTTGTCTAGTTATTTTTTATTGTGTGTTAAACATTGAGGACCTACATATTTCAGAATCTGTGTTGTGTGGTTTCCTGTTTAAACAATATTGAGTTATATTCTGACTAGCAGTTAGGTTACCTGTGGGTCAACTTGATTGTGTGGATTTTTTTTTTTTTTTAACTTTACTGGGACTTTAATACTCCTCAGATGTGACCTTTTTGATGTTTCAATTTTATGCTAAGTGTTAGAGTAAGATGTCTCCAAGCTGGCTGGTCAAAACTCATACACCCCCATATGTGTGAACTCTGGGTTATCCATACAGATTTTTAGTACCGTTTCCTGCCAGTAGCATTGCATAGTCTTTCCCTGTTCACATGCAACTTGATTTTTAGATGAAGACTTATGGGATTTTCAGAGCTTTTTCTCTGCACAGTCCCCTCCTTTTAGGTATCCTGCTTCACAAATCTAGTCATTTCAGCAGAACTGAATACCCATCCTTGTTCTATGCTTCCACGCTACACTCATTTGCAGGGTTCCAAAATGTCTTAAGGCAATTAGTTGGATTGGGTTGGTCAGGGAACTTAATTTGTGTGTTTCTCATCTCTTAGGGATCTTAGTCATTTTGCTGATTGTAAAACATCTGCAAAGTTATTTTTTTCATATATGTCTATTTATGATGGAAGGGCTAGTCTAGTACTAGTTACTGTGACATGGTTTAAGTGCAGTCAAAGAGCAACAAAATATTTTTAAAAATTATTTTATTATTTTATTATGACTATTTTTTAAGTATTGTAAATATAATTTAAATAAATAGCTATTTTATTGTCTATAATTTTACTTAAAATATTTTACTATAAAAAACTGATGCATGGGGGAGGGATAAATTAACTTCAGTCTACAACCTAAGAGTGCTTATAGTATTTTAATTTCTAGAGTAATTAGTAAGCAGTTATAAGACCCTAATCTCAATCTCTAATCCATTCTGAAAAATTCCCCAAATCACTGTCAACTAACATAAGGAATGATAAAAATAAGATTCCATTTGTAACCTGAGTGGTGTTTAAGATTTGTGGTTGATTATAAAGATTACCGTTCTGATAAGCCATTATTCAGAATTCCCTTGGTTCTTAAATTTTTCACTCTAAAGAATATGCTCTCTCCTCATCTGACTACAAAGTTTGCAGATCCAGAATTCAGTATGTTGTTATGTATTTCTTCTGAAATCAAACAAACTTTCAAGCAAATGTTTGTCAGAGTACCTAAAAGGACTGAGAATAGAAAATGCATGAGTGTTCGAGGACAGTTTTTATGACAATTCTATGCTTGTTTGGCTGGATTCCATCTGAGGCTAGCTTACATTTTCATAAATCATATGTTCACGAGCTTGTGGAAGAAAAGATCTATAGCTCCAACTTACATCATTGTTTTCAGAAATTACTAGGTTCTACTAAAAGAACCTGACAATTGTGAACACCCAGATTCTCTTAGGTGAATTCACATTTGGTGAACTCACAAATGATGGCATCATCAAGAAGTCGTTTGGGAGAAAGAGAACTTTACACCACCGAATCCTCTTCAGCACCAATAACTCACATCAAATCAATGGTATTCTGCATAAATAAAAGAGTGTTTACTACAAAAAAGTAGCTTCCTTCAAGAAAGAAACTTATCTTTTCCCCACACCCTTCCATCCAGCTTAACAACCCAATAAAAATTCTGTAACTTTATAAAAATTCAATCTCAAATCTAACCGTAAAATGAAGCTCCCCCTATGTAGCACATATTACTTCTCGGGGGGGGGGGGGTAGGGCAGATCGAGGGCAATTGAAGAAACTCACTGATTCACCTAAGACTGGATCTAAATATAGACACTTTGTAAAGAGTCACCCGGGATCAAAAGCAAACTCTATTGAGAGTCTGCTATGCTTATGTTAGTAGGCTCTCTCAACCTAAGAGGAAGCAGGACAATGGGTTTGATTCCCTGAGCTCATTGAGACATTTCAA
The DNA here is from genome assembly GCF_024166365.1 of Elephas maximus indicus. Lineage (NCBI taxonomy): Eukaryota > Metazoa > Chordata > Mammalia > Proboscidea > Elephantidae > Elephas > Elephas maximus. Next base: position 31,089,166 of record NC_064833.1, on the reverse strand, counting down.
AATAATCTCTATACAGTGATACACTGATCACAAAAGGCATTGTGTCCTTGGATGATGTTTGACTCTAAATCACACCCGATGCCTCCTGTAGTAGAAGTTTGGCATAATGGCGAATGATCCTTCTTTCTTTACCCAACCCAATGAAGCTACCCTGAGGAAAGTGAAAGGATGACAGCCAGCTGTACTGATGCCAAGGTTGGGCTCAATACAGATTCACTCTTCCCACAAGCATCATGTTTACAGAGATGCTACAGAAGTAAAAACACACAGGTAGTGTATGTTTTTGTAGACATCATCCATATTCTATAGCTTTGAAATGCTCCACAAAGTGTCTCTGTAAGGCTTAGTTTTAACATATGATTCTAGTAACTTTTTTTTGGAATGGTTCTCTAGAGACAATTCAATTCTCTGAATGAATATTCAAGGTTCAGATACTTTCTGTGAAGGGATATTTACTTTTCTAGACTGGATATATAATGTTAATATTATCTTAAAAATTCTAGCCATTTGTGTAATACCTCATTTCTTTGTTAACTACAGTTTTTTTTCCCCTAGGTGATATTGTTTAAAGGCATAAATTGGTTTACTTGCAAGGTCAGTTCCTATACTGAATGATATAGTTTAAAGATATTCACAACTTTAAGTTTATGAACTGTCAAAAAATTCCTCAACTCTGTAAGTTATGCAAAACATTGTTCAATAGAACATTGAAATCATGAGTAATATTTCAGATAAAGTGTTGACTAAAATACTTTATTTATTTTCAATAAGTAGATAAAGATCCATTCATCCTCAAGTCCTTTCTTTGAAAAGCTTGAATACATATGATGATCTCAGTTTGTTATATTACTTCATAATTAATGAAAATATTTTTGTAAAATATTACATTACTTATGGAGAAAGTTACATGGATAGAAGAAAATTTCATTATCGAGGAATTCTGTATGCAAATTAAAATTTAGTTCTTTGAATTAGATGAGACAAATCAAAAACCCACATATATATTTTCAGAGCTATTTGAGCATAGTCTGCAAAACAAAAAACATACTTTTAATTAAAAATTCAATAAGTGGTAGATGAACAGTTCAAAATTATAGTTGCCATACTTTTTTGGCATTTATATACCCTGTAAGAAATAGAAGATGAATCAAAGGAATTAATGGGGAGGAAAAAGCAAAATTAGGTAAGAAAACATAAAAAGGAAAGGAAAAATCTTTAAGGAGATTTTTGCTTGCGTTACTTTTATTAGTTAATCATATGTTGGGTCAGGATGAGGATAAGATGAGCAAGTTCTAAAGAAAGATAAAAATTCATAAAGAGTATATTTTAGTTTTCTTATATTTTAAAATTAAGAAAAAAGAGAGAAAGAATAGGGTGCAGTGTTCTAGAAACCGAGGGATGTTTTATCCTAGAGCAGAGTAAAGAAATTTAGATATTGTTTGCTCTGTAGGGAAGAATGTGTTTATAAACTTTTCAGAATTGCCTGTGCTGGTTGTATGACCATGAAGCATGAATATTGCAAATAAGCAAATATGGAAGGTATTATCTCATTTAAATAGAAATTGATGTGTAATTCACAATAAGAATAGGGCTGTTATGCACAGTTCAGGACACGCCTACAACATCTGTTCTGTTAATGCTTACAAAGTATTGGTGTACATGAGTGGTGAAGAGCAAGAGCCAATGGCTTACATAGCCTGCTCAGTCTTTTCATTCCACATGGGCAGTGCACTGGAGCTTACTGTGCTCCGCCACAACTACTCATCAAGAACTGGAAGGAAACACTTTGCAAGCTCACTCAAGTTGGGCTCCCTACTTGGAAATATTATTGCAAGGTATTTTTTTCCTCTGGTTAATATATGAAGAAAATAAATTATTTATCTGTAAGCTTAAATAAGAAGCAGATACTTTCCAATAATTGCTGAAAAAAATTGAAGTGTTTACTATGTGTCAGGCACAGTTGTATGTGCTCATAAAAAGATTAAATCATTGAACCTTTACAAAAATTTAATGGTCAGAAACTGAATACCAGAGACGCTAAATAACTGGCATTAAAATACCTTTGAAATAAGGCAGATTAAAATAATATTTTCAAACTTCATCATTATTATCACCTGTCTAAAAACAATGTGTATGGCACAAAACCTATGTGTGTGGTACTTACCTACAAAAGAGACAAAATTCATTTGGTATTAAAAAAAGGAAAGAAAAAAGAAAGCCCATTACTGTGGAGTTGATTCTGATACATAGCAATCCAGTAGGACAGAGTAGAACTGCCCCATAGGGTTTCCAAGAAGCACCTGGTGGATTCAAACGGCTGACCTTTTGGTTAGCAGCCATAGCCCTTAACCACTATGCCACCAGGGTTTCCATTTGAGATTAGAAGCTGTAAAGTTAGAAAATTCATTATTTACTTTAGCCAACAAACACTCCTTTGACCTTGCTTCACTAAGCAAGGTAGTGTAATAGTGTGGGCTGTATGTATGGATAATACAGAAAGAAGTAATTACTACAACAAAAAAAAATGCTATAAGAATTTAGAGAAGACAGAACATACTTCTAATTGAGGTAAATGGGGACAGTTTTAAGGAGAACTTAAGATTTTTTTTTTTGGAGAATTTTTTTGTTGCACTTTAGATGAAGGTTTACAGAGCAAATTAGCTTCTCTTTAAAACTTAATACAATTATTATTTGTGACATTGGTTGCCAACACCATGACACTTCAATACCCTCACCTTCTGGACCTTGGGTTCCCCATTACCAGCTTCCCTGTTGGCTCCTATCTTTTCGTCCTTTCCCCTGGGTTGGTGTGCTCATTTACTCTTTTAAAAAAAAAAAAAAAAATTTTTTTTTTTAATCTAATCTTTGGCTAAAGGGTGAACCTCAGGAGTAACTTCAGTATTGAGTTAAAAGTGTGTCTGGGGGCCATACTCAGAGTTTCTCCAGTTTCTGTGAGGCCAGTATTTCTGGCCTTTCCTTGAGCGTTAGAATTTTGTTCTACATTTTTCTCCAGCTCTGTCTGGGACTGTCTATTGTGATCCCTGTCAGAGCAGTCAGCTGTGATAGCCGGGCACCATCTAGTTGTGCTGGACTCAGCCTGGTGGAGGCTGTGGTAGTTGTGGTCCATTAGTCCTTTGGACTAATCTTTCCCTTTTGTCTTTGGTTTTCTTCATTCTCCCTTGCTCCAGGTGGGTTGGGACCAGTGGAGTATCTTAGATGGCTGCTCACAAGCTTTTAAGACCTCAGATGCTACTCACCAAAGTAAGATGTAGAACATTTTCTTTATAAACTATGCTATGCCAATTGAGCTAGATATCTCCTGAAACCATGTTCTCTAGCCCTCAGCCCAGCAATTTGGTCCCTCAGAGAGTTTGGATGTGTCTATGAAGCTTCCATAATCTTGCCTTGGTCAAGTTGTGCTGATTTTCCCAGTATTGTGTACTATCTTACCCTTTACCAAAGTTAAAAAAAAATTTTTTTAAAGTTACCACATATCTATTGTCTAGTTAGTGTTTTTCCTTTCCCACCCCTCCCCTGCCTCGTAACCATCAAAGATTATTTCTTTCTGTGTGTAAGCCTTTCCATGAGTTTTTATAATAATGGTATCATACAGTATTTGTCCTTTTGTGATTGGCTTATTTCACTCAGCATAATGCCCTCCAGATTCATTCATATTGTGAGATGTGTCACAGATTCTTCATTGTTTTTTATTGTTGTATAATAGAATTTAAGATTTTAACTGTACACTGAAGAATAAGTAAAATTTTGAGAAGTACATTTAGAGAGCACAATGTTATTGAAATTGTTGCTGTTGTTAGGTGCCGTCAAGTTGGTTCCAACTCATAGCGACCCTATGCACAACAGAAGAAACACTGCCCGGTCCTGCGCTCTCCTTACAATCGTTGTTATGCTTGACCCCATTGTTGCAGCCACTGTGTCAATCCATCTCATTGAGGGTCTTCCTCTTTTCTGCTGACCCTGTACTCTGCCAAGTATCATGTCCTTCTCCAGGGACTAATCCCTCCTGACATCACGTCCAAAGTATGTAAGATGCAGTCTCGCAATCCTTGCTTCTAAGGAGCATTCTGGTTATACCTCTTCCAAGACAGATTTATTCATTCTTCTGGCAGTCCATTCAATATTCTTCGCCAAAACCACAATTCAAAGGCATCAATTCTTCTTCAGTCTTCCTTATTCATTGTCCAACTTTCACATGCATATGATGCAATTGAAAATACTGTGGCTAAAATTTTTTTTTTTGGGTCAGGCCCACCTAAGTCTTCAAGGTGACGTCTCTGCTCTTCAACACTTTAAAGAGGTCATTTGCAGCGGGTTTACCCAATGCAATGCATCTTTAGATTTTTTTGACTGCTCCTTCCATGGCTGTTGATTGTGGATCCAAGTAAAATGAAACCCTGGACAACTTCAATCTTTTTTCCATTTCTCATGATGTTGCTCGTTGGTCCAGTTGTGAGGATTTTTGTTTTCTTTATGTTGAGGTGTAATCCATACTTCAGGCTGTGGTCTTTGATCTTCATTAGAAAGTGCTTCAGGTCCTCTTCATTTTCAGCAAAAAAGGTTGTGTCATCTGCATAACACGGGTTGTTAATGAGATTTCCTCCAATCCTGATGCCCCTTTCTTCTTCATATAGTCCAGCTTCTTGGATTATTTGCTCAGCAAAAGGATTGAATAGATATGGTGAAAGAGTACAACCCGATGCATACCTTTCCTGACTTTAAACCAATCAGTATCCCCTTGTTCTGTTTGAACAACTGCCTCTTGATCTATGTAAACGTTCCTCATGAGCACAATTAAGTGTTTTGGAATTCCCATTTTTCACAATGTTATCCATAATTTGTTATGATCCACACAGTCAAATGCCTTTGCATAGTCAATAAGACACAGGTAAACATCCTTCTGGTATTCTCTGCTTTCAGCCAGGATCCATGAGACATCAGCAATGATATCCCTGGTTCCACGTTCTCTTCTGAAACCGGCCTGAATTTCTGGCAGTTCCCTGTCGATATAGTGCTGCAGTCGTTTTTGAATGATCTTCAAAATTTTACTTGCATGTGGTATTAATGATATTGTTGAAATTAGAGCAGGTGTAATAATGAGGGTCTCGGTAAGAGGTTATATCGCTTTAAAATATGGTGATGGAAAGATTTAAAGAAGAGACTATTACACAACCTGGAAGAGTGAAGCAAAACCAGAAAGAATTTTGGTCTAGCTGAAGTAGGAGACCTTTATCACCTTGGAAGTGAAGAAGCACGCAGAGTGAGCTGCTATTAGAATGCATCAAGAATTGTTCCTGTATAAGAACTGTGCTGCTATTAGAACTTATGAAGAATTGAACCTGTATAAGATGATCACTGGATGGTATTTACAAACTTGGATAAAAAGGCTGAGGCTCTTGCATAGGGTAAAAGAGTAAAAAATAATTCAACTCTCCTGCCATCATTGCAATTCCTGCCACTACCTCCTGCTCCTTGCCACTACCTCCCGCTCTGTGACCAAAATATCAAAGTATCAGTATGAGAAATTAAAGACAAAAATGAGTGAAGGGGCATACAATGTATATGGAAGACACGATACTTAAAGAAGTTAATTATTTCTATGTTCTATAAAGATATAAGAAAATCACAAACATAATCTCAATATGTTTTTGTGTCAAATTGTCACTCTCTTTCTAAAATATATTTTGAAATACAGAGATCCAGACAATATTGAAAAAGAGTAAGAAAGTTAGTGACTTACTGTTAGTTATCTAATGCTGCAGATATATCACAAGTGGATGGCTTTACCAAACAGAAGTTTATTCTCTCAGACTCTAAGAGGCTAGAAGTCCCAATTCAGGATGCCAACTCCAGGGGAAGTCTTCCTCTCTACCAGCTCTAGGGGAAGGTCTTTGTCATCAATCTTCCCCTGATCAAGGAGCTTCTCAGCACAGGGGCCCTGGGTCCAAATGTTGCGTTATGTTCCTGGTGCTTCTTTCTTGATAGTAGGAAGTTCCCCTGTCTCTCTACTCACTTCTTTCTTTTATATCTCAAAAGTGATTGACTTAAAACACAACCTAGTCTTGTAGGATGAATCCTGCCTCATTAAATAATTGCCTCTAATCCTGCCTCATTAACATCATAGAGGTAGGATTTACAACACATTGGAAAATTATATCAGATGACAAAATGGTGGACAATCACACAGTACTGGGAATTATGGCCTAGCCAAGTTGACACATTTTTTTTGGAGACATAATTCAATCCATAACACTTACAAAACCAGAAGAAAATCTTATTATAAAAACTAGAAAATATAATAAATTATTTGCACAACAGTAGAAATATATGATGATGGAAGAGACAAGTGAGATCAAACAGGCCCAATCATACTTCTCAATTAGTATATAACAAAGATGCCTCTCAACGGGACTAAACCAAAAGCAAAGATGTTTCTTGAATACAATCAAATTTTTCCAAGGCCAGGGATGGGGATCTGGGGACCATGGTTTCAGGGGACATCTAGGTCAACTGGCATAACAAAATGTATTAAGAAAATGTTCTGCATCCCACCTTGGTGAGAGGCATCTGGGGTCTTAAATGCTAGCAAGCAGCCATCTAAGATGTATCAATTGGTCTCCACCCACCTAGAGCAAAGGAGAATGAAGAACACCAAAAACATATAGTAAAGATGAGCCTAAGAGACAGAAAGGGCTGCATAAACTGGAGACTACATCAGTCTGAGATGGGAAGAACTGGATGGTGCCCAGCTACTACTGATCACTGCCCTGACAGGGAGCATAACAGAAAATCCCTGATGGAGCAGGAGAACAGTGGGATGTAGATCTCAAATTCTCATAAAAATACCGGGCTTAATGGTCTGACTGAGACTAGATGGATCCTGGAAGTCATGGTACCTAGATTTTTTGTTAGCCCAAGACTGGAACTGGAACCATACCGAAAGCCAACTCTTCAGACAGGGATTGGATTGGAGTATAAGATAGGTAATGGTACTGGTGAGGAGTGAGCTTCTTGGCTCAGGTAGACACATAAGACTATGTGGGCAACTCCTGTCTGGAGGCAAGATGAGAAGAAAGAGGAGATTAGGAGCTGGTTGAATGGACATGGGGAATATAGGGAGGAGAGGAGGAGTGTGCTGTCTCGTTAGGGGGAGAGCAGCTGAGAGTACATAGCAAGGTGTGCATAACTTTTTTATGAGAGACTGACTTGATTTGTAAACTTTCATTTAAAACACAATAAATAAATAAATAAACAAAGGTATCTCTACATTGTGTTGTGAAAAAATAGTGAATTGTTGAAAGGAATAGTGTTAGTTTAAATGTAAATTGATATTGAAAAAATAAATAAGCACCAGAACCTAACTCACATTGTATTAAAAAGTAGTTGCAAAGCATTGTAGAGAAAAATATAAAAGGTAAATGAATACATCATCTAGTCATAAGAAAATGTAAGATTGTATTTATATAACCATAAGTTAAGCAAATAAGCTTTAAACTGAATACAAAATAAAAGTAGCTATAAACAAAATATTTGCTCACTTGGATTTTGCTAAAATTAAAACTATTGTCTTAGCCATCTAGTGCTGCTATAACAGAAATACCACAAGTGGATCATTTTAACAAAGAGAAATTTATTTCCTCACAGCAAAGTACGCTAAAAGTCCAAATTCAAAGCGTCAGCCCCAGGGGAAGGCTATCTCTCTCTGTCAACTCTGGGAGAAGGTCCTTGTCCTCAATCTTCTCACGGTCAAGGATCTTCTCAGGCACAGGGATCCCGTGTCCAAAAGACGCGATCTGCTCCTCAGGCAGCTTCCTTAACAATATGAGATCCCCAACTCTCTGCTTGCTTTCCTTTCTTTTTATCTCTTGAGAGATAAAAGAAGGTGCAGACCACACCTCAGGGAAACTCTCTTTACCTTGGATCAGGGAGGTTACCTGAGTAAGGATAGTGTTACAATCCCACCCTAATCCTCTCATCATTAAATTGCAATCACGAAATAGAGGACAATAAAACATGGCCTGACCCAGTTGACACATATTTTGGGGGGACATAATTCAACCCATGACAACTATTGTCACCAAAGAAACTATTACTATAATGAAAAATTAAAACTACACTGTGGGTGACAAATGTGCATTACAGATTTATGTTAAAAATTTTATGGATAACTTATATGAAGAGTTACAAGAAAAATAAAAACAACTTCAAAATATTGAGGAAAAAGGCCTCTGTGCATTTCACAAATGAGTAAAAAAAAAAAAGAGTACATATATTCAAATTATCCTTAAGCATGGATAAGCTTCCCACTTCATTAGAGAAATGTAGATCAAAATCACAATGTTTTTAAGTCAGAAACCGTGAAGCACCGATATTTTACACAATTTGCAGCCTAACAAATTAGCTTACACACAATATTGGGAGATTGTATATATGTATGTATGTGTGTATGTATGTATGATTCTACATGGAAAATATTAAACAACACAGGAAGCATCAAAAGAAGAGGGAAGGAATACACAGAATCACCACTGGAGAAAAGAATTGGTCAACATTCAATCATTTCAGGAGGTAACCTATGATCAAGAACCATGGCACTGAAGGAAGACGTCCAAGCTGTACTGAAGGCAAAGGTGAAAAAAAAGGGCTCTAGGAATGGAACACCACCTGAGATGTTTCAACGAACAGATGCAGTGCTGGAAGCTCTCACTCGTCTATGCCAAGAAATGTGAAAGACAAGGGATATCATTGCTGATGTCAGGTGCACTATGGCTGAAAGCAGAGACTAGCAGAAAGATGTTTACCTGTGTTTTATTGATTTTTGAGCCAAGATTAGGCTATGTTTTCAAAAAGGATTAAGCTGGGATGCAACACCCTTACTTGGGTCACAACCCTGAACATAAGAGGCATTTCCCTGGGGTGTGTCATGCATCAAAATTATCTTAAAAAACAAAAAAAATGTTGCTGTTGAGTTGATTCTGACTCATAGTAACACTATAGGACAGAGTAGAAATGCCCTATAGGGTTTCCAAGGACTGGGTGGTGGAATCTAACTGCCAGCCTTTTGGTTAGCAGCCCGGCTCTTAACCACTGTACTACCAGGGCTCTGCCTTTTATCTTTCAAGAGATGAAAGAAAAGTGAGCTGAGAAAGAAGGACCTCATATCATCAGGAAAGAAGCACAGAGTGGGGTGCATCCTTTGGACCCAGAATCCCTGTGCCGAAGCTCCTAGACCAGGGGACATTAGATGACAAGGACCTTCCCACAGAACCAACAGAGAGAGAAAGCCTTCCCTGGAAGCTGGCACCCTAAATTTGGATTTTTAGCTTCCCAAACTGTGAGAGAATAAATTTTTCCTTGTTAAAGCCATCCACTAGTGGAATTTCTGTTATAGCAGCACTAGAAAAAATTCAAACCTTAAGTTGCAATATTGAAAGATTCTATGGGGAAAATATTAAAAGATGCAGGAAGCATCCAAAGAAGATGGAAGAAATACACAGAGTCACTACACCAAAAAGAATTTGGTGTCGTTCAACTACTTCAGGAGGTAGAGTATGATCAGGGGCCCATGGTATTGAAGAAAGAGGTCCAAGCTGCACTGAAAGGGATTGTGAAAAACAAGGCTCCAGGAATTGATGGAATACTAATTGAGAAGTTTCAACAAACGGATGTAGGGCTGGAAGTTTTCACTTGTTTGTGCCAAGAAATTTGGAAGACAGCTTTCTGGCCAACTGGCTGGAAGAGGCCCATATTTATGCCTATTCCAAAGAAAGGTGATCCAACAAAATGTGGAAATTATCACACAATATCATTAATATCTCACACAAGTAAAATTTTGCTGAAGATCCTTCAAAAAGTAGCTGCAGCAGTATATCAAAGGGGACCTGCCAGAAATTCAAGTCAGATTCAGAAGAGGGCTTGGAACTAAGAATATATTTGCTGATGTCAGATAGATCCTGGCTGAAAGCAGAGTATACCAGAAAAATGTTTATCTGTGTTTTATTGACTATGCAAAGTCATGGATCATAACAAATTATGGATAACATTGCAAAGAATGGGAATTCCAGAACACTTAATTGTACTCATGAGGGACCTGTATATGGATCAAGAGACAGTCATTCAAACAGAACAAGGGGATACTACCTGGTTTAAAGTCAGAAAAGGTGTGTGTTAGGGTTGTATCCTTTCACCATACTTATTCAATCTGTACGCAGACCAAATAACCTGAGAAGCTGGACTATATGAAGAACTGGGCACCAGGACTGGAAAAAGACTCATTAACAGCCTGCATTGTGCAGACGACACAACCTCGCTTGCTGAAAGTGAAGAGGACCTTGAGGCACTTACTACTGATGAAGATCAAAGGCCACAGTCTTCAGTATGAACTACATCTCAACATAAAGAACACAAAAATCCTCACAACTGGACCAATAAGCAACATCATCATAAATGGAAAAAAAGATTGAAGCTGTCAAGGATTTCATTTTACTTGGATCCCCAATCAAACATCCATGGAAACAGCAATCAAGAAAATGATGCATTGTATTGGGCAAATCTGCTGCAAAAGACCTCTTTAAAGTGTTAAAAAGCAAAGATGTCACCTTGAAGACTAAGGTACACCTGATCCAAGCCATGGTGTTTTCAATTGCCTCATAGGTATGTGAAAGCTGGACAATGAATAAGGAAGACAGAAGAATTAACACCTTTGAATTGTGCCGTTGGCGAAGAACATTGAACATATGATGAACTGCCAAAAGAACTAACAAATCTATCTTGGAAGAAGTATAGCCAGAATGCCCCTTAGAAGCACAGATGGAGAGACTAAGTCTCACATATTTTGGACATGTTATCAGGACAGATCAGTTCCTGGATGAGGATGTGATGCTTGGTAGAGGGGGTCAGCGAAAAAGAGGACTCTCACTGAGATGAATTGACGCAGCGGCTACAACAATGAGCTCAAGCAAAACAAGGATTGTGAGAGTGGTGCAGGACCAGGCACTGTTTTGTACCATTGTATGTAGGGCTGCTGTGAGTTGGAACTGCATTGACGGCACTTAACAACAACAGTAACAGCATTAGAGAGCTAAGAATAACCCTAGCATGTATGCAAGTGTTTCTGGAGAAGTAAGGAAGGCATTTCTAGGTTTATTACCCTGGAATATAAGCAAATTGCTCCTGGGAGAAATGTCTCCAAATATTTTTAATGGAGCCACTATCTTTATTTGTCCAAATTAAATAAATAAATAAATTTTCTCCAGGGAATTTTCCTGTTAAAAAAAAAAAAAAAATTTTTTTTTTTATATTTACAGGGCTTCAGGTCTGTATGAAGATTCAAGAAAAGAGAGTCCTAAAGCACAAGAGCTGCTTTGCTTAGATGTGTAATATGCCCATCAGTTCACAGAAAATTGTCTCCCAACACATGCAATACCACTCCACTAGAATGCTAAATTTAAAGAAAATGTCAAAACTTAATTTAGCAAGAACATGGAAAAAAAAAAAAAGTAGAAGTCTCATATAATGCTTGTGGGTGTCACTACTTTGGAAAACTATCTAGCATTTTTTGCCAAATGGATCTTTTGATCAGTTGTATTTTTTCACACATCACAATTTCGCAGTTCATAATATCATCTACAGAAATGAACAAGATTATTCCAAAAGAATAGTATTTATAGTAGCTTTAAAAAACTAGAAAAACAAGAAATAATCAAGAGAATAATAATTACTTTGTTTTATTTATCTAATTTAATTAACAGGTGATAAACTATAGATTAATTTCAATGAATTCATCCATGAGGCTATGGATGAATTTACCAATGTAATATGGTGTTAAATAAATTATGCCCAAAATAATATATAATATATGATTCCTTTTATATAAAAAAATTTTTAAGGTAAAACTATAGTGTTAGAGGTCAGAATAATATTTACGTTTGGGTTAATGACTGAGGGGGATACAAATGAGACTCTTAGAATTCAGATATTGTTTTATATCTTGATCTTTAGGATCGCTCCATGAATGTGTTCGCTTTGTAAAAAGCCTTTTAAAAATGCACTTAAGATGTCTGTTGTTTACAATATATTTATGATACTCAAAATTTAGAAATAAAAGTTAATTAATTTTAATTTTGTAATATATAGTTTTGAAATAAAATCTTATGCGGTTTAATTAATTATATTTAAGCTGTAACGCAAGCACTGGGAATATTGCAAATTCCTATTTAAGACATTTGTCTTACAAATTATCATAGCCATACAAATAAGGCAATATTTTGTATATGGAACCAACTACACAATTACATGCTGAAAGTTTCCATTAAAAATGTACTTTTCATATCTTATGTTTATGAAGGCAACAAATAAATGCTTCAATATCTTAAATCAAAGGTAAATCAAATAGTATCTCTAAAGAGACATAAAATTGTTATTTGAGTTGCAATTTCTTTTAGCTTAGCACTTTAGGGTAGCGTTAATAAAAATGCACTTATGTCATTTACAAAAGTGAAATAATAAACAAAAATTAACTGCGTGAATTTCATCTAGAAAGATGGTCAAAACATAATTATCTTTATATTTGGAAAATGGATACTGAAAGCAAAATTTTATGAAAAAGTCTCACATCCAAAAATGATGACAGTATTTCAAAAATTTGCACCTACATTAAGGCAAACATTTATTTTTACTTGCATTATTTTACTTGAATTATTTTGATAACAAAAAACAAAAAGAATATCTTTAGAAGCCAGACTTGATAGGAAAAATATACTAATTGCAAACTGGAATAAACATTGCCTACGAGTTACATTAACTTACTGAGAATTAAATTCACCAAAACAATATAGAGATACATTACAAACGTGATGAATATTAATGATGTTTCATCATAATAAATATACTTTAAGCATTTTTTTCCTAAACAGTCTCCCTCCCCTTCAAATTTAAGTTCCCAATAACTCTCATTACCATATTCTTCCTGGTAATTTTTTATTGCCGCTGTAACAATTTACTACAAGCTTAGTCACTCAAAACAACACAAAGTGCTGCCTTACATTTCTGAAGGTCAAAAGTCCAAAACCAGTATCACTGGGTTAAATTAAAAATTGGCAGAGATGGTTCCCTCTGTAAACTCTGTGGGAGGTATCCATTCCATTATCTATTCTAGCTCCTAGATGTCACCTGTATTCCTTGGCTCATGGCCCCTTCCCCCATCTTCAAAGCCAGAAGTGGCTGATCCAGCCTTTATCACGTTGCATTACTCTGATACTCTTCTTCTCTAGTTAAATCCCCCTCTGCCTTCCTCTTATAGAGACACTTACAATCACATCAGGCCCACTTGAATAATCCAGGATTATCTCCCCAGCTCAAGATCCTTAATTTAATCACATATACAAAGTCCATTTTAACATATAAGGGAACATATTTAGCAGTTTTGGTTATTTGGACATGAATATTTTGGGGAACCAGTATTCATCCACCAACAATAATTTTTCCTTTTACTTATTCCCTTTTAAGTCCGAGACTCACATTTAATAAAATTGTTAAACAGAATGTATGATAAAAAAAAAAAAAAAAGTTTTTTGATAGAGGAGGAGAAGTCTGGAAAAATAGTGCACTGAAGGAAACTTAAAGGCTGTAGTTGTTAGTGCCTTTGAAGGGAAGAAAATAGAAAAATGAAAGGACTATAGTTACTTCCAGCAGAACAGATTAAGTATTACTTTACTCCTGAGGAATACAGAAAATTATTTCTCGATATGAAGCCAGGGTTAGAATAAAATATTGATTAGCAGCTGGTGAGGTCACATAGGTTCACGAAATCATCAATTATGGCAGCTGTTACACATCGTGGTGGAACTAGCATAAAAGTGTTTATTTGTTTTGTTTTTAAGAATACTCAAGTGGTAATATAATTTTCTGACAGTGACTATGTGACAAACCAGAATCATGAATCGATACAAAACTCCAAGTTCAAATGTGTTTGATGTAACAAGAATTATGAGTTGTAATATGCTTGTATGCTGGCATGCACTGCTTATCATAAGCATATGCAGGCAAGTAGAGCTAAATCAGTTACTTTAAAAAATACATATTCTAATCATACATGGTAGAACAGTAAAGAAGTATGAATTATACAATAGATTTTTTTTTTTAATAGCATACTGAGAAATATTTAACTGGCCCTAAAATCAGGAACATGATAAAGATTCCACTAAATGTTCAATATTTACCAGAATTAGCAACAAGACAAGAAAATAAAAAAAAAGAGAGATATGCTTTTTAGAAATTGGTTCACATAGACCTGTAGTCCTATTGAAATGAAGTTTAAGTGGCATCCCAAGGTCATTTTCATTTCCATATTTCTGATCATTGTTAACTTTGGCACAGGGAACCTACTAATTTAATCAAGTATCTGTATTAGTTTCCTATTACTGCTATAACAAATTACACTTTTTTTTTTTTTTTTTTACAGGTTTACAAGTTATTAACTTAGTGACTTAAAACAATACATATTTATTGTCTTATAGTTCTGGTGCCCAGAAGTCCAAAATGTGTCTCTCTGAGCTAAAATCAAGATATTGGAAGTGCTGTGTACCTTTCTGTGGACTCTATGGGAGAAGCCATTTTCTTATCTTTTCCAGTTTCTAGAGACAGCCTGTACTTTTTGACTCATGACCCTTTCTACCATCTTCAAAGCCAGTAATGTTCCCCTCAAGTCTTTCTTATATCACATCACTCTGATTCTGTCTGTCTTACTCTCTTCTTCAGAGTACTCTCGAGAAACAGAACCAGTGATCAATATATACTATACTATGATACTTCAAGGATTGTGGGGGTGGGGGGCTGGAAAGTCCAAGTTTCATAGGTTAGGTGACAGGTTGCCTCCCAAAATTCATAGGTCAGGTGACAAAAAGAGAGAAGAGTAAGAGTGTTCTGGCAAAATGTCTATATATAGTCTAGAAGCAGAAAAAACTCTATAAAAATTCTTTTTTTGTGCTTAAGACCTTAAACTGATTGATTGAGGCCTACCCGCGTTACGGAAGGCAATCTGATTACTTGAGGGCAACTGATTTCTGTTTTATAACAGCAATTATACTAGTGTTTTACCAAACAACTGGGCACCATAGCCTAGCCAAGTTGACACAAAATTAACCATCACACCATCTCAATGTCAACCAATTAACAACTTTAATTTCATTTGCAAATTGATTCTCCCATAGCATGTAACATGACATATTTACAGGTTCTGGGGATTAGGACGTAGACATATTTTAGAGTGGGGGTGATATTTTACCTA
The DNA here is from genome assembly GCF_024166365.1 of Elephas maximus indicus. Taxonomy (NCBI): domain Eukaryota; kingdom Metazoa; phylum Chordata; class Mammalia; order Proboscidea; family Elephantidae; genus Elephas; species Elephas maximus. The sequence goes on along the minus strand of NC_064833.1, from coordinate 31,073,862 downwards.
CCACAGTATCTGTAAATGTCAACAAAACTGTTGGGCAGAATTCAGTAATCTGAACCAATCTCTTGATTGTGTAGGTGTAAACACAATAAAGAAAGATCGTAACATAGATTCAATTTTGGAAAAATTAATCTGACTTCCTCTCGTGCTATTTGAAATAAGGTTTGTCATTTGATAGTATTTGTTTCGGTGACTATAACAAGGTATACTCAAGAACTCCTTGGCAGTACTGCCTTCAGTTGGGGTTAATAAATAGGAAATTTCAACTGTTCCTTGTTTTCCTTCCTTTTTCTGTCACATAATAAAAAGCAAGGTCTGAACAGGCAGTGACAGAGCACCCCAGGTGAAAAAACAACTTTCTAGAGTTAGAGCTTTTCCCCCAGGAGGTTTTAACCAGGGATATGAAAACAGTGCTAAGCAAAGAGCACAGAGGGTGATAAAGACACGACAGGGTCATGTTAAAGCTACTTCTTAAAAACAATACTATTAACCCTATGTGAAAATACACCTTAGGCCAAATTGCTGAATATCCAAACTGTCCTGGTTGAACAGGGTCGTAGACAAAACAGAACAACCTCCAACTAGTGTCAGCCATGCCTAATATGATCTTCCAAAAGAATAAATTCTAAATTTTTTTTCCATTAGGTTAAGATGGGGGTACGTTGTTGAATGCAAAGCATGATATCTGCTTTATTTTGCACATGTCTTGAGTGTAGAAAATGAGAAAAAAATTATTGACAATGTATTTTTCAAAATATTTTGAAGAAAAATCACAAGCTTAGCCTTAATTGATATTTTAAATTCTACAATATTTTAACCTGAAAACTGGAGTTTATTCCATTAAATTTTTTTCTTTTACATTTTATACAACATAATTGTTACTTATAAATAATACTCATTAATTAGCATATTTAATGTTTAGCCTAATTTAAATGTAGATACCAAGAATAATCCAATTATATTAGTTTTCTTGCATGTTACAGCAAGAACAAAATTGTAATAAAAATTAAGTTAATTTCAATTTAAAACTTTTTTTTGTATATTTCCAATTGGGTTTAACTATATACTTATTTCAAAAATATTTATTGAGCATATACTATGTTCCATGAACTGTTTCACTTGAACATATTGGATATAACAGACAAAATAGAAAGTCTTTTTCTTAAAGTTTGCATTCTAATGGGGGAACAAGAGAAAAATATACAAACAAAATTCTACACAACTACATGTAATGTACTAACATGAAAAAATTTAAAGCAAGGTAAAAAAATAGAGACTAGATGGAGAGATCTATTTTAGGCATCAGGGAAGTTCAGCTAAAATCTCCTTCACTATCTTGTTGACATACCACAGTCACAAACAGTATGCTATTTAGAGCATGGTACAAAAAAGTAATTCTCATCAACATTACTCTTAGACAACGGTGCTCAGATTCAAATCATGAAACATAGTAGATATTTACTCTAAAATAGTTTTGCTTGCATATGAGCAAGGAGATATTATAAAAATAATAACCCCAAACTAATGCATGTCAAAAAGTACTCTATTAAGGATTCAATAAAACCTCAAAGTAAACCTTAACCAGTCAAAAACTAATGCTATCAACTGTCACAGTTACCTTGTATTTGTGCAAATAATGCTCACCTTCTACATTTGTTTGCCAACTGTACCCTCCCCCTGCAAGGTATTTTCAGTAACCTCAGTATGCTTTTTTTTTTTTACAACAATATGTTAAAAAAAAAAAAAATTGGCCATAACTATCCTTATGAAAATACCTTATCATCAGAGGGTACGACTGGCAAACAAATGTAGAAGGTCTGTGCATTATTTGTCTAAAATAAGGTAATTTTTGTTTTTTTATCTTAAAACAGTTTTAAATCTGAAAGACATTAATTTGCACACATCATTAATCCATGATTTGTGATATTTCAACTAATTTTCTGACTCAAGGAAAAAGAAAAGCAAAAACATAAAGCAGGAATAAAAATTAAGACATCAAAAAAAATCTCATTGCCATTGATTCAAATTCAACTGATAGCAACACTATAGGACAGAGCAGAACTGCCATGTAAGGTTTCCAAGGCTGTAATCTTTACCAAAGACTACTGGCACACGTTTCTCCCATGGAGCAGCTGGTGGGTTCTAACTGCCAATCATTTGGTTAGCAGCTGAGCCCTTAACTACTGCACCACCAGGGCTCCTTGAAAAATAAGATACCCACTATTATTTCAGATAAACAGCGTGTTTATACCCAAAGATTCGGTACCGTCAGTGGGGAAATGAAGGGTATAATCAAAGAAGAAAAGCTACAAAAGTCCAATGAAGATATGGAAAGAGATATCTGTGTTAAATCTGTATTTGAAGCTACTGTGTTCATTCAAGTGTTTTGTCTCGTCTGTGATTCTCAGTTCTAGTATGAACATTTAGAAGACAAGTGGTACAGAAGTGGGTCTCCAGCTCTTCATATTATCCTTATGGATATTTCATATAGGGCAGCTACAAATAAACTAATTCTAAGTTCTTGTGCCAGAAGTCAGCCAGCACTTAAGACATTTATGGTAGAGTGTTGTTGTTGTTAGGTACCTTTCAGTTGGTTCTGACTCATAGCAACTCTATGTACAACAGAAGGAAACACTGCCCAGTCTTGAACCATCTTTACAATTGTTGCTATGTTTGAGCCCATTATTGGAGCCACTGTGTCTCCATCTAGTTGAGGGTCTTCCTCTTTTTCGTTGACCTTCCACTTTACCAAGCATGATTTCCTTCTCCAGGGACTGGCCCCTCCTGATAACATGTGCAAAGCATGTGAGACAAAATTTTGCCAAGACAGACTTGTCATTCTTCTGGCAGTCCATAGTATTATCCAATATTCTATGCCAACACCATAATCCAAAGGCATCTATTCTTATGAAGTCTTCCTTATTCATTGTCCAGCTTTCACATAACACATGAGGCAATTGAAAACATCATGGCTTTGGTCAGGCACACCTTATTCCTCAAAGTGACATTTTTGCTTTTCAATACTTTAAAGAGGTCTTTTGGAACAGGTTAGCCCAATGTAATACATTGTTTGACTTCTTGACTGCTGCTTCCATGGATGTTGTTTGTGGATACAAGTAAAATGAAATCCTTGACAACTTCAATATTTCTGTTTATCATTATGCTGTTTATTGATCCATTTGTGAGGATTTTTGTTGTCTTTATGTGAGGGTGTAATCCACACTGAAGGCTATAGTCTTCAATCTTCATCAGTAAGTGCTGCAATTCCTCTTTACTTTCAGCAATGTTGGATCATCTGCATACTGCAGGTTGTTAATGAGCTTTCCACCAATGCTGATACCACGTTCGGCTTCATATAGTCCAGCTTCTCGGACTATTTGCTCAGCATACAGATTGAGTAATTATGGTGAAAGGATACAACCCTGATGCACACTTTTCCTGATTTTAAAGCATGCAACATCCCCTTACTCTGTTCAAATGACTGCCTCTTGATCTGTGTACAGGTTCCGCATGAGCACAATTAAGTGTTCTGGAATTTCTATTCTTTGCAATGTCATCCATAATTTGTTATGATCCACACAGTAGAATGCCTTTGCATAGTCAATAAAATACAGGTAAACATCTTTCTGGTATTCTCTGTTTTCAGACAGGATCCAACTGACATCAGCAAAGACATCCCTCATTTTATGGTAGAGACTGTAATAATAAGTGAACAGTAATATCTTGAGTTTACTGAAGTAACAAGCAAATAGTGGCCAAAAAATGAACAAATCATTCATTTATTCCTCCATTCAAGTGTTCAGCAAAAGTTTACTTAATTCCTACTATATCACCACCAACATACTGGACATTTAGAATAAAAAATAATAATGGGAAATTCTTTTATTTATATTTTTGGAAAGGGGCCATATTTTTTTTAATTCTTCTTTAAGTGAAAGTTTACAATTCAAGTCAGTTTCTCATACAAAAACTTATACACACATTATTATGTGACCCTGGTTGCTCTCCCCACAATGTGACAACATACTCCTTCTCTCTACCCTGTATTTCTCGTATCAGTTCAACCAGCTCCTGTCTCCCTCTGCCTTCTCATCTCACCTTCAGACAGGAGCTGCCCACATAGTCTCATCTGTCTAATTGAGCTAAGAAGCACACTCTTCACCAGTATCATTTTATGTCTTATAGTCCAGTCTAATCTTTGAAGAGTTGCCTTCAGGAATGGTTTTAGTTTTGGGCTAACAGAGAGTCTGGGGACCATGACCTCTGGGGTTCCTCCAGTCTTGGTCAGACCATTAAGTCTGGTCTTTTTACTAGATTTTGAGATCTGCATCCCGCTTTTCCCCTGCTCCATCAGGGATTCTCTGGTGTGTTTCCTGTGAAGGCAGTCATTGGTGATAGCCAGGTATCATCTATTCCTTCCAGTCTCAAGCTGATGGAATCTCTGGTTTATGTAGCCCTTTCTTGCTCATGGGCTCATATTTTCCTTGTGTATTTGATGTTCTCATGCTCCTTTGCTCTAGGTGGGTTGAGACCAATTGATGCATCTTAGACGGTCACTTGCTAGCTTTGAAGACCCCAGTTGTCACACACCAAAGTGGGATGCAGAACATTTCCTTAATGCACTTTGTTATGACAATTGACCTAGATGTCCCCTGAAACCATGGTTCCCAGACACCTGCCCCTGCTACTCTGTCCCTTGAAATGTTCGGTTGTATTCAGGAAACTTCTTAGCTTTTGGTTAAGTACAGTTGTGCTGACTTCCCCTGTATTGTGTGCTGTCCTTCCCTTCTGGGAAATTATTTTATATGAATAGCTAATAAACTAGTGATGGGTAGGTAAAAAGTTTTCATTTTATTGGCTTAGCCTTATCTATTGTTAGTAACTGCTTGGAACACTGAAAAATTCTTATTTCAACTTTGCATACAGTGGAAAAAATTCTTTTTCAATAAGTAATACCAATGTGGGTAAAGAATGGGTATTTATTAATTTGTTGCGTGTTATATTTGCTGAATTTAGTCTAATGTAGTATATATAATTAGTTAAAAATAGCTATGTGATTCAAATTTAGAAATTTATTAGGAACTAGATTTAGAAAGCTAAAGAAAGGGGATAAATCATTTTCACTCAATCAGACAATTATAAAAGGAAGGTAGGGAATTGATAATGCTGTGAGAAGACAGAGCCAGATTTCATTTGTTGTAATTAATACTGCCTGTGGTTTTTGTGGTCTTACATGTATCCTACAGGTAAAAGCAATTTCTTTGTTTTTCTTCATAAAAATGTCCAACAAATCTTTATAGAAGTTTAACTCATACCTAAGCAAATTCTTCATAATGATTCAGTTCTGTGATGTAATTAGAATGGAATTTAACATTAAAATCCCAATATTATGTAGTTAATTACATTCAGCCTCAATTACAATTACTAACTGCTACAAAGCCTTTAGCTGAACTCATAGGAGGAATCAATTTTATAATAGGAGTGTTGAGCAAGTGGTTAGATCACGTTCGCCAACTATTTTATGTGTTTTGGCTAATTAGACAATATTTCTTTTGATAAACATCTCAATGAAACAATTCCAGAAAAATGGACAAGTAAAATTCCCCTGAAGTTATTATTCATTCATTCATTTGTTTTAAAATTTATTAGTGACTTCTTCCAATATCCTTGACTGTGTTCTGTTCCTTAAGTCCTTCTCTTGCCCATTTCAAGTGACAATAGACAATACCTAAGTTGGTCTATTCATCTTTCAGTTTTTGTGTGTGTGTGTGTGTGTAATCAGTGCCAGTCATAGTTTGTAGGAATCTCACCTGTGGCATAAAGGAATTAATAAGAAATCAAAGTCATAGAAATAAAATAGATTTCTCAGTATTCCAAAGATTCAACCAACAAGATAGTTGAGCCTTGAATTTGATGAGTAAACAGACTTTTGTTTTTTTTCTTCTGTGGTTTTTAAGCTCATTGTTTGGAGTTTTGGATTTTGAATTTCGTGGAACATAAGAATTACTGGGTATGTCTGTCAAAATTTAGATACTTGAACTCCACTCAGAGTATCTGATTCAGGAGACTCCTGGGCTATAGAGCACAATTTTAGATGCACTGCCTTCAAAAAAAAGAAATATATTGTTACAAGTATTAGGACTTTGTGGCCCTGAGGAAAATTAAAAAAAAAAAAAAAAAGTGAGAGAGAGAAAGACAAAATTGATTTAGCTGTACAGGCTGTGGGTTATTTTTCCCAAGAACCCAAAACATCATATCAGGGAAAGGCAATGTAGCTCCTTAGAAATCAAAGCAAACTCATTGTGATCCAGTTAATTCCCACTCCTGGCAACCCCATGTGTTACAGAGTAGAACTGCTCTATCTGGTTTTCATGGCTGTAAGCTTTATGGAAGTGATCCCTGGGCCTTTCTTCCATGGTGCCACCGGTTGGGTTCAAACTGCCAACTTATAGTGGTACAATGATTAAATGCTCAGCTGCTAACAGAAAGGTCAGTGGCTCAAATCCACCAGAGGCTGCTCAGGAGAAAAAGACTTGGCAATCTGCTCCAGTAAAGATTACAACCTAGGAAACCCTAAGGGGTAGTTTTATTCTGTTCTGTAAGGTCATAGTCCCTTAAGTTTGTCTAAATGGTGAATATTTTAAATCAAAACTTGTTTGAATTCGTATTAAGACTTTTCCAGTGTATTATTTTAAATCTTCTCCCAAGTTCAGCTTTTTTTCAACAACCTAACAATCAAAATAAAATAATTGGGATTGGAAAAGACAATTTTATAGACAGGGAAGTGTAAGAAAATCTTGACCTTCGATTCAAAAATTTCAGTGGTATCTACTGGAAGAATTTGGCTGACCCAAGCTGATATAAAAATGGCTGTTTAATTAAACCTGGGCCTCTGTCTCAAATTATATGCTCAAATAAATGATAGTAACATGCACAGAGACACATGGAGGAGGATTCTCAGCCCGCTGCCTTGTTCAGATCATGACCCCCTGCTGCAACCAGATACCAGTACCTACACCAATCACCCCTGCCCCTCTAAGACTGCAGAGCAGAGCATGTACCACACACTTGATGATCAGCTGGCTGCACACCTGAGCTGAATTGATACAAGAAAAGTGAATGGATTCATAGACTGATATACCTGATAAAAGCTCTAGCCATCTGGGGACAGGACGTCAGACCTCCAAAGGCAAAAATTACCAAGTTAGCTTACTCAAGTAACCCATTTGGGCATATCAAAACAAGAAGCTATGATACAGCAAGCAAACATAAAATAAACTAACACAATAACTTATAGATAGCTCAGAGACAACAGTCAATATCAAGTCACATAAAGAAACAGGCCATGATCAACTTAACAAGCTCTCAAAACAAAGAATCAGGGATCTTCTACATGAAAGTGCATTCCTGGAATTACTAGAGGCAGAATACAAAAGATTAATATGCAGAACCCTTCAAGACATCCAGAAGGAAATGATGCAATATGCAGAACAAGCCAAGGAACACACAGATAAAGCAGTTTTAGAAATTAAAAAGGTTATTCAGGGACATAATGAAAAATTTAATAAGCTGGAAAAATCCATAGGCAGACAACAATCAGAAATTCAGAAGATTAACAATAAAATTACAGAAGTATACAACTCAATAGAAAGTCAGAGGAGCAGAACTGAGCTAGTGGAAGGCAGAATTTCTGATCTTGAAGATAAAGCACTTGGCACCAATATTTTGGAAGAAAAATCAGATAAAAGAATTTTTAAAAAATGAAGAAACTTTAAGAATCATGTGAGACTTTATCAAGAGAAATAGCCTAAAACTGATATGAGTGACAGAATAGGAAGGGATAACAGAAAATACAGACAGAATTGTTGAAGATTTATTGGCAGAAAACTTCCCTGACATCATGAAAGATGAGAAGATATCTACCCAAGATGCTCATATAACTCCACATAAGGTAGATGTTAAAAGAAAGTCACCAAGACATATAATAATCAAACTTGCCCAAACCAAAGATAAAGAGAGAATTTTAAGAGCAGCGAGGGATAAACGAAAAGTCCCCTATAGTGGAGAGTCAAAAAGAATAAGCTCAGACTACTCAGCGGAAACCACGCAGGCAAGAAGGCAATGGGATGACTTATATAAAGTAAGGATGGAAAAAAATTGCCAGCCAAGGATCACATAGCCAGCAAAACTGCCTCTTAAATATGAAGGTGCAATTAGGACATTTCCAGATAAACAGAAGTTTGGGGAATTCATAAAAACCAAACCAAAACTACAAGAATTACTAAAGGGAGTTCTTTGGCTAGAAAATCAATAAGATCAAGTATCAACCCAATACTAGAACACTGGGCAGAGCAATCCAATGTCAACCCAGGCAGGGAAATCACAAAAATAAATCAAGATAAAAAAAAAAGCTCAAAATAGGGAAACAGCGATATATTATGTAAAAGAAGACAATTGTTAAAATAATAAAGAGGGACTAAGAAATGTAGCCATAAATCATTCATAAGGAGAGGAAGACAAGGAGATACAAAGATATAAAAGTTAGGTTTAAATTTAGAAAAATAGGGGTAAATAATAACTATCCTACACAGGAAAATAAAATACGGGAAAAAAATAGAGATTCAGCAGAAACAAAATCAACAACAATGAATATGAGGAAAAGATAACATATACAGATAATCTACTCAGCACAAAAATATTTAGTGAAAAAAAGAAACTATCAAAAACATAAAAAAAGACATCAAAATGATAGCACTAAATTCATACCTATCGACTATTACACAGAATGTAAATGGACTAAACACACTGATAAAGAGAAACAGCGTGGCAGAATGGACCAAAAAACACAATCTGTCCATATGCTGCCTACAAAAGACATACCCTAGACTTACAGACACAAACAAACTCAAAAGATGGAAAAAAACATATCCAAACAACAATCAAAAAAGAGCAGAAGTGGCAATATTAATTTCTGACAAAATAGACTTTAAAATTAAATCCACCATAAAGGATAAGGAAGGACAGTATATAACGATTAAAGGGACAATACACCAAGAAGATATAACCATATTAAATACTTGTGCACCCAATGACAAGGCTGCAAAGTACATAAAACAAACTCTATCAGCATTGAAAAGTGAGATAGACAGCTCCACAATAATAGTAGGAGACTTCAACACACCACTTTCGGTGAAGGACAGGACCTCTAGAAAGAAGCTCGATAAAGACGCGGAAGATCTAAATACCACAATCAACCAACTTGAACCCATAGAAATATACAGAACACTCCACCCAATAGCAGCCAAATATACTTCCTTTTCTAGTGCATATGGAACATTCTCTAGAGTAGACCACGTATTAGGTCATAAAGCAAGCCTTAGCAGAATCCAAAACATTGAAATATTGCAAAACATATTCTCTGACCATAATACCATAAAAGCAGAAATCAATAACAGGAAAAGCAGGGAAAAGAAATCAAACACTTGGAAACTGAACAATGCCCTGCTCAAAAACAACTGGGTTATAGAGGACATTAAGGATGGAATAAAGAAATTCATAGAATCCAATGAGAATGAAAACACTTCCTATCAGAACCTTTGGGACACAGCAAAAGCAGTGCTCAGAGGTCAATTAATATCAATAAATGTACACATACAAAAAGAAGAAAGGGCCAAAATCAAAGAATTATCCCTACAACTTGAACAAATAGTAAGAGAGCAATAAAAGAAACCCTCAAGCACCAGAAGAAAACAATAAAAATTAGAGCAGAACTAAATGAAATAGAAAACAGAAAAACAATGGAAAGAATTAACAAGACCAAAAGCTGGTTCTTTGAAAAATTCAACAAAACTGATAAACCATTGGCCAAACTGACAAAAAAAAAAAAAGAGAGGAAGCAAATAACCCAAAGAAGAAATGGGTTGGGTGATATTACAAAAGACTCATCTGAAATTAAAAGAATCATATCACATTACTATGAAAAATCGTACTCTAACAAATTTGAAAATCCAGAAGAAAGGGATGAATTCCTAGAATCACACGACCTACCTAAACTAACACAAACAGAAGTAGAACAACTAAATAGACCCATTACAAAAGAAGAGATTGACAAGGTAATCAAAAAAACTCCCAACAAAAAAAAGCTCTGGCCCGGACAGCTTCACTGGAGAGTTCTACTGCCAAACTTTCAGAGAAGAGTTAATACCACTACTACTAAAGGTATTTTACAGCATAAAAAGGACGGAATACTCCCAAACTCATTCTATGAAGCCAGCATATCCGTGACACTAAAACCAGCCAGAGACACAAACAAAAAAAGAAAATTACAGACCTATATCTCACAAGAACTTGGATGCAAAGATCCTCTACAAAATTCTAGCCAATAGAATTCAAAAGCATATCAAAAAAATAATTTAACATGACCAAGTGGGATTCATACCAGGTATGCAGGGATGGTTCAACATTAGAAAAACAATTAATGTAACCCATCATATAAATAAAACAAAAGACAAGAACCACATGATTTTATCAATTGATGCAGAAAAGGCATTTCACAAAGTTCAACACCCATTCATGATAAAAACTCTCAGCAAAATAGGCATAGAAGGAAAATTCCTCAATATAACAAAGGGCATTTATACAAAGCCAATAGCCAGCATCATCCTAAATGTAGAGAGCCTGAAAGCATTCCCCTTGAGGTCGGGAACCAGACAAGGATGCCCTTTATCACCACACTTATTCAACATTGTTTGTGCTGGAGGTCCTAGCCAGATCAGTTAGGTTAGATAAAGAAATAAAGGGCATCCAGATTGGGAAGGAAGAAGTAAAAGTATCTTTATTTGCAGATGACATGATCTTATACACAGAAAACCCTAAGGAATCCCCCAGAAAACTACTGAAACTAATAGAAGAATTCAACAGAGTATCAAGATACAAGATAAACATACAAAAATCAGTTGGATTCCTCTACACCAAAAAAAAGAATATTGAAGAGGAAATCACGAAATCAATACCATTTACAGTAGCCCCCAAGAAGATAAAATACTTAGGAATAAATCTTAACAGAGATGTAAAAGACTTAAACAAAGAAAACTGCAAAACACTTCTGCAAGAAACCAAAACAGACCTACATAAGTGGAAAAACATACCTTGCTCATGGGTAGGAAGACTTAACATTATAAAAATGTCTATTCTACCAAAAGCTACCAATACATTTAATGCAATTCTGATCCAAATTCCAATGACATTTTTTAATAAGATGGAGAAAAAATCACCAACTTCATATGGAAGGGAAAGAGGCCCCAGGGAAGTAAAGCATAACTGAAAAAGAACAAAGTGGGAGGCCTCGCTCTACCTCATTTTAGAAACTATTATACCGCCACAGTAGTCAAAACAGCCTGGTCTGGGTACAGCAACAGGTACGTAGACTAATGGAACAGAATTGAGAATCCAGATATAAATTCATCCACATATGAGCAGTTGATATTTGACAAAGACCCCAAAGCAGTTAATGGTGAAAAGACAGCCTTTTTAACAAATGGTGCTGGCATAACTGGATATCCATCTACAAAAAAATGAAATAAGAGCCATACTTCACACGATACACAAAAATGAACTCAAAATGGATGAAACACCTAATATAAAATCGAAAACAATAAACATCATGGAAGAAAAAACAGGGACAGTGTTAGGAGCCCTAATACATGGCATAAACAGTATACAAAACTTTACTAACAATGCCGAAGAGAAACTAGGTAACTGGGGGGAGCTCCTAAAAATCAAACACCTATGCTCATCCAGAGACTTCACCAAAAGAATAAAAAGATAACCTACAGGCTGGGAAAAAGTTTTTAGCTATGGCATTTCCTATCAGCACCTGATCTCTAAAATCTACATGATACTGCAAAAACTCAACTACAAAAAGACAAATAACCCAATTAAAAAATCGGCAAAATATATGAACAGACACTTCATTAAAGAAGACATTCAGGTAGCTAGCAGATACATGAGGACACGCTCACTATCACTAGCCACTAGAGAAATACAAATCAAAACTACAATGAGATTCCATCTCACTCGTACAAAGCTGGCATTAATCCAAAAAACACAAAATAATAAATGTTGGAGAGGTTGTGGAGAGACTTGAAAATGTATACACTGCTGGTGGGAATGTAAAATGGTATAACCACTTTCGAAATCGATTTGGCTCTTCCTTAAAAAGCTAGAAATGGGATTAACTACCATACGATCCTGCAATCCCACTCCTTGGAGTATATCTTAGAGAAATAAGAGCTTTTACATGAACAGGTGTATGCACACCCATGTTCGTTGCAGCACTGTTTACAATACCAAAAAGACGGAAGCAACCAAGGTGTCCATCAACAGATGAATGGATAAAGAAATTATGGCATATTCACACAATGAAATACTACGCATCGAAAAAGAACAGTGATGAAGCTGTGAAACATTTCATAACATGGAGGAATCTGGAAGGCATTATGCTCAATGAAATTAGTCAGTTGCAAAAGGACAAATATTGTGTAAGACCACTATTGCGAGAACTCAAGAAATAGTTTAAACAGAGAAAAAAAAAGTCTTTGATGGTTTCGAGAGGTGGGAGGCAATGAGGGAGGAAGAGAGGTACTCACTAATTAGGTAGAAGACAAAAACTAGTTTAGGTGACAGGAAAGACAACACGTAATACAGCCGAGGTCAGCACAAGTGGACTAAACTAAAAGCAAAGAAGTTTCCTGAACGAACTGAACGCTTCGAAGTCTATGGTAGCAGGGGCGAGGGTTTGGGGACCATGGTTTCAGGGGATGTCTAATTCAACTGGCATAATAAAATCTATTAGGAAAACATTCTGCATCCCACTTCGGCTTTAAATCAATCGGTACCCCTTGTTCTGTCCGAACAACTGCCTATTGATCTATGTAAAGGTTCCTCATGAGCACAATTAAGTGTTCTGGAATTCTCACTCTTCACAATGTTATCCATAATTTGTTACAATCCACACAGTCGAATGCCTTTGCATAGTCAATAAAACACAGGTAAACATCCTTCTGGTATTCTCTGCTTTCAGCCAGGATCCATCTGACATCAGCATTGATATCCCTGGTTCTACGTCCTCTTCTGAGAGTGGCCTGAATTTCTGACAGTTCCCTGTCAATATACTGCTGTAGCCGTTTTTGATTGGCCTTCAGAAAATTTTGCTTGCATGTGATATTAATGATATTGCTCTGTAATTTCCACATTCGGTTGGATCACCTTTCTTGGGAATAAGCATAAATATGGATCTCTTCCAGTCAGTTGGCCAGGAAGCTGTCTTCCATATTTCTTGGCATAGACGAGTGAGCACCTCCAGCGCTGCATAGATTTGTTGAAATATCTCAATTGATATCCCATCAATTCCTGGATCCTTGTTTTTCACCAATGCCTTCAGAACAGCTTGGACTTCTTCAACAGTACCATAGGTTCCTGAACAAGGGGATACTGATTGGTTTATGGTCAGGAAAGGTGTGCATCAGGGTTGTATTCTTTCACCATACCTATTCAATCTGTATGCTGAGCAAATAATACGAGAAGCAGGACTGTATGAAGAAGAACGGGGCATCAGGATTGGAGGAAGACTTAATAACAACCTGCGTTATGCAGATGATACAACCTTGCTTGCCGAAAGTGAAGAGGACTTGAAGCACTTACTAATGAAGATCAAAGACCACAGCCTTCAGTATGGATTGCACCTCAACATAAAGAAAACAAAAATACTCACATCGGTCCAGTTGAGAAACATCATGATAAACAGAGAAAAGATTGAAGTTGTGAAGGGCTTCATTTTACTTGGATCCACAATCAACAGCCATGGAAGGCTCTGCTGCAAAGGACCTCTTTAAAGTGTTGAGGAGCAAAGATGTCACCGTGAGGACTAAGGTGCGCCTGACCCAAGCCATGGTATTTTCAATCGCGTCATATGCATGTGAAAGCTGGACAATGAATAAGGAAGACCGCAGAAGAATTGATGCCTTTGAATTGTGGAGTTGGCAAAAAATATTGAATATACCATGGACTGCCAAAAGAATGAACAAATCTGTCTTAGAAGAAGTACAGCCAGAACGCTCCTTAGAGGCAAGGATGGTGAAACTGTGTCTTACATACTTTGGACATGTTTTCAGGAGGGGTCAGTCCCTGTAGAGGGACATCATGCTTGTCAGAGTACAGGGTCAGCAGAAAAGACAAAGACCTTCAATGAGGTGGATTAACACAGTGGCTGCAACAATGAGTTCAACCATAACAATGATTGTAAGGATGGCTCAGGACCAGGCAGTGTTTTGTTCCGTGGCTCAGGACCAGGCAGTGTTTTGTTCTGTTGTGCATAGGGTCTCTATGAGTCGGAACCGACTTGACAGCACCTAACAACAACATCCCATTTTGCAGAGCAGAGTCTGGGGTCTTAAACACTAGGAAGCAGCCATCTAAGATGCATCAATTAGTCTCAACCTACCTGGACCAAAGGAGAATTATAAATACAAAGGGCACAGGTGATTATGAGTCCAAGGGACAGAAAGGGCCACATAAACCAGAGACTACATCAGCCTGAGACTGGAAGAACTAGACGGTGCCCGGCTACAACTGATGACTGCTCTGACTGGAACACAACAGAGAGCCCCTGAGGGAGCAGGAGAACAGTGGAATGCAGACCCCAAATTCTCATAAAAAGACCAGACTTAATGGTTTCACTGAGACTGGAAGGAACCTGGTGGTCATTACCCCCAGATCATCTGTTGGCCCTGGACAGGAACCATTCCCAAAGCCAACTCTTCAGACAGGGATTGGACTGGACGATGGGATAGAAAAAGATGCTGGTGAAGAATGAGTTTCTTGGATCAAGTAGACACTTGAGACTATGTTAGCATCTCCTATCTGGAAGGGAGATGAGAGTGTAAATGGAATTAGAAGCTGGCGGAATGGACACGAAAAGAGAGAGTGAAGGGAAGGAGTGAGCTGTCTCACTAGGGGGAGAGCAATTAGGAGTATATAGCAAGGTGTATATAAATTTTTGTATGAGAGACTCACTTGATTTGCAAACTTTCACTTAAAGCACAATAAAAAAAAAATTTAGGGGCAACCTCAAAGGTAGGCCTGGTGATCTGCTTCTAAATTGTCACCACCTTGAGAACCCTAGGGAGCAGTTCTACTCTGCATGCATGGGGTTACCATGAATCAGAGTCAACTCCATGGCAACTTGCAAAAATAACCTCAGCTATAATCTGTCTATTCTAAGTTTGAGGGTTTTGAGAGCATCACGTGGATATACTGAGTAAATGGTAGCTATATGGGTCTGGACTCCTATAGCAAAATATGGGGTGAAGATATAAATTTAAGGATCAGCAGTATAAATGTTATTTAAAGCTGGAATTAAACCCTTAGGAACTACAATGTTTAAAATAGTGCACAAACATTAACCAAAGAAGGGAGAGAAAAAAAGACCAAGGGCTATAACTGCATGAGTGTTGATGTTCATTGGTTCCTTCGCCATCTGGGTAGATGGTAGGAAACCATTTCCTTGCCCCCTGCTGTTGTTGGGACTTGTTAACTGGTTCTTTCAATGAAGTCTTGTGGCCATTTGTGGAGTGTAGCATTAAATTGACATATGAGGCTCTTCAAAGTTCTCTCACTCTTCCTCTTTTCCTTCTGCACAGGAAAAGCTAACACATTTAGATGGCAGCTGCTCTAACTGACTAGGCCCATGAGTAACTAAAGTTAGCAGAATTTTTCTGCTAACCAGCAATGGATATATAATTTGAAGAAGGAAAAAACAATGTATGATGATATTTATAACAGCATAAATCAGCCTATCCCGGCTGAATCACGCTCTGCCTCAGATACAAATAGAAACGTGTGTTTGAAGAAGGAACATGTGATCAACAGTCTGTGAAGGCAAATTGAAAGCCAAAACATACCCATTGAGTTATTTATCAAAAATGAAATGTTGGTAGTGGTATAGATACAGATATCAAGTAAACTGTGGAAGATTTAACTATTTTATATTGTTTTTGTTCACATAGTTTGCCTCATCAACTACTCTGGGAGTTATTAGAGAAAAGCATAGTATAAATAGCATGTTACCGTCACCTGACATTTGTGACTTATATTTTGATTAACACAGTAATTGCCTCTCACATAGATAATGTCAGCTTAAATAATCAGAGCAAACCTGTTACCAACACTCCACTTTACTTTGGAAAAAAAATCCTTCTGCAATTAGGTTAAATGGCCACTGGGTGTCAGTATTATGTTATGCCTGTTGATTACTTATTTTGGGTTAGAAATTTCCTGAAGATAGTTGATAGTTTTAAAATTATCTTTGTAAGGGAAAAATGTCAGGCAAAATAAAAGTAGTCACATTAACTTAAAAATCATTTATGTTTTGGAAATCCATCTTTTAAGAACCATTTAAAGCCTACCAGCATTTAAACATCTCTTACAAATACGGTTTATAAAGGCTTCTTTGGAAATAAACCACAGGGCAGGTATTTTTGCTTTGTTTAATATGCCTGCTTCAATTTTTTTTTTTTCCAAAATACTTTTGGAGTCAGTAAGGACGGTTCCAAAATTAAAACCATATCTATATTTTTTTGTTGTTATTTATCTCTTATAAACACCAAATTAAGATTCTCGTAAAATTGGTAAACTATTTACCAAGTTTAATCTGACATTTTGGATTTAGAGAAAGGTAATGCTATTATCCTTAAGTATTTCTTAATTTTCGTCATGAGTTTGTAGATATTTATGAGTATACCAATATATGAGTTTAAATATAGAATGAGACCTATGCTGAATTTAATCGTTTAATGAAATTGGTAGTGTGAAAAACAATGAAATTAAAGAATAGAAGAAAAAAATATTGAGTCAAATAAATTTAGGTGAAATTCTCATTTTTAGAACACATCTATTAGCAATGTACCACGCCATTCTTATTGGCAATAAAATTGCATAATCTTCATTTTATCTAAAGTATCATCTCTGTGCAATATTGTCTGGAGAAGATTACCATCTGATGATGTAGGCATGATCTATACTTTTCATATTACCTCGTACTGATGACTAAAATTAAAATGTCTTGGAGAAAACAGTGCTAATTACTTTTCTGAGGCTCCAGTTACAAATTATTTTATTAACATATCTCCATTTACTTTATTTATTCTGAATATTTTATTGAGTTTTAACACCTATTTAACAAAATGAATAAATATATATATTAGCATAACCTAAAATTTTTAATGTGATACAAGGGTAACATCAGTTTATTTATCCTTAAATGGCATTAAATCAAATCCTAATAAACTTGTTGATTAAATAACATTTTACACAAAATTTTAACGTGCTAACTCTCAATGTTTCACTTTTAATCACTTATATAATCACTGTGTTAGGCAAAATGAATTGATATTTATAAAAATGCTTAATATGTTCAGTCTAGTTTTACATTTTTTCACTTGCAGATACAAGTTTGATAATGATTTGAGAAGAAAGGTGTAAAATGTGTATTTGGCTCATTAACTTGTCGAAATTGCTCATTTTTTCTTCCCCCTATGGTCAAGTTCACATATGAGAAACCACTTCAAGTGGGAACTATGTGTAAGAGCATGGAATGCGTGTTACTCCATCATTCCTTAGATATACGGAACATAGCGGGGGCATGGACACAGTATCAACAGCAATGAGAGAAAAATTGCATTTAGGTTATCACACAACTTTATTACATTGTTCTAGTCCATGTCTTTTGTTGCAATGAATGCTTTGATTTTCACTTGAGCTACCAAATAAGCAAATCAGCAATGTAGTTCAGTAATTAAAAAAAAAAGAATGTCAAACAAATAAAAATTAATATTAAAAAAAGACAATGAGGACATCTAAGTCAATTGGCAAAATAAAATCTATTAAGAAAACATTCTGCATCCCACTTTGGAGAGTAACATCTGGGGTATTAAATGCTAGCAAGCAGCCATCTCAGATGCATCAATTGGCCTCAACCCACCTGGAGAAAAGGAGAATGAAGAACACCAAAGACACAAGGTAATTATGAGCCCAAGAGACAGAAAGGGCCACATAAACCAGAGAATACAACAGTCTGAAACCAGAAGAACTAGATAGTGCCTGGCTACAACTGATGACTGCCCTGACCAGGAACACAACAGAGAACCCCTGAGGAAGAAGAGGAGCAGTGGGAAGCAGACCTCAAATTCTTATAAAAAGATCAGACTTAACGGTCTGACTGAGACTAGAAGGACTCTGCAGGTCATGGTCCCCAGACCTTCTGTTAGCCCAAGGCATTCCCAAAGCCAACTCTTCAGACAGGGAATGGACTGGACTATGGGCGAGAAAATGATGCTGGTGAAGACTGAGCTTCTTGGCTCAAGTAGACACATGAGACTATGCGGACAGCTCCCTTCTGGAGGGGAGATGAGAGGGCAGAGGAGGTCAGAGGCTGGCTGAATGGACATGAAAATAGAGAGTGGCGGGAAGGAATGTGCTGTCTCATTAGAGGGAGAGCAACTAGTATATAAAAAAAAAACTATATAAAAAAATAGCAAGGCCTAAATAAATTTTTGTATGAGAGACTGACTTGATTTGTAAGTTTTCACTCAAAGCACAATAAAAATTAAAAAAAAAAAGACAATGATGTACAGTATTTTATGCAAATAATGTACATCTTCCACATTTGTCTGCCATCCAAGCCTCCCCTCCCATGAGGTATTTTTGTAGGCACACTATGCTGTTTTTTTATTCTTTTTATTTTTTACAGGAACATGTAAAAAAAAAAAAAATCGGCATAACGATGCTTATGGAAACACCTCACTGGGGGAGGGCTCAGTTGGCAAAAAAAAAAGTAGAAAGTGAGTGTAATTTGTGTAAAAATACAGTACATTCAGACCTCAAAGCAATAAAAACTAGAAAGGTAAGAAATTGTAATAATTTTGTCATCCTTTCTGAGGCCTCAAGGTGTTTTTTTCTCTGCCTCTCTGTGTACGATACTTCCGTTTTCATGTTTGCTTCAGGATATGCATTTACTCACTAAACATATTTCTCTAGAAAATGACCACTTCCCATGGCACCAAGTATGGTCTTGATTTCATGACTTTCATTAGAAGTGCCCTTATTACCTAATTGATGTATTGAATTCTAATTCTAGTCTCTTAGAGATAATTTGATTGCCCTAACTTGGATCATGTGCTATTCTCCATAAAATAATCTATTCCTAGCATTTTGGGCACTCTTATAATGTAAGATTTCCTCTTCCAAAGTGTTATCAGCTAGACCTGTTCTCCAGGTAGGCAATGTGGTGAAAGAAAGTAATTACTCATTGTCTTAGTCATCTAGTGCTGCCATAACAGAAATACCACAGGTGGGCGGCTTTAACAAAGAGAAATTTATTTTCTCACAGTAAAGTAGGCTGAAAGTTCTGATTCAAGATGTCGGCTCCAGGGGAAGTCTTTCTCTCTCTGTTAGCTCTGAAGGTCCTTGTCCTCAATCTTCCCATGGTCAAGCAGCTACTCAGGCTCAGGGACCCCAGGTCTAAAGGACACAGTTTGCTCCGGGTGCTGCTTTCTTGGTGGTATGAGGTTCCCAACTCTCTGCTTGCTTCCCTTTCCTTTTATCTCTGGAGAGATAAAAGGTGGTGCAGGCCACAGCCCAGGGAAACTCCCTTTACCTTGGACCAGGGAGGTGATCTGAGTAAGGGTGGTGTTATAATCGCACCCTAATCCTCTCAACATAAAATTACAATCACAAAATGGAGGACAACCACACATGGCCTAACCAAACTGATAACATATTTTTGGGGGGCACAACTCAATCCATGACACTCATTCTTCTAGTATAATTGTTGAATTAAGAACTCTATGGATTTAGATTCTAATATCACTTCTCCCTCTTATTTGTTGGTTAAATAAACGTGCTAATTGTCAATGTTTATTAAGTATAAAACACAGAGACAGCCCAATGATGTCAGTATAGAGCAAAAAATTGAGAGAGATAAAGAGAGATACTTATTTCACAAGTAATACTTTCAAAAACTGTGTGACATATTTTAGGTCAAATTTTTAGGCCCAGGGCTGAAAGTACAAACCCATCAAAGTAAATAAAAATGCATGTCATATAAGTTGTTAAGATATGATGCTAGAAAATTTCTTTTATATAAGATGAAAGGAAAGAGGGAGTTGGTACTCATATTTAAGAACACAGGTAAGATCTTGCCACCTCTTCAAAATTTACCTCTGATCTATCATAAGAGAGATTCTACTGCCCTTAAAATTCTATATGCATACACCTCCCTTGTCACTTACTACCCTCTATTTTATTACTGTATATAACTATTTTCTTAAAAGATTATTTAACTAGTTCATAAAATATGTGAAGCTAGCGAATATGTATTAGTTATGCTTAGATTACCAACATACGTACTGGTTATTTTATAAATATTTAAGCATATGTGACACTTGGTCAAACTATTAAGAAATAGAGATGTGAATTAACTATGTACCTATAGAGATACTGTAGTTGTCTATCCTCGACTATGTGGCAGTCATGTGGTTGAGAGAAACCTGGTTGGCCTAAGCCAATGGCAGCAATTCCATTAATTCAGGGATGAGTAATTAATCAATATGTAAGACTCTCAAAATATTCCTTTGGCCATAGAGAGGGTTCACAGTTGGGCATAGGACCCAAGTTGGTCAAATAAAACTAAAGCTCTTAATAATAAATTGAGCTTTGGCAGTAGTGAAATTACCCTTTTTCTGGGTAGTGTTCTATGAGGACTTGAAGCCTGAGGCTAATTCAGTCATATGGCTATCATGAGGATGTCTGTTTGGAAAGCAAAGTCAATAAAACATCTGTTCCCTGCTTCCCCCAAAACTGCACAGAAATGATTCTTCCTAAAATCACCAATATCTTTGCATTGTCAAATCCAAAGCAAAGCTTTCTCCTCAACTTACTCCACTTTTCGGCAGAATTCAATGCACTCACCTTTCTTGAAACACTCGCCCTGCTGGTTTTTGTGACTCCACACCCTCCCCATTTCCCTTACCTCACTTGCTGCTGTTTTATTTTCATCACAAGGTCCTTCTTCAGTGATTAATTTCAAAATATTGGAGTGCCTTTAGAAGCTTGGAAATCTTTTATTTTTTAACTCAATTCTTTCAATGGGTAATCCCATCACATCTTTGTCTTTAAAAACTGTATCCTGATAATGTCAAAATAGACATAACTCCACCTCTCACTTCTCCCCTATGCAAAATCATGTGCCTTGCTCTCTGTGGAAATTTTACGTAGAGGTCTAAATGAAAGTTAACATTTAATATGTTCATAATCAAACCATGAATTTCTACTTATCTACATGACTTTCTCATGTCAGTAAATGGCACACACAAGGTTATCAAGTAAAAACACATAGGCATCTTTTCTGCATTTATTCAAATAATTTTTTTTTTCTTTTCTTTATAATATGGTGGATTTTAGTAGTTAGTCCAGTCTTGCATACCTGGGACCCCACTTAGTCCTAGTTATCTTTTTTTTTTTTTTTGATTTTGGTATCTATGTTGCTAGATTGGCTTTAAATTTTCCTCCTTTTCTAATACAAACATTTAAAGTCATAAATTTCCTATAAGCACTGCTTTAGCAGTGTGGTACTTCAGCAACATTCCCCAAATGTTTATAGATTATTCTCATATTTGTTAATTTCAAAATATTTTATAAATTGCCTTGTGGTTTCTTTGTTTACCCGTTGTTTCTTTAGATACGTTTTGTTTAATGTTCAAATATTTAGGGCTTCTCTGGTTATTTTGTCCAATTTTTATAATTGTTAGCTACAGGCAGAATCAACTGCCCTTTTCACACTGCTATTCAGGAAATATATTCCTTAATTTAAGTTTGCTTGCTATATGTTGAAGATACTTAATTGATATAATATTATGAATCAGAAAACCAAAACTTAAGTGTTAGCCTGAAAACAAGGATGCAACTTCCATCCTTTAAAATACCTCAAAAAAACCCATTTTACTTATTATGTGTGTGATCTTCTAAAATTCCTAAATTTGAAATAAATCATTTTGAAATCATAATTCAATACTACTTTATTTCACATATTGTTTTATTAGGCATCAACATATGTATTATTTTTTTTAATCATGGAAATCATTCAGCCAATGGAATGTAGGTAGTAGTGATAGAATGCCAACGATTCTGAGCCAATACCTTATGAGTGTTAAGGGCATTGCATGCTTCTGCTAGCTTCTCTTCCACTTTGAGACTCTGCCACTAGAGAAGAATGTCTCAGTGAGCCACTGGTCCCAGAATGAGAATTATGGGCAAGAACTGAACACAAGCTGTAATCAGAAACACCAGCTGATCATATCAGACACCGTAGAACCTAGCAGGACGACAGCTGACCTGTAAGAAATAAATACTTGCTGTTGTAATGCACTGGGTATTGGAATTGTTGGTTATACAGTATTCTCAACCCAATAGTTAATTATTACAAAAGTAGTTAGCATCTAATTTAGATTAAAACACTGTAGTTAGTCTTCCTCTGAGAAAATAGTTTGAGTAAAAGTTTACTAGGCAGTTTGACTAGAGTTTACTAGTCCAAAAGCAGAAGGAAAATTGCATCAGGTGGGAAAAATCATGTGTAAATCACTGAGTTGGAAATGTGGCCAGTCAGGAAATAACAGGATTTAAATGAAGTTGCAAGAGGCAAAGGAGCCCTGATTGCGCAGTGGTTAAAACGTTTTGGCTGGTAACTGAAAGGTTGGCAGTTCAAACCCACCAGCAGCTCCACAGGACAAAGATGTGGCATTCACCTACCGTAAACATTACAGCCTTAGAAACTCTATGGGGCAGTCCTATTCTGTCCTGTAGGGTCCCTATGAGTCGGAATCAACTCAACGACAATGGATTTGGTTTGGGTTTTACTCAAAAAGCAAACAGGAATCAGATTGTGCAGACTTCTGTTAGCCATGTTAAAGTTTTGGTATTTTATTCTAAAGGCAAATGGAAGACACTGGTTTTTGTATTTGCTAATTAGTATTTAGGAGGGGGAAACCCTGGTGGCATAGAGGTTAAGTGCTATGGCTGCTAACAATAAGGGTTGGCAGTTCGAATCTGCCAGGCGCTCATTGGAAACTCTATGGGGCAGTTCTACTCTGTCCTATAGGGTACTACAGAGTCAGAATCAACTCGACGGCACTGGGTTTGGTTTTTGGTTTTGTTTTAGGAGGGTGAAAGATGAAATTATGAAGACAGCATATTTAATGCTATTCACTGTTGAAAATTTTACCAAATGGTATTATTATTTTTTTATACTTTTGTTAGTATTAACTAAACTTTCATTAAATTAAATATTTTCCATACTTATGAAAAACAAAAGCAAAAAAAACCATTACTGTCAAATGGATTCTGACTCATAGCAACCCTACAGGACAGAGTAGAACTGTCCCATAGGGTTTCCAAGGCTATAGTCTTTATGTAAGCAGACTGCCACCTCTTTCTCCCACTTATAAAATGTACAGATGACTAAATACTTTAAGAAAAGATCATTACATTAAATGCTTGTGACGTTAAGCTGCTATTTTTATGTGTGTATATAAATATTCATGAAATGTGTTTTATTATAGTCTTTGTACAAATCCCCCCATATTTTATATTAGTAAATTTGATGTATAGGGAAATAAGCACACAGTTGTAACTTCAATAGCTTACCTAGTCTGTTGTTCAAATTATTTTCTGCTGCTGCCAGGTATGAAATCTTGTATTAAGCCTGAGCTCTTCCATCTCCCCATGGCAACTTTTTCAGAGATTTATTGTCATCAAGCATTATTTACTTATATGTCTTAATATTATAAGTCATGATAGTGTGTACTGTTGTTGTGAGGTGCCATTTAGTCAGTTCCAATTCATAGCAACCCTATAGGACACAGTAGAACTGCCCCATATGGTTTCCAAGGAGTGGCTGGTGGATTTGAACTTCCAACCTTTTTGTTAGCAGCCAAGCTCTTAACCACCAGAGCTCCATGATGGTGTACAGCTTAGTTTTTATATACTTTCTTTACACTTTAAATTTTATATAAACAGCAATAGTCCAGCAATCTGTTAAGGCAATAATAGCCAAGGACCTATTTTTACTTAAAACAGAACAAAACAAATACAATATCTAAATCACAGAAATTCAACCTAATAGAAATAAAAAGCAATTTGGAACTGATAAGTTTGGAATTACAGAAGCTGTGTTTAAAAATAAAACTATTCAAATATTCCTCTTTCCCAACATTAATATACCTGTAATGCCCATGGAAGCAGCAGTCAAGAAAGGAAACAACACATTGCATTGGGCAAATCTGCTGCAAAAGACCTATTTAAAATCTTAAAAAGCAAGGATGTCGCTTTGATGACTAAAGTGCACCTGACTCAAATCATGGTATTTTCAATTGTCTCATATGCATAGGAATGCTGGAAATGGAAAAGGAAGACCAAAACAGGACTGACACAATTGAATTATGGCGTTGGCGAAGGATATTGAATATAACATGAACTGCCAGAAGAATGAAAAAATCTGTACAGCCAGAATGTTCCTTAGAAGAGAGAATGGCAAGACTTTATCTCGCTTACTTAGGACATGTTGTCAGGAGGCACCAATCCTTAAAGAAGGACATCATGCTTGGTGGAGGGTCAGCAGAAAAGAGGAATATACCCAAAGAGATGGACTGACACAGTGGTTGTGACAATGGGCTCAAACAGAGCAATGATCGTGAGGATGGCACAGGACCCGGCAATATTTCATTCTGTTATATATAAGGTCACTATGAGTTGGAGCCAATGTTGTTGTCGCTGTTGGGTGCCATTGAGTTGGTTCCGACTCATAGCGACCCTATGTGCCACCTAACAACGATAACAAGAACCTACAAAGCTAACTACACACAATATATTTTAAAAAATATCCTACATGTAGTACCTAGTTGTGTTCCGTTAGTATGTCTTACTGTCTGATTTCTGGATAAAATACTAGATCTGGAGCACTTAATAACCTGCAATAATGCATCATTTAATTCACCAAAGATGGCATTGCAAGCTGAAAATAATATTAATGGCAACAGTCACTACTGAAGATATCATTATATATCACAAGAAACTCCTTGGATGTATTTCCAATTTTCCTCTTTTCAAATATTGTTCCCATTCTTATTACATTTTTGAATGCTGTTATGTCTCCTCTCATCTCATCTCTTTTCTTTTTCTGCCTTTCATACCCATAGTCAATCTGTTGTGTGCCAAGGTGATCAATTAGGAAAACAATCCGAACTTACTGATACTCTAGGTTCATTGTTTTCTGCTATGCTAGATAATTCCTTCTGTTTAATCATGGAGATACTATGATGTTAATTTTTTCAAACGACATCAAATTCCTGGATCCAGCATACTTTTGAGTAAGCAAAATTTAAATATAAATACTGTTTTCATAACTAAAATTGATTCAACAATACCTAGCCAGGGAAAGTAGTATTTTTTTCTTTTTTTAATTTCTGCACAATATGGAATTATAATGTTTTCTAACAATTTCCTTCTGTGATAAAATGACCTCATACTCTGAAAGAGAAATAAGATGTATTTATCTTTAAAAGGGTCATTGATTCAATTGTAAACAATAAAATTGGGTTTAGATAACTAAATTGCTGAGGGATGAAATGAAAATTCAATATATCAATAAGTACAATTTAGATCAGAAACAAAGTAGAACTTAAGTAAAATAAACCAATCCTTTACTGTGGTTAAAAGCACAATATAAGTAACAAGATTAAAAATGTATCAAGCTATTGGGAAATACTATTTAAATACCATTGCTTTATTACTCATGAAATTGTTATTTTTTTAATTTAATTTTTTTATATTACATTATAAATAGTTACTTTTTTAATGTAAGGATTTCAG
Organism: Elephas maximus indicus; assembly: GCF_024166365.1. Taxonomy (NCBI): domain Eukaryota; kingdom Metazoa; phylum Chordata; class Mammalia; order Proboscidea; family Elephantidae; genus Elephas; species Elephas maximus. Next base: position 31,047,888 of record NC_064833.1, on the reverse strand, counting down.
TCTTAGCTTACCCGGAAGTCTTAGCTTAGGTATATGAATTATTGAAAGAACCTATAGTTATTAAAGCAGTAAATAAAAATAAAGGAGCCATCATAAGATTGTACATTAGTGGCTCATCATTGTCTTAACATCAAAACTCTAGGGCAGACAAGGACATTTATGATCTGGCCTCTATTTCACTAGCCTTGCCTCTTACCCCTCTCTGTGTCCTATACGTAGTGTTCATAGGGTTCCTTCCAGTTGTTCTGATCTAAGCGTGGTTCCTTAATAGATCAGAACTTCCACTTGTATTTCTTGACTTCCTGCTTGCAATAAGCTCCACCTCTTTAAACTGCCTGATTAACACACTCAGGCTTTTAAGACTCAGATCTATCTGCAAATTCTATTGCAATCTTTCCTTGCAAAAAGTTTAGATCTTTCTCTGATTCCCTCATGGTTAAGAGTTACGGGCATGTCCTTTTTTTACTTAGTGTCTGGTGATTTCCTCTATCATAGCATTTGCATAGCATTATAATCATTGGCTTACATTTATTAAGCATGTTAGAATAATTGAAGGTAGTGTTTTACACTCAAATTACCTCTTCCTTCACCACCCACTTCTACGAAGCAAGCAGGCTTTTTGTGCTAAATTACACCTGAAGAGGGTGATGATTCTACCCTAGAGATGAAGATGGCTCGACACACTTTACTTCTTGGATTTTGTGTTTATAAAAACTAAGGTTCTAATAGGAATTCTTGTAGAGAGGACAGAGGAGCTGTGCAGAGACCAGGAGAACAAAGAGGTTTTGAAAACTGGCAGGAGGATGAAAGTCACCAATATCAGTAAAAGCAACAACAGCTTTGGGAGATAGAAACACTTCTGAGGAGCGCAGGCATGGGGCCTTCCAGGCATGCCAAAGTTTTCCCTGCTTTGTGCGTGGCCTGAAGCAGCAAAGCCTGGAGACCTGAGAGAGCTGTGGAATTAGGTACAACTGGACCCAGAGTATTCACATTACCAATGAGAACTCTGATCACTCATCTCCTTTCCCCAACCTTGTAGAAACACAAAAATTACTGATGTGGTATTTCATGTCATCTCTGTTATGTAACACTCTTAGAATCAGATTTTAGTTGATTTACAGATTTACAGAATATAAAAGAGAAAAAAATGACAAGATTCAACCAATATTCCTGCCAAATTCTTGAATTCATTAGTCACCTCATTTCAGAAATAATTCTCATCAATTATTAATGTATTTGGTTGTTTCCTTTTCTATTATGAAATCCTTGAAGGCAGGCATCTTATTTCTCATCATAATGCCTAATTCATAGTGAGTTCTACATAAAATTAACTGGTACGAGTCATAATATGTATGATGTATGTCATCTTTTTATGTCATCTTTAGTTCTCCAATGAACCATCTTGAACCTCAAAGCCCTTATTCACATGCTACATGACTTGAAATTTCTATAAAAGTACAAGAGAAAGAGGAGCATTTTGGGGACAGAAAAAATGTTTAGCACTCATTCATCATTTGGCCGAGAACTCTATGGGGAAGAAAAAAAAAAAGGCAGATTTCTGGTGTATCCATGATTGGGAGTAAAGGTGTTTGAGGGTGGATTATATATAAAGCTACACCCGGCAAATACCTACGGATCCTCAGTAAACGTGCTGCATTGTACATGCTCCTTTACATCCATTATTGCAAATGTATTATGTCTTATTGCTGTTGCAGAGCTTGGCTACAACACCGATTAGGGAAGCCAAACTAACTCAGAGGTGAGCTGACAAGTCAATTACAGAAGGGAAAAACAAATGCAAAAAAAAAAAAAAAACAGCAACAGTGCAAAAACAAAAGCAACAGCAAGGTGCTTAGGTTTGGTTTTCTGCCATAGCTAGGGTTTGTTTTCCTTCTTTGAGCTGGGAAACTGATTTTTTCTGATTAAATGCTCCAACATCCCACTTGGATACGGCGGGCACCGTCCAGATGACTTAAGTGGAAAAGCTCTTCTTGTAAGAGCATGAGCAGGTTTTAGTGGCATTGGATCCAATATCTACTCTGCAGATTTTGTCAATCTTAACGTTCTAGTTAATGCTAGATTATTATGTATGCAGGTCCTCCACTGAAACTGTGAGTTAATATTTTTAATATAATTTAACTCACATGTTTATAAAATATTTAGACAGTAAAAATGTATTTATTATCTCTTTAAATAGTAGCTTTGTAAGAGGGGAAATTGTTGTGAGGTGCTCTTGAGTCCTTTCCAATTCATAGCAACCCTATGTACAACAGAACCAAACACTGCCTGATTCTGTCATCCTCACAATCATTGCTATGTTTGGGACCATTGTTGTAGTCACTGTATCAATCTTGTTGAGGGTCTTCCTCTTTTTCACTGACCCTCTACCTTACCATGCATGAAGTCCTTCTCCAGGGACTTGTCCCTCCTGATAACATATCCAAAGTATGTGAGACAAAGTCTCGCCATCCTTGCTTCCAAGGAACACTCTGGCTGTTCTTCTTCCAAGACAGGTTTGTTCCTTCTTCTGGTACTCCTTGGTGTATTCAGTATTCTTCATCAACATCGTAGTTCAAAGTCATCAATTCTTCCTAGGTCTTCATTATTCATTGTACAGCTTTCACACGAATATGAGATGATTGAAAATATCATGGCTTGGGTCAGGTGTACCTTAGTCCTCAAAGTGACCTCTTTCCTTAAAAAAAAAAAAAAAGAACACTTTAAAAAGGTCTTTTGCAGCAGATTTGCCCAATGCAATGCATCCTTTGATTTCTTGGCAGCTGTTTCTGTGGGCACTGACTGTGAATCCAAGAAAAATGAAATCCTTACCAAACTTCAATATTTTGTCTGTTTATCATGATGATGATTATTGGTCCAGCTGTGAGAAAAAAAATTTTTTTCTCTTTATGCTGAAGTGTAACCTCTACTAAAGGCTGCAGCCTTTGATATTCAACAGTAAGTGCTTCAAGTTTTTTTCCCTTTCACAAGCAAGGTTGTGTCATCTGCATATTGTAGGTTGTTAGTCTTCTACCACACTTTATGCCACCTTCTTCACAGAGCCTAGCTTCTTGGATTATTTACTCAGCATACAGATTGAATAAGTATGGCAAAAGGATACAATGCTGACACACAACATTCCTGATTTTAAACCACACAGTATCTCCTTGTTCTGTTCGAACGACTGCCTCTTGGTCAATGTACAGGTTCCTTGTGAACAAGATTAAGTGTTCTGGAATTCCCATTCTTCACAGTCTTAACCAGAATTTGTTATGATCCACACAGTCAAATGCCTTTGCGTAGTCAATAAAACACAGGTTTAAACATCTTTCTGGTATTCTCTGCTTTCAGCTAAGATCCATCTGATATCAACAGTGATATCCTAGTTCCATGTCCTCTTGAATTTCTGGCAGTTCTCTGTCAATGTACTGCTGTAACCCTTTTGAGTTATCTTTAGCAAATTTTACTTGCATGTGACATTAATGATATTGTTCAATAATTTCTGCACTCTGTTGGATAATCTTTCTTTGAAATGGACACAAATATGGATCTCTTCCAGTCAGTTGGCCAAGTAGCTATCTCCCAGATTTCTTGGCATAGATGAGTGAGCACATCTAATGCAGCATTCGTTTGCCAAAACATCTCAATTGGTATTCTGGAGCCTTGTTTTTTTGCCACACCTTCAGTAAAGCTTGGATTTCTTCCTCCGGTACCATCAGTTCTTGATCATAGGCTAGGTCCTGAAATTGTTGCATGTCAACCAATTCTTTTTGGTACAGTGACTCTGTGTGCTCCTTCCATCTTCTTTTGATGCTTCTTGCAGGATTCAATATTTGACCACAGAATCCTTCAAAATTGCAACTCTAGACTTGAGTTTTTTTCTTCAGTTCCTTCGGGTTGCAAAATGTCAAGCATATTCTTCCCTTTTGGATTTCTAACGCCAGTTCTTTGCACATTTCATTGTAATACTTCACTTTGCCTTCTTGAGCCCCCTTTGAAATCTTCTGTTCAGCTCTGTTACTTCATCATTTCTTCCATTGGCTTTAGCTGCTCTATATTCAAGAGAAAGTTTCAGAATCCCTTCTGACATTCTTTTTGGCCTTTTCTTTTTTCCTTGTCTTTTTAATGACCTTTTGCTTTCTTCATGTGTGAAGTCCTTGATGTCTGGTCTTTGAACATTAGTGTTCTGTGTGTCAAATCTATTCTTGAGGTGTCTCCAAATTCAGTTGGGAAATGCTCAAGGTCATATTTTGGTTCTTGTGGGCTTGTTTTAATTTTCTTTGACTTCAGGTTAAACTTGCATATGAGCAATTAATGGTCTGTTCTGCAGTTGGTCCCTAGCTTTGTTCTGACTGATATTGACTTTTTCCATTGTCTTTCCACAGATGTACTAGATTTGATGCCTGTATTTTCCATGCAGTGTGGTTCACTTGTATAGTCACAGTTTATGTCGTTCAAAAAAAATTTGCAATGAAGAGATTTTTGTTTCTGCATGTGATCTCCAGCGTCATTTTTATCAATAAGACCATATTTTCCAACTGCAGAGCATTCTTCTTTGTTTCTAACTTTCCCATTCCTATCACCCGTATTTATCGATGAATCCTGATTTTATGTTTGATCAATTTGAGACTGCAGGAGTTGGTAAATATCTTTAATTTCTTCATCTTTGGCATAAGTATTTGGTGCTTAAATTTGAATAATGTTTGTATTAACTGGTCTTCCTTGTCAGGCTTATGGATATTATCACTGACAGCATTGTACTTCAGGATAGATCTTGAATTTTTTTTTTTTTTGACAGTGAATGCAGTGCCATTCCTCTACAGTTTGTCATTCCTGGCATTGTAGATCATATAATTGTCTAATTCAAAATGGCCAATATCAGTCCATTTCAGCTTACAATGCCTAGGATATTGATTTTTATGCATTATATTATTTTTTGATGACTTTTGATTTCCCTAGTTTCATACGCCATACTTCCACTTTCCAATTATTAATGGATGTTTGCAGCTGCTTCTTCAAATTCTGAGTCATGTCACATCAGGGAATGAAATTCTGGAAAGCTTTACTCCATCCATTTCATTAAGGTCAACTCTAAGGAGGCAGCTTTACCCAGTCATATTTTGAGTACATTCCAACTTGAAGGGCTCATCTTCCAGCACTATATCAGATAACATTTGACTGCTATTCATAGGTTTTCACTGTCCAATTTCTTTTTCAGAAGTAGTTAGCCAGATCCTTCTTCCTAGTCTGTCTTGGTCTAGAATTTCAACTGAAACCTGATGGCGTGGATGGCCCTGCTGGCATTTAAAATACTGGTGGTATAGCTTCTAGCATCACAACAACATCCAAGCCACAAAGTATGACCAACTGACAGATTCTTGATGGAAAGAGGAGATTTCTGTGTTTAATTTAAATAAATTAGTTGTGCATTGTTTTATATGTTCTCATTGAAAGAAGTTTTGTCTGCAAAATACATTTTTCTAGAATAAAAACATCTTTATAAGAATTACAGATATAGTAGTAAATATTTAACCTTTTCAACACCTTCAGGTATTTACAAAGTAAATTATTATTTTATAATAATATAATAATACATATTATTTTTTTACAAAATAAATTTATTTTTCAATATATTTCAATGCAAAATTAAAAAACCTAACTTTTTTTTTCATATTGGTAAAATGTGGACAGTACTGTGATTGTCATGGATAGAATTATGTACCCCCCAAAACGTGTGTATCAACTTGGTTAGGGCATGATTCCCAGTATTCTGTGGTTGTCCTCCATTTTGTGATTGTAATTTTATGTTAAAGAGATAAAAGGAAAGGGAAGGTAGCAGAGAGGAGGGACCTCATATCACCAAGAAAGCATTGCCAGGAGCAAAGTACTTCCTTTGGACCCAGTGTAGCTATGCAGAGAAGCTCCTAGTCTGGGGGAAGATTGATGAGAAGGTGGACAGAGAAAGCCTCCCCTGGAGCTGACACCCTGAATTTGGACTTTTAGCCTACTTTACTGTGAGGAAATAAACTTCTCTTTGTTAAAACTATCCACTTGTGGTTTCTCTATTATAGCAACACTAGGTGACTAAGACAATGATCTCGGGGAAAGTAATAGATAAGAAGAATATATAATCATAATAAAAATCAGAATATCTCATAGTGATTTATTTTTGACTGATATGTGACTCAAACGACCAATAAACTGCTTCTCATCTACTGTTTTAAAATAAAGTCTTTATGCTTGCAACTAAACAAATATGGACTGGCTGACAGAAGAAAAACATTATTATTATACAAAATTAATAGGCTTCTAAAAGAAGGTCTGTATTTCTTTAATAAAGTCAGGGAAAAACATTATCTTTGCTCAGCAATGTAGCAATCTAAGAGGCAAACAAGATAACCGAGCAGAGGGAGAGTGGGTGTCCAGGGCACAGACTTTCATTTAGATAACAAAGAAGGTTTTATAAAATTAAATTCCCTTTTGAAATACACAAGGGCTTTAGATAAAATAATGTTATGCTGAATATAAAGAGGTTTGAGGTCCAAAATTCTTGCACAAGTACTAAATTTTTTATGAAGCCTAAGCATCTAAGGGAAATTATCTCCTTTATGTTTTTCGTAAATTCAGATTCTCTTATATTAGAACACAAAAGGACAGCAACTGAAACCAAGGGAACTAACACATAGCTTTGAAAATAAATTTCAAAATCATAATTTAGGAGGCTGGGTAGAACAAGCAGTTTGCGACTGAATGTTAACCCAAAGGTTGGCAGTTCGAACTCACCCAGTGGCCTCAGAGAAGGAAAGTCCTGTAGAAAGAAAAGATTAAGGAAAAGAAAATCCTATGGAGCAGTTCTACTCGGGAACATATGGGGCCATCATGACTTAAAGTCGACTTGACAGCATCTAACAACATCAACAACAAAAATCTGGCAAAGCACCTTACTTCAACATCAGCATGGCTTAACCTTGTCATGAGAACAAAAGGGGTTCTCGGCTCAGGGTTTTCTCCTTGGAAGATTTTTTGAGGTTGAAAAAAATTTATTTTCTAATATCACATTACCTTCTATAGATTAATACAATCCTTGGTTTACCCCACTGCTATGTCCTGAAGTCTATTCTGAGAAATTCCATAGTCAGAAGCTACTGATAATTTTGTGTAAAAAGAGGATTCCTTTTTTTTTTTAATTTTTATTGTGCTTTAGTTTATTTTTAGTGTGAAAGTTTACAAATCAAGTCAGTCTCATACAAAAATTTGTACACAGTTTGCTCTCCCCCTAATGAGACAGCATACTCCTTTGCTCAACTCTCTATTCCCATGTCCATTTGGCTAGCTTCTTACCCCCTCTGCTCTCTCATCTCTCCTTCAGACAGGAATGCCAACATAGCCTCATTTGTCTACTTGATCAAAGAAGCTCATTCTTCATCAGTATCATTTTGTATCCCATAGTCCACTCCGATCCCTGTCTGAAGAATTGGCTTTGGGAATGGCTCCTGCCTTGGACTAACAGAAGGTGTGGGGACTAAAATGTCTGGGGTCCTTCTAGTCTCAGTCAGACCATTAAGTCTGGTCATTTTATGAGAATTTGGGGTCTGCATTCCAGTGCTCTCCTGCTCCCTCAGGGGTTCTCCATTGCGCTCCCTATCAAGGCAGCCATTGGTTGTAGCCAGACACCATCTAACTCTTCTGGTCAGGGGCCAGTGCAGCCTCTGGTTTGTGTGCTCCTTTCTGTCTCTCGGGCTCATAATTACTTTGTATTTTGGTGTTCATTCTCCTTTGCTTCAGGTGGGCTGAAACCCATTGATGCATCTTAGATGGCCACTTGCTAGCATTTAAGACCCCAGAAGCCACTCTCCAAAGTGGGATGCAGGACGTTTTCTTAATAAATTTTATTATGTCAATTGACTTAGATGTCCCCTGAAACCATGGTCCCCAAACCCCCGCCCCTGCTATGCTGGCTTTGAAGCATTCAGTTTATTCAGGAAACTTCTTTGCTTTTAGTTTAGTCCAGTTGTGCTGACCTCACCTGTATTGCGTGCTGTCCTTCCCTTTGCCTAAAATAGTTTCTATCCACAATCTAACCAGTGAAAACTCCTCTCCCGCCCTCCCTTTCCCCCACCTCGAAACCATCAAAGAATATTTTCATCTCTGTTTAAACTATTTCTCCAGTTCTTGTAATAGTGGTCTTATGCAATATTTGTCTTTTTGCAATTGACTACTTTCACTCAGCATAATGCCTTCCAGATTCCTCCATGTTATGAAATGCTTTACAGATTCATCACTGTTCTTTATCGATGAGTAGTATTCGATTGTGTGAATATACCAAAATTGATTTATCCATTCATCCACTGATGGGCACCTTGGCTGCTTCCATGTTTTTGGTATTGTAAACACTGCTGCAGTGAACATAGGTGTGCATATATCCGTTCCTGTAAAGGCTCTTATTTCTCCAGGATATATTCCAAGGAGTGGGATTGCTGGATCGTATGGTAGTTCTATTTCTAACTTTTTATGAATGAGGTATGTTTTGCCACTTACGTAGGTTTTTTTTGGTCTCTTGTTGTACTGTCTGGTAGTTTTCTTTTATAGGTCTTTTACATCTCTGGTAAGATTTATTCCTAAGTATTTTTTCTTCTTGGGGGCTACTGTAAATGGTTTTGATTTGGTGATTTCCTCCTCGATGTTCTTTTTGTTGGTGTAGAGGATCCAACTAATTTTTGTATGCTTATCTTGTACCCTGATAGTCTGTTGAACTCTTCTATTAGTTTCAGTAGTTTACTTGAGGATTCTTTAGGGTTTTCTGTGTATGAGATTTTGTCATCTGCAAACAGATACTTTTACTTCTTCCTTGCCAGTCTGGATGCCCTTTATTTCTTTATCTAACCTATTTGCTCTGGCTAGGCCCTCCAGCACAATGTTGAATAAGGGTGGGGATAAAGGGCATCCTTGTCTGGTTCCTAATCTCAAGGGAAATGCCTTCAGACTCTTTCCATTCAGGATGACGTTGGCTTTTGGTTTTGTATAAATGCCCTTTATTATGTTGCAGAATTTTCCTTCTATTCTTATTTTGCTGAGAGTTTTTATCATTAATGGGTGGTGGACTTTGTCAAATGCCTTTTTTGTATCAATTGATAAAATCATGTGATTCTTGTCTGTTGTTTTATTTATATGATGGATTACATTAATTGTTTTTCTAATGTTGAACCATTCCTGCGTACCTGGTGTGAATCTCACTTGGTCATGCTGAATTATTTTTTTGATATGTTGTTGAATTGCATTGGCTAGAATTTTGTTGAGGATTTTTGTGTCTAAGTTCATGAGGGATATAGGTCTGGTGTCTTTACCTGGTTTTGGTATCAGGGATATGGAGGCTTCATAGAATGAGTATGGGAGTATTCCGTCCTTTTCTATGCTCTGAAATACTTTTAGTAGTAGTGGTGTTAACTCTTCTCTGAAAGTTTGGTAGAACTCTGCAGTGAAGCCATCCAGGCCAGGGCTTTTTTTTTGGTTGGGAGTTATTTTTTTTTTATTACCTTCTCAATCTCTTCTATTGTTATGGGTGTATTAATTGTTTTACCTCTGTTTATGTTAGTTTAGGTAGGGAGCGTGTTTCTAGGAATTCATCCACTTCTAGGTTTCAAATTTGTTAGAGTACGATTTTTTGTAGTAATCTGATATGATTCTTTTCGTTTCAGTTGGGTCTGTTGTGACATTGCCCGTCTCATTTCTTATGCAGGTTATTTTATTTGCTTCCTCTCCTGTTTTTTTTTTTTTTTTTTTGTCAGTTTGGCCAATGGTTCATTAATTTAGTTAATTTTTCCAAGGAACCGGCTTTTGGTCTTGTTAACTCTTTTAATTTTTTTTCTGTTTTCTATTTCATTTAATTCTGCTCTAATTTTTATTATTTGCTTTCTTCTGTTGCTTGAAGGTTTCTTTTGTTGCTCTCTTTCTATTTGTTTAAGATGTGAATAATTCTTTGATTTTGGCCCTTTCTTCTTTTTGTATTTGTGCATTTACTGATATAAATTGACCTCTGAGCACTGCTTTCACCGTGTCCCAAATGTTCTGAAAGGAAACATTTTCATTCTCATCGGATTCTATGGATTTCTTTATTCCATCCTTAATCTCTTCTATAACCCAGTCTTTTTTGAGCAGGGCATTGTTCTTTTTCCAAGTGTTTGATTTCTTTTCCCTGCCTTTCCTGTTATTGATTTCCACTTTTATGGCCTTATGGTCAGAGAAGATGTTTTGTAATATTTCAATGTTTTGGATTCTGCTAAGGCTTGCTTTATGACCTAATATGTGGTCTACTCTACAGAATGTTCCATGTGCACTAGAAAAGAAAGTATACTTGGCTGCTGTTGGGTGGAGTGTTCTGTATATGTCTATGGGGTCAAGTTGGTTGATTGTGGTATTTAGATCTTCCGCGTCTTTATTGAGCTTCTTTCTGGAGGTCCTGTCCTTCAGCGAAAGAGGTGTGTTGAAGTCTCCTACTTTTATTGTGGAGCTGTCTATCTCACTTTTCAATGCTGACAGGGTTTGTTTTATGTATTTTGCAGCCCTGTCATTGGGTGCATAATTATTTAATATGGTTATATCTTCTTGGTATATTGTTCCTTTAATCATTATATAGTGTCCTTCCTTATCCTTTATGATGGATTTAACTTTAAAGTCTATTTTGTCAGAAATTAATACTGCCACTTCTGCTCTTTTTTGATTGTTGTTTGCTTGATATATTTTTTCCATCCTTTGAGTTTTAGTTTGTGTCTCTAAGTCTAAAGTGTGTCTCTTGTAGGCAGCATATAGACAGATCATGTTTTTCAATCCATTCTGCCACTCTGTGTCTCTTTATTGGTGCATTTATCCATTTACATTCAGCGTAATTATAGATAAGCATGAGTTTAGTGCTGTCATTTGGATTTTTTGTGAGTGTGTGTGTTGTTGACAGTTTCTTTTTCCCACTTAATATTTTGTGCTGAGTAGTTTGTCTTTATATATTGCCTTTTCCTCTTATTTGTTGTTGATTTTGTATCTGCTGAGTCTCTATTTTTTTCTTGTATCTTATTTTGATGAGTAGGATAGTTAGCCTCCTTTGTGGTTACCTCAATATTTGCCCCTATTTTTCTAAGTTTAAACCCAAATTGTATTTCTTTATATCACCTTGTCTTCCTCTCCATATGAAAAATCTATGACTATATTTTGTAGTCCTTCTTTATTGTTTTAATGTTGACTTCTTTCACATAATAGCATCGCTGTTTCCCTGTTTTGAACATTTTTTTATCTTGATTTATTTTTTGATTTCCCTGTCTGGGTTGACCTCTGATTGCTCTGCCCACTGTCCTAGTCTTGGCTTCATACCTGATATTATTGATCTTCTAACCAAAGAACTCCCTTTAGTGTTTCTTGTAGTTTTGGTTTGGTTTTTACAAATTCCCTAAACTTCCATTTATCTGGAAATGTCCTAATATCACCTTCATATTTGAGAGACAGTTTTGCTGGATATATGATTCTTGGCTGGCAATTTTTTTTTTCTTCAGTGCTTTATATAAGTCATCCCATTGCCTTCTTGCCTGCATGGTTTCTGCCGAGTAGTCCAAGCTTATTCTTATTGACTCTCCTTTGTAGGTGACTTTTTATTTATCCCTGGCTGCTCTTAAAATTCTCTCCTTATCTTTGGTTTTGGCAAGTTTGATTATAATATGTCTTGGTGACTTTAACATCTACCTTATGTGGAGTTTGAGGAATATCTTGGATAGATATCTTCTCATCTTTCATGATATCAGGGAAGTTTTCTGCCAACAAATCTTCAACAACTGTCTAGCATTGTCTGTTGTCACTCCCTGTTCTGGTACTCCAGTTGCTTGTAGCTTATTTGTCTTGATAGGGTCCCATTTAATTCTTAGGGTTTCTTCATTTTTTTTTTTTTTTAATTCTTTTATCTGAATTTTCTTCATATATATTGGTGCCAAGTGCTTTATCTTCACACTCACCAATTCTGCCTTCCCCTTGCTCAATTCTGCTCCTCTGACTTCCTATTGAGTTGTCTAATTCTGTTATGTTATTGTTAATCTTCTGAATTTCTGATTGCTGTCTATGGATTTTTCCAGCTTAGTAAATTTTTCATTATGTTCTTGAATAAACTTTTTAATTTCTTCAGCTACTTTGTCTGTGTTTTCCTGGGCTTGTTCTACATACTGCCTAATCTCCTTCCTAATCTGGTTCCTGATGTCTTGAACAGTTCTGTTTATTAATCTTTTGAATTCTGCTTCTGGTAATTCCAGGAAGGCAACTTCATCCAGAAGATCTGTTGATTCTTTGTTTTGAGAGCTTGTTGAAGCAATCATGGTCTGTTTCTTTATGTGACTTGATATTAACAGTTTTCTCTTAGCCATTGATAAGCTATTATATTAGTTTATTTTATGTTTGCTTACTGTATCCTAGCTTATTGCTTTGTTTTGTTTTGATATGCTCAAATGGGTTGCTTTAGTGAACTAGCTTGATTATTTTCACCTTTGAAGCTCTGACGCCATGGCCCCAGATAGCTAGAGCTGTTATCAGGTATATCAGTCTAGGAGTCCATTCACATTTCTTGTATTAATTCAGCTCAGGTGTCCAGGTAGCTGTTCATCAAGTGTGTGGTACATGCTCTGTCCTACAGTCTTAGAGGGGCAGGGGTGATTGGGGTAGGTATCTGGTATCTGGTTGCAGCAGGGGGCAATGCTCTGAACAAGGCAGGAGGCTGAGAACCATCCCCCAAGTGTCTGTGAGGAAAGTGTATCCCTGCTCTCTAAAGCATACAGGTGGGTGGGCTCTGCCAATGGACCAGGGACACCAAATGGTTTTGGCTGTAAGGACTGGGAGTTACCAGTTATCCTTGGACCCTTGAAGTGGTTGGCTGGGTGACCTGAGTGGAGCCACCAGTCCTTAGGCATCTGATGTGAGTAGGTGAGGACTCTGTTTTAATAGGTAAAGCGGTATCAAATATCAAACACCCACCTCTTCACTGCACAGCTGAAACAGTTGTAGTCTGCCAATAAGGGCCTATTCTCCTGAAATAGGCCCACACAGGTCCATGCAGGGGGTAGGTATTGAAAGTCCATGAACCATTTACACCTGGACAGGAGCTGCTCCTGTCCTGAGCTCTCCTGGTTAGTGGAGCTGGCTAATTATCCCAACTGTGAATTTATTTCTACTCTAAGGCCAGGAGCATGGCTCTGGGCATGCAAGAGGACTTATCTCAGGCCTAGGGAAATCAAAAGCCTCTGAAGGCAGCTTGGGGGCAGGGGGCATGGTGTATTATATGCAAGTACTTAGCTTTTGCCAAGATCATTGTTCTTCTCTGGTTCTGGATGTATGAGCAGGCTGTGCGGCTGGCTGCTTCTCCCTGAAGAAACTGCATCCAAATGCTAGTACCAGCCCACCACAGCCGCTCCTGGGAATGGTGCCTGAGGGATCCTGGAGATTGAGGTCCAGCAACTCCTCTCCTCTTCGGAACTGTCTCTCCCTCTCCCTGCCACTCAGTCCATTTTCTGACTTTGCCTATTATGTCCAGGGCTCCTAGCTTGTCATAAATATAATTGTTTCACTTGTGTTTTCAGGTCTTTGTTGTAAGAGGGATCACAGGATGTATCTGGTTATTCTGACATCTTGGCTCCACCTGAGGGTTCCTTGTCAGGTAGGTCACCTCCAGGTCTGAAAAATAGAGTGTCAATAAATATTTCACTCCTCTTTTTGTAGTGTGGATATTTAGAGAAAAATTATTATGCAAAGAGTTTTATAAAAACAAAAGCACTAGATAATCTCTAAATTTATAATTTTCAGAAACTTTTACATGAATTTTACCTCAGTTTTACCTGTGATAGGCATAAATTGATACCATATATTCATTCATATGTTTTTATTAATTCATACATCAAACTTTGAGCCTCACCACTGGACTGAGTATTCTGAATTAGATATTTATAAGACAGCAGTCCCTTCAAAAAGGAATGAACAGTCTGGTAAAGAACAAAGCATCAAAGAAATCATGTCTAATATAACATAAGAAAGCAGGCATGTATGTATCTATTTGTGTGTTCCTATTTTTTTTTTTTTTTTATTATTATTCAGCATATGGAAACCCTGGTGGCATAGTGGTTAAGAGTTCGACTGCTAACCAAAAGGTCAGCAGTTCGAATCCACCAGGTGCTCCTTGGAAACCCTATGGGGCAGTTCTACTCTGACCTATAGGGTTGCTATGAGTTGGAATTGACTCCATGTCAATGGATTTGGTTTGGTTTTATTCACTGTATATTTTAATAAATAGTAAGAAAAGGCATGGGTACAGAAGAATAGAAGACAAATTTTAAGATACCCTTTTATTAATTTCCCAAACTTGACCTTAGATATTCAAACATTTTGTAAGAATCATGAACTATAGAGCACTAGTTTTCTAGCTAGACACATGTAGTGCTAAGTAAGCTTGCCACTGAACTGACTTTGCCAGGTACTCTCATTAGTGTTGGTCTATGAAAGGAAGCTGTGAGAGTGCTGTCCACTAATGTAGCCTCATATACAATTATTTTCAAATCTCCATTTCCCCCAAGTGTATTAAGAACCAACATCCATGACATGTTTAAAAGGTTGAAAATTATTTGGAATTTGAGCAAAGCTGTACTTAAGACTACATTAAATTTAAGATAATTTACCCAGTAAAGCTGGTCATTGGCATGTTTTAGCCTTCCAACAGAAGGTGATTTTTTGCATATTTTAAAATCTTTGGCATCGTTAGGAGTTTACAAACCCTTCCAATAGAAATGTTCACATTTTCCTGAATCAGAAACCACAATTTAGTATATATTCTTGAAATCTTATGGAGAGCAATAAGTAAAAATGTTTCTTCCTCAATTCAGTACAGAAGCAAGAGACAGATACAGGAGTCACCCTGATAAACATCAAAATGTTAATCTTATTCAAAACCTCTAGACATATTAACAATTAGTGTATGTTAAGTCATGCTATGGCAACAAATGACTTTTAAATTTTAGTGGTTTACAACAATAAAGAAGTTTATTTCTTTATCACATTATATGTCCATTGTAGGTTGGCTGAGCTTTGTTCCATGTCTCCATTTTGGGGGTTGGGATAAAGGGGAAGTCCCTGTCTAAGAGTTTCCAATATCATGTCCAGTAAAAAAATAGTGATGGCAGAGCCATCCAATGGCTCTTAAGGCCTCTGCTCAGAAATGAATCACTTCACTTAACACACATTTCGTTGTCTAAAGCAGTCTCTTCACCTCAGCCTTACTAACATTTGAGACCAGATAATTTTTTGTTGTGGGAGACTTTTTGTGTTAACTACTGTTTAGCAGCATCCCTGTTCTTTATCCATTAAATGTCAGTATCACCCATAAAGCTGTGAGGATCAAAATGTCTCCAAACCAAACCAGACCAAACCTGTTGCTGTCGAGTCGATTCCTACTTATAGCATCCCTATAAAATGCCTCCAGACATTACCAAATGTTTGCTGGTGGAGTGTGGAGGGAGGCAAAATCATTCCTAGTTCAGAACAGCAGGTCTAAATCAATTCTAACTCCCTGAAGATGTCCCGTAGAGAGGAGCCCAGTAGAGAGGGCTCCAGAAAGATAAAGTCTGATAAGAGGATAATGCAGATTTTTATAAAAATATAATTCACTGCAAGTTTACAGAACGAATGGAGTCCCTGAGTGACACAAACAGTTAACATGCTTGGAGCTAACCAAAAGGTTGGAGATTCAAGCCCACTCAGAGTCACCTTGGAAAAAAAAAGAAAAGAAAAAAATCAGCCATTGGTGACACAGCTCTATTCTGGGGCACAGTTCTACTCTGACACACAAGGGGTTGCCATGAGTTGGAATCAGCTTGATGGTAACTCCTTTTATTTTTGTTTTTCAAATACAGAACACATACATACACACAAAATTTAGCAAAAACTTGGGCTTCCTGTGGGCATTGAGATTCCTAAGAGAGATAGTAATTGAGTCATTCCTCCTTGTAACTTCACATGCCCCAATGATTCGTTGATCATCCCGAATACCCTGAAGAGAAAGCTAATGTTTCCCAACAGAATAACATATTTTTAAAAGTATCACATAGTACACTAATTAAGTCCAAATCTACTCTGAACCTGAGACCAAAATATCCAAAATTTTATCCAGACACATTATCCAAGGTTTTAAATGAGATTAGATGACAAAACACAAACACTTCAAAAACAAAATTCCAAGCCAAAGAAGGAATATGCCCAAATATCTTCAACTAGATGAGCCAACTGAAGAGTCGACCCACAAATGGGTAATATGACTTAGGAAAAGAGAGAATAATCAATGCCATCAATCGAGAAAAAAGTAGAAAATCAAAATAACTTAGATCCAAAGAGATAAGTTATACGTTAAGCATATATGCGGAAATAAAATTTTGGTTATTTTGAATTTTTTTAACTTAAAAAAACACTTAAAACAAATTGTGGGTGAGTGACAAAATTATTAATTGAAAGTGTTGCAAGTGTTAAAAAAAAAGGAAACTTGAAATACAAAACCTGCTTCAAATATATAAGAGTTCTTCACCTATGGCAGTCCACAGAAGTGTAAATAAGGTTAAGATAAGTAATACCAAATGACTAATTAGAATAATTACACTTAGTTCCCTGAATGTGCAGTAGTGTTTCTAAGGTTTTTTTTTTCTGAAATCCTAGGATCCCGAATTTTTATTGCCTTAATTCTGCCTCACACTTTGAGAAATTATTGTAGTTTCTATGTATATGACAATATATATTTTAACTTGAGATGTCTTTAACAGTTGGCTGAATTCTGTCTTTCTTGAACTCAGCCAACTGTTAAAGACATCTCAAGCTAAAACATATACTGTCATATAAATAGAAACTACAATCATTTCTCAGGGAACCACAGGAAGCTAGCATGCAAATAGTGTGGGTCATCACAATTTTGTTCTAAATCTGCTATTAAATTATTTTTTAGGATTTTAGATAGGAATATTGTGAAATAATTTTGAGGGCTTTTTTTGTTTGTTTTGTTTTCCAGTTTAAGAAAACACTGAAATTAGTGAAAAACAGACCTGGAATTAGAATTCAGGAAGTGCCTTTGAGTAGTGTAAAATAAAAAGGTTTTTTTTTTTTTTTTTTGCTTCCTCTGTAGTCAGTGCCCAGGTGGCACAGTGGTTAAAAGCTCAGCTGTTAACCAAGAGGTCAGCAGTTTGAATCCACCAGCTGCTACTTGGAAACCCTATGAGACAATTCTACTTTGTCCTGTAGGGTCACTGTGAGTCAGAATCCACTTGGCGGCAACGGGTTTGGCTTAGTTTGTAGTCAGTGTACGAGTGGGTTTCCTGTCACAGTGTTACACAAGTCTAGTGGTTCTTAGGGAAAAAAAAAAAAAGAGCTAGGTTGCTTGCCAGTCTTATACTAAAACAATATAAATGTAATAAAATATCTTTGAATTCTTGTGAATTAATTCAGATAACAGGATATGAATTATTACTGACTAAAAGTTATATTTTCCTTTTGCTAAAAAAAAAAAAAAAGCCCTCTGATCACAATGTGTATTTTTTGCTTTATCCATCATCTACACTTTAGAGATGATCATTTTCTTTGTGAAACGTAGTTCTCAGTAGGAAGCTGGTAGACATGGTTCTGGTTTCAGTGCTTAAAAAAAAAAAGAAACACTTCTCTTCATTGAGCTTCACACTAGCAGACTAATAAAACTAGTAGGTAAAACAATTCTACAAGTCATAGGCAATTGTATTGAAGAAGACAGGACAACGTAGAATAGAGAACATAGAGAGCAACCAATAGGAATTAAGTGTTTAAAAGAAATAAGGATTGAAAAAAAGGACAGGCAGGGAGTACACACAGGCAAGAAAATAAAAAGGTCAAGAAATATGTTATAATCAATTTTCAAACACAGTGTAGGAAGTAGGTACTCTGTAATACTGATTCTATCAACAGGGGGATAAAGGTCAGGTTTTGGCAAATTGTTCAACATGGGTTTTAATATAACATTATATTCTCTACATCATTCACTGTGAGTTGGCACTTGATGCACACTGACTTATGGTCAGTCTGGAAATGAACTGTTCCACAGAAATAGAACTTTATTTTCATATTAACCATTACATAGGTATTGCTATCAGGTCTCCATGGCCTATGTAGGCTGTAATGGTTAAGATTGTGTGTCAGCTTGGCTGGGCCATGATTCTCAGTGATTTGATAGTTGTACGATGGTATGATCACTTCCATGATGGGATTTGATATTATGTGATCACCTCCATGATGAGATCTGCCATGAGTAGCCAATCAGTTGAAAGGGAGTTTCCTTGGGTATGTAACCTGCACTGAATATAAGTGGATATCCTGGTAAAGCTTGTGGGCTTTTGCTTGTTCTGGATCCTGCAGCTGGCTCCTGTTCATCTGATCTCTAGTTCTTAAGAATTGAGCCAGCAACTTACCTTTGCTCTTGCTTGCCAATCTTTGGGATTCATTGATCTTCACAGCCTGTGGACAAGAGCCCTGCTCTTTGACCTGCTGATCTTGGGTTCTCTAGCCCCTGTGGCTAAGCATATCAGGACAGCCTCTATCCTGACCCACCGACTTGGGACATTTCAGCCTCTACAGCTCAATGATATAAATCTCTCTCTCTATGTATATTTATATGCTTTACAGGTTTTACTTCTCTAGAGAACCCAGCCTAAGACAAAGCATAAAAGAGACATACTATGAATTTATTAAATTTGTCAAAATTTTTTTGGTGTTGTTTTAAAATCTATGGGATACTTTCAACCTAAATTAACAGAGAATACCTTGAAAAATTATAAGACAGAACAGTAAAGAGTTGTGGGGGAAACCTCCTTTGTTTAAACCTTACTTTGCAACTTATTAATTACATGAGTTTAAATTAGTTTTTAATATCTCACTGTCTCATTTTCTTAATAAAATACAATGGATGAAAGGATAGTAAAACTACTACATAGTGTTATTTGTGAGCATTAAAGCATTATATAAAGCACTTAGTATATTTTAGTATAATGTCTGGCATGTAAAAAAATGCTAAGGTATTAATAATAATAACAAAACAGCCACTTGTCCAAGGAGGGTTAAAAAAGTTTCTGAGTATTCTTGGTATGAACTCAGGTGCCTCTTCTTTTGAAGGCAGGCTTTCAGTTTAGCCTGTGTGTCTATAATCAAGTTTGTTTTTTGATGTGACCAAACACATTTTTCAAAAAAACATTTGTTGTAGACACACCCTAAAAAATGAACTTCCCAAACAGTCACACTCTGTGTAATTTCTTTTTGGGGTCAGTGTAGGCAGGTTTTGTGGCTTGATTCTAAGCCAAGAGAATATGGCAAAGGTAAAATGGTTTCACAACCTTGACTAGGTTACATTATATAGGACTACATTTATATCTATAGCTATATTTATATCCACATCAATATGTATCTATTTAGCCTGGGGAAAAAATGTTGGCTATTACAAATCAGACAAAGGTCTAATATCTAAAATATACAAGAAAATCCAACACCTCTACAACAAAAAGACAAATAGTTCAATTAAAAAATAGGCAAAGGAAATAAACAGACACTTCACCAAAGAAGACATTCAAGCAGCCAACAGACACATGAGGAAATGCTCAAGATCTCTAGCCATTAGAGATATACAAATGAAAACCACAATGAGATACCATCTCACCCCAGCATTACTGAACGAATCAATAAAACAGGAAATAACAAATGTTCGAGAGGCTGCGGGGTGATTGGAACTCTTATGCACTGCTGGTGGGAATGCAAATGAGGGAACCGTTTTGGAAAACGATATGGTGCTTCCTTAGAAAGCTAGAAATAGAAATACTATATGATCTAGCAATCCTACTCCTAGGAACATAACCTAGAGAAATAAGAGTCGTCACACGGACAGGAATATGCAGCATTGTTCACAACAGCAAAAAGATGGAAACAGCCTAGATGCCCATCAACAAATGAATGGATAAACAAACTGTGGTACATACATACAATGGAGTATTACCCAAAGATTAAGAACAGTGATGAATCTGTGAATCATCTCACAACATGGGTGAATCTGGAGGACATTATGCTGAGTGAAATAAGTCAATCACAAAAGGACAAATGTATGTAAGGACAATTGTATGAAACCGCTACTGTAAATATTCATGAAAAGGCTTACATACAAAAAGAAAAAATCTTTGATGGTTACGAGGGAGGGGAGGAGTGGGGATGGAAAAACACTTAGTAGACAATAGATAAGTGGAAATTTTGGTGAAGGGTAAGACGGTACACAATACTGGGGAAGCCAACACAACCTGTACAAGGCAAGGTCATAGTAGCTCCATAGACACATCCAAACTCCCTGAGGGACCAAATTACTGGCTAGGCATTGTGGAAACCATGATCTCAGGGAATATCTAGCTCAATTGGCATAACATCATTTACAGAGACTATGTTCTACATTCTACTTTGGTGAGTAGCATCTGGGGTCTTAAAAGCCTGTGAGCAGCCATCTTGGATACTCCACTTGCCTCACCCCTTTAGGAGCAAGGAAGAATGAGGAAAGCTAAAGCTAAGAGGGAAAGGTAAGTCCAAAGGACTAATGGACCACATCTACAATGACCTCCACCAGACTGTGTCCAGTACAATGAGATGGTGCCTGGCTACCCCCACTGACTGCTCTGACAGGGATCACCATAGAGCATCCTGGACAGAACGGGAGAGAAATGTAGAACAAAATTCTAACCCAAAAAGAAAAACCAGACTTGCTGGCCTGACAGAGACTGGAGAAACCCTGAAATTATGGCCCCTGAAACTCTTTCAGCTCAATAATGAGGTCACTCCTGAGGTTCCCCCTTCAGCCAAAGATTGAACAGTCCCATGGAATAAAACAAGACTAAAGAGGTGCACTAGCCCTGGGGCAGGGACTGGAAGGCAGGAGGGAACAGAAAGCTGGTAACAGGGAACAGAGGGTTGAGAAGGGAGAATGTTGACATGTTGTGGGGTTGTTAACCAGTGACATGGAACAATGCGTGTACTAACTCTTTAACGAGAAACTACTTTGTTCTGTAAACCTTCATCTAAAGAACGATAAAAAAATAAATTAAAAAATATGTATCTGTTTATCTACGTATGTGTGTGGCATGTGAGAGTTTAGATATGAGTGTGTATGGTGACAACTACTGCATAGTAAAACGAGAACATCTTACTAGAACTTAGAATACGTGTAATTAGTTGTTTATCATGTAAACAAGCCTAAGGAAGATAATCAATTCACAGCTTTTACTGTAAATATTATTTCAGTACAGAGGCTCTGTAAAGGCTGATGCTTCCAGAGGCAGATCAGCAAAATGGGGAGTTTTGATGTGCCGAAAAATCTGGGTTAACTGTCCTTCCTATGTGCTCTCAGAGAATCCTCTGTAAATAAAACTTAGTGAATTAAAGACTCTTTAAACACTAGCTGAACATAGTTGAATTGCTAAATTGTGGGTATTTCAATATATATTATCCCATCAAGATACTCCTAGACAGTACGCAGGGAAAAGCAAAGATAATTATGCATATGGTTAAAAAATACATTCATCTCCTAATGACCATTTCCTTTCAGAAGGGGTATGAGGGGCAAAGTATTGCTTTTATCACCTAGGTATCACTTCAGTTTTCACTTTATATAACATATATAACTTATGGTTGAGCTCTTGGTGACTTCCTCCAACTTTCCCATTTAACACATGTATTCCCTGGAGCAGTACTCCAGGGAGCATCTATAGCTGATCTCTCCATGTGGCTTGGGCTTCTCATAATATGGCTTCTGTGTCTGAGTGGAAATAGTTCAGAGGGAGTGTCTTCAGAGTGTGAGTTCTAAGAGAGCTAGGAGGAAGCTGCACTCTTTTTTCTGATCCACTTGCTGAAGTCATACAGTGTCACTTCCACCATATTCTATTGGTTACCAGTGGTCATAAAATCATCCCAGATTTAACGAGAATAAATTATACTTAATATTATTATGAGAGGAGCAAGACTAGAAGACTCTGTGGGCTGAGAGATATTGCTTATGGGCAGCTTTGGAAAATACAATCTGTCACTCAAGGAATGTTAAAGCCCTGACAGGAAAACCAGACCATTTGAGCTTCAATATTACTTTTACGATTAACACAGAAATGTCATTAGCCACTCCAGGCTTTAGTTTGCTCATTGTGCTCTAAAGGGTTTGAATCACGTAATCTATATAGTTCTTTTCTGCTCAAAGGTTATATGCTCCAGAATGTAGCCTAGATATAATATCTCCATTTGTGGTTCCCTTATGTACTGCCAGAACTGCTGGGATACTTATTAAAACAGTGGGTAAGCACTAGTTTAATTTGATCTCTATTAGAACACAGCAAAATTAGATGAAAAGTAAGTAATATGAAATAATAAGGTTACTAATACGATTGTATATTACATAGATCAAATGTTAGCTTGAAGTATAATATACAGGAAAAAAAAATCTCCCTTCATTTCATTCACACAACATTTTTCAGTTCAGTTTGCTTTTTAATGTCATTACAGTACTAGCCTATGGTAAAATATTCATATATTTTCATTACAAGAATATAAATTCCTTATTTTGCAACTTACTACTTCAATAAGGCGTCATGATAAAAAGGCTTAATTTTTATTGGTTTGTTATATAACTTTATAGCTTGGAAAATAAAATAAACTTGTGACTAGAAGTTTTAGTGAGATCCATATAATGTTGTACATAAATATTTCCATTTATATTGTAATCATTTGAATTATATGAATTCAGTGAAAATACACAGATTGAGTGGAATGTTTAGGATTTTTCAGGCATATTAAATTTAAAAGCAGAGAAATGCACCTTTGAAAATAAACTATATTTATGACACAGATATTTCATAGTGGCATAAGCAATATGCAAGGTGTTAGAAAATAAAAATCTAAATATTTATTTTCATATTTGACACAGTATACATTTTGACTAGATTTCAGTTACTTCTGTTGTGAAACAAAGTTACATTTGTAACTTTTTTAGTTTATTTAAATATCTAAATTTTTATGAAAAATAATGGAAAAAGAATAATTAAAACTCAATCAATATAGTTAAAAAATGACTTATTTTTATGCCAGATAATGGATGCCTTTAGCATTATAGTTCAACAGCTACATCTATATATTTAACTACCCATATGTTTATATATATCTTTTTTTATCATAGAATCACAAATAAATTGTAAGATTCATATTAGTCAACCTAAACTTCACTCCATAAAATAAACAATTTATTGTCTATCACAAAGAATATAATACATATTTATATTGGTGTGACAGTTAAGATTATGTGTCAACTTGGCTAGGCCATGATTCTCAATGGTTTGGCAGTTATGATGTAATTTGGAAGTTGTGTAATGATGTAATCAACTCCATACTGGGATCTTCTCAGAGCATCCAATCAGTTGAAAGGGAGTTTCCTTGGGAGTGTGGCCTGCCTCTAGTATATAAACAGATGTTCCAGCAAGGCTCTCACTCTGGATCCTGCATCCAGCTCTTCATCGTCTGACTTCTGGCTCCTGGGACTTGAGCTAACAGCTTACCCATATGCCTTGGGATTCATTGGCCTTTGCAGCCTGTGAACTAGTGGCCTGCTGTCAGACCTACTGATTTTGGATCTGTTAGTCACTGCAGGTGAAGCCTCCATCCTGATGCTTGGCCCACAGATTTGGGACTTGCCAGCCTCTAAAACCAAATGAGCTATTTCCTTGAGATAAATTTCTCTCTCTCTCTGGTTTTGCTTCTCTAGATAATTCAGCCTAAGACATTTGCTATTAAGAGTAGCTCTAGAGAAACAGAATTGTAAGGACGTGTTTTCTAAATTGGTTCTCAAGTCTGGTTAGTCTTAGGGGTGTTGAAGATTCTGTTTTCAGTAGTAAAGAGGGCACCATGGCATGAGGTGGCAATGGAAATACAAAATATTACCACTGATAGATCAAGTATTGGTGAGAGGCAAGGATCTGGGTGATCACATGTTTGATACTTTTCTACAATTTTGTCAGAATGAGAAGGATAAGGAAACTGGTTTGTTGGTCCTATTTTTGCTAAAAAAAAGTGGTGAAAGAGATGAGCTCGGGGTTACAGAGTCACTGCTCAAACACCACATAAAGAACCTCAAAGCTGCCACTTATACCCTGAAAGAAAGCTTTATTTCTTATAATAACAGAGTTAATATTACCAAAAACCAAACTCAGAGTCTTTTCATAAAAGTCACTGCATTACAATGCAGATTGAATCCCCAACCTTGAATGGTGTCTAAGTTAAAGTGAGGACATCGATTTGGAATATCTGGAGTCCTGCAACTTGGGGTGGGGATATATGGCAGATAATCAGGAAGCTGGAGACACTGAGCCTCTAACTTCCTTTGAATCATCCCTGCCAACAGAGCCAGCCCACTCACTCTTGCCTGAAGAGATTGCTCCATCTTTGTCTGCTAAGCCACCCTCCACAGTAAAACCTGCAGCCCCTCCAATCCGTGTGATGAGATTAACCCAACTTTGTCGGAGTCATCCGCTGTAGAGGCATCTGAGTAATTGCCTGGGGCATCTCCTGAGGCAGATGCCTTACAAGACATTGCTGAAAGTTCTCACAATACATTCCTACCACGCACTTTTGCTTCTAGACCTATAACTAGGGTTAAGCTCCTGAACCCGAAAGGTGAGATACAAAGTATGGCCCAAGAGGAGGTATGGTACACTCTAAAAGAACTTCTTGACTTTCCTAATATGCACAAACAGAAATCAGGGGAATATGTGTGGGGATGGCTATTAAGGGTGTGGGATGATGGTGCAAGGGACATAAAACTGGATTAGTGTGAGTTTATTGATATGGGTTCACTAAGCACAGATTCTTCATTCAGTGTTTCAGCTCCAGAGGTTAGGAAAGGATCTAATTGTTTATTTGGTTGGTTCATTGAAACATGTATAATGTGGTTGTCTACACTAAATCAGGTTGAGGTACCAGACCTGCCTTGGTATACTGTATAAGAAGGTATCAAAAGGCTTAGGGAAGTTGGCATGTTAGAATGGATTTATCAGATTAGACCCACAGACCACACATGCAATGCCCAGAGGACACATGTGGAGTGTGCAGAAGACATACTTTTTACTTCAATGGTGGGGGAAACTTTTGTGAAGAAAGCCCCAGCATTCTTGAAGATTGCTGTGACTGCTACTTTATGTAAGTCATATTTGACAGTGGGAACTACCCTAACTGAATTAAGACACCTAACTACAATGGGGCTGATTGGACTCTGTGGTAGTAGGGGCCAAGTGGTGACACTCAAACAACAAATACAAAGTGGATATGCTTACCATAATGGACAGCATATTCAAAGCAGTGATCAGAATAGCCTGACTCAAATGGACTTATGGCATTGGCTACTTAGTCATGGTGGGCCTGTTTGTTGTTGTTAGGTGCCATCAAGCCAGTTCCAATTCATAGCGACCCTGTGTATCATACAGTGAAACACTACCCAGTTTTGTGTCATGTTCACAATTGTTGTGCTTGAACCCATTGTTGCAGCCACTGTGCCAATCCCTCTCATTGAGTGTCTTCTCTTTTCCACTGACTCTGTACTTTACCAAGCATGATGTCCTCTCCCAGGGACTGATCCCTCCTGACAACATGTCCAAAGTATGTAAGACGTAGCCTCGCCATCCTTGCATCTAAGGAGTATTCCAGGTGTACTTCCAAGACAGATTTGTTCATTTTTTTGGCAGTCCATGGTATATTCAATATTCTTCACCAACACCACAATCCAAAGGGGTAAATTCTTCTTTGGTCTACTTTATTCATTGTCCAGCTTTCACATACATGTGATGAAATTGAAAATACCATGGCTTGGGTCAGGCGCACCTTAGTCTTCAAGGTGACATCTTTGCTTTTCAACACTTTAAAGAGGTCCTTTGCAGAAGATTTGCCCAATGCAATTCATCTTTTGATTTCTTGACTGCTGCTTCCATGGGTGTTGATTGTGGATCCAAGTAAAATGAAATCCTTGAAAACTTCAATCTTTTCTCCATTTATCCTGATGTTGCTTATTGTTCCACTTGAGAGGACTTTTATTTTCTTTATGTTTAGGTGTAATCCATCCTGAAGGCTGTGGTCTTTGATCTTCACCAGTAAGTGCTTTAAGTCTTCTACACTTTTAGCAAGAAAAGTTTTGTCATCTGCATAATGCAGGGTGTTAATGAGTATTCCTCCAATCTTGATGCCCTGTTCTTCTTCATATAATCCAGCTTCTCAGATTACTTGCTCAGCATACAGATTGAATAGATATGGTGAAAGGATACAACCCTGACACACACCTTTCCTGACTTTAAACCACTCAGCGTCCTCTTGGTCTGTCCAAACAATTGCCTCTTGATCTACGTACAGGTTTCTTATGACCACAATTAAGTGTTCTGCCGTTCCCATTCTTTGCAAAGTTAGCCATAATTTGTTATGATCTATACAGTAAAATGCCTTTGCATAGTCAATAAAACACAGGTAAACATCATTCTGGTATTCTCTGCTTTCAGCCAGGACCCATGTGACATTAGAAATGATATCTCTGGTTCTATGTCCTCTTCTGAATTCAAACTGAATTTCTGGCAGTTCCCTGTTGATATACTACTGCAGCCACTTTTGAATGATCTTCAGAAAAATTTTGCTTGCATGTGATATTAATGATATTGTTCTATAATTTCCACATTTGGCTGGATCAACTTTCTTGGGAATAGGTATATACATGGATCTCCAAATTTCTTGGCATAGGCGAGTGAGCACTGCATTCATATGCTGAAACATCTCAATTGATATTCTATCAACTCCTGAAATTTTATTTTTCACCTATGCCTTCAGTGCACCTTGCAAAATTGAAAATCATCAAAAATGAAATTAAATGCATAAACATCAGTATCCTAGGCATTAGTGAGCTCAAATTGACTGGTATTCGCCATTTTGAATTGGAAAATCATATAGTTTACTATGCCGGGAATGACAACTTGAAGAGGAATGGTGTTGCATTCATTATCAAAAAGAACATTTCAAGATCTATCCTGACGTACAATGCTGACAGTGATAGGATAATAGTCGTACTCCTACAAGGAAGGCCAGTTAATACAACTATTGTTCAAATTTATGCACCAACCACTAAGCCCAAAGGTGAAGAAACTGAAGATTTTTATAAGCTACTGCAGTCTGAAACTGATCGAACATGTAATCAAGATGCATTGATAATTACTGGTGATTGGAAAGTGAAAGTTGGAAACAAAGAAGACGGATTGGTAGTTGGAAAATATGGCCTTGGCGATAGAAATAATGCTGGAGATCGAATGATAGAACCAACAACTTCTTCATTGCAAATACATTTTTCACCAACATAAATGGCAACTGTACACATGGACCTCTCCAGATAGAATACACAGGAGTCAAATTGACTACATCTGTGGAAAGAGATGATGGAAAAGCTCAATATCATCTGTCAGAGCAAGGCCCAGGGCCGACTGCGGAACAGACCATCAATTGCTCATATGCCAGTTCAAGTTGAAATTGAAGGAAATCCAAGCAAGTGCATGGAAGCCAAAATACGACCTTGAGTATATCCCACCTGAATTTAGAGACCATCTCATGAATAGATTCGATGTGTTAAACACTAATGACTGAAGACCAGACGAGTTGTGGAATGACATCAAGGACTTTATACTTGAAGAAAGCAAGTGGTCATTGAAAAGAAAGAAAAGACCAAAATGGATGTCAGAGGAGACTCTGAAACTTGCTCTCAAAATTTAGAGCAGCTAAAGCAAAAGGAAGAAATGATGAAGTAAAAGAACTGATCAGAAGATTTCCCAGGGCATCTCGAGAAGACAAAGTAAAGTATTATAATGACATGTGCAAAGAGCTGGAGATAGAAAAGCAAAAGGGAAGAACAATCTTGGCGTTTCTCAAGTCGAAAGAACTGAAGAAAAAATTCAAGCCTTGAGTTGCAGTAGTGAAGGGTTCTATAGGAAAAATATTAAATGGCACAGGAAGCATCAAAAGAAGATGGAAGGAATACACTGAGTCATTATGCCAAAAAGAATTAGTCAATGTTCAACCATTTCAAGAGGTAGTATATGATCAGGAACCGATGATACTGGAGGAAAAAGTCAAAGCTGCACTGAAAGCAATAGTGACCCTAGAAGTGGAAAAGATGAGACCTCTACTAAATTTTTACTTGATCTGTTCAAGCAGAAGAATTCTAGGTCAAATGAACGGCAGTCTAACTCAAATCACGAGAATAGCAAGTCATGGCCCATAGATCAATTTCTAGACTTCAATCAGTTTACAGACTCACAACCTCTTCAATGAAAGGGAGGCAGGGACCACTTGAGAAAGGACCCTACTGCATTTTCAAAAATGTACCTTGTTAGTCTTTCTCCCAGCCTTCCCCAAAAGAATCTACAACCTTTTACAAGAGGGATTGTTGGCTGGGGATAAAGAAATAATCAGGCTCTTAAGAAATTACTGGGCACTGGCTCTGAATTGTTGCTAATTCCAGAAGACTTGAAACACCACTGTGGCCCATCAGTCAGAGTGCAAAAAATTGAGGTCAGTGGTTAATGGAGTCTTAGCTCATGTCTGTTTCACAGTGGGTCCAGTGCACCCCTGAACCCATCCTGTGGTGATTTTCCCAGTTCCAGAATGTATATTGAAATAGACATTACCAGCAACAGGCAGAACCCCCACATTGGATCCCTGAAGTGTATAGTAAGGGCTATTATGGTAGGAAAAGCCAAGTGGAAGCCATTAGAGTTGCCCCAACCTAGGAAAATAGTAAAGCAAAAGCAATCCTGCGTTCCTGGTGGTATTACAGAGATTACTGCCACCTTCAAGGACTTGAAGGATGCAGGGGTGGTAATTCCCGGCACATTCCCATTCAGCTTGCCTATTTGGTCTGTCTCAAATAACAGATGGATCTTGGATAACGACAGTGTATTATCACAGACTTAACCATGTGGTGACTCCAATTACAATTGCTGTTCCAGATGTGATTTTAACACTTGAGCAAATTAATACATCTCCTGATACCTGGTATGCAGCTATTGACCTGGCTAATGCATTTTGCTTCATACCTGTTTCAGAGGACCACCAGAAGCAGTTTGCTTTCAGCTGGTAAGACCAACAATATACTTTCATTGTCCAATCTCATTGCTATATCAAATCTCCAGTCCTATGTCACCTTTCTCTTCCACAAGACGTCACATTGGCCCATTATGTTGATGATATTATGCTGATTGAACCTAGTAAGGAAGAAGTATCAATGACTCTAGACTTAGTGGTAAGATATTAGAGTGCTAGAGGATGGGAAATTAAGCTGATGAAAATTCAGGCACTTTCTACCTCAGTGAAAATTCTAGGGGTCCAGTGGTGTGGGGCATGTCAAAATATTCCTTCTAAAGTAAAGGATATGTTGTTGCATCTGGCTCCCCCACAACTAAAAAGGATGCACAATGCCTGGTGGGCCTCTTTGGATTTTGGTGGCAGTATATCTCTCATTTGGGTATGCTACTCTGGTCTATTTATCCACTTACTTGGAAAGTTACTAGTTTTGAGTGAGGCCCAGACCGAGAGAACGCTCTGCAACAGGTTTAGGCTGCATGCAAGTGGCTCAGCCAATCGTGTCTTATGATCTGGCAGATTCAATGGTGCTTGAGGTTTCAATGACAGATAGAGATGCTGTTTGGAGTCTTCGGCAGGCCCCTATTGGTGAATCACAGTGTAGACCCTTGGGATTTTGGAGCAAAGCCCCACCATCCTCTGCAGATAACTACTCTCCTTTTGAGAAACAGCTTTTCACTTATTACCAGGCCTTAATAGAGATTGGACACTTAACCATTAGCTACCAAGTCACCATGTGACCTTAGCTGCTGCCTTGGTCATCTAGTGCTGCCATAACAGATATACCATAAGTGAGTGGATTTACCAAATGGAAGTTTATTCTTGCACTGTCTGGTAGACTAGAAGTCCGAATTCAGGCATCAGCTCCAGGGGAAGGCTTTCTCTCTCTGTGGGCTCTGGAGGATGGCCCTTGTCATCAGTCTTCCTCTGGGCTAGGAGATTCTCTGCCCAGGAACCTCGGGTCCAAGGGATGCATGCTCTGCTCCCAGAGCTACTTTCTTCGTGGTATGAGGTTCTCCTGTCTCTCTGTTGTCTTCTCTCTTTTATACCTCAAAAGAGGTTGGCTTAAGACACTGTATATTCTTGTATATCTCATCAATATAGCTCATCAATCCATCTCATTAGCATCATAGTGATAGGATTCACAACACATAGGGAAATGACATCAGATGACAAAATGGTAGACAATCATACAATACTGGGAATCATGACCTAGCCAAGTTGACAGACACTTTTGGGGACACAGTTCAATCCATGACAGCTTTCCATCATGAACTGGGTGTTGCCTGTCCCACAGAGTAATAAGTTGGACATGTACAGCAGCACTCCATCATTAAATGAAAGTGGTATATACAAAATTGGGCCCAAGCAGGAACTGAAGGCAAAAGTAAATTGCATAAGTAAGTGGTCCAAATGTCCATGGCTTCCATTCCTGTTGCAATACCTGCCCTCTCTCAGTTTGCACCTAAGGCCTCGTGGGGATTTCCTTATGATCAGCTGACTGAGGAAGAAAAAACTTGTGCCTGGCTTACAAATGGTTCTGCATGATATGCAAAAAAAAAAAACACCGTTCTAAATGGCTAGCAGCAGCACTACAACCACTTTCTGTGAACTCCCTGAAAGACAGTGGTGAATGGATATCCTTCCAATGGGCACAACTTTGAACAGGGCACCTGGCTGTTCACTTTGCTTGGAAGAAGAAATGGCCTGATTCAATGGTTTGACAGGATGACCAGGGAATTGGAAGGAACATGCTTGGAAAATTGGAGACAAGGATTTATGGGGAAGAGATATGTGGACAGACCTCTCAGAATGGACCAAAGAAGTGAAGATATTTGTGTCTCGTGTGAATGCCTACCAAAGAGTGACCTCAGCAGAGGAGGGTTCTAACAGTCTAAAGGATTGGATGAAACATTCTGTGGAAATAGTCATCCTCTTTCCCCAGCTACTCCCATCATTGCTCAATTGGCTCATGAACAAAATGGTCATGGTGGCAGGAATTGTTACACATGGCTCGGCTACATGGATTTTCACTCACCAAGGCTGACTTGGTTACAGCCATTGCTGAGTGCCCAGTCTCCCAGCAGCAGAGATCAACACTGAGTCCCTGATATGGCACCATTTCTCGAGGCAGGCAGCCACCAACCTGGTGGCATTTGATTACATTGGACTGCTTCCATCGTGGAAAGGGAAGCTTTTTGTTCTGAACGGAATAGGTACTTACTCTGAATACAGATTTGCCTTTCCTTCACGCAATGTCTCTGCCAAAGCTACCTTCCATGGATTCACAGAATGCCTTTTCCATCGTTATGGTATCTGACACAGTATTACTTTGGATCAAGAGACTCGCTTCACAGCAAATGAAGTATGGCAATGGACCCATACTCATAGAATTCACTGGTCTTACCATGTTCCCCATCATCATGAAGCAGCTGGTTGATAGACTGATTGAAGGGCCTTCTGAAGACACAGTCACTGGGCCAGTTAGGTGGCAAGAGCTTGCATTGTTTGGGCAATGTTCTCCAAAGCCCCAAAAAACAAACATGTTGCCGTGGAATCGGTTCTGACTCATAGTGACCCTATAAGGACAGGGTAGAACTGCCCCATACGGTTTCCAAGGAGTGCCTGGCAGATTCAAACTGCTGACCTTTTGGTTAGCATCCATAGCTCTTTACTACACCACCAGGGTTTCTGTAATACTCTCCAGAAGGCTTTGTATGTTCTAAAACAGTCAAATATATGATGCTTTTGTTCCCATAGCCAGGATTCATGGGTCCAGGAATCAAGGGATGGAAGTGGGAGTGGCACCACTCACTATCGTCCTTAGTGACTCACTTGCAAAATTTCTTGTCCCAGTGCTCTGTGTGTCTAAAAGTCTGAGTTCCAAAGGGACAAATGCTCCCACCTGCAGACACATCACTGATTCTAATAAACTGGAAGTTAAGCATACCACCTAACTACTCCGGGCTTCTTATGCTTCTGGGTCAACAGGCAAAGAAGGAAGTTGCCATGTTGTTTGGTGTGACCAGGAGGAAATCAGATAAATATATACATAGTAGAGGTCATGAAGAGTATGTTTTTCTTAGGGCATCTCTTAGTACTGCCATGCCTTGTGATTAAAGTCAGTAGAAAACTACGGCAGCCCAGTTCTGACATGACTACTAATGGCCCGGACCCTTCAGGAATGAGGATTTGGATCACCCCATCAGACAAAGAACCACAACCAACTGAGGTGCTTGCCTAGGGTAAAGGGAATAAAGAAAGTGTGGTGGAAGAAGGTAGTTCTAAATACCAGCTACGACCATGTGACCAGTTGTAGAAACAATGACTGTAGTTGTTATGAGTATTTCTTCCTTGTATGTGTGCATCAAATATTTTTGTTTTCTTCACTTAGAAAATATAAGATGTAAACTGGGCTAGTGTGTTTTCTGTTGTAAGCTTGTGAGTTGTACCATGTATGATTCTATAACTGTTTTTATTTAGAGATTATATAAGGTTTCGGAACATGTGTATAGGTGCCAAGTTGACAAGGGGTGGGCTATGATGGTTAAGGTTGTATGTCACCTTGACTGGACAATGTTTCTTAGTGGTTTGGCAGTTATGATGTAATTTGTCAGTTATGTAATGACATTATCAACTCCTTGATGATATCTGCTATAAGCAGCCGATCAGATGAGTTTTCCTGGGGGCGTGGCCTGTCTCCAGTTATAAATTAATGTTCCAGCAAGTCTCTTGTTCTGGATCCTACATCAAGCTCTTCATCATTCTAACCTCCAGTTCCTGGAACTTGAGCTAGCGGCTTACCTGCAAATCTTGGGATTCATTGGCTTCCAAAGCCTGTGAGACAGTGGCCTGCCACCTGATCTGCCAATCTTGGATTTGTCAGTCCCTGTAGCTACATGAGTCAAGAGAAGCCTCCTGCCTGATGCCTGACCCACGGGCTTGGGACTTGCCAGTCTCTACAACTGAGTGAGCCATTTCCTTGAGCTAAATTTATACGTTACGGATTGAAATGTGCACCCCAAAAATGTGTATCAACTTGGCTAGGCCATGATTCCCAGTATTGTGTGGTTGTCCACCATTTTGTAATGAGATGTAATTATCCTATGTGCTGTAAATCCCAACCTCTATGATGTTAATGAGCTAGGATTAGAGGTGGTTATGTTAATGAGACAGGACTCAATCTACAGGATTTGGTTGTATCTTGAGTTAATCTCTTTTGAGATATAAAAGAGAGAATCGAGCAGAAAGGATGGGGACCTCCTACCACCAAAAATGAAGAACCAGGAGAGGAGCACATCCTTTGTTCTCAGGGACCTTGCACTGAGAAGCTCCTCTACCAGGGGAAGATTGATGACAAGGACCTTCCCCCAGAGCCAACAGAGAAAGGCTTCCCCTGTAGATGGCACCCTGAATTTGGACTTCTAGCCACCAAGACTGAGAGAATAAATTTCTTTTCATTAAAGTAATCCTTTTGTATTTCTGCTATTGCAGCTCTAGATAACTAAGTCTATCCACACACACACACACAAATGTATATATGTATATGCACACAAGCTTCACTGGTTTTGTTTCTCTGGAGAACCCAGCCTAAGACAATTGGCTAATTTCAACTTGTATTTTTAAAATAATATATATGATGTTTTGGAGAGTTAGTATTAGTATTAGTGGGATGTTAATTCAAATTTAACTGTTAACTTTTTAAATTACTTAACCATTTTGCTCTTCGTGCTTCAAACCTTATTGGCAAGTCATTTCTTTAAACTCATTTCTTGTTCTGCGTGCTTCTGGGAGGCCATTTGGGGTTTATCTCAATAAGAAAAATTGGAGAAAGAACTGAGATGAACCTGGCAGATTCATGCTTCACTTAGAGATCTATTTTATGGACTTACATAAAATCTGTTAAGAGTCTCAGATAACTTAACCTAAGACTTTATATTAAAGTCTTGTTCTTACAGTCTCATTTATTCAGAGAGAACTATACCCAAGATTAGTAACCAAAAAGGTCATTAAGCTAGAAAAAAAATCCATGTGACTTAACTAATGAAGTAACACAGCAGCATACAGTTTATAGTGTCAAATGTGGAAAAGTATTATCTGGGTGTCAGGGCTTAATACTTTGAAATGTAGAAATGCAATGACATGAAAGACAGTTGTTTCAGTATTGTAATTTGAGGATAATTGATTCAAATTTCCTAAAAGCCTGAGTCAAATTTCCAGGTGCTTGCTGTAATGAACATATTGATTTGGAGAAGGATAAACACATTTAAATAAAGGGAAACGCCCCTTAGGGGGTTAGTCATGAATTGCTCATCACCTACAAAGTTAACTAGCAGGCTGTGGCTAAGTGGGGCATGGGAGCAAGAAGTTTTGACAGGATTTAATAAGTTGAGTTTCATAAGACAGAATGAAGGCACACTTAAGAAGGAATAGCTAGTAATGAGCATGGCCAGAGTCATCCAGAGAGTCTAAATCTTGCTGCAAAGGATATTATAATTTAGGTGGAAGATTTTAAAGAGACTTGAAACCTGTTCAAAAGATTTTTCTCAAATTAACCTTTACAGTCATTTAAATATTTTTAAAATATAAAATATGGTGTATTATTCCAGTTTATGGTCATTTTGTTCCATTGTTTAAACACTTTATGTAGTATACTTTTTTACAGTAGAATGGAATTTCCATTTGATTAAAAAATAAAATGTGTGACTATGTAGGTAAAATATGCAGTAATTATTTCAAATGTTTGGGAAAACTCTATACAAATTAACAAGAAGAATATTAGTATGGTTCAAAAAAAACAGTGCTATCTGCCTTTTTAAAATCAACTCAACATATACCAAATAAATTAATATTTTCTAAAAGCAGCACATTTTCTGAGGATAATTATGTTAAATTATGTTTTATATATACTGAAAATTATAAGCACATGCTTTTGATATTATATTCTAAAATACTTTAAAGCAATGGCTTTCATATTCCTGGGCAAATAAACAATTTTTACTTTGTCAAATGCATGCATATTTTGAGTCATGGAAAAAGACTGCAGGAAAAAATAACTCTTCCTTTTTGACTACCCCTATTTTGGCCTCAGGATCAAGAATAAAGCTGAGTAAACTCCAGCACTTGGGAGAATTTGGAGACTAGTTTTCTGTGAAATTTTCTTGGGATACTTGACAACTTATGTTTGCAACCTCAACATGTTTATAATTATTCACAAATATACACGCATATGGAGTTATTTAATTATAAAACTCATTAAAATTATGAATTATAAAGAGATAAACAAAACGAATATAAATGAGAGCTCTAATATATACCTTTGTATTCTGATGGGTTACTTATATACTCTCTTGTTTGGACACCCCTCCATTTGGAGAATATGCACAAGAAAACACTCTGAATGAAGGGAATCTAACTGCCTTGTTCACTATTAAGTATTTACATATTTATATTCTTATTATAATTTTATATAGCAGGTGGTGTGTTCAAAAATATTTTGAATTTAATTCAATTGATTAATTAGGACCCAAGAGAGAACTTACAAAGTTCTTTATAATCCTTTGGAGGGATTCATCCTAAGATTCAGCCACAATTTTTTTTCTGTAATTGTTCCCATGAATCTGAGCAATAAACAATGACCTAATCAATCAATTCTGATTTTTCCTTAACACACATGCAGAGATCCTGTTATTAACAATATTTCATGTGAGAGTTATTTGTACATATAAATGTATATGCTTATATGTTCATAGAATAATTTCTGAAATGAGAAACAATGAGTCACCATCCTCCTTAGCAAGTGATATGAGGGAAATAACCTAAAATGATACTTTTATATAAAAAAGATTCTGTATTGTCTAAGATATTTTAAGCTTCAGTTAGTGTTTATTGGGTCTAATTAAAACATTAAAAAGTTGTTAATGCCTTTTCCAGGAACCAAACAGAACTTTAAAAGACACAAAAATCATTTGTACCTTTGAAAAAATCAAAGAAAGTCAAATGAATTACTGTTAAATAGACAAATTTGTGAAGTTTAAAAGAACAAAGCCACATTCACTTTGGCTACACTAAGAAATGTCACTTGCAAAGTGAGATTTAATCTATGTTGCTAAAATCTCATTATTTGCAATGGTAAGTAAGACTGAACTCTCTTGTAGTATTTTTCAACTTCAGCGCTCTCTATAAACATTAACTAGGAGTCATTCAGGTTACATTTTGTAGCATAGGTACATTTAGCCAGGAAATAAAGTAGAATAGATTAGATAAAAGAAGTTCTCTGAAATGAAAGTTAACTCTAGGCCAGTTTCTACAACTACCGTAATTATTGGCTTCACGTTAACGCCTTAATCATAAGATTTTATTTTCTTGCTTAAAATTGAAATATTCCATATTTTAATTCTATCAATAATTCATTGTATTTCATTATAGCTAACATATTTTCCCAAGAGGATATATTAACACCATGGAAACAAAGCTACTAAGTGATAGTTTAAAGTACCTTCTAGATAATTCTGAAAATATACCTTTCTAAACAGACAGAACATACTAGCAAGAGGAAAACATTTTTAAAAAGCAAAATTACTCCAAAATATATTATTACTGTTAGTTTTGCTTTATCTTTCTTTTTACATATCGTTACATAGCATTTCAAATCCTGCAAAGATTCAAAACTTTATTGAATGAATAGATGAGATTCCCTAAAATGATAATTCTACTATAGCTCAAAAAACAAATTTTTTTCTTTCAGTGAAAAAATTAACCTCAACCATATAAGTATTACAAGATAATTAAAAGTTGTTGTATATTTCCTTAATGAAACATTTCTAAGTCTCATGATATTCTCGTTAGGTTTTGATTTTATAAATTCAACAATTTGGAAAGCTTCATGAAATGTTTTGTCCCATGATGTCTCTTACATAATATCAATTGGTATCTTTCATATGAATTGCAAATCACGTGTTTTTACATCAGACAGAAGTCTCTCCACTAGAAACATCCAAAAACCCACTGCTGTCAAGTTGATTCCAATTCATAGAGACACTATACGACAGAGTAGAACTGCTCCATAGGGCTTCAAAGGCTATAATTTTTTTTTTCTTTTTCCTTGTGCTTTAGATGAAAGTTTACAGCCAAATTAATTTCCTTATACAAAAATTTATACACATATTGTTTTACGACATTAGTTGCAATTCCCACAATGTGACAGCACAATCCCCCTTTCCACTCCGGTTTCCCTGTGTCCATTTAACCAGTTCTCCTCCCTTCCTGCCTTCTCATCCTACCTCTGAACAGGAGCTGCCAATTTGGTCTCCTGTATCTGACTGACCTAAGAAATATCCTCCTCATGAATATTATTTTTTTTTGTTTTATAATCCCTTCTAATCTTTGAAGAGTGGGCTTCAGGAACGGTTTTAGTTCTGGGTTAACAAAGGCTGCAAATCTTTATGGAAGCAGACTTTCAAATCTTTCTCCTACGGAGCGGATGGTAGGTTTGAACCACTGACCTTTTGGTTAGCAGACAAGTGCTTTAACCACCATGCTACCAGGGCTCCAGTAGAAACATTGAAAAAAAAACCCATTGCCATGGAGTTGATTCTGACTCATAACACCATCCACTCTGCAGGAAAAAGATGTGAAACTCTGCTTCTGTAAAGACTTACAACCTTTGCTAACCCAGAGCTAAAACCATTCCTGAAGCCTGCTCTTCAGACTATAAGCTAGAAACATAGTGACTAAATTATTCAATCAACATTTATTATATACCTGTACAGAAACTATGGTTACATAAATAAGAAACAAAATGCTATGGGATTTGATGTCAAGTGGCTTAAATTTTCATTTTGAATGAAAGTGGCATTCTTACTATAAAATCTAAGGAGATAAATTTACTTGATTATTATTTTAGATTAAAACAGAGTAGAACTTTGGTATTTGCCAGCAACATATCATGAGACTTCTCAAATTTCCAAGTTTTCCAGTGGCACTGAAACATAAACGGTTGTGTGCTTTCTCATGCACTTCATAGGTTTTCTTTTTTAATGAAATAATGTGGAAAATGCACACCGTTATCAAATACTTGATCAGGTTCGCCGACTTAACCCCGTGACTCTTCCACATGAATCAAGCTTTCAGTAAAAATATTTCTAATTCAGGTCATTTCCATTTTTTAATATTCTTTTTTTTTTTTTGGATTCACATTTTTTGCAAAGACAAAACATTTATATATGCATATAAATATATATTAAGTCTACATATACTATTATATTGGTGAGGTTGAGCTTCGAGCTAGGTTTTGAAAAATGAAGCGTATCTTTTTTAAGAGCAGGAAATAAGACCTGCCAGGTTACAGGAGTAACAATAGCAAAAGCATAACCATCATAAAGGAAAAATATTTTGAAATGCTTTTTGTACATTTTGTGGTACTTTCATACACATTAGCTGAACAAATGATGTGTGGTAGATGACATGAGTGTTGGTTGGCTGGAGTAGAGTATGTGGTCTGGGGTGGAATAAGAGATGAGGTTGGAATATCTGTTAGCATTTACAATACAGAGACAATAGCTTATTTTTTTATTGAATACACATACATACACACAGAAGCACACACTTTTGATGTTTTAGGTTTAAGATTATTTCATATTCACAGATGAGAAAACTATCCTATGCTTAATCATGATTCTACTTATAAAAATAACAACAATAGAAACAACCTGGCATTAAAACCAGCTATTTTATCTCCAAGTTTGTTCTTTCTATTTCATCATGCTACCCCTCTACAAGTCAGTTAACTAAATAAAATACTTATATTAACATGCAAGTTTCCTTAGGTCTTAAGTATACATATATGGTACAGAGATGAATGATATGATATAAATTTTTTTAATATTATGTTGAAATATGTAACTGTATTATAATAATGATGATAAAGGAGTCAGTATTTCCAGCAAAGATACTGTAGATATTTCTGAGATAATCTTTCTTATATATGGAAATAGT
Source organism: Elephas maximus indicus (assembly GCF_024166365.1). NCBI lineage: Eukaryota > Metazoa > Chordata > Mammalia > Proboscidea > Elephantidae > Elephas > Elephas maximus. Next base: position 31,008,669 of record NC_064833.1, on the reverse strand, counting down.
AAAGGAAGAAACAAAAATAGCTGTACTATACCAAAAAAAAAAGTAATTTGGTGATTAAGATGGTATAGAAAGTAAAAGTTATCAAAAATATTTTCATACCTGGTTGTCCAAAAAGAAAGAGAGCAGTAAAAATGATATTACTGGCCAAGTAAGAAATACCTGTTAATAAGCTTGATTTATAATATATATATATTTTTGTAAAATGCCCAGTTAGTTATTTTCTATATACATAAGAGTATAAAATGTCAAAATTTCAAGATTTAGATTTGGAAGGTTGCTTCCTACAGGTCACAGATGAAGAATAATGAAGATGAATGAAAGAGAATAAAATATGATTGATATAATGTTTTTCTTGTTTTGGTTTTCTTTAGTCTGGTTTGGGGGATTAGGGGTGGTTAAGAGTAAAAGAGGAAGAATACAAAATGAAAAGAGAAAGAAGGATTTTCAAACTAAAAATAAGGAATACAAAACAAAAATTCATCTAAGAAGCTATTTAGTCTGAATATTAACCTTGGATTCACGCCTTTCTATTTAATTAATGAAGTCATCAAAATTAGAATGATCCTCAGTAACATTAAACTAAAAACGTTTACTAGGGGTCACTTTATCAAATTGATCCCTTGGAACTAGAATTTGTTTTTCAGAACTGACCATGGTGATCCTACAGGCTAAAATGATTATTCCTTTTGTGGTGATTTAATTAAGACAAAGACTGAATGAAAATGTTTCTTAGAAACTAATTGAAACTAAACTTCTTTCAGGAGGGAAAATCAAACAAGAATTGTATGGAACTAATACAAAGGACAAAGGTAAAGTTCTGATGGTAAGTGTGGTCACGTTGACTCAACTAGGAAACCCTTAACCTATAAGCTTTTTAAGGCAGAAACTGATATCTGTTGAATGTTAGTGTTACCCATAACACACACAGTTATCTCACAAGGTAGACAGCCAGTAAGCATTTACTAACATAACTGGAATTCATAAAAATAATGGTAGTGACAGCACTTGTTTTAATATTGAGATTAGACAATTTATATTTATCCAATCGTAAATTTGTTTATCGATTGTAAATTCTCACTTTCCTTAACATACTTACTTCCTGTGGTGAGAATCCACGTGGACGATATCTCCACTGATTCTTCTGAAACCACTTCTAAAGACCAGACAGAAATTCCTAATAAGATGTTAATGAGTGATTATGACTTCTTTAGGAAATTTTGAACCCCTGCAGCAATCTCTTCTACTGGGGTTCTTATAGAAGTTGTCCTGTAGGGAAGCAATATTCTAATCAAGCTTTCATCAGCCCAACACCCAGTCTCAGCAATTTTGTGTCCTGAAACCCAGTTATTTATATCAGTTTAAACTCTTCACAGAGATAATTCTCAACACTGGCTGTACATTAAAATTAACTGTGAGGTTTGGAAAAAATACTGGACTCAACAACTAGAGAAGCATGTAGGCATCAGGAGTCCTTAAGTGTTTCCTCAATAATTCTCAGTAGGTTTAAGTACCACTTCTATAAAAGTATACTTTTAGCCTATCACCAGCCCAAGGTTAGCTTAATAATACAGATTTGAAGTCTGTATTTGGGAGGATGCCATTAATTATTCTATATAAAAATTAATAATTACCATTTTATTTAGTGGTTTTTATAGCTACTTATAGCTACTATTAAAGTTGTTAGCATTCGAGACCATATTATTTGATTTTCTTAACTACTCATGTTTATGCTTCCCTATATTTGTAATATCTGTCATCAATAAAGCACAAAAGGTGGTTGTTCAAAAAGAGTGTCAACATAGCAAGCCTGAGAATACTATACAGGTATGCACCGCATAACGCCCATTAAGGCAACCTCCAACTACATATACATCTGTGGTTCCATAAGGCTTTGTTTTAAAGAGAAAGCAGCTCTTCTTTTGTTTATTATTTCCCCCAAATTGTTTTAAAGACCCCAAACTCCCTAAGTGAAGAAGCAGTGGGGTTTCAGCATATACCCAATCCCCCCAGCGCCTCTGTTCACTTGCAGCACAAGGGCTCCTGGCTCCCTGCCAGTTGGGAACTTTACTGGTAGCCTGTTCCCTAAATTGATAAAAAAACTTGCCATAAGAAATGAATGACTCAATATGCCTAAAATATTTGTGAAAACAATGTGGCTTATGTTGAAGACCTAGTTTCGTTTTGGAAGTATGGAATTTTGATACATGACCAGCCCCAAATAAGAACCTTGGGCTCTGCATCTCGATTGAGCTTTACTGGTAGACAACACTTTATATAATGTCACAATTTGTTGCTGGAGGAATTAAGCATGCCTGTTCCAAAGACGGGCAATCCAACAGAATGCAGCAATTATTGAACAACATCAATATCGCACACAAGTAAAATTTTGCTGAAGATCATTCAAAAGTGGTTGCAGCAGTACATCGACAGGGAACTGCCAGCTATCCAAGCTGGATTCAGAAGAGGACATGGAACTGGGGATATCATTGCTGATGTCAGATGAATCTTGGCTGAAAGTAGAGAAAACCAGAAAGATAATTAGCTGTGTTTTATTGACTATGCAAAGACATTTCACTGTGTGGATCATAAGAAATTATGGATAACATTGTAAGAAATGGAAATTCCAGAACACTTAATTATGCTCATGAGGAGCCTGTACCTAGACCAACAGGCAGTCATTTGAACAGAACAAGGAGATACTGCATGGTTTAAAATCAGGAAAGATGTGCATCAAAGTTGTATTATTTCACCACACTTATTCAATCTGTATGCTTAGCAAATAATATGAGAAGATGGACTATATTAAGAAGAATGTGGCATCAGGCTAAGAGTAAGTCTCATTAGCAACCTGTGATATGCAGATGACACAACCTTGCTTGCTGAAAGTGAAGAGGACTCGAAGCTCTTACTGATGAAGATAAAAGTCTACAGCCTTAAGTATGGTTTGCACCTCAACGCAAAGAAAACAAAAATCCTCACGAATGGACCAATAAGCAACATCATGATAAAAACAGAAAATATTGACGTTGTCAAGGATGTAATTTTACTAGGATCCACAATCAACACCCATGGAAGCAGCAGTCAAGAAACCAAAAGACACATTGCACTGGGCAAATCTGCTGCAAAAAATCGAAAGTGTTGAAAAGCAAAGATGTCACTTTAAGGAATAAGGTGTGCCTGATCCAAGGCATGATTTTTTTCAATTGCCTCATAGCAGTGTGAAAGCTAGACAATAAATAAGGAAGACCAAAGAAGAATTGATACCTTTGAATTATGGTGTCAATGAAGAATATTGAATATACCATGGATTGCAAGAAGAACAAACAAATCTGCCTTGGAAGATGTACAGCCAGAATGTTCCTTAGAAGCAAGGATGGTGAGGCTTGCTTCACCTACTTGAACATGTTATCAAGAGGGACCAGTTCTTGGAGAAGGACATCATGTTTGGTAAAGGAGAGGGTCAGCAAAAAAAGAGGAAGGCCCTCAATGAGATGGGTTGACATAGTGGATGCAACAACGGGCTCAAGCTTAACAGCAATTGTGAGGGTGGCTCAGGACCGGGCAGTGTTTCATTCTGCTGTACATAGGATCGCTATGAGTCCAAACTGATTTGACAGCACAGCAATGTAACTTTATGGGAGAGAACTCTTGGAAGCCTATACCTGGTTTCCACTGGATTTCACCCATGTGCTTTTTCCCTTTGCTAATTTGCTTTGTGATTTTTTGCTGTAACACTAGCTGTGAGTACAACTATATGGTGAGTCCTGTGAATTATTCTAGAAAATCTCAATCTGGGGGTAATTTTGAGGACCCATAACACAAGTGGCTTGACTGCAATTTTGATTGAATGCTAGACTATGTACATTATTTTTAATGGTGTTTGAGGATGGACAGGGATTATTACATATGATTTTCAACTTTTGACTGAAAATCTAGTGTTTTTTTCAGTTTCAAGTTCTCTGTTATTTTTAACTGTGGATTATTTTCACTTTATTTGTCTTCATGTCATGGTTCTCTATTCCTTGTTACACAAATTAGCAGAAGCTAATACACATAATCAGATGTAGGTCAGGACAAGAAGCTCACTATAAACAATCAAAAAACAAATTTACCATACTCTTATACCCAAAACCCAGTGCCGTCGAGTCGATTCTGACTCATAGAGACCCTATAGGACAGAGTAGAAGCGCCCCATAGTTTCCAAGGAGCACCTGGTGAATTTGAACTGCTAACCCTTTGGTTAGCAGCCATAGCATTTAACCATTATGCCACCCTCATATGAGGATGGAAATCACCACCAGGCTTGTCAGTTTTGAATATGAACTCATAATAACTAATACTTAAATCTTAGAGCTTGAAGCAGGAAAAAAATGGTAAAACTGTGAAAGAATAATCCTCCAATGTCTAAGGAAAAGGTTGATAATATATACCATTAAAAGAGTCCTTTATGTAAGTAATATGGGTCAACTTAGGAAAATTTTGCTCACACCTGGGTCTCTGTGGTGACATGAAAGTTGTGTCAAATATACTTGTGAAAATTAAACACATTATCACATGCTTAAGAACAATAGGTTTTAATGAACCTCAACCAAGTTAATAAAAACTAAAAAAATTTTGTCTTTACAATGGAAGTGATGAGTACCTCAATTGATGTCCTAGTTTTTTCCCCCCGCTCACACTCGGCAAACTTAGTATTTAATCTTAATGAGGCTACTTACTCAAGTTTAGGTTTTCAAATTTTTCTAGGATACTTGATATATTTTCCTTCATAAAACCATTTCATATTATCTACTGCTTATAGAATAAAGCTCAAACTTTTTCATTCTTTATGATCTTTCCCTAAGTTATATTTTTGCTTTTATTATCCATGCAACTTATTGATTTATGTAGATACAAATTTCAAGGGGTTAGGTTTCCTTTAAGCATAGCTGATTCTGTTTCCCTGTCTTAGTTCTTCTCACTTCCGTGCTTTTTCTAATTTTGAAGTACTCTTCCTTTCTGTGACAGAATCACAGGAAAAAGAATCAAAACAAGGAATACATATATGTATGTGTATGTATATATAAACATATATATATATATGCATATTATATTTTCATTGACACTCTGCTGTTGTTGTTGTTAGGTGCCATCGAGTCTGGCTGACATTCTAGACAAATTTAATTATTATTTTCTATGAACTCTTACTGAAAACATTTATTTTATTTCTTGAAAGTTATAGTAAGTTTCATATCATTAATTTCATTATAAACTTTTTAGAATATTTTAATCTGTTTTCTGCCGTATAAAATACCACCTATTATCACATCATACACAAACCCACAGACAATATATATACATTTTGCCTATCATACTCCCTGATCTAAAGTAGCCTCATAGTTGAGATAAATTAGTTTAATTGCTTGGTTAAAATTTGTAATTCTTATGCCTAGGTGTCATTCTCATGGTTCTGAGGTGAAGTTCACTTATTTTAAGTTTTCCTTGACGCTTCCTGTCGCTTGGCTGATCAGGACCAAAGGTCTGGCCTATTTCATATGGAAACTGGTGAGACAAAGTACACAGCTAATATTAGGTTGAACCATGTGATATTACCAACACTCAGTAATTTTTGACTCACAAAATGGCAATTTCAAATGATTCGACTTTATCGTGTATATATATATATATGTACATATATATATTGCTGTGCGTATGTGTATATATGTGAATGTATCCATGGGTGTATGACACAGGAAGTTAGATATTTGGCAATTAACTACTTAATTTTAATAATGCTGATGGTTTGGTAGCTTGTTGTTAGGTGCTGTGGAGTCAGTTCTGACTCATAGTGACCCTATGTACAACAGAAGGAAATGCCACCTGTCTTGTGCCATCCTTACAATAGTTGCTATGCTTGAGCCCATTATTGCAACTACTGTGTCAATCCATCTCCTTGAGGGTTGTCCTCTTTTTCACCAATCCTCCTACCAGGCATGATGTCCTTCTCTAGGGACTTGTCCCTCCTGATAACACATCCAAAGTATGTGAGATTATTAAGTAAAAAAAGACAAAAATCTGGAAATATTCTATTTACCATGAATTATATTTGACTAAGGTAATTGTAATTAGACATTTGTGAGAGCAGATAGGGTGGCTCAAACAGTTCAGCACTTGACTATCAGCCAAAACGTTGGTGGTACAAACCCCCTCAGAGATGCCTAGGAAGAAAAGACTAGCAATCTGCTTCCAAAACTCGCAGCTTTGGAAACCCCGTGGAGTGTAGTTCAAAGCCAACTTGATGGCAACTAACAAACAACACTAACAGCAGATAAATGGGAGTACATGGCAATATCTAAGGTGGTGAATGGGCAGATAGGTTGTAAGTGGTTATCTTTTCATTGACCTCTAATTTTCTCAAAGATAGCAAGATAGTTTAATGCATGTCAAGGTAACTGCTTTACATAAAATCCAAAATGAACTATCACTCACAAATAAGCAAGTGTTTACACCATCTCTAAAAAGCAATCACAGAATTTGTGCTCTGTGTAAAAGCAGTCTACTGATAATGTTATGCTGTGTATTTCTCATAAACATTGATTTTGTGGAAGGCACAGAGGCAGTGTAAAGCAAAGAAAGAAATTATCAGAATAAGCAGGTAGGAGGGAAAATATATACAAACAGAAAATACTAACACCTGGGGGGAACTGAACATTTTAATCTAAAATATCTGAAGCAGTTACATAACTCAAAAAGGTTCAGTAGGTAATTTGCTCATCATTCCATTTCAATTTGCCAAGAGAGACATCACTGGAGTTTGTTAGGAATCCAGTTTACAGTTGTAGAAAAGCTTAATACCAGAATACATAATATATAATTCAAATATTTAAGTTCATAAATGACATATGCATTTCCAAATGTATATATGTAAAAAAGATGCGTTATCAAATTAATAATGCATTAGGTTAATCCATATTGAGAATAACTTCCAAAATAATGTATTCTTTTTCATCGAGAATATGAATAAAATTGAAAATTAGAGATCTCACACCATATAACAAATAACCACCTTTGAAAGATTGAGGATCTTATAGTGGTACGTGACTTCAGATTTAAGGCAGTTAAATTTAAGAATGTCGTTAATCAAATGAGATAATTAAGACTAGATGGAGTTCAGAGACATGCTTAAGAGTAAATAGCTAGTAATTGTCAGAAGACCTCTATCTTCTTCCATCTTGTAATTTCAATTCATTTGTTTTCCTACATAATTATTATCATTTTGCCCTCTAAATACCACTTGTTTTTGTCTTCTAACAAATTAACTGCCAATCCTGATTCTTGTGCGCCATTGAATTGATTCCAACTCACAGTGACCCTATATGACAGAACAGAACTGCCCCACTGGGTTTCCTAGGCTGTAATCTTTATGGGAGCAGATACCCAGTCTTTTCTACTGTGGAGCCACTGGTGGGTTCTAATCACTGACCCTTTGGTTAGCAGTCAAACGTTTATACATTGCACCACCAGGGATCCCACTTTCATACTGATAGAATCTATTTAAAAATCTATATATATATAAAAAAAAAGACCTGGCAATCTGCTGCTGTCAATATTACAGCCTAGAAAACCCTATGGGCAAATTCTACTCTGTCACATGGGCCCACTATGTTTGAAACTCGACACCATGACACCTAATAACATATATATGAGAAAATTCTTAATGCATGTTTAACATATGTCTTCCTTTGAACCTATAATTTCCTATCTTGTCAAATAATTCTTTACCAATTATCTTCTGTATGACATCTTAATTTTCTTCCTCTACAATGAGTAATTTTCTGTAGATTACAAATATGTTCAATTTTTCCATTATTAAAAAAAAAACTTCCCTTACTATTCCTATTTTATCAATCTATTTTGCTAAATCTTCATCTATTTAACGTCAAACTTCTTTAAAAAGTATTTTACTATCTTGACTTTACAACCAGTCACATCATATATGTTTACAATTTGAAATTCATTGTCATCATCAACTAAGACTGTTTCCTTGGTGACTTTGCAGTACCTTACTTCTCAATTTTAATGATTTATTGTCAGCCTTTATCAATGTTATAACTCTCCCTTTCTTTGAAAATTGCATGGTTTCTAAATGAAACCTCATGTGAATGACTCCTATAGAGGCATTATCCCATTGGGTGCAAGTCCCAGTAATCCAACTCACATGGGCTTTAGTAAAGATAAATAAATAAATAGATAGATAGATAAAGAGGGGAGGATAACATAAATGAAAAGATCTTAGTATCTTTAAGGCTTCAGGAATGGCTGGATCCTGTTTGTGACAGTTAGGATTGTGTGTCAACTTGGCTGGGCCATGATTCTCAGTTTTTTTGGCAGTTGTATAATGTTGTGAACACATCCGTGTTGAAATTTGACCTGTGATCAAGCCCATGATGGAATCTGCTGAGTGGTTCCAGTAGGGGCAGGGCCAGTGGTGGGTCACCACCCCCTCAGCCTTTCTCTCTCTACCCTCTGCCATCTACTTCCTTCCCGCTAGCTTTGCCAAGGTTTTTGGCTTGTTCTGGATCCTGCAGCTGCCTCTTGTCATCTGACCTCCAGGTCTTGGGACTTGAGCTAGCAGCTTACCTGCTGATCTTGGGATTCGTAGAACTTCACAGCCTGTGAGCATTAGTCCTGTTTTCTAATCTGCTCATCTTGAGTTCAACAGCCCCGGTAGCTCCGTGAATCAGAAGGAGCCTTATGGTCTTGCCTGCCAATCTTGGGATTTGTCAACTTTGACAGCCTGTGAGTGGAAGCCCTGGTCTCTGACCTGCCGATTTTGGGTTCATCAGCCCCTGTGCCTGCATGCATTGGGAGAGGCCTCTCTCCTGATCCACAGACTTGGCATGTTCCAGTCTCTACAAACTTGTGAGCTGTTTCCTTGATATAAATCTCTCTATATATTTATGGAAACCCTGGTGGCATAGTGGTTAAGTGCTACAACTGCTAACAAAAATGTTGGCAGTTCAAATCCACCAGGTGCTCCTTAGAGACTCTATGGGGTGGTTCTACTCTGACCTATAGGGTCACTATGAATTGGAATTGACTCTGCGGCAATGGGTTATATTTATTTACAAACTTTACTGATTTTGCTTCTCTAGAGAACCCAGCCTAAAATACAGTTAGTCAAACAATTCCATCATATTCCCACTTGTCCTATTTTCTAATGTATCTAAAAATTTACATATTCCACAAACCCTTTTTTAATACCAATTTTATCTTCTCAACTTGTATGTTGTCATTGTGAGCTACCTTGGACTCACGGAGACCACATGTGCAGTAGGACAACTCATGCCCAATTCTTGCAAACCTATAAAAAATGGAACAAAACACTCCCCAATCCTGCACCATCCCCATGATCAGTTGCAGATTAAAACTTTGCTATCTTTAGGATTTTCACTGGCTGATTTTTGGAAATAGGTCATTAGGCCTTTCTTCCTAGTTAGTCCAGAAGCTCCACTGAAACCTGTTCAGGTTCATAGCAACAGTCAAACCTCCACTGAAAAATGGCAGGTATCTGCACTTTATTTGCAACTCTCATAAAGCCTGTTACTTTTATCTTGAATTGTAGTTATATTGGTACATAGTTTAACTCTGACATTTCCGAATCCTCCTTCATACTCTTCATCTGTCAGCTTCCTTGCAGTTATCCTTTAATGTAATGCTTATTGGAGTATTTATTGAGTAAATAAGCAAATTGCCATTCACAACTATTATTCTTGTTATAATAAAAGCATCATAATGCCTGGGCCTGATGCTGAGCTTACAAAGATAAAAGTTGCAGATCAACTGGACCTATCATTTTTTTTTTTTTTTTTTTAATAATTATCTTGGACGAAGAAGTTGCTAGTTCTGGATTTTTTCTAAAATTAAACACCTGCACAGAAGAACAAATATATTACTCTTCTTTAATGAATTCCATATTATATATTTATACTACACACACACATGTATATATACACAATGAGATCTGTGAGAGCTGGATCTCACAAATTTTCCACCTTTGTCAGGATGCAGTCTTACCACTTTTGTATTGCTCGTTTTAGTGGAAAATATTTTAGTTTTCCTTCTCTGACAGTTTTCTGCCTCACACGGGTTTTGGTTTTTGCAGGTTTTACACATACATATACCACCTACTAACATACATTGGGCAAATCTGCTGCAAAATCCCTCTTTAAAGTGCTGAAAAGCAAATTGTAACTTTGAAGGCGAAGTTGTGCCTGATTTAAGACATAGTATTTTCAATGGTCTCATATGCATGTGAAAACTGGACTATGATTAAGGAAGACCAGAGAAGAATTGATGCCTTCGAATTATGGTGTTGATGAAGTATATTGAACATACCATGGACTGACAGAAGAACGAACAGGTCTGTCTTGGAAAAAGTACAGCCAGAGTACTTCTTGGAAGCAACTATGCAAGACTTCATCTCACATACAGGGACCATTCCCTGGAGAAGGACATCACGCTTGGTAAAGTAGAGGTCAGTGAAAAAGAGGAAGACACTCAACAAGAAGGTTTGACACAGTGGCTGCAAGAATGGAATCAAGCATAACAATTGTGAGGATGGCACAGGATTGCTCAATGTTTCCTTCTGTTGTACATAGGGTTGCTATGAGTTGGAACTGATGCAACAGCACCTAACAATACCAACAATATATAGTAGATATTTTATAGTCTTTGGCAAAATCACAAAACTGTTATTCATAATAGATATCTTATATTCTTGCCAAATTACTAAATAGTTACAGCATATCAGAAATTTGATTTATCTTCTCAAACATTAGGTTTTCTTATATCTACTTGGGTACTGGACTGTAAGTATAATTACAACTGTAATATTTATATCACAATATTTTTTATAAAAGTCAAATAAGATTTTAGAAGATTCAGAGACAATTTGTCAGCAAAATCAACCGTTTTGAATATGCCTTTACAAGTCAATTATTAGTGCATGAATAACACAGAAATATCAAAAATATTAAGATCATTTTCCAGTTTTTAATATTGGCAAAAATATATCATGTAAAGATAGGAAAATTCTTGTATAATACATAATAAAGTTCAACTTTGAACAAATCAATACTGGATCAGACTGAACTTTTAACCCTTACTATTATTAACTTTTGCCAAAGAAAATTAGTGGTTAATTATTGGCCATAAACCATTATTTTAAAGTTAAGAGTTCCTTTAAGTTTTGCATATACTGCTTTTGTTAAATATGTTGAAAGCTCTCAAAGACCAGGATATGCCACATATGACCATAAAAGAAATGAGAATGTAATAGCCTCTAATGACAAAAAAGCTCATTATGGCTACAGTTCAACAGTTTTACATTACCTTTTTATACAGTTTAAAATTTTCATCTATTGCTTTGGTTTTTAAATATGCAATTTTATCCCTTATTCATTCTCATGCCATTTCTTTCATTTAGTTTCATCTCTTTTCATCCATTGTGTTAAACAATTCTTCCAGGAGATAATTTGTCATCACTGCCATAATGAATTCAATTTTCCTTAACCCAGACCCAGCCAGGGTTTGCTATGTCGCAAAGAAAACTACCTGAAAGGCTAATAAGGGGCACCATATGAGAAATGTGACTGGATTATTACACCTTTAATTAGATCAGTAAAAATTCTTGGTGAGACTTAATGGTCTGACTGAGACTAGAAGAATCCCGGTGGTCACGGTCCCCAAACCTTCTGTTGGCCCAGGACAGGAACCATTCCCGAAGACAACACATCAGACATGGAAGGGACTGGACAATGGGTTGGAGAGAGATGCTGATGAAGAATGAGCTACTTGTATCAGGTGGACATTTGAGACTGTGTTGGCATCTCCTGTCTGGAGGAGAGATGGGAGAGTAGAGAGGGTTAGAAACTGGCAAAACGGTCACGAAAGGAGAGACTGGAAGGAGGGGGCGGGCTGACTCATTAAGGGGTGAGTAAATGGGAGTATATAGTGAGGTGTATATAAGTTTATATGTGACTGACTTGATTTGTAAACTTTCACTTAAAGCACAATAAAAATTATTTAAAAAAATTCTTGGTGAATACTGTTTGGCAGTCTTCTTTAGTAGAAGAAATTGTATTCATAAAAAAAAAAATCCTACATTCGATAATTAAATCCTATTACTGCTAAACATAAAAGCACAGCATTTCAAAGTGTTCAACCAATGGAACGGCATTTTTCCTACCATATTTTTAAATATTGCTAATGCTAAGTGTGCTATTACGTTCCACAGTTATCTATTCCAATACCTTTTTATATTTGTAGAATCACCTTTGTTTACTATTTCCTATTAGTTATGAAATCCTTCTAACTGAACTCTGAGTGATTTAAACATCAATTCCTTCCTTACATCCCTAGGGTAGAAAATAACGTAAAGCTATTGGAACCAAACTGAGTCAAAGAGCAATCTCGTTAAGAAAAAATTACTTCGAATTCACTTGAAAATAAGATGAAAGCATTTAGATTTATCTTATATATTTATGTTTCTAAAAAAATCATCAGGCACTTGCTCACATTTATACCTTTTTTCCATTCCTATGTTTCAATAACTGAATGCTGTCATATATTGTTGTTGTTAGGTGCCGTTGAGTTGGTTCCGACTCATAGCGACCCTATGCACAACAGAACGAAACACTGCCCGGTCCTGAGCCATCCTCAGAATCGTTATTATGCTTGAGCTCATTGTTGCAGCCACTGTGTCAATCCACCTCCTTGATGGTCTTCCTTTCTTCCACTGACCCTGTACTCTGCCAAGCATGATGTCCTTCTCCAGGGACTGATCATATATAGTAACACAAATATGCCTGCTCTTAATTCTCTTATATTATTTTCTGTTATGCTTAAAGTTTTGTGGATTTTTTTGGTAACATTCAACTTGTGGTCCACTTTTTTTGTTTCTTTCAAATACTTTCTCATAATTAGAAAGTATTTTTTTCCTGATTCTTATAAATATAACTTTGTTTAATCCACAACTAATTTAGATGGCATCTATTAATTCCTACGAGAAGTAATAATAAATTAGCGTTTCCTTTTCTTCTGCTTCTCCAATTTGATGTACAGAGAAAATATACAAGTTAAAAAAGATATAAGCACAGCCTCCATGACAGGGTAATAATATTTAAAGGAAATTAGGTATAAGTTGGGTCCCAGAAGTAGAAGAGTCAGAAGAGAACATAAAAGTATTTAAATAGTGACCCAAATTTTTCAAATGTTATGAAAAATAGAAATTAGGAACCTCAATTAACTCCAATAGGATCAACACAAAGTAAATACTTGGTATATCACGGTCAACTTGATGAAGAGAAAATATAAAGAAAAATTCCTAAAAACGGACAAAGAGGAGAAAAAAATATATATTACATCGAGGGAGCAAAGAAACAAATAACTGTGAAGGTCTCATCAGAAATAATGAAAGAGAAAATGACACCATTAAAGTGGTAAAAGAAGATAAAAAGGAGAAGAAGCAGAAAAAGTCTGCTATGGAGCCCTAATAGCACAGTGGTTAAGAGCTTGGCTGCTGACAAAAAGGTGAGCCTTTCAAATCTGCCACCTGCTCCTTGGAAACCCTATGGTGCGGTCATACTCTGTCCTATAGGGTTTCTATGAGTAAGAATCAACTCCATGTCAATGGGCTTGGGCATAGAGATGGCTTGGGCATACCTAGTATAAAATATCCTGCAAAATTGAAAGAAAAATAAAGACATTTTCAGATATACACAAGTAGACAGACTTCATCAACAAGGGATCAGCAATCCAAAAATGTTAAAAAAAAAAACTTCAAATTAGAAGATAATGATGCTAAAATGAAACTTAAATCGACATAAAAATTGGAAAAGACAGAATATAGCAACTATCTGGGTAAACATAACAAATGAGTTTCTCATTTCTTAATTTCTTTAATAGACAATTATTTTAAAAAACAGACCTTTTATAGAAACCAAAATTAAAAACACAAAGTCACTTACAACACTTCAAAGAAAATAAAATATATAAGTATAAATTTAACTACAAGACTTGTATGTTGAAAGTTACAAAATACTGATGACAAAAAATCTGAAAAGAACTAAATATATGGAGAGATATACCTTGATCATAGATTGGAAAAATCAATATAATAAAGATGACAATTTTTCTTAAATACATCTATTGGTTTATTGTAATTTCTATCAAAATTCTAACAAGTTTCTTGTTTTGTTTTGTTTAATTTACAAAGATAAGCTTATTTTAAAATTTACATGGAAACACAGAAGAATTAAAATTTTTAAGCAATTCTGAGAAAAAAAGTGAGAGGAACCAATCTATGTGAGTGATAAACAAGGCTTAACCTCAATTACTACACAGCTACAACAATCAAGGCAGTGTGGTATTGGCAGAAAGATAGCCATATAGATAAATGGACAAGACAGAGAATTCAGAAATAGGCCCATATAACTGATTATTGTCAAAGATACAAAAGATATTCAACAGAGGAAGAATAATCTTTCCAGCAAATGGGGCTGATACAATGGGGTGTACATTGACAAAGAAATGAAATTCCACCTAAACCGTACACTTCGTACACGTTTAACTCAACATGGATCACAGACCAAAATGTAAAATAGAAAACCGTAAAACTTTCAGAAAAAATGAAAACAAAAAAATAAAAAAAACTTCAGAACCAAAGGCTAGACAAAGAGTTCTTAAACTTGACACCAAAAGTATAATTCATAAAAATAAATTTTGAAAACTTGGTTCTCATCAACTTGTGAAAGAACACAAAAGAACCGTAAAGAGAAGGTAAAGGCGAGCTACAGACTGAGAAATCATTTGCAAATAACATTTGGAATGGGACTTGCATATATATAAAGCCTCATAATTAACCATCACTCATCCGTCTGTTTGCCATACTATGATGGCTTGCAAGTTGTAATGATGCTGGAAGCTATGACACTGGTATTTCAAATACCAGCAGGATTACCATGGTGGACTGCTTTCAGCAGAGCTTCCAGACTAAGACAGACTAGGAAGAAGGACTTGGCAGTCTACTTCTGAAGAAATTGGCCAGTGAAAACCTTATGAATAGCAGCAGAATATTGTCTGATACAGTGCTGAAAGACGAGCCCCTCAGATTGGAAGGTACTCAAAATACAACTAGAAAAGAGCTGCCTCCTCGATGTAGAGTCGACCTTAATGAAGTAGATGGAGTCAAGCTTTCGGGACCTTCATTTCCTGAGGTGGCATGAATCAAAATGAGAAGAAACTTCTGCAAACATCCATTAATAAATGGAACGTGGAATATATGAAGTATAAATCTAGGAAAATTGGAAGTCATCAAAAATGAAATAGAACACTTAAAGATCGATACCCTACATCTTAGTGAGCTGAAATGGACTGGAATTGGCCATTTTACATCTGACAATTGTATGACGTATTATGACAAGAATGAGAAATTAAAGAGGAATGGCGTTGCATCCATCAACAAAAAGAACTTTTCAAGGTCTATCCTGAAGTACAAAGCTGTCAAAAAACAAAAACAAAAAACCATTGCTGTCAAGTCAATTCTGACTCATAGCAACCCTATAGGGCAGAGTAGAACTGCCCCATAAAGTTTCCAAGGAGTTGCTGGTAGATTCAAACTCCTGACCTTTTGCTTCTCAGCTGAGTTCTTAACCACTGCACCACCAGGACTCCAAGCAAAACTGTCAATGATAGGATAGTATCTATCAGCTTACAAGGAAGACCAGTTAATAAGACTATTATTCAAATTTACACACCAATCATTAAGGCCAAAGATGAAGAAAATGAAGATTTTTACCAAGTTCTGTAGTCTGAAATTGATCAAACATGCCATCAATATGCATTGATAATTACTGGTGATTGGAATATGAAAATTGGAAACAAAGAAGAAGGGTCAGCAGTTGGAAAATATGGCCTTGGTGATAAAAATGGTACTGGAGATTGTATGATAGAATTTTGCAAGACCAAGTACTTCTTCATTGTAAATACATGTTTTTTAACAACATAAATGGTGTTTGAAAACAACACGGAGCTCACCAGATGGAATGCACAGGAATCAAATTGACTACGTCTGTGGAACGAGAAGATGGAGAAGCTCAACATCATCAGTAAGAACAAGGCCAGGGGCTGAATGAGGAACAGACCATCAGTTGCTCCTATGCAAGTTCATGTTGAAGCTGAAGAATACTAGAGCAAGTGCATGAGAATCAAAAAACAACCTTGATTATATCCCACCTCAATTTAGAGTCCATTTCAAGATTTGACACACTGAACATTAATGGCCAAAGACCAGACGAGTTGTGGAATCAAGGACATCACACACGAAGAAGGCAAAAGGTCATTTAAAAAAACAAGAAAGAAAGAAAAGACCAAAACAGATGTCAGAAGAGACTCTGAAACTTGCTCTTGAACGTCGAGTAGCTAAAGCAAATGGAAGAAACGACGAAGTAAAAAAGTTGAACAGGAGATTTCAAAGGGTGGCTCAAGAAGACAAAGTACTATAATTAAATGTGCAAAGACCTGGAGTTAGAAAACCAAAGGGGAAGGACACGACTTACATTTCTCCAGCTGAAAGAACTGAAGAAAAAATTCAAGCCTCGAGTTGCAACATTGAAGGATTCTCTGGCAAAATATCGAATGACTCAGGAAGCATCAAAAGAAGGTGGAAGAAATACACAGAATAACTATACCAAAAAGAATTGTATAATGGTCAACCTTTTCAGGAGATACCATATGATTACTAACTGATGGTACTGAAGGAAGAGGTCCAAGCTGCACTGAAGGTGTTTGTGAAAAACAACAAGCCAGGAGTTAAGGGATAGCCATTGAGATGTTTCAAAAAACGGACACAGCACTAGATGTGCTCACTAATCTATTTCAAGAAATTTGGAAGACAGCTACTTGGCCAACCGACTAGAAGAGATCCATATTTGTGCCCATCCCAAAGAAAGATGATGCAACAGAATACAGAAATTATAGAATAATATCATCAATATCACACACAAAGTTTTGCTGAAGTTCATTCAAAAGCAGTTGCAGCTGTACATCATCAGGGAACAGCCATTCAAGCCTGATTCAGAAGACGACTTGGAAGGAAGAATATTGTTGCTGATGTCAGATGGATCCTGGCTGAAAACAGAGAATACCAGAACGATGTTACCCTGTGTTTTATTAACTATGCAAAGGCATTTGATTGTGTGGATCATAACAAATTACCGATAACATTGAGAAGAATGGGTTTTCCAAAACATTTAATCGTGCTCATGATGAACCTGTACATAGTCCAAGAGGGATTCTTTAGAAGAGAGCATGGTGATACTGCTTGGTTTAAAGTCAGGAAAGGTGTGCATCATGGTTTTATCCTTTCACCATACTCATTCAATCTCCATGCTGACCAAATAATCAGAGAAGTTGAACCATATGAAGAAGAATGGGGCATCAGCAATGGAGGACAACTCATTAACAACCTATGATGTGCAGATGACACAACCTTTATTGCTGAAAGTGAAGAGGACTTGAAGCACTTACTGACAAAGATCAAAGACCACAGCCTTCAGTATGGACTACACCTCAATGTAAAGAAAACAAAAATCCTCACCACTGCACTAATAAGCGACATCATGATATACGGAGAAACTACTGAACTTGTTGAGGATTTCATTTTACATGGATCCACAATCGATGTCCATGGAAGCAGCAGTCAAGTAGTCAAAGGACATATTGCATTGGGTAAATCTTCTGCAAAGGACCTATTTAAAGTATTAAAAAGCAAAGACGTCACTTTGAGGACTAAGGTGTGGCTGACCCAAGCCATGGTATTTTCAATCACCTCATATGCATGTGAAAACTGGACAATGAATAAGAGAGACATAAGAAAATTTGATCCCTTTGAAATATGGTGTTGGAGAAGAATATGCCATGGACTGCCAAAAGAATGAACAAGTCCCTCTTGGAAGAAGTGCAGCCAGTATGCTCCTTAGAAGCGAGTATGGTGAGGCTTTGTCTCACTCACTTTGGACACATTATCAAGAGGGACCAGCCTCTGGAGAAGGTCATCATGCTTGGTAGAGAGGAAGCGATAAAGAGGAAGACCCTCAATGAGATAGACTTACATAGGGGCAGTGTTTCGTTCTGTTGTACATAGGGTCACGGTGAGTTGGAACTGACTTGATGGCACCTAAGAACAAAAACAATGCATGCTTAACAGGATATAACAAATTATCTAATTAAAAATACAGGAGCAGGTGTCACTAAAAAGGACAAACAGATGGCAAATAAACAGATGAAAAGATGTTCAACATTATTAGATGTTAGGGAAATGAAAATTTAATCACAATAGGATATCATTATTCCCATCAATCAAAGTAGCTAAGATTGAACAACGACAACAAAAAAAGCTATAGCATCTAATGTCGTTGAGGTTACAGAGAAACTCATACATTGTTTTTAGTGGGAAAGCAAAATGGTACAGCATTCTGGAAAAGAATATAGCAATTCGTTACAAAACTAAACATGAATTTATCATACAGCCCAACAATTGTACTCCTGGACTTTTGTTGTTAGGTGCCGTCCAGTCGGTTAGGACTCATAGCGACCCTACGCACAACAGAACGAAACACTGTCCGGTCCTGAGCCACCCTTACAATCATTGTTATGCTTGAGCTCATTGTTGTAGCCACTGTGTCAATCCACCTCCTTGAGTGTCTTCCCCTTTTCCGCTGACCCTGTATGCCGCCAAGCATGACGTCCTTCTCCAGGGACTTTTATCCAGCAGAAATTAAAACATATTTACACAAAAAACAAGTACATGGATGTCATCTCACCTTTATTGATAATTGCACAAAATTAGAAATAATTCAAATATCCTTCAGTGGGCAAAAAGCTAAACAACCTGTGGTATATGATACACACAACTTTGATGGATTCAAGGTATCATGCTGAGTAAAAAGGAAAACCCAACCAAACCAAACCTGTAGCCATTGAGGTGATTCCGACTCATAGTGACCCTATAGGACAGAGTAGAACTGCCCTGTAGAGTTTCCAAGGAGCACGTGGTGGATTCGAACTGCTGACCTTTTGGTTAGCAGCCATAGCACTTAGCCACTAGGCCACCAGGGTTTCCAAAAAAAGAAAAAAAGTCCTTAAAACTTTACATACCATGTACGGAAAGCCCATTGCTGTGGAGTCGATTCTGACTCATAGCCACCCTATAGGGCAGAGTAGAGCTACCCCATAGAGTTTCCAAGGAGTGCCTGGTGAATTCAAACTGCTGACCTTTTGTTTAGCAGCCCTAGCACTTAACTACTATGCCACCAGGGTTTCCAATGTACTGTATATATGGTTTAATTTATATAAGATTCTTGAAATGAAAAGAAATTATGGAGATGGAGAACAGATTATTTTTTGCTGGGTATTAGGGAGGAAAGGAGAAAAAAGGGTGGCTATGCACAGCCACCCTCCTCATCACTGGTGGTGCAGTGGATAACACCTCAGACTGCTAAGAAAAAGCTAAGCAGTTTGAATCCACCAGCTCCACCTTGGAAGCCCTAGGGGGCAGTGCTAATCTGTGCTCTAGGGTTGCTATGAGTAGGAATCAACTTGAAGGCAACAGATTTTTTTTTTTTTTTTGGTGGCTATAAAGTGGTAGCACAGGGGATGTTTTTGTGATTGAATCGTACAATTCCTTGTGATGGAATTACACTGTGCTTTGACTATCGTGGTAGTCATTGGAATCTGCACATGTCAAAAAAGCTTCATAGAACTAAATACAAACACAGGAGTCCCTGAGTAGTGCAAACAGTCAAGAACTTGACTACTAGGCAAAAGCATGGCTTTTGGAATCCACCCAGAGAGCCCTAGGAAGACAGACCTGGCAATCTGAATACAAAAGATCACAACCTTGAGGGCCCTATACAGCAGTTCTACTCTGTTACACATGAGGGTCGCTATGAGTCAGAACTGACTGGACAGCAACCACCACCACCAACAAATACACATACACACACACACAAATGACTGTGAATAAAATAGCTGTATTTTATCAACAGCCATTTCCTGGTTGTGATATAGTCATGCAAAGTGCTACTACTGGGGAAAACTGAAGGGTATATGGACTATCTCTTCATTATTTCTTATACCTACATTTGACTCTACAATTATCTCCAAATGAAGTCTTCAAAGTATAAAATGGATTAAACAAACAAAACCCAAAGCCATTGCTGCCAAGTCGATTCAGATTCATAGTGACCCTGTAGGGCAGAGTAGAACTGCCCCCATTGAGTTTCCAAGGAGGGCCTAGATTTGAACTGCCAACCTTTTGGTTAGCAGCGGTAGCTCTAAACCACTATGCAACCAAATATGCAACCACAGTTTCCTTAATTGGACTAAATACTTAAAAGACTAAAACTATCAGGATAAAGAAAATGCCTTATCTACATGCTGTCTACAAGAGACATGCTTTAAAAAAAACGATACCAAGAGAAAAGACATACCTTGCTAATAGGATGGAAAAAGATACACCATGCAACAGTAATCATCAGACAGTGGCTTCAAGACAAGAATAAAGGGTGACATTACACAATGATAAAGAAGTAAGTTCATGAATAAAACATGGTTCTAACTGTGAATGCACTTTGTTTCCAAACAGATAAAATAACAATTGGTAGAAATATAGGATTAAAAAAAAGACAAATCCAAAATACAGTTGGCAAATTTTTAAATATAATTTATGTACAACAAACACATGCAGTGTTTGTATACAGTTGAATGAATTTCATAAATGAATGCTGTCATGTAACTATCACTCCAACCAAGATACAGAACATTTATCATCACCCAAGGAAATTCCCTCATACTATTCTGTAAATCCCTACATCTCAGCTCAAAAAGAACTAGTATCTTAAGAAAAAAAACTGTACTTTTGACTGTCCTAATATGTATTATGTGTACAGCCCTGGTGGTGCAGTGGTTAAGAGCTGGCTGCTAACCAAATGGTCTGCAGTTCGAGTCCACCAGCTGCTCCTTGAAAACCATATGGGCCAGTTTTACTCTGTCGCATTACCTCACTATGAGTTGGAATCGACTTGATGGCAATGGGTTTAATATATATTATGAATGGAATCATTTAGTATGTATACTTTTGTTTGATATCTTTTGTCCAACAAATTACTTTTGAGACTTATTCTCTCTATTGGGAGTACTATTGCCCTGTATAAATATAGTATAGTTTGTTTATTCATTCATCTGTTTAATAACCTGGATAGTTTTCCAAATAATTAGAGTAGAAAGAAAACTATTGACAAAGAAGAACAAAGCTGAAGGATTTACATCTATTTTTGAACACTTAAAGTCATTAGTATTGAGATTTGAGAGAAAAAAAGATTAGTATAGAGTTCAGAAATAGATGTCAAATAAAATCAATGGGGAAAAACAGTTTTCTCAAAAATAATACTGGGCCAACTGAACAGTGGCTGAACATTTGAGCAGACCCTCATGAAGGCAGGTAGTTGAATGGCAAATAAGCGTATGAAAAGATGTTCAACATCTATGCCATTGTTATCCTTAGCTACCTTGGCATCCATTCCAACTAATGGCACAACAGAATAAAATGTTTCCTGGTTCTGTGTCATCTTCACAATCACTGACATGTTGGAGCCCACAATTATGGCTATTGTGTCAATCAATCTCACCTGCCAATCCATCTGTCTTTGGGCCTCTCTTTCCTTTGTTGGTCTTCTACTTTATCGAACTTGATGTCCTCTTCTAGTGATTGATCCTTGTTGATGATATGTCCAAAGCAAGTGAGTTGGACAATGTTCTGTTGTCATTCATAAAGTTTTCATTGGATAATTTTCAGAAATAGACTTCCAGACCTTTCTTCCTAGTCTATCTCAGTCTGAAAGTTTTTTTTTTTTAATTAATTTTTATTAAGCTTCAAGTGAACGTTTACCATTCCAATCAGTCTGTCACATGTAGGTTTACATACATCATACTCCCTTCTCCCACTTGCTCTCCCCCTATTGAATCAGCCCTTTCAGTCTCTCGTTTCGTGCCAATTTTGCCATCTTCCCTCTCTCTCTATCTTCCCATCCCCCCTCCAGTCAAGAGTTGCCAACACACTCTCCAGTGTCCACCTAATTTAATTGGCTCACTCTTCATCAGCATCTCTTCCCCCCCCCCCCCCCCCCCCCGCTTACCAGTCCTTTTCGTGCCTGATGAGTTTTCTTCGGGGATGGTTCCTGTCCTGTGCCATCAGAAGTTCTGAGGAGCATTGTCTCTGGGATTCCTCTAGTCGCATTCATATCATTAGGTATGGTCTTTTTATGAGAATTTGGGGTCTGTATCCCATTGGCCTCCTGCTCCCTCAGGAGTTGTCTGTTGTGCTCCCTAGCAGGGCAGACATCGATTGTGGCCGGGCACCAACTAGTTCTTCTGGTCTCAGGATAATGTAGGTCTCTGGTTCATGTGGCCCTTTCTGTCTCTTGGGTTCTTAGTTGTCGTGTGACCTTGGTGTTCTTCCTTTGCCTTTGCTCCAGGTGGGTTGAGACCAATTGATGTATCTTAGATGGCCACTTGTTGGCATTTAGGACCCCAGGCGCCACAATTCAAAGTGGGATGCAGAATGTTTTCATAATAGAATTATTTTGCCCATTGACTTAGAAGTCTCCTCAAACCATGTTCCCCAGACCCCAGCCCCTGCTCCGCTGACCTTTGAAGCTTTCATTTTATCCTGGAAACCTCTTTGCTTTTAGTCCAGTCCAATTAGGCTGACCTTCCTTGTATTGTGTGTTGTCTTTCCCTTCACCCAAAGCAGTTCTTATCTATTGATTGATCAATAAAAAATCCTCTCCCTCCCTCCCTCCCTCCCCCCTTTGTAACCACAAAAGTATGTGTTCTTCTCCGTTTTTTCTATTTCTCAAGATCTTATAATAGTAGTCTTATACAATATTTGTCCTTTTGCCTCTGACTCATTTCGCTCAGCATAATGTCTTCCAGATTCCTCCATGTTGTGAAATGTTTCAGAGATTCGTCACTGTTCTTTATCGAGGCGTAGTATTCCATTGTGTGAATATACCACAATTTATTTACCCATTCATCCGTTGACGGACATCTTGGTTGCTTCCAGCTTTTTGCTATTGTAAACAGAGCTGCAATAAACATGGGTGTGCATATGTCTGTTTGTGTGAAGGCTCTTGTATCTCTAGGGTATACTCCGAGGAGTGGGATTTCTGGGTTATATGGTAGTTCTATTTCTAACTGTTTAAGATAACGCCAGATGGATTTCCAAAGTGGTTGTACCATTTTACAATCCCACCAGCAGTGTATAAGAGTTCCAATCTCTCCGCAGCCTCTCCAACATTTATTATTTTGTGTTTTTTGGATTAATGCCAGTCTAGTTGGTGTGAGATGGAATCTCATCGTAGTTTTAATTTGCATTTCTCTAATGGCTAATGATCGAGAGCATTTTTTCATGTATCTGTTGGCTGCCTGAATATCTTCTTTAGTGAAATGTGTGTTCATATCCTTTGCCCACTTCTTGACTGGGTTGCTTGTCTTTTTGTGGTTGAGTTTTGACAGAATCATGTAGATTTTAGAGATCAGACGCTGGTCAGAGATGTCATAGCTGAAAATTCTTTCCCAGTCTGTAGGTGATCTTTTTACTCTTTTGGTGAAGTCTTTAGATGAGCATAGGTGTTTGATTTTTAGCAGCTCCCAGTTATCTGGTTTCTCTTCATCATTTTTGGTACTATTTTGTATTCTGTTTATGCCCTGTTTTTTTATTAGGGCTCCTAGGGTTGTCCCTATTTTTTCTTCCATGATCTTTATCGTTTTAGTCTTTATGTTTAGGTCTTTGATCCACTTGGAGTTACTTTTTGTGCATGGTGTGAGGTATGGGTCCTGTTTCATTCTTTTGCAAATGGATATCCAGTTATGCCAGCACCATTTGTTAAAAAGATTATCATTTCCCCAATTGACTGACACTGGTCCTTTGTCAAATATCAGCTGCTCATACATGGTTGGATTTATATCTGGGTTCTCAATTCTGTTCCATTGGTCTATGTGCCTGTTGTTGTACCAGTACCAGGCTGTTTTGACTACTGTAGCTGTATAATAGGTTCTGAAATCAGGTAGAGTGAGGCCTCCCAATTTCTTCTTCTTTTTCAGTAATGCTTTGCATATCCGGGGGTTCTTTCCCTTCCACATGAAATTAGTGATTTGTTTCTCTATCCCCTTAAAATATGACATTGGTATTTGGATTGGAAGTGCGTTATATGTATAAATGGCTTTTGGTAGAATAGACATTTTTATTATGTTAAGTCTTCCTATCCATGAGCAGGGTATGTTCTTCCACTTAAGTATGTCCTTTTGAATTTCTTGTAGCAGAGTTTTATAGTTTTCTTTGTATAGGTCTTTTACATCCTTGGTAAGATTTATTCCTAAGTATTTTATCTTCTTGGGGGCTACTGTGAATGGTATTGATTTGGTGATTTCCTCTTCGGTGTTCTTTTTGTTGATGTAGAGGAATCCAAGTGATTTTTGTATGTTTATTTTATAACCTGAGACTCTGCCAAACTCTTCTATGAGTTTCAGTAGTTTTCTGGAGGATTCCTTAGGGTTTTCCATGTATACGATCATGTCATCTGCAAATAGTGATAGCTTCACTTCCTCCTTGCCAATCTGGATACCCTTTATTTCTTTGTCTAGCCTAATTGCCCTGGCTAGGACTTCAAGTACGATGTTGAATAAGAGCAGTGATAAAGGGCATCTTTGTCTGGTTCCCGTTCTCAGGGAAAATGCTTTCAGGTTCTCTCCATTTAGAGTGATATTGGCTGTTGGCTTTGCATAGATGCCCTTTATTATGTTGAGGAATTTTCCTTCAATTCCTATTTTGGTAAGAGTTTTTATCATAAATGGGTGTTGGACTTTGTCAAATGCCTTTTCTGCATCTATTGATAAGATCATGTGGTTTTCATCTTTTGTTTTATTTATGTGATGGATTACATTAATGGTTTTTCTGATATTAAACCAGCCTTGCATACCTGGTATAAATCCCACTTGATCAGGGTGAATTATTTTTTTGATGTGTTGTTGGATTCTATTGGCTAGAATTTTGTTGAGGATTTTTGCATCTATGTTCATGAGGGATATAGGTCTAAAATTTTCTTTTTTTGTAATGTCTTTACCTGGTTTTGGTATCAGGGAGATGGTAGCTTCATAGAATGAGTTGGGTAGTATTCCGTCTTGTTCTATGCTTTGAAATACCTTCAGTAGTAGTGGTGTTAAGTCTTCTCTGAAGGTTTGGTAGAGCTCTGCAGTGAAGCCGTCTGGGCCAGGACTTTTTTTTGTTGGAAGTTTTTTGATTACCGTTTCAATCTCTTTTTTTGTTATGGGTCTATTTAGTTGTTCTACTTCTGAATGTGTTAGTTTAGGTAGGTAGTATTTTTCTAAGAATTTATCCATTTCTTCTAGGTTTTCAAATTTGTTAGAGTACAATTTTATGTAGTAATCTGAAATGATTCTTTTAATTTCATTTGGCTCTGTTGTAATGTGGTCCTTCTTGTTTCTTATTCAGGTTATTTGTTTGCTTTCCTGTTTTTCTTTAGTCAGTCTAGCCAATGGTTTATTAATTTTGTTAATTTTTTCAAAGAACCAGCTTTTGGCTTTGTTAATTTTTTCAATTGTTTTTCTGTTCTCTAATTCATTTAGTTCAGCTCTAATTTTTATTATTTGTTTTCTTCTGGTGCCTGATGGGTTCTTTTGTTGCTCACTTTGTATTTGTTCAAGTTGTCGGGACAGTTCTCTGATTTTGTCTCTTTCTTCTTTTTGTATGTGTGCATTTATCGATATAAATTGGCCTCTGAGCACTGCTTTTGCTGTGTCCCAGAGGTTTTGATAGGAAGTATTTTCATTCTCGTTGCTTTCTAAGAATTTCCTTATTCCCTCCTTGATGTCTTCTATAACCCAGTCTTTTTTCAGGAGGGTATTGTTCATTTTCCAAGTATTTGATTTCTTTTCCCTAGTTTTTCTGTTATTGATTTCTAGCTTCATTGCCTTGTGGTCTGAGAAGATGCTTTGTAATATTTCGATGTTTTGGATTCTACCAAGATTTGTTTTGTGACCTAATATGTGGTCTGTTCTAGAGAATGTTCCATGTGCACTAGAAAAAAAAGTATATTTTGTAGCAGTTGGGTAGAGAGTTCTGTGTAAGTCTATGAGGTCAAGTTGGTTGATTGTTGTAAGTAGGTCTTCTGTGTCTCTATTGAGCTTCTTACTGGATGTCCTGTCCTTCTCCGAAAGTGGTGTGTTGAAGTCTCCTACTATAAATGTGGAGGTGTCTATCTCACTTTTCAATTCTGTTAAAATTTGATTTATGTATCTTGCAGCCCTGTCATTGGGTGCGTAAATATTTAATATGGTTATATCTTCCTGATCAATTGTCCCTTTTATCATTATATAGTGTCCTTCATTATCCTTTGTGGTGGATTTAAGTCTAAAGTCTATTTTGTCAGAAATTAATATTGCTACTCCTCTTCTTTTTTGCATATTATTTGCTTGATATATTTTTTTCCATCCTTTGAGTTTTATTTTATTTGTGTCTCTAAGTCTAAGGTGTGTCTCTTGTAGGCAGCATATAGATGGATCATGTTTCTTTATCCAGTCCGTGACTCTCTGTCTCTTTATTGGTGCATTTAGTCCATTTACATTCAGCGTAATTATAGATAAATAAGTTTTTAGTGCTGTCATTTTGATGCCTTTTCATGTGTGTTGTTGGCCTTTTCATTTTTCCACATACTTTTTTGTGCTGAGACGTTTTTCTTAGTAGATTGTGAGATCCTCATTTTCATAATGTTTAACTTTATGTTTGTTGAGTCGTTACGTTTTTCTTGAGTTATGGAATTGATATTCCTTTTTTTGGTTACCTTAATATTTACCCCTATTTTTCTAAGTAAAAACCTAACTTGTTTCGTTCTATATCGCCTTGTATCACTCTCCATCGGGCAGTTCAATGCCTCCTATATTTAGTCCCTCTTTTTGATTATTGTGATCATTTATCTATTGATTTCCATGATTTCCTGTTATGTGTATTATTTTGTTTATTTATTTATTTTTTAGAATTAATCTTACTTTGTTTGTTTTTGTGCTTTCCCTATTTGAGTTGCGTTGATATCAGGATGTTCTGTTTTGTGACCTTGTATTGTGCTGGTACCTGATATTATTGGTCATCAGGCCAAACAATCTCCTTATGCATTTCTTGCAGTCTTGGTTTAGTTTTTGCAAATTCTCTAAACTTGTGTTTATCTGTAAATATCTTAATTTCTCCTTCATATTTCAGAGAGAGTTTTGCTGGATATATGATCCTTGGTTGGCAGTTTTTCTCTTTCAGTGCTCTGTATACGTCGTCCCATTCCCTTCTTGCCTGCATGGTTTCTGCTGAGTAGTCTGAACTTATTCTTATTGATTCTCCCTTGAAGGAAACCTTTCTTTTCTCCCTGGCTGCTTTTAAAATTTTCTGTTTGTCTTTGGTTTTGGCAAGTTTGATGATAATATGTCTTGGTGTTTTTCTTTTTGGATCAATCTTAAATGGGGTTCGATGAGCATCTTGGATAGATATCCTTTCGTCTTTCATGATGTCAGGGAAGTTTTCTGTCAGGAGTTCTTCAACTATTTTCTCTGTGTTTTCTGTCCCCCCTCCCTGTTCTGGGACTCCAATCACTCGCAAGTTATCCTTCTTGATAGAGTCCCATATGATTCTTAGGGTTTCTTCATTTTTTTAATTCTTTTATCTGATTTTTTTTCAGCTATGTTGGAGTTGATTCCCTGGTCCTCCAGAAGTCCTAGTCTACATTCTAATTGCTCGAGTCTGCTCCTCTGACTTTCTATTGCATTGTCTAATTCTGTAATTTTATTGTTAATCTTTTGGATTTCTACATGCTGTCTCTCTATGGATTCTTGCAACTTATTAATTTTTCCACTATGTTCTTGAATAACCTTTTTGAGTTCTTCAACAGTTTTATCAGTGTGTTCCTTGGCTTTTTCTGCAGTTATCCTAATTTCATTTGTGATATCTTTAAGCATTCTGTAAATTAGTTTTTTATATTCTGTATCTGATAATTCCAGGATTGTATCTTCATTTGGGAAAGATTTTGATTCTTTTGTTTGGGGGGTTGGAGAAGCTGTCATGGTCTGTTTCTTTATGTGGTTTGATATGGACTGCTGTCTCCAGCCATCACTGGGAAACTAGATTTTCCAGGTAATCAGCTAAAAAAAAAAAGCAGTCAGATCCCTATCTGAATTCTCCCTTTGGCTCAGGGTATTCGGATGTTAATGGAGCCGCCTGGGGAGGGTGGGGGAGGGATCAGAGAGCTAGGCGTGTAGCACCACAGAATAAAGAGCTGATCCCCGCATTCACGCTCCGCCCCCGTCCGCCAAAATCCCGGCAGGACGGCTCCCTGGCTGGGACGCTACTCTCCCAGATCCAAGATCAGTCACTTCCTCCCGGGGATTTCTCCCTCCGGTGCGCCGCACCGCTGGCGCGAACTGGGTGGGCGTAGCCCTCATGAACAGCTGGGCTCGCCCCCGGGGTCTATTCAGGGGAATGCACTCACTCCCCGCCCGCTCTCGCCAAGATCCCAGCGGGACGGCTCCCCGGCTGGGACGCTGCTCTCCCCACTCTGAGACCAGTCACTTCCTACTGGGGATTTCTCCCTCCGGTGCACCGCGCCGCTTGCGTGAACTGGGTGGACGTGGCCCTCACTAACGTCTGGGCGCCGCCCCCCTGGGGTCGCTTTAGGGAAATATAGGCGATCCCCACGCTCGCACCTCGCCCGCCTCCTGCCAAACTCCCGGAGGGATGGCTCCCCGGCTGGGACACTGCTCTCCCCGCTCCAAGATCAGTCACTGCCTCCCGGGTGTTTCTCCCACCGGCTGCACCGTTACGCCGCCTGCGCCAACCAGCTAGACTTCCTCCCGGGATGGGTTCGGGGGGGTAGGGCTGGGCCCCTTGTCTGTGCCGTCTGCCCCCCTGGGCTCTGCCCCAGCCCAGGCTCCGGAGGTCACCTGCCTGGTACGCTGGCTCTTAGTTCTGAAAATGATCGTGGTCTGCCCGTATTTGTTCATTCTCCGTCTCTAAGTCTGTGTTTGTTGTTCAGAGTTTGTAGATTGTTATATATGTGATCGATTCACTTGTTTTTCCGAGTCTTTGTTGCAAGAGGGATCCACGGTAGCGTCCACCTAGTCCGCCATCTTGGCCCCTGAATCCCTCAGTCTGAAAGTTTTGCTGGTGACTCTACTAGTATTTGAAATACTCTGGCATAGCTTCAAGCATCATAGCAAGCTACCACAGTATGACAAACTGACAGGCAGGTTGTGGTCTATATCATTAAGGAATTACAGATTGAAACAGTAATGACGTACTGCTACGCACCCAATAAACCCATTGACCCATTGTAGAACTGATATAACCCGTAATACTGACAACACCAATTACTAGGGACGGTGTAGAGCAACATGAGCTTTCATTCATTACCAGCTAGAATGCAAAATGGTACAGCCACTTTGGAAAACAGTCTAGCAGTTTCTTACAAAGCTAAACATAGGTCAGTGATAAGATCCAGGTGCTCCTGATATAAGGTCCAGCACTCCTAGGTATTTTCCAAATGAAGTTAGAAACTTATGTGGATACAAAATCTACACACTAATGTTTACAGTAGTTTTATTCATAACTGCCAAAAGTTGGAAGTCACTAAGAGGTCCTCCAAGAAGTTAAAGGATAAACAAACTATGGCACATCTGTACAATGAAATATTCGGTTACAAGAAAAAATGAACTATCAACCACAAAAGGACATTAAATGCATATTGCTAAGTGAAAGAAGCCAATCTGAAAAGGTTACATACTGTATGATTCCAACTATATAACACCCTGGAAAAGGCAAAACTATAGAGACAGTAAAAAAAAAAAAAAAAAAAATCAGTGGTTGTCAAGGGCTGTGTGGTAGGGGAAGGAATGAGTAAGTGGAGCACAAGGCATTATGAGAGCAGTGAAATCATTTTGTATGATAATATAATGGTGGATGGTCATGGTATCACGCATTTGTCCAAACCCATGGAACTATACAATACCAAGAGTGCACCATAATGTAAACTATGGACTTTAGTTAATCACACTGCATCAATAATGGTTCATCAGTTGTGAAAATTGTACTACATCAATGAAAAATAATAATAATAGGGGAAAATTATGTGAAGCGCATCATGGGGGAAAGAGGTATATGAGAGCTTTCTGTACTTTATATACAATTTCCTGTAACCATAAAAGCACTCTAAAAATAAAGTTTGTTGATAAAAATGTGATGCTGGAATAAAAGCCATATTGGAAAAAAAATGAGATGGATTTTCTAATACACAAATGTAAAAGTTAGAAAACTTCTATAAAAACAAAGACTATCTTTGCAACCTTGATGTAGGCCAATATTTCATAAGACACTAGAAATGATGATAAAAAAATAATAAATTAAACTTAAAAATATTATATTTACTGTTGTTAAGCGCTGTCAGGTCATTTCCGACTCATAGAGGCCCTATGTACAACAGAAGGAAACAGCGCCACGTCCTGTACCACCCTCACAATGGTCGTCATGCTTGAGCCCATTGTTGCAGCCACTGTATCTCTCCATCTCCTTGAGGGTCTTCCTCTTTTTCGCTGATGCTCTACTTTATCAAGCATGTTGTCCTTTCTCAGAAACTGGTCTCTCCTGATAACATGTCCAAAGTACATCAAACTAAGTCTTGCCGTCCTTGCTTCTAAGGAGCCTCTTGGTTGTACTTCCTCCAAGACACCACAATTCAAAAGCATGAATTCTTTTTCAGTCTTCCTTATGAAGGAAGTCGTCCTTAGGAAATCAGTTAAGAGGCAATTGAAAACACCATGGCTTGGGTCAGGTGCACCATAGCTCTCAAACTGACATCTTTGCTTTTTAACACTTGAAAGATGTCTTTTGCAGCAGATTTGCCCAATGCAATATGTCATTTGATTTCTTGACTGCTGCTTCCATGGGTGTTGATTGTGGATCCAAGCAAAATGAAATCCTTGACAACTTCAATCTTTTTTCCATTCATGATATTGCTTATTGGTCCAGTAGTCAGGATTTTTGTTTTCTTTGTGTTGAGGTGTATTCCATATTTAATCAGTAAGTGCTTCAAGTCCTCTTCACTTTCAGCAAGCAAGGTTGTGTCATCTGCATATTGCAGGTTGTTAATGAGTTTTCCTCCATTCCTGATGCCACATTCTTCTTCATATAGTCCAGCTTCTCTGGTTATTTGCTCAGTATACAGATTGAATAGTATGGTGAAAGGATACAAAGCTGACACACACCTTTCCTGATTTTAAACCATGGAATATTGCCTTGTTCTGTTAGAACGACTGTCTCTTTGTTTATGTACCTCATGAAACAAGTGTTCTAGAATTCCCATTCTTTAAAATGTTATCCATAATTTGTTATGATCCACATAGTTGGAAGCTTTTGCATAGTCAATAAAACACAGGTAAACATATCTCTTGTATTCTCTGCTTTCAACCACGATCTATCTGACGTCAACAAAGATATCCATCATTCCACATCCTCTTCTGAATCTGGCTTGAACTTTTGGCTGTTCCCTGTTGATGTACTGCTGCAAAGGCTTTTGAATGATCTTCAGCAAAATTTTAATTGTATATGGTATTAATGATATTGTTTGATAATTTCTACATTCTGTTGGATCACCTTTCTTGAGAATAGGCACAAACATAGATCTCTTCAAGCTGATTGGCCAGGTAGCTGTCTTTCAAATTTCTTGGCATAGACGAGTGAACACATCCAGTGCTGCATCCATTTGTTGAAACATCTCTACTGGTATTATGTCAATTCCTGAAGCTTGTTTTTCACCAATGCTGTCAGTGCATCTTGGACTTCTTCCATCACTGCCATCAGTTCTTGACCATATGCTACCTCCTGAAATGTTTGAATGTAGACCAATTCTTTTTGGTACCGTGACTCTGTTTATCCCTTCCATCTTCTTTTGAAGTTTCTTACATCATTTATTATTTTCCCCGTAGAATCCTTCAATATTGCAGATAGAGGCTTGAATTTTTTCTTCAGTTCTTTCAGCTTGAGAAATGCCAAGTGTTTCTTTCCTTTTGGTTTTCTATATCCAAGTCTTTGCACATTTTCTTGTAATAGTTTGTCTTCTGTAGTTGCCCTTTGAAATCTTCTGTTCAGTTCTTTTACTTCATCACCTCTTCCTTTTGATTTAGCTACTCCACATTCAAGAGCAACTATCACAGTTTCTTCTGGGATCTTTTTTGGTCTTTTCTTTCTTTCCTATCTTTTTAATGACTTCTTGCTTTCTTTATGTATGATGTCCTTTATGTCATTCCACAACTTGTCTGGGCTTCAGTCATTAGTGTTTTATGTGTTAAATCTATTTTTGAAATGGCCTTTAAATTCAGGTGGGAAACACTCAAGGTCATACTTTGAAATATTGATGGCAAAGCTTCCAGTATCACAGCAACGTGCAAGCCACCACAGTATGACAAACTGACAGCACATGGTAAAAAAATTTTTTTAATTGTGTTGTAAGAGTTTTGTACATATTCATATTCTGCAGATGGCATTTTCAATATTCATTTTCTGACAAAGGACTTGCATCTGAATTTATACAAAACTCTTACAACTCAATAAAGAATTTCCAACAATTTATTAAAAATGAAGGAGACACTAAAGAAGATATGTGAAAGACCAGTTACTACATGAGACAGAGCTCAACAACATTAGTCATCAAGGAAATGAAAAATAAAACCACAATAATTTACCACCTCACACCTACTAGAATAGTTAATATTTAAAATTATCAAAAACATCAAATTTCATGAAGTCTGAAGAACAATATAAACTCTCATGTATTTCCAGTGGGACTATAAAATGATGCATCCACTTTGGACACCAGTTTCTTATAAAAACAAGCATTCACATCAGAACAAATCACTGAGCCTGTCGCCTGTATTCCAGGAAGTGAACCCGAAATGTCATCCTGAGGCATGCCAGATTTACCTGTCCTACTTGCCAACTTGAAGAATCAATACACTAAGATCTTCATAAATAATGAAAGGCACAAGAAAATTCCAGTCTTCAACCCAGCAAACAAGAGGAAACTCTGTGAGGTAGAAGCAGGAGATAAGCAAGATGTTGACAAAGCAGTGAAGGCCGCAGACAAGCTTTTCAGATTGGCTCTCCATGGGGTACAATGGATGCCTTAGGCAGGAGACAATTAATACACATGTTGGCTGATTTAATTGAAAGGAATCACCTGCTGCTGACATGTCAATGAATGGTGGAAAATTATTTGGCAATTTAGATTTGATGGGCTTTGGAGGGTGCATAAAAACCTCACGCTACCACGTGGGCTGAGCTGAAAAGATTCAGGGCCAAACAATATCGATTGATGAAAACTTTTTTACTTATACAAGACATAAGCCTATTGGTATATGTGGCCAAATCATTCCTTGGAATTTCCTGTTGGTTATGCTCATGTGGAAGATAGGGCCTGCCCTTTGTGGAAATACTATAATTGTCGAACCAGCGACGCAAACTCCTCTCACGGCTCTTCATGTTGCATCTTTTTTTTTTTTTTTTTTTTAACATTTCTGATATATTTTATTGGATAAGTGATAATAATACTATTTCATACAAAATATATAATATTATTCTAAGTTATCTATCTGTCCATCTAGATATTGGTATATAATCTTAAGTACATCTTCATGTTGTTTGCAATTGGTAAATAGGTTGCATGTCCATTTCTGCCTCTTAAAACAATTCTTTTTTTTTTTTTTATAACTTTTATTAAGCTTCAAGTGAACGTTTACAAATCCAATCAGTCTGTCACATATAAATTTACATACATCTCACTCCCTACTCCCACTTACTCTCCCCCTTTTGAGTCAGCCCTTTCAGTCTCTCCTTTCTTGACAATTTTGCCTGCTTCCCTCTCTCTCTATCCTCCCATCCCCCCTCCAGACAAGAGTTGCCAACACAATCTCAAGTGTCCACCTGATATAATTAGCTCACTCTTCATCAGCGTCTCTCTCCCACCCGCTGACCAGTCCCTTTCATTTCTGATGAGTTGTCTTCGGGGATGGTTCCTGTCCTGTGTCAACAGAAGGTCTGGGGAGCATGGCCGCCGGGATTCCTCCAGTCTCAGTCAGACCATTAAGTTTGGTATTTTTATGAGAATTTGGGGTCTGTATCCCACTGATCTCCTGCTGCCTCAGGGGTCCTCTGCTGGGCTCCCTGTCAGGGCAGTCATCGATTGTGGCCGGGCACCAACTAGTTCTTCTGGTCTCAGGATGATGTAGGTCTCTGGTTCATGTGGCCCTTTCTGTCTCTTGGGCTCTTAGTTGCCGTGTGGGCTTGGTGTTCTTCATTTTCCTTTGCTCCAGGTGGGTTGAGACCAATTGCTGCATCTTAGATGGCCGCTTGTTAGCATTTAAGACCCCAGATGCCACATTTCAAAGTGGGATGCAGAATGATTTCATAATAGAATTATTTTGCCAATTGACTTAGAAGTCCCCGCAAACCATGTTCCCCAGACCCCCGCGCTTGCTCCGCTGAGCTTTGAAGCATTCATTTTATCCCGGAAACTTCTTTGCTTTTGGTGCAGTCCAATTGAGCTGACCTTCCATGTATTGAGTGTTGTCTTTCCCTTCACCTAAAGCAGTTCTTATCTACTGATTAATCAATAAAAAACCCTCTCCCACCCTCCCTCCCTCCCCCCCTCGTAACCACAAAAGTATGTGTTCTTCTCAGGTTTACTATTTCTCAAGATCTTATAATAGTGGTCTTATACAATATTTGTCCTTTTGCCTCTGACTCATTTCGCTCAGCATAATGCCTTCCAGGTTCCTCCATGTTATGAAATGTTTGAGAGATTCGTCACTGTTCTTTATCGATGCGTAGTATTCCATTGTGTGAATATACCACAATTTATTTACCCATTCATCCGTTGATGGACACCTTGGTTGCTTCCAACTTTTTGCTATTGTAAACAGAGCTGCAATAAACATGGGTGTGCATATATCTGTTTGTATGAAGGCTCTTGTATCTCTAGGGTATATTCCTAGGAGTGGGATTTCTGGGTTGTATGGTAGTTCTATTTCTAACTGTTTAAGATAACGTCAGATAGATTTCCAAAGTGGTTGTACCATTTTACATTCCCACCAGCAGTGTATGAGAGTTCCAATCTCTCCGCAGCCTCTCCAACATTTATTATTTTGTGTTTTTTGGATTAATGCCAGCCTTGCTGGTGTGAGATGGAATCTCATCGTAATTTTAATTTGCATTTCTCTAATGGCTAATGATCGAGAGCATTTTCTCATGTATCTGTTGGCTGCCTGAATATCTTCTTTAGTGAAATGTGTGTTCATATCCTTTGCCCACTTCTTGACTGGGTTGCTTGTCTTTTTGTGGTTGAGTTTTGACAGAATCATGTAGATTTTAGAGATCAGGCGCTGGTCTGAGATGTCATAGCTGAAAATTCTTTCCCAGTCTGTAGGTGATCTTTTTGCTCTTTTGGTGAAGTCTTTAGATGAGCATAGGTGTTTGATTTTTAGGAGCTCCCAGTTATCGGGTTTCTCTTCATCATTTTTGGTAATGTTTTGTATTCTGTTTATACCTTGTATTAGGGCTCCTAGGGTTGTCCCAATTTTTTCTTCCATGATCTTTATCGTTTTAGTCTTTATGTTTAGGTCTTTGATCCACTTGGAGTTAGTTTTTGTGCATGGTGTGAGGCATGGGTCCTGTTTCATTTTTTTGCAAATGGATATCCAGTTATGCCAGCACCATTTGTTAAAAAGGCTATCTTTTCCCCAGTTAATTGACACTGGTCCTTTGTCAAATATCAGCTGCTCATACGTGGATGGATCTATGTCTGGGTTCTCAATTCTGTTCCATTGGTCTATGTGTCTGTTGTTGTACCAATACCAGGCTGTTTTGACTACTGTGGCTGTATAATAGGTTCTGAAGTCGGGTAAGGTGAGGCCTCCCACTTTCTTCTTCTTTTTCAGTAGTGCTTTGCTTATCCGGGGCTTCTTTCCCTTCCATATGAAATTGGTGATTTGTTTCTCTATCCCCTTAAAATATGACATTGGAATTTGGATCGGAAGTGCATTAAATGTATAGATGGCTTTTGGTAGAATAGACATTTTTACTATGTTAAGTCTTCCTATCCATGAGCAAGGTATGTTTTTCCACTTAAGTATGTCCTTTTGAATTTCTTGTAGTAGAGCTTTGTAGTTTTCTTTGTATAGGTCTTTTACATCCTTGGTAAGATTTATTCCTAAGTATCTTATCTTCTTGGGGGCTACTGTGAATGGTATTGATTTGGTGATTTCCTCTTCGGTGTTCTTTTTGTTGATGTAGAGGAATCCAAGTGATTTTTGTATGTTTATTTTATAACCTGAGACTCTGCCAAACTCTTCTATTAGTTTCAGTAGTTTTCTGGAGGATTCCTTAGGGTTTTCTGTGTATATAATCATGTCATCTGCAAATAGTGATAACTTTACTTCTTCCTTGCCAATCCGGATACCTTTTATTTCTTTGTCTAGCCTAATTGCCCTGGCTAAGACTTCCAACACGATGTTGAATAAGAGCGGTGATAAAGGGCATCCTTGTCTGGTTCCCGTTCTCAAGGGAAATGCCTTCAGGTTCTCTCCATTTAGAGTGATATTGGCTGTTGGCTTTGCATAGATGCCCTTTATTATGTTGAGGAATTTTCCTTCAATTCCTATTTTGGTAAGAGTTTTTATCATGAATGGGTGTTGGACTTTGTCAAATGCCTTTTCTGCATCAATTGATAAGATCATGTGGTTTTCATCTTTTGTTTTATTTATGTGATGGATTACATTAATGGTTTTTCTGATATTAAACCAGCCTTGCATACCTGGTATAAATCCCACTTGATCAGGTTGAATTATTTTTTTGATGTGTTGTTGGATTCTATTGGCTAGAATTTTGTTGAGGATTTTTGCATCAATGTTCATGAGGGATATAGGTCTATAATTTTCTTTTTTTGTAATGTCTTTACCTGGTTTTGGTATCAGGGAGATGGTGGCTTCATAGAATGAGTTGGGTAGTATTCCGTCATTTTCTATGCTTTGGAATACCTTTAGTAGTAGTGGTGTTAACTCTTCTCTGAAAGTTTGGTAGAACTCTGCAGTGAAGCCGTCCGGGCCAGGGCTTTTTTTTGTTGGGAGTTTTTTGATTACCGTTTCAATCTCTTTGTTTGTTATGGGTCTATTTAGTTGTTCTACTTCTGAATGTGTTAGTTTAGGTAGGTAGTGTTTTTCCAGGAATTCATCCATTTCTTCTAGGTTTTCAAATTTGTTAGAGTACAATTTTTCATAATAATCTGAAATGATTCTTTTAATTTCATTTGGTTCTGTTGTGATGTAGTCCTTCTCATTTCTTATTCGGGTTATTTGTTTCCTTTCCTGTATTTCTTTAGTCAGTCTAGCCAATGGTTTATCAACTTTGTTAATTTTTTCAAAGAACCAGCTTTTGGCTTTGTTAATTCTTTCGATTGTTTTTCTGTTCTCTAATTCATTTAGTTCAGCTCTAATTTTTATTATTTGTTTTCTTCTGGTGCCTGATGGATTCTTTTCTTGCTCACTTTCTATTTGTTCAAGTTGTCGGGACAGTTCTCTGATTTTGGCTCTTTCTTCTTTTTGTATGTGTGCATTTATTGATATAAATTGGCCTCTGAGCACTGCTTTTGCTGTGTCCCAGAGGTTTTGATAGGAAGTATTTTCATTCTCGTTGCTTTCTAAGAATTTCCTTATTCTCTCCTTGATGTCTTCTATAACCCAGTCTTTTTTTCAGGAGGGTATTGTTCATTTTCCAAGTATTTGATTTCTTTTCCCTAGTTTTTCTGTTATTGATCTCTAGTTTTATTGCCTTGTGGTCTGAGAAGATGCTTTGTAATATTTCGATGTTTTGGACTCTGCAAAGGTTTGTTTTATGACCTAATATGTGGTCTATTCTAGAGAATGTTCCATGTGTGCTAGAAAAAAAAGTATATTTTGTAGCAGTTGGGTGGAGAGTTCTGTATAAGTCAATGAGGTCAAGTTGGTTGATTGTTGTAATTAGATCTTCCGTGTCTCTGTTGAGCTTCTTACTGGATGTCCTGTCCTTCTCCGAAAGTGGTGTGTTGAAGTCTCCTACTATAATTGTGGAGGTATCTATCTCGCTTTTCAATTCTGTTAAAATTTGATTTATGTATCTTGCAGCCCTGTCATTGGGTGCATAAATATTTAATATGGTTATGTCTTCCTGATCAATTGTCCCTTTTATCATTATATAGTGTCCTTCTTTATCCTTTGTGGTGGATTTAAGTCTAAAGTCTATTTTGTCAGAAATTAATATTGCTACTCCTCTTCTTTTTTGCTTATTGTTTGCTTGATATACTTTTTTCCATCCTTTGAGTTTTAGTTTGTTTGTGTCTCTAAGTCTAAGGTGTGTCTCTTGTAGGCAGCATATAGATGGATCGTGTTTCTTTATCCAGTCTGTGACTCTCTGTCTCTTTATTGGTGCATTTAGTCCATTTACATTCAGGGTAATTATAGATAAATAAGTTTTTAGTGCTGTCATTTTGATGTCTTTTTATGTGTGTTGTTGACAATTTCATTTTTCCACATACTTTTTTGTGCTGAGGCATTTTTCTTAGTAAATTGTGAGATCCTCATTTTCATAGTGCTTGACTTTATGTTAGTTGAGTCGTTACGTTTTTCTTGGTTTTTATCTTGAGTTATAGAGTTGTTATACCTTTTTGTGGTTACCTTATTATTTACCCCTATTTTTCTAAGTAAAAACCTAACTTGTATTGTTCTATATCGCCTTGTATCACTCTCCATATGGCAGTTCAATGCCTCCTGTATTTAGTCCCTCTTTTTGATTATTGTGATCTTTTACCTATTGACTTCCATGATTCCCTGTTATGTGTATTTTTTTTTAAATTAATCTTAATTTGTTTGTTTTTGTGATTTCCCTATTTGAGTTGATATCAGGACGATCTGTTTTGTGACCTTGTGTTGTGCTGATATCTGATATTATTGGTTCTCTGACCAAACAATATCCTTTAGTATTTCTTGTAGCTTTGGTTTGGTTTTTGCAAATTCTCTAAACTTGTGTTTGTCTGTAAAGATCTTAATTTCGCCTTCATATTTCAGAGAGAGTTTTGCTGGATATATGATCCTTGGCTGGCAGTTTTTCTCCTTCAGTGTTCTGTATATGTCGTCCCATTCCCTTCTTGCCTGCATGGTTTCTGCTGAGTAGTCAGAACATATTCTTATTGATTCTCCCTTGAAGGAAACCTTTCTTTTCTCCCTGGCAGCTTTCAAAATTTTCTGTTTATCTTTGGTTTTGGCGAGTTTGATGATAATATGTCTTGGTGTTTTTCTTTTTGTATCAATCTTAAACGGGGTTCGATGAGCATCTTGAATAGCTATCCTTTCGTCTTTCATGATGTCAGGGAAGTTTTGTGTCAGGAGTTCTTCAACTATTTTCTCTGTGTTTTCTGTCCCCGCTCCCTGTTCTGGGACTCCAATCACCCGCAGGTTATCCTTCTTGATAGAGTCCCACATAATTCTTAGGGTTTCTTCATTTTTTTTTAATTCTTTTATCTGATTTTTTTTCAGCTATGTTGGTGTTGATTCCCTGGTCCTCCAGATGTCCCAGTCTGCATTCTAATTGCTCGAGTCTGCTCCTCTGACTTCCTAGTGCGTTGTCTAATTCTGTTATTTTATTGTTAATCTTTTGGATTTCTACATGTTGTCTCTCTATGGATTCTTGCAACTTATTAATTTTTCCAGTATGTTCTTGAATAATCTTTTTGAGTTCTTCAACAGTTTTATCAGTGTGTTCCTTGGCTTTTTCTGCGGTTATCCTAATTTCATTTGTGATATCATTAAGCATTCTGTAAATTAGTTTTTTATATTCTGTATCTGATAATTCCAAGATTGTATCTTCATTTGGGAAAGATTTTGATTCTTTTGTTTGGGGGGTTGGAGAAGCTGTCATGGTCTGCTTCTTTAAGTGGTTTGATATGGATTGTTGTCTCCGAGCCATCACTGGGAAACTAGTTTTTCCAGAAAATCCGCTAAAAAAAATGCAGTCAGATCCCTATCAGAGTTCTCCCTCTGGCTCAGGCTATCCAGATGTTAATGAAGCCGCCTGGGGAGGGTGGGGGAGGGAACAGAGAGATAGGAGAGTAGCACCTCAGAATATAGCCAGAGTTGCTTGTCTTGCTTGGAATGACTATTATATCTGAGATCCCCGTGGGCGCGTTGCCTATGTGTGCTGGCTGTGTGGAGATTGCCCCCGGGGGGTCTGGCCCGCTGGAGTCATGGTCAGATCCTCCGCTTCCAGCCCCATGCCCAGCGTCAAGGCTCCCCTACTGGGATGGTGCACTCTCGACTCCAAAATCAGTCGCTGCCTCCCGGGGACTTCTCGTCCCTCCAGCCGCGTGGCCGTGCCGCCTCCGAGAAGCAGTTGGGCCTCCTCCCAGGGTTAGTTCAGATGGGTGGAGCAGCTCCCCGTGCTTGTGCCGTAACCGAGTGTCCCGGCTGGGATGCTATTCTCCCTTCTCCAATACCAGTCGCTGCCTCCCGGGGACTTCTCCTACCGGCTGCGTCCCACGCCGCCCGCGCGACCCGGCTGGTCCCCTTTCCGGGGTTAGTTCAGGGGGGTGGAGCAACTCTCCGTGTTTATGGCGTACCTGCGTCCAGTCCAAATCCCTGCGGGACGGTTCCCCGGCTCGGATGCTGCTCTTTCTGCTCCAAGACCAGTCACTGCCTCCTGGGGACTTCTCCTACCGGCTCTGTCCCACGCCGCCTGTGGAACCAGCTGGTCCCCCTCCCGGGGTTAGTTCAGGGGGGTGGAGCAGGTCTCTGTGCTTGTGCCGTACCTGACTGGTACACTGGCTCCAGGCTCTGGAAACAATCGCTGCTTCCCCGTATTAGTTCATTCTCCGTCTCTAAATCTGTGTTTGTTGTTCAGGGTTCGTAGATTGTTATGTATGTGATCGATTCACTTGTTTTTCCGTGTCTTTGTTGTAAGAGGGATCCGAGGTAGCGTCTGCCTAGTCTGCCATCTTGGCTCCGCCTTCATGTTGCATCTTTAATAAAAGAGGCAGGGTTTCCTCCAAGAGTAGTGAATATTGTGCCTGGTTATAGGCCACCACAGGAGCAGCCATTTCTTCCCACATGGACATCAAAAAAGTGGCATTCACAGGATCAATGGAGGTTGGCAAAATGCTCAAAGAAGCTGTTGAGAAAAGCAATCTGAAGAGGGTGACCCTTGAGCTGGGTGGAAAGACCCCCTGCATTGTGTTTGCTGATGGTGACTTGGACTATGCAGTTGCATTTGCACGTCAGGGATTATTTTACCACCAGGGTCAGTGTTGTATAGCTGTATCCAGGCTTTTGGGAAGAATCAATTTACAATGAGTTTGTTCAAAGGAGTATTCAGTGGCCTAAGAAGTATGTTCTCGGAAATCCCCTGACCCCAGGAGTAAATCAAGGCCTTCAGGTTGATGAGGGACAATATGATAAAGCACTTGACCTCACTGAGAGTAGAAAGAAAGAAGGGTCCAAACTGGAATGTGGAGGAGACCTGTCCGGGAATAAAGGTTGTACTATTCAGCCCACAGTTTTCTCTAATGTTAGAGATGAGATGCATATTGCCAAAGAGGAGATGTTTGCAACTGTCCAGCAAATCATGAAATTTAAATTTTTAGATGATGTGATCAAAACAGCAAGCAAACAACACTCTCTATGGCTTATCAGTGGGAAGCTTTACCAAGGGCACTGATAAAGCTGTGACTGTTTCCTCTGTGGTGCAGGCTGGGACAGTGTGGGTGAATTACTATAGCATGGTAT
This sequence comes from Elephas maximus indicus, assembly GCF_024166365.1. NCBI lineage: Eukaryota > Metazoa > Chordata > Mammalia > Proboscidea > Elephantidae > Elephas > Elephas maximus. The sequence goes on along the minus strand of NC_064833.1, from coordinate 30,966,663 downwards.
CTGCCCAGTGCCCCTTTAGGGGATTCAATATGTCTGGAAATGGACAAGAACTGGGAGAATATTGCTTTCAGAATATACAGAAGTCAAGACAGTGGCGAGGAAAACTTCCCAGAAAAATTCATAAAGAAAACGAGAGTTGAAACTTCAATTGCTAAGCATCTCCTACAGTCACTAATACAATGGGTTTTACGTCCAAAACTGTTCTTTTCTTGACTTTTTAAAATAAGTAAATCACTTTAGCATTAATACCACACGTAGAAAACTTGACATATACCTTATTCTGAAGGAATCTTTTGCCTTCTGATATATGACCCCAATTCCTATTCTAAATAAATAGGACAGATCTAGATGAAAGATCTCTCTAGCTCTGTAATAGTCATAATAGCTTTTTTTCTTTGTAGCTACTTGTCCAGGATAGTCATTTTATAGAGGAGGACCAGTTCTCATTTAGCTTCTTCCCCTTAACAATTATTTGAAATCCTTAACATACATGTTAACCATCGAGTAGAGGTGCTTGGCTCCCAATAGTTGTGAAATCATTGGTGTCTCTTGAAATGTTTCCTAGAATGTGATGTCAGTCAAAAGAAGTGATGTCTGAAATACTTAGCTATAATCTGAATACAAATCTCAATAAATGCCTTACATGATGAAAAATTAAAAATAGGTAAATAAAACATTCATCTAACCTCTAACCCAACAGTTTTACTCCCAAGGCTACCCAAAGGAAATAAAAACGTATATCCACAAAAAAATATGTATGAAAATGTTCATAGCTTTATTTGTGTCGGCCAAAAACTGGAAACAACCCAAATGTCCCTCAAAAGAGAATGGATCCACAGATGGACTATTACCGAACAATAAAAAGTACCAAGCTATCGATGCATGAAATAACATTGATGAATCTCAAGAACACGTTGAATAAAAAAAGAGCAAAATAATATATGCTGTATAATTCCATGTATATTAAGCTCTTAAGTGGGGGAAAAAACTAAATCTATTGAGATTGTAATCAAAAAAGAGCTTTTGAGGGAGAATGAGGCAATTTTCTACAGTGATATAAATTTCTATATTTTGTGATCTGGATTACATGAGTGTACACATTTGTCAAAATTCATAAAACACCACATTTCAGCTCTACGCATTTCACTGTATTTAATTATACCTCAGTGAAAAAGAAAAAACAAATGTGATAGAGGATAGAAAATGTTTTACTACATAAGGAAGTGAGAGAAGGAGACTTTACTGGCATAGAAAGAACGACAAAAATTTAAAAAAAAACTGTAAATTGGCAACAACAACAAAAAATAACTGTAAATTACAAGGAGTGCAAAGAGAAAAATGTATTTTTTTTAAAAGGGGAAAAATGTATAATTAGTGCATTAATTACTGAGAAAATATATGCAAATTTAGCTCTCTGTCTCTCTTAGGATAAATATTAAATATTGTAGTTGGTATTTTTATGTTTGCAAGATCCTACTTTTGGGCACAATCACATGAGAATAAATAAAAATTAATGAAAGATTATGAAATTGGAGATAGAACTATTGGAATTCTGTTGTCTGGTATCTAAAGTAACATTTGTACCTTGAAAATTGTACTGTATAATCATGATACACTTTAGCATCTATGACATGCTGTAATTGTGGTAGAATTCATTTTGAGCCAAAATAGACCATCTAATATTAAACTTTTGATGATTATTTTAAAGATATACAAATCTTTATATTGTTTCACTGAAAATCATATGCAAATTGCATTTTTATTCTACCACTTTTAGTTTTTTTTTTTTTTTAAATCAGTGTGTATCATAATCATGAGACTTCAGAAATGTATACTTTTCTTCTGAAAGCAAAACTAATTACTACTAACCTGGAAAGAGTGAAGCAACTGTAGGTACTTATTTCTATGCCTTTTTTCCCCTTAATTCTATGCTCTTTTTAAATAAGGTCATTCTGATTGATTGTGATCACTTTCTCCTTGTAAACAGTGAGATGCAATTTGTTTTTAATCTAGCAAACTTGAAAAGATGAACAAAAATTCTCATTGTTGCCGAATACAAAGTGAAATACACACCTGGAGACTGTAGGCAATTTGGCAATGCAGATTGCGATTTTTAGATGCTCCTGTCCTTCCAATTAGCAATTACACAAATGCAGTGAAAATAAGCAATTAATAAGACTGAACAGTATAAATTTAATTTAGTAACATAGCGTTTGTTAAGGTAATTACTTAAAATACACAGTATCGAGTCTTTAGATTGCCTTTGAACAGGTCTTATTTTTGCAGGGAAGAATTACTCAAAGTTTCCTCTTTATTTTTCATGAATAGATGTGCAGTCACCCATTTTCTTCATAGGCCGAGAAGGTTGTGCAGGGAGCAAGGAAAACCTAATAGAAAATATTGGAACACAATTAAGACTCCCACCGTCTAATAAATGCTGCACAAAACTCTTCACTGGTGTGAGGAAGATCACTTTGAAGAAATTCAGCACCTTCAGGGACAAAATGGCTGAAATTCCACCAGGTGCTCTGAATGTTAAAGAAAGTTAATGGAAATGGTGGTTCTAAGTTTTTCTCTCAGATAAGGACAGAAAGAGAGTTTCTTCGTGCTGCTGTAACACAAAAATCACAAGTGGGTGGCTTTAAAGTACAGAAATTTATTTTCTCACAGTTCTGGAGGCTAAAAGTCCACATCAGGATCTTGGCTGTGTTGACTCCTCCCTTTCGGTAACCCCAGGCGTTCCTTGGCTTGTAAACGATCCTCATATGGCATATGTCTCTCTCATGTGTGCGCCTCTGTTTCTGTTTTCGTCTTTCCATAACTTAGAAGTGATTAGGTTTCGGATCCACCCTACACTGGGATGGCTTCATTAACAAAACAAATGAAAAAGCCTATTTCCAAACAGGATCACATCCACAGGTACAAGAGCCAGGGATTCAACACATATTTGGGGGGACACAATTCAATCCTTAACAGTGCCCCTACAGAGTCTCCACAGAGAAGATAGAACGAGTGTGAGATGATGACCAGGCCTGAAAAAAAGGCCCTAGAGCACAGCATGCAAATTGGTGTCAACATTCACTGATTAGCAGTGAGAAGTCTTCATAATACTCGGTTTATCCAGACTCTTTCATTCTTGGATGGATGTTTGGGGCTGGAATGACCATATTTGAAGGATATAAGCACTGAGACTTCCCAGAATCTTCAGGGAGTGGTCCCCAAAAAAGAGCAGCTCTCTGTACACTGATAATGAAAGTCAAGTGGGAGAGTAAAATAAATGTGAAAAAATATAACTTTCTGTATGTGAGGCTTATAATACTGGTTGTATTTATACAGAAAAACTCAAGGAAACATAAAAATATCCACAATCCAAATAAATCTTATTTACCACCATACTTAATGGTTTTAATGTGTTTCTGGATTCGATATGGCAGTATTTTAGAAATAAGCAATTCAAAAAAATTATGCATCTGATTAGTTATGGTTTATTGTTTGTGGCATTCTGGAAGGCTTTCAATCATTTTTCCAGGTTTTGCTAGGTACTGAAAATTTCTCTAAAGACTTGCTATAGCAAAACCAAACCTACTGCCTACTGCCACTTGATTCTGTAATCTCTTCATAGTTGATGTCAACTTCTCAGCTTTAAATGAAATTAATCCCTGAATCTACTTGATGGCAATGGGTTTGGTTTGATTTGGAGTCCCTCCTTAAGGGTATTTCTTCCCAACCATTTGAAAGCAGGCTGCTCATTTATTTACCAACAATATTAAAAGATAGACTTAATACCTTCCTGATCACCAAAAAGATGCCCAGAGCATACGTCTTCACCCTGAGTCATGAGCCACCCCAACATACGATCTTCCCCAGTCCTCACTATTATCATTTGCTGTGCTCCTTGACACTGTTTCTTATTCACCAGCATTATGTTAGCTTTGAGTTTAACTGTTTATGTGACATATTTGTTGCTATGTTGATAATTGAAGCATGATACTCCTCTTATGTAGTTATTTCTTTTCTTATACAATTTTAGGTTAGTGGGGGTTGTAAGCATAGAGAAAAAGAGGCAGCAGAGAGAGACCAACAGTGTTTAATGAAGCATGTGGTTTGGAGCTGTGGGTTCGATTTGCACAGCTTTGCTCTATTTCTGACTCCAACACCATGTTTTCAGGCCACTCAGTGCCTTTGCTGAAGAGTCATAGCTGATGTCTGAGCGTTAGGCTGGTCTCCTCGCCTCTGTAATTTCGCAGCATTCTCTTTACACAGCTCTTTCTCATTGTGGGAAATCGTCCTTCTTTGTGATCTTAAAGAACATCTTTTTCCAAATCTCTTTGAAAGTTTACTGAAGGCTATACATATGTTAGATAAAACTCCTGAAAGCACCTAATGTAGAAAATCAAACCCTTACACTTTTCTATGTAAAGGGCAACTTTAGTAACAGCCCTTCAACATATTTATAAAAACAAAAATAGGATTGGAATTTGCTAGCTCAAATACACAGGGAAAACAAGCCATTACGGCTGTTTATAACTCTAAGTATACTATCATGTACTGTAAATATTTATTGAATTAGGAAATAAATTAGAAACTCTACGTGGTAAAGAGAAAAAGTGGAGATGAATGCATCAGAAAAGGGTTAAATGTTTCAATTGGGAAAATACTCTAAAACAAAAATAATATATTCACATAAACATAAGTTACTGCTAAAATGCATTCAAAATATACAAACTAACAGTATTTTACACACATTCCTAAGTGTTTATTATATAATCAACTACTTTTCATTATTGAATACAACTTACTGTTTAAAGAACTTAAAAAAAAAGAATATTTCAGGCTGAACAAAATCTGTGCATATAGCTTGTGCTTAAAATGTCTATTGCTTAACGTATTATGTGTTTCCATCCTGTGAGCAATGACATACTAATGTTTATAAATCAATTCAGTGTATCCTACAGCACTGGGTTTGGTTTTGGTTTTGGTAGCCAGAATGCTAAAAAATGAAATAGAAGAGAAGGAAATGAAGTTAAAGAAAATACACCCATGTAGTAAAGGTAAGTATTTAGTGAGTGTATGTATGTATTGCATCAAGAAGATACAAATGTATCTCTTATGTGTTGCTCATTTGTGGTCACATATGTTGAAAGTAAGAATAACATAGATATATTTTATTTAATTTCACCCCTTATGAGTTTAGATGCATATATTTAAAAGGTAATCACTACTTTAAGAACTTGGAAGTAAAATATTTACAAGACCACTGGTAGCGTAAAAGTTGTTATTTACAATTAAGGAACAGTATAAATGATCCCCTAGTCTAATAAATTTATTCATTTATGTCTTAATGAATTCTTTTCTATTAATCCATTATTGTATATACTGCTGATACTTGCTGTGTAAACTTCTCCACACTTATGTTCACAGGCAAAAATAAACTCTATACATAACCTTCATTGGGTATATACATGATCCACTATTCTAAACTTCTAGCTTACGCTCAATGTGCCTAGATTCAAATAAGACAGCCACAGCATAGTAAAAAGAGCACCTGTGTGATAAATATTTTTATGTATAAAATAATTCAACCCAAAGTTATTCCTCATTTATTATGGGTAAAGAACTGTGGTAGATGCTATGGGTATGCAGAGATAAATGAACTACTGTCCTTACTCAATGTAGGCTTTAGCCTGTACAAGCTTACTATAGACTGAGTTGCTTGTACTTTCAAGGTTCTAAAAAAAAAAGAACAATGAAATAAACCACTTGACAAAAGTTTATCCAGAGTAGCATGTGAATGTACAGGAGGAAGCAAGTAATACTGAATACAGAAGATCCATGATCCTCATGCCATAGCTTGGTTCACCAGCAAACTGAATTAAACCATTTATAGTCACCTGAGGAGCCCTGGTATCCAAGTGGTTACATACTATGGCTGTTAACGAAATGGTTAAGAGTTCACAGCCACCAGGGGCTCCTTGGAAACCCTATGAGGCAGTTTTACTCCCTAGTATAGGGTTGTTATGAGTGGGAATCAACTCCAAGTCAGTGGGTTTGTTTGTTTGTTTTTAAGGAAGTCTGAATCAACTCTATAGCAGTGAGTTTTTTTTTCAATGGGTAGTTCTGCTCTGTCCTGTAGGATCCCTAGGAGTTGGAATCAACTCAACAGCAACGGGTTGGGTTTCGGTTTGGAAGGAACCTAGATGGTTTAACTCAGTTTGTGAACCAAGCTAAATGAGTTAAACCATTTACACCTACCTAAACAAACAAAGAAAACCCATTGCTATCAAATCAATTTCAATTCAAACCTAGAAAAACCTATAAGGCAGCTCTGTTCTATAGGGCTGCTAGGGGTCAGCAAGAGGTTTGTTGTTGTTGAGGGAAACTACTACAGGGAGAGTGGAAAAAATTTTTAAAAAGTTAACGTGGAATTAAAAATTAAAATTCATAAATTGGGAAAGGCTTTTCCTTAAAAGGCATAAATATAAAACAAAAATATTACTACAGTATTTTTACACAAATAACCTGTACCTTCTAAGATTGTTTGCCAACTGCTCCCTCCCTTTGCGAGGTATTTTGGTATGCACCCGCTAAGCCAATTTTTTTTACATGTTGTTTGTATTTATGCCTTTTAAGGAAAGGTCTTTTTCCCACTTCATGATTTTTAATCACACATTAACTTTTTTAATTTTTTTCTTTTAAATATTTGATTATTTGTAATGCCTTTCTTTCCAAGGGTTTAGTTGCTGTTGTCCAAATGGCTATATTTCAAACATCTATAGAAAATCCAACAATTTTTCCTGCAGTTTTTTGATGATATACTGAATTCCCATGTGTTTTTCAATAAATTCCTGTTTTACTGTTTACATATCACTACTTTGAAGCAATATTTATATCTAAGTTAGTAACTTCCCCTCCTCTTTTTTATATTTTTCTGAATATTACTACATATTGTCTTTTTTATCTGTCAATTATACTTTTCAAGTTTTCCCCAAATAGGCTACTGGAATTTATTAGTGTAACCATAATTCATTCAGTGAAAAATCAACATCTGAATACCATTTATTCTTATCTGTGAAAAAAAAATATTTTTATGTTCTTCTGATTGGATATATTTTTACTATCCTATACATTTGCTTTTCACTAAGAATCCTATTATTTATGTTTGTATTATAAATAGTATAGTTTATTCCACTCCAGTTTCTGAATGTTTTTGTTTTATATTGAGGACAATTATTTTATTGGTTTTTCTTTGTAGATGCAAAGCTGATCATTATTGAGTTCTCTTAATGTGTCTTTAAAAATTCTGAAAATCATACATTCACATATATTAAAATTTCAAATCAATCCTAAAGTCTTTTGAGAAACAGCAGCATGTGCCTTCCTTGACCTATTTACTCTATCCTCCTTTCTCCTAGCAGAGTTTCCTAACTTTTGTTGTTCGGTGCATATATCTGCCGGTGGGTGTGTTCCTTTACATTGCCCCACACCTCTTGAAATATGTGTACTTATTTGTCCATTTGTAAATTATTGTTTGTTAATACTATTGCTGCAGGATTTTAGAAGCTATAAACTTCTTGCCGACCCCTAGCAGCCCTATAGAACAAAGCAGAACTGCCCCAAGGAGCAGCTGGTGGATTTGAACTGAAACTTTTGGCGCGCAGCCGTATCACTTAACGACCATACCACCAAGGCTCCAGCAGTTACCATCGAACCTGTTGCCATCCAGTCGATTCCAACTCATAGCCACCTTATAGGACAGAATAGAACTGCCCCATAGAGTTTCCAAGGAGTGCCTGGTGGATTCAAACTGCAGACCTTTTGGTTAGCTGCCATAGTTCTTAAACACTACACCACCAGGGTTTCTGCAATTACCACAGTGGTTGTTAATTCTTGCATTCCTCTCAGTTTCCTTTCTTACCTTGGTCATGTTGTGCTGATTTCCCTCATGTTATGTATTGTCTTTACCTTCACCAATATTACCTCACGTCTTCTATCTAACTGGTAATTTCCCTCCCTCCCCTCCTGTCCCTGGTAATCATCAAAGATTTTTTTTTCTTTTCTTGTGTAAATCTTTTTTTGTTACTTTATAATAGTGGTCTCATACAATATTTGTCCTTTTGTGATTGATATATTTCACTCAGCATATCTTTCAAATTCATCCATGTTGTGAGATGTTTGATGGACTTCTCATTATTCTTTATTGTTGTGTGGTATTCCATTGTGTGAAGGTACCACAGGTTGTTAATCCATTCATCTGTTGATGGGCACTTATTTCCATCTTTTTGCAATTGTGAATAATGCCGCAATGAACGTGGGTGTGCATGTGTCTATTTATGTCACGCCTCATTTCTTTAAGGTGTATACCTAGGAGTGGGATTGCTGGATCATATGGTATTTTCATTTATAGCTTTTTGAGGAAGTACCATACCATTTTCCAAAGTGATTGTACCATTTTACATTCCCACCAGCAGTGTAGAAGAGTTCCAATCTCCCCATAACCACACTAACATTTTTTTTTTTTTTTAATTAGTGCCCGTAATGTTTGGATGAGGTGGTATCTCACTGTAATTTTGATTTGCATCTCTCTAGAAGCTATGAGTCAGAATCAACTTGATAGCAATAGGTTTTTTTTTTTTTTGGAACAGCTAATGATCGCGAGCATTTCTTCATGTTTGTTACCACTTGAATATCTTCTTTGACGAAGTGTCTGTTCATATCATTTGCCCATTTTTTAATTAGAATGTTCGTCTTTTTGTTGAGATGTTGAAGTTTTCTGTAAATTTTAGGGATTAGTCCTTTGCCAGATATGTCATAGCCAAGTTTTTTTCCCCAGTTTCTGGGTTCTCTTTTGACTCTTTTTGAGACATCTTTTATTGAGCATAAATGTTTACTTTTTAGAAGCTTTCAGTTATCTAGTTCATCTTGCATTGTGGGTGCATTTTTAGTTATGTTTGGTATTCCATTCATGCCATATATGAGGGTCCCTAGTGTTGTTCCTATTTTTTCCTCCATGATATTTATAGTTTTGGGTTTTATATTTAGGTGTTTGTTTCAGTTTGGGGACTTCTCTTAATTACATTTCTCATCTCCCTGTCCTGCCTTTGTCATCTCTAGTTTTACCCTTAAATGGTCAAGTTTGCTATATTCACAAACTAATTAGTTACCATAATTGAGTTATTTCCTTTGCCAAAAAGTGGAAATTAAAGATTATTGAAAATGTTTATGTTATATAGGACTATAAATACTTTTTCACAGCTGTGCAGTTTTATGAGAAAAACAGCACCATCTTCTAGATTCCAGAATTACAAATGAGAAGTCAGGCTCAACGACACACCGATTTTCTTAAGGAAAACTTGATTTTCCCTGATGGATTTCTTTAACCTGTAGTTCAAAATTTTAAATTTTAAATGTACAAAAAGGAAAAGAAAGTTATATATCTGTGCTCATCAGTCTTGCATAAAACATATTCTTCCTTTTTCATCTGAAAACTGGAGTCCTTTCTTAGCTGAGGGTACATTCCTTCTATTACTAGTTTATTTCTAGCCTTTCTGACTTTTTTCCCTCCATATGTATAATTTTTATTGTTACTTACTAGATACCCAGAAACCCTGGTGGCGTAGTGGTTAAGTGCTATGGCTGCTAACCAAAAGGTCGGCAGTTCAAATCCACCAGGTGCTCCTTAGAAATTCTATGGAGCAGTTCTACCCTGTCCTATAGCGTTGCTATGAGTCGGAATCGACTCGACAACACTGGGTTTGTTTTTTTTTTTAATTAGATAATCTGTTGTCTCTTAGAATTTTGGTTTGTATTGTGGAGTATATCTTTTACTGGATTTTATAGCCTATTAAACCTCAGCAGTTACTATTATAATTTCATCTATGGAAACTTCATTGTTGGAAAACACTGAGTTTTAGTCCAGAAAAAAGTTTTTTGTTGTCTTAGTCATCTAGTGCTGTCATAACAGAAATACCACAAATGGGTGGCTTTAACAAAGAGAAAATTATTTTCTCACAGTCTAGTAGGTTACAAGTCCAGATTCAGGGCGTCGGCTTTCTCTGTTGGCTCTGGAAGAAGGTCCTTGTACTCAATCTTCCTCTGGTCGAGGAGCTTCTAAGGTATAGGGACCCCGGGCCCAAAGGACAAGCCTACCCCTGGTGCTGCTTTCTTAGTGGTACGAGGCCCCCAACTCTCTGCTTGCTTCCCTTCCCTTTTATCTCTTGAGAGATAAAAGGTGGTGCAAGCCACACTCCAGGGAAACTCCCTTTACACTGGATCAGGGATGTGACCTGGTAAGGGTGTTACAATCCCACTCTAATACTTTTAACATAATACTACAATCACAAAATGGAGGACCACCACAGAATGCTGGAAATCATGGCCTAACCAAGTTGATACGCCCATACTTGGGGGGTCATAATTCAATCCATTACAATCGTAATGTGCTTTTTTTTTTTTCTTAAGGTTATTATTATTTTGGTGCTGTTATTTTACGGTTATGATATAGTTATTGTATTTTTATTATTACTCAAGTTGTCAACTGATGTTTATTTGTGTTATAATTACCATCACAATTATTGAGTGTAGTATGGGTCATCTATTGTTATTTTTCATGTTTTTCTAGTTTTTTTGCATAAAACTACAGTAATCATATGCATATTCCATCACTTTACTTTAGATGTGGTACCAGTATCTTGCCTTATGTGATTAGAAAAAAATTCCTGTATTTGTTGGTAGCTGTTTGCAAGGCTTTAACCAAATATTCCACAGAATTAAGGCCTGATGGTATAGAACACTTAAATATACTCATTTAACTGTATTGGTGCTGGTAGATTCAGTGCATGTTATCAACCCGTTGCCATCGAATTGATTTCAACTTATAGTGACCCTATAGGACAGAAAACTGCCCCATAGGGTTTCCAAGGAGCGGCTGGTGGATTTGAACTGCTGACCTTTTGGTTAGCAGCCCAGTTCTTAACTGCTGTACCACCAGGGTTCCAGGTACATGTTAGGGGAGTTTAGTCAACAAATACTTACAGCACACTGCCGTAGAGATCATGCTATGATAGCAATGGCTGCCTCATGTTGGGTTCTAAACTTCAATACTACTACTCTTTAAGAATGTAGTTTTGGGGTGATGTTAAAGAAAAGTGTGTTGCATAAATCTTAAAAATTTATTTCACGCCAGTTCAGTTTTCTAAAAATGCATTACAATACTTTGGAGCCCAACCGTTGTTTTATTGAGTAAAAGTGATTAACTTGGAAATAGTTTTTCCATAGCTTCAGTCTCCGTATCTTCCTCATAGTGAATACAGCACATAAGTTTTACTGGAACTCTGCAGGAAGTCAAATAGCCACAGCAGGAAGTCTCCACCATTAAAAGCAACTGTTCCAGTACAAGCAAATTACAAGGCTTGTTAATATTTTCCAGCTATTTCTCTAGTGATAATCTAATCTAAAAAAAAAAAAAAAATTCTGTCATTTTTAACTTAGTTACTGCATATAGGGAAAAAAATTGCAATCAAACATGTTCATTGTCAAATAAAGGCATCATCATTCAGTATTTTGGTTCATAGCAGCTTGGAAATCTGAAAAAATATGATTTTTCTCTAAGACTTTACTAAATTTATTATAAACAGTTTTTTTTAATTCAGAATAATGCTGAGTACTTATTGCCTCTCTGATAAACAAAACCAAAACCAAACTTGTTGCCAGTGAGTCAATTCTGATTCATAACAACCTTATAGGACAGAGTAGAACCACCCTATAGGGTTTCCAAGGCTGTAATCGTTATGGAATCAGACTCCCACACCTTTGTCCTACAGAGCGGCTGGTTGGTTTGAAATGCTGACCTTTCGGTTAGCAGCCAGGAGCTTTAACCACTGCATGACCAAGGCTTGGCTACTCTGATAGCCCTGTCAATGTAATATTTTTCATGCCAGATAAAGCCATTGCTCTTATCATATATTGCAAGCCAGTGCGTAAGCCATTACATTAGTAAGTGGAAAATACCAAACATCATTTTATGACATAACTCTATATTTAAATTTCAAAATGGATTAAAGATCTAAATCAGACCAATCTTAAAAGAAGATTTGGAATGTTTTATATAACAAACATATATAACAAATAGCATAGGAAAATATCTGGAGGCTTAATTTAATAAATATATATCATTTCTACATGGAAAAAACAATATAGCAAAGTAGGAAAGCAATCATTATGATAGAAAATAAATATGAACAATACCTACGACAAAGAAAAGGTTAGTAACAATAACTGTTAGTTACTAAAAATTAAAAACAAATTAAGAGTGTACTTCTTAATAGAAAAATTTAACTAAAAACTACGTATATCTAAGCCACTGCCTGAACAATTATAGAATATTTCCCCACATAACTTCTTAGTTAATAAATACTCCTTTCCCAGATGTAACCATTCTCCTTACTTCTGTTACCATAGATTACCCATGCAATTCCTGAAATTCATATAAATAGGATGTATTCTTTGGTTTTTTGACTCTTGTGTTCAACATAATACTGTAAAATTCATCCATGTTAATATGCACATGAGCTGTTGTCGTGTTGTTTTCAGGTGCTGTCGATTCGGTTCTGATACATAGCAACCCTATGTACCACAGAAGGAAACACTGCCCAGTCCTGCGCCATGCTCACAATCATTATGCTTGGGTTCATTGTTGCAGCCACTGTGTCATTCCATCTCATTGAGGGTCTTCTCTTTTCCACTGACCTTGTACTTTACCAAGCATGATGTCCTTCTCCAGGGACAGATCCCTCCTGGCAATATGTCCAAAGTATGTAAGATGCAGTCTTGCCACCCTTACTTCTAAGGAGCATTCTGTTGTACTTTTTCCAAGACAGATTTGTTTGTTCTTTTGGCAGTCCATGGTATATTCAATATTCTTCACCACCGTTACAATTCAATGGCATCAATTCTTTGGTCTTCCTTATTCATTGTCCAGCTTTCACATGCATATGATGCAACTGAAAATACCATGGCTTGGGTCAGGCGCACCTTAGTCTTCAAGATGACATCCTTGCTTTTCAACACTTAAAGTGTTTAAAGAGGTTCTTTAAAGCAGAGTTGCCCAATGCAATGTGTCTTTTGATTTCTTGACCGCTGCTTCCATAAATATTGATTGTGGACATGAGTAACTCATTATTTTTTTATTACTATGTACTATTATACGAATATATCACCATTTGTTTATTGATAGATATTTAAACTGCTTTGAGTCTTGGACTATTATGCATAAAGCTACTGTGAACATTCTTGTTTAAATCCTTTTGTATACATATGTATTCAATTATCTTGGGTATACACAAGGAGTAGAATTCCTGGATCATAGGTTAGGTGTATGTTTGATGTTTTTAGAAACTGCCTAAAGGTTTACAAAATTGTACTATTTTCCACTCTTACCAGCAATGGAGGAAAGGGAGTTCAATTTGCTTTGCATTCTAGCCAATGCTGTCCTTTTAAGCATTTTAACCTTATCCATTCCACTATTTCTGCTACGGTATTTCATAAGGTTTATAGAATTTCCTTGGTGACTAATGGTGTTGAAAACCTTTTCACTTGCTTATTGGATATATATATATATTCATTTTGATTTTCCTAGTAAAGGAATTTGCTCTTTCAAGTGAAATCGATTCTTTTTGCTTCTTACTTTTAGGAGATTTTTAATATTCTGTATATGAGGCAAAGTGGCAAATGTATTTATTGTGAATAGTTTCTGTATATTTATTGCTTGCCTTTTCACTTACTACATATTTCTTTTGATGAGGTTTTTTTTTGTATTTATCTCATATATTATTTTTACATTTATATTTAGTGCTTTTTTTTGCCTTCCTGTTGAGGAAAATCATGATGCAATTACCCTAGGTTTCCTTTTAAAAGTATTGTTGTTTAAGGTTTTATATTGAGGTTTATAATAGAGCACAAATTAATTTGTGTATGATTTAAAGTAGGAGTCAAAGGTTTTTTGTTTGTTTCTCCCCAGATATTCAGCTCCTTCAGTATCATTTATCCCTATTTAATTACATTAGTGGCTTTGTCAAAAATCAAAGGAAAATAAACCAGTTGCCTTCAAGTCAATAATCTGGCCTGTTATTAAAGATTCATCTTTTTATTCCTTTGAGGTAAAGAACTTTGCCAGTTTTTTGTTTTGTTTTGTTTTGTTTTTTTTGGATAAAATACCCTTCTCTCCTCGCTTAACGATTTTAAAATACCTAGCCCATAGGCCATAGTCAATAAATGTGAATTTCTTTTCTTAATCATCAGCCATGGTATCTTCTTTGCTGTTGAAATATCCTGATTGCAGCTTTTCACCAAATCTATCACTGGCAAAGTCAAATAAATAACAAATCCATACTTCAATAGTGAAAAACTTTATTCAAAAAGAAAAAAGGGAAAGTTGCTATTACAATGGGGGTATATTACAATAGGTAGAACATTCTGACCATAAGATCTGCATGTGTCTCAAGAATTTGGGAAAAACTACTTTTCTTTTATACTGACTGAGAGTAAACAGGCTAAAAAACTCAGGTGTAGGGAAACAAGGTAAAAGGGTGACATCATCAAATAGTAAATCAGAATGTTTTATGTTGAGGCCAGCCTATTCTCCAAGAAAAAAAAAAAAAAAAAAAACCCACTGCATTGAGTTGATTCCAAATCACAGTGACACTACAGACCTACTAGAACTGCCCCATAGGGTTTCCAAGCAGTAACTGGTGGATTTGAACTGCTGACCTTTTGGTTAGCAGCCAATTTCTTAAGCACTATGCCACCAAGGCTCCAAAGAGGGTCCCTTAAATAGGGTTAGTGTGTTGGGTCAAGGTGTGGGTGGTCTGCAATTCAAGGACACGGGATAAGGGAAGAAGCTTAATCAAAGCTTATTTAACATTCATTTTGTTTCTGATTTATCAGCAGGGACAAGCAATTCAGTTACTCATTTATGAGACAAGGAATGGTGCCATCTTGTTGGTTGTGAGTTGTTCTGTGGGTGATAGCACAGTGTTTATGAGGTTAAGTCACAAGCTGAGTGATCCCTGCACCACCAGCACCAACTAAACTGCTGATCTAATAAATGTTTTTATTTGTAAAGAAAATATGGAAGAGAGGAGAATTTACCAAGAAAATCTATCATAAAAATGGAAACAAAAAGCAAAGATATATAGTGTATGTTCTTGATGCGTAAGTAAGATCGTTAATAGTTTCATCTGCTTTTATCAATATTGCTTACTTCCAATAACATCCTTTATCTACTCCTTTATAAAATTAAGTCTTCTGGAACAAGGGTAATTTTTTTTCTTTTCTTTTTAATATACATATATTTTATTCAGTTAAACTGTCTCAAATATTTCAGCTAAAATCTTTGGGGGACCCTAAAAATTCAATGACCTTTTTAGAGTTAAGGGAAAATTTATGTAAATTTATTCCTTCAGTACTTTTTTTGGGAAAAACACAAGAAGAGTGAGCTGTTTGTATTCATAATTTGATATTTACAGAATAATACTATCATCCCCTTTTAAAAGGATCTTGGGAAAAGCTCTTCGATACTCCGATATCTGGAAAGAGAGTCAAAGAGACATCTTCCTGAGTGACCCATCTGCCCAGGGACTCAGTATTGTACTGGAAGTCTTCAAGGGCTTATGCGTTGCTTGAAGTTCAAAGATTCCAAAAGGATTTTTCCAGTAAATGTGTGTCTATTTAATTGTTAGTTTGAAGCAATACCATTTTTTTTCTTTCTTTTTATCATTGATAAGGTCAATGTGGGTCTATAGTAACATAATAAAACAATATCTTCTGTTGCCTTGGATGTTAACCTAGAGTAAGAATATATATAGTTGAGTAGGGAAAAAAGGAATGGAAATGTTTTTTAACTTTTTTTGACCTTGTTTCTCTCATCTGTAAAGTAGGATTAATAACGGTACCTATAAGTCTTTTTTTTATAAGTCTATCATTTCTTTTTTTAATTGTAACTTCAGATGAAGATTTACAGAACTAGCTTTTCATTAAAAAATTAGTCCCCGTATTGTTTTGTGACATTGGTTACCAACACCACGACATGTCCACACTCTTCCCTTCTCAACATCAGGTTCCCTATTACTGGCTTTCCTGACTCCTCATGACTTCCAGTCTTTGTCCCTGGGCTGGTGTGCCCCTTTAGTCTCGTTTTGTTTTATGGGCCTAACAGTTGGCTGAAGGTGAACCTCAGGAGTGACTTCATTACTGAGCAAAAGGGTGTCCAGGGGCCATACTGTCAGGGTTTCTCCAGTCTCTGTCAGGCCAGTAAGTCTGGTCTTTTTTTTAATAGGTCTATCTTTATCTGTATAAATATAGATGAAGTGCTTAAGACAGTACCAAGCACACAGTAAACACCTTGTTATTAATAATAAATGAACCAGCAAAACATTAGAGAGTATTAGGATAATAATTTGGAAATGTAGATA
This sequence comes from Elephas maximus indicus, assembly GCF_024166365.1. Taxonomy (NCBI): domain Eukaryota; kingdom Metazoa; phylum Chordata; class Mammalia; order Proboscidea; family Elephantidae; genus Elephas; species Elephas maximus. The sequence continues at coordinate 30,950,197 of NC_064833.1, read as the reverse complement.
CTTAAATAATCAGTCAATGTCTAGGTGACACACCTTTCCTGATTTTAAAACACATAATAACCCCTTGTTCTGATTGAACGACTGTCTCTTTGTCTATACTCAGATTCCTCATGAGCACAGTTAAGTACCTGGGAATTCCCATTCTCCCCAACTTTATCCATAATTCATTAGGATCCACACAGTTAAATACCTTTGCATAATCAGTGAAACACAGTAAACATCTTTCTGGTATTTTCTGCTTTCATCCAAGATCCATCTGACATCAGCAATGATATCCCTCGTTCCATGGTGGATTTCAAAGGGCAGCTTGAAAAGACAAAGTAAAGTATTGCCATGGATAAAATTGTGTCCCCCTATAATATTTTTTTTTTTTTATAATATATGTTAACTTGGTTAGGCCATGATTCCTAGTATTATGTGGTTGCTCCCCATTTTGTGATTGTAATTTTATGTTAAAGAGGATTAGGGTGGGATTGTAACTCCCTTACTAAAATCACATTCCTTACCCAATGTAAAGGGTGTTTCCCTGGAGTGTGGCCTGCATCACCTTTTATCTTACAAGAGATAAAAGGAAAGGGAAGCAAGCAGAGAGTGGGGGACCTCCTTCCACCAAAAAGGAGGGCTGGGAGCAGAGCGTGTCCTTTGAACTTGGGGTTCCTGTGCAGAGAACCTCCTAGTCCAGGGGAAGACTGATGACAAGGACCTTCCTCCAGAGCTGACAGAGACAGAAAGCCTTCCCCTGCAGCCAATGCCCTGAATTTGGATTTCTAGCCTACTAGGCTGTGAGAAAATAAATTTCTCTTTGTTAAAGACATTCACTTGTGAGATTTCTGTTATAGCAGCACTAGATGACTAAGACAAGTATTAAAATGACATGTGCAAAGACCTAGAGTTAGAAAACAAAAAGGGAAGAACACATTTGGCATTTCCCAGGCTGAAAGATCTGAAGAAAAAATTCAAGCCTTGAGTTGCAAAGTTGAAGGATTTTATGGGGAAAATATTAAATGATGCAGGAAGCATTAAACGAAGGTGGAAGGAATACAAACAGTTACTGTAGCAAAAAGAATTGGTCGATGTTCAACCATTTCAGGAGGTAGCATATGATCAAAAGCCGATGGTACTGAATGAAGAAGTCCAAGTTGCGCTGAAGGCATTGGGCAAAAAAGCCTCCAGGAATTGACAGAATATCAATTGAGATGTTTCAACAAATGGATGCAGCTCTGGAGGTGCTCACTCTCCTATGCTAAGAAATTTAGAAGACAGCTACCTGGCCAGCTGAGTAGAAGAGATCCATATCTGTCCACATTCCAAAGAAATGTAATCCAACAGAATGAGGAAATTATGGAACAATACCATTAATAACATACACAAGTAAAGTTTGCTGAACATTATTCAAAAGCAGTTTCAGTAGAGTATTTATAGGGAAGTATCAAAAATTCAAGGGGGATTCAGAAGAGATGTGGAAAGAAGGACATCATTACTGATGTCAGATGAATCTTGGCTGAAAGCAGAGAATACCACAAAGATGTTTACCTGTGTTTCATTGACTATCAAAGGCATTCTACTGTGTGGATCATAACAAATTATGGATAACATTATGAAGAATGGGAATTCCAGAACAATTAATTGAGCTCATCAGGAGCCTGTACATACACCAAGAGGCAGTTGTTGAAACAGAACAAGGGGATACTGTGTTAAAGTCAGGAAAGGTGTACCTCAGGGTGGTACCTTTCGCCATACTTATTCAATCCGTATGATAAGCAAATAAGCCAGGAAGCTAGACTATATGAAGAAATATGTGGCATCAGGATTGGAGGAAGACTTACTAACAACCTGTGATACGCAGATGACACAGCCTTGCTAGCTGATAGTGAAGAGAAATTGAAGCACTTACTGATAAAGATCAGAGACTGCAGCCTTCAGTATGGATTGCACTTCAGTATAAAGAAAACAAAAACCCTCACAACTGGACCAATAAGCAACATCATGAAAAATGGAGAAAATATTGAAGTTGTCAATAATTTCCTTTTACTTGGATCCACAATCAACACTTACTGAAGCAGCAGCCAAGAAATCAAAAAATGGATTGCTTTGAGCAAATCTGCTGCCAAAAATCTGTTTAAAGTGTTAAAAAGTGGATATGTCACATTAATGACTAAGGTGTACCTGACCCAAGCTATGGTCCTTTCAGTCACCTCTTATGCATGTGAAAACTGGACAATGAATAAGGAAGACCAAGGAAAAATTGATGCCTTTGAATTGTGGTATTGGCGAAGAATATTGAATATACCATTGAATTCCAGGTGAATGAACAAATCTTTTGGAAGAAGTACAGCCAGAATGCTCCTTAGAAGCAAGGATATCAAATCTTTGTCTCACGTCTTTTGGACACGTTATTAGGAGGCATCAGTCCCTGGAGAAGGACATCATGCTTGGCAAAGAAGAGGGCCAGCAAAAAAAGAGGAAGAATCTCAATGAGATGGATTGATACAGTGGCAGTAACAATAGGCTCAAGCATAACAACAATTGTGATCATTGCATAGGATCAGGCATTGTTTAGTTCCATTGTACATAGGATCTTTACGAGTTGGAACTAACTCAATAGCACCTAACAAAAATAGTCAAAATAGCCTTGCAGACATACTGCTTACCTCTCTTTTACCAATGAAAAGTCTGAAATAAAGAAAACTTTTTAGAAGTCTATTCCCTAGGAAGAGGTGGAACAAGAATGTGAATCATCTTAGAAACCCATACCCTTTTTAAAATATATTCTGTTCTACTTAATATATCCATATATTAGCTGAGACAGTCTTAATTTTAAAAATATTGTCTCAATTACCCCACGTTTTACTTAGACTCTTTAGGTTTTGCTTAGCAAGTATTACTTTAAAGATGCATTCATGATGTCCACAGTTCACATGAAAAAATTTAGTTAAATATTTATAAAAAAAAAAATATTTATAGATACCAAAAAACCAAACCCATTGCCATCAAGTGGATTTTGACTCATTGTAACCCTATAAGGACAGAGTAGATTACTAATTTCAACGTTGGAATAAATTTTATGTGCATGCACTGTAACATATTTTCATTCAGCTACTACAAATTTTTTAGTTTATTTTTTGTATTATATATATGCAAATTATTTTTTTCACATTCAGGTTATGCGTACTAGATTACAATTAACCAATTTAACAAAGTTAGTTCTGCAATTCACTAATGTAATTTCTATTTATAATGTAGCAGCAGGAATAATAATTTTAAAACTCACATAAACTCAATGGTTTCAACAACTATAAAACCAAAGTAAAATAGAAAACAGCTCATTAAAAACTTGTTTAAACAGTACAATGCCACAGCTTTCCCAGTAATACACCCTTTAGGACTGAGTTATGCACTCAAAATCTGAATTTTTATTGTTGGAAATATCATCTGACTGCTAAATGACAGCAATAATATTATACTTCATAAAAACTACCTAAAAGTCTTACAAAATCTTACTGCAACTTTTATTTTTAATAAAATAAATGCTTCCCAAGTTCTTTAAATCTGAAACAAAGCTTTAGTCAATTAAAAAAACACAACCTAGTCTCTTCTGACTAAGCCTGTAAATTCTCCATTAATGTTAAACTATATTCCAAATGACTTTGGAAATTGTAGAACATTGCAGCTTCACAACTCTAATTTTATATCTATGTGTATATTACTCTCACTGTGTTCTCTCAGTTCTTCACAAAGTTTTTCCAGTGTTTTCTCTTTTCCATCCCCTCTGTAACCACATAATTTACTTCACATACAGTCTGCCCACAGCCTTGATTCTTCCTTTAATCTCCGCCTCCTTCAATCCATCCTACATGTAAATTCCAGGTTAACCTTCCTTAATTGGAAGCCTTTGTCTTATTACTTCCCCAATGTAAAGCTTACACACTTTACATTGATAAAAAGATAAAACTAAAATTTTTGAACCTAGCATTTATATCCAAAATATCTTCTAGTATGATGATATCCTAATTTGAATTTACAATAAATAAATAAATAAATAATAAAAAGAAAGGAATTCAACAGTGATTTTCAGAAAGACTTCATTATTCCCAATTCCCATGCATTTGCTCATTCTCTTTCACCATTTCTAAAGACCATGAGAAAACTGAAGCAGATTTTACCATCCTCTATAAAAAAAATATTTTTATGTGGAAGAAAGAGTAGGACTGCCCTCATGTGGAAAACTTCCTGCATTGGTGACCATCAAGTTGAAATCCCAGAATCCTGTTTACTCCTAGCAAGATTCTCCTATCCTCTCCCTCCTCCCTGCCATCTTCTCCACCACTCACTTTCTTGAGGATCCTCTGTTTTAATCAATGCCCTCTACCCATGTTTATATCAGTTAAAGAAGATTCCCAAAACCCCCATAGCATCTCTCTTCACCAAACTCTAATCCTCAATTATTATTATTTTTTTTACATTTACTTTTTGAGAGCATTTCTTTAGCCCTCTATCTGTACCCTCTGGAACTCAATTTATCTTCACTGAAAATCTTTATATACTCAAATTTCTTCTATGAATGCTGAGTTCTCCTTCTTTACGTAAGTTAAACCTGGCTTTACACTAATGACACTATGTGCTCCTTCGAGACTTAAAGTAATGGCCATTTTTTTTTTTTTTTGCCACAATAATTATACACTTATGCATGAAGAAGTCAAAATATCCTCCTTGGTCTTCAAGACTGCAGCTTCCATTTCATTTTCCATTTCCCTCCCTAAAATTACCCAGCTTTGAATATCATTGTCAGATTATAACACTTACTACAACTTTATGGTCATCTACCTCTCCTTGGGCACACCTCCACACCTCTAACTTGAGATTTTAACTCTCAAATCATTGTTACTCTTTCCAGCATTATTCCTATTATAATACTTTGTAATTCAACATCCATGAGGATGATTCTTCCAGAACTCATCCTCGCATTTCCATCACCTCCTCGTCTCCAATGATTTTGTCTTTTGCTTTACCTGAGGTCCTCCACTTGTGGTTAGATACTCAATTGTGTCATTACCATAAAGTTCAATATCTCCACAAACTTGGTTTCAAACCTTCCATTTTTTAGTCACTATCCATTTTCTATCTAGTACAATTTCCTCTAGTACTGTGAATTAAAAAGCCTTTGGACTTCAATGAAGCCTCAATATATCTACTCACCATATGTGCCTTTGGTTTCCTCACTTCCCTCCTTTTGAGTAAATAACATATGTACATGGTAGTGATTGACTTGTTCAACAGCAATGCTTTACAGGCAAAGAAACCAAAGACAAAGATGTCTACTGTGGTTTCCAACATACAGTTTTGTATTAGTTCTTTCTCTTTTCTTCTTTCATTTGTTCTTCCTTTTTCTTTCTGTCTTCTTGTCTTTTATCTAACATACATAAGTATGTATATATATGTATATGTGTATATATACATATATATGTATATACATATAATCTATCTATATCTTATATGTGGAGCCCTGGTGGCATAGTTAGTGGTTAAGAGTTGACAGCCTGGCTACTAACCAAAGGATTGGCTGTTTGAATCCACCAGCCAATCCTTGGAAACCCTCTGGGGCAGTTCTCTGTCATGTAGGATTGCTATGAGTCAGAATCAACTGGGCAGCAGTGGGTTTGGGTTTTTTTTTTTTTTTTTTTATATATATATATCATATATCTATGATATTTGTGTAATATATATCATAGATATATATGAATATGAATGTGTGTTATTCCTTGCAGGGAGGAGTGGAAAATTATAGGATAAATAAAAAAAAAAAAATACAGTGAAACCTGTGAGAGCGGGAATTCAACAAGGTTGCTTTTTTTCCCCAGATCTCACGATTCTGTTCTCTGAGACTGTTCACACAATAGCCCTGCCCTCCAGATCTTAGGCATTGGCCACAGTCTCCAGATTCTGGGTAAAGACCCCTCTGCCCTGAGCTTCAGCTCAGCCTTCCAGGCCCACTGGAATGGCAGCTCGGTTCCGTTGGCTTTGGGAGGCCCCATTCTCTTAGTCAATCTGAGTGGCAACTCCAGTCTTAGAAATACCAGAGGCCATGGCTCCACCCTTTGAAACCCCATAGGACATGGTCACACCCTTTGAGACTGAGGCACCAAGTAATTGTAAAATATTTTACTCTGTAACGAGTTACCTTGTCTCACAGTGTTGTCAAAGTGATATAGTGGATAATACAATAACCAAAAAGGACTTGCTATATCCTCTCAGAACATAGCAATTGACATCATGTGTCAGCATAAGCTAACCAATTAGCCTTTCATTACACAAGCTTCTTCATCTGTGAAATGGGGATAAAACACTTGTCACTAAGGTCACCAAAAAGTTTCACAGATTAAATGAGACAATATTCTCATGGTTTTTTGAGATTTGAAATGGCTAGGGGGAAAAAAAAAACTAACACGATAGAAAAATATTATGGACATATTTTTCTAGCAAAAAAAAAATTTTACATATAATTTTAGGGATTTGTTTAAAAATATGAAATGTCATGCATTTCATATACCTATGTACTTTTAAGTAAGCATTCATTCATTCAAACTAACCAGTATACATATGAAAAATAGAAGAAAATCTTATTGAAAATACACCAAGTCCAGCTAGAAAAATCTGAAAAGAGCTCTTTTCTTTGGCTCTTAGAAACAGCAAGTTTCATAATGATATACAAACATAGCTTAATTATAAATCTAATAGCATCTCACAATGAATAGGATGACCTGCCTCTTTTAAAATGACCCTTTTCTTACTACTAGGGTTCATAGGTTTATGAATGCATTATCTCTTAATATTAAACTAAAACCTGTCCTTTTTACATGATCCTTCAGTAGTGGGGACAATTACTTTATAGTAATATGGATAGCTTCCTTTCCAGTTAATATACAATTGTCCATAATGGAATATTTTTTATAAAATATTTAATCCTGTATTTACTCATTTTAAAGTTTAGATTATTGACCATATTAATTTCCTTAATTTATGTTAGTTTATGGAAGACTGATCTTATCTCCCAAGCGTATTCTTTCACCGTAAGTTAAAACCACCCTTTAACTGTTATCCAATTGCAATTGTTACTGGATGAGGGATTTACACATTGGCAGGAATACCAAGTATAATAATGTCACGATTCTTTTTTTCATTTTTCTGTAAAAGTGTACAGTCATTTATTCACAACATATATCCATGCCATCATTGAATTGGATGCTGTTGTTTTTGTGTGCTATTGAGTCAATAGTCACCCTTTTATTTATCCCACCTTTAGTTTGGAGCCCTGGTGGTGCACTGGTTAAGAGGTCAGCTGCTAACCAAAAGGCCAGCAATTCAAATCCACCAGCTACTCCTTGGAAAGCCTATGGGGCAGTTCTACTCTGTCCTATAGGGTAGCTATGATTCAGAATAGTCTCAATGGCAACAGGTTGGTTTACTTTATTTTTTGCGTTAGACCTCTTCATTTTAACACCAGTTGCATCAGACAAACAAGTGGTTGATTTTCTATAAGAGCAATTTTATTTTGAAAACAAACCTTTTAATGACTTCCCAAACGTTGCTGGAAATGAGCCAAAATAAACCTCACTGTAGTGCATATGTTGAGTAGTTTACTAGGCTCAGTCACTGTCTTATCAATTTTTAAGCATGTGAAACTGAATTTTATGCCTCAGTAAAAACAAAACTTACATGCTATGAGGTTTTAATGCCATTGTAGATCAGTTAAAATCTTGTAACATTAAGTATGCAGATATCTATGGTCTATTGCATAGGATAACTGAAAAAGTATAAACTATATATAGAAGTAAACTAACTCCGGGGAGCAGAGCAAGATGGGGAAGTGAGTGGACTTTACCTTCTACTCCCCCAACAACTAACTCAATGAACAACAAATAAAAACAAAAATGGACTGACATCTCGGAACTCCAGACAGCAGCTGAGGAACTGGAGAATCGGGGTGATTCCACAAGTGGGGGAGAGAAGGAACGGGGTCAGCACAGAAACTGAGAGATCTTACCTGCTAACATCACGTGCACACACTCATGGCAGCCATTTTGGGATTGGACTGGGTAACGACCCAAACAGAGAACACAGAAAGCGTTAGCAGTGGCGGGGTCCTCTGACCAAGCAGGATGTCTTTAGCTCGTCATCATGGTGTTCTGCCTTGTGTCTGGCTTTCCCTGCAGTGGGGAGGGCCATCCCATCCGCTGCACTGCACACCACCCAGGTTGTTCCAATATGCCTCAATCAGCTCTTTGTGGCGCCCCTAGAGCACCCCAGGTCATCCTTCAGGTACCCGAGGTCAAGCGAGGGTGAAGAAGCTCTACCCAGATTTTTTTTAAGGTGATGCAAACTGACTGTGGAAGTTCATAGGCTGCATGATTTGGGGACAGGGAGGGAGGAAGACTTTAACACTGTGTGAGAGTACTGTTGAACCTCACTCAGGACTGAAACAAATAGGCAGTAGGACCAGGAAGAGCTGCAAGAACTACAGGGCAAGGTTAAAGGTCTAGACTGAAAAGTAAGCAGGAGGTGGCTCCCAGCAAGACACAGTGGGTAGTGGGTATTACAGTGGAGATGTACCTGTAAAGGAAAGGCTGATAAAAGCCCTTACTGCCGCTATAGTATAGTTGATCCCCACTGCACACACTATAAGGAATTCAGTGAAATGCCACCTCCTCCTGCTCCTGCATATTGAGTCACAGAGACCAAGCATACTAAAAGTCAAAAAACCAAACCCACTGGCATTGAGTCCATTCCTACTTGTAGTGACCCTATAGGACAGAGTAGAACTGCCCCATAGGGTTTCTAAGGAGAAGCTGGTAGATTCAAACTGTTGACCTTTTGGTTAGCATTTGAGCTCTTAATCACTACACCACCAGGGCTCCACCAAGCATACCAAACCAAACCCTTGCTGTTGAGTCTATTCCAAGTCATAGCAACTCTATAGGACAGAGTAGAACTGCCTCAGAGAGTATCCAAGGAGAGCCTGGTGGATCTGAAGTGCCAACATTTTGTTTAGCAGCTGAACTCTTAACCACTATGCCATCAGGCTTTGATCTCTTAAATCAACTTAGGGTGGGGGTGGGGGAGGGAAGACTAAAGAATAAGAGTGCCCTCTAGTAGTTAACAGGAGAAGATACCAATCCTTCTGCTGCTGAAATATTCTAATAGGGAACCTGCGGGTCTGAGGCATACTGTATCTTGGAGTTCCCAGGCCTGTAATCTTGGAGGGAGCAGTCTGCCACAGAGTGCCTGAGTGCAGGCCCTGGCCTTTTGGTTGGCAACTGGACAATTTGATGCTCCCCACCAGGGTACCCTACTGGACATTTTTTCACAAAAAACAGAATCAAATAATAGTAAAGATAACAGAATGTCTCAAATTCAACAAAAGCTAGTAAAAAACACAAAAGCAGAAGAGAAGAAGGAACACTTTAAAGCAAAACATGAGGAAGAGTATATCTTTCCTATGGAGGCCAGAATAAGGTAAAGAATTGATAATTTTCAGACCACAGTGTTAAATAAGTTTAAAGAAAGCAAAAACCCCAGAGAAAACTAGTGGAATTCAGGAAGCAAATGGAGGAATAAAATGAGAGATTCAACACATAGTTTGAAAACATAAAAAAAAAGAACTAATGAAACAAGTATAAAACACATGAATTAGAAATACCAAGAGAATCATTTAACATAACAGTAGAACAGGCAGAATATAGAATATGTGAATTAGAAGACAAGATAACTGAACTTAAGTTTCAAAGAAAATGAGAGAAAAGAACAAAGAAAAGCAAACAAATCCAGAAAGAAATGTGGGATTCCATTAAGAAATCCAACATTAGAATTTCTGGAATCCCAGGGCACCATGACAACAGTAAAGGCATAGAAACAAATTTTTAAGAGATAGAGAGAATATCCCAGACCTGTGCAGAGAGCCAAGCCTGCAGGTATAGGAAGCTACATGAGCCCCAATTCAAAGATACACAAAAAAGATCAACTCCCTGATATACCCTAATAAAATTCATGAAAACCAAAGATGGAGCAAATTTTGAAAGTGGCAAGAAAAAAACAAAATTTAACATACCAAGGGTCTTTCACAAGAATCAGTGTGGATTTCTCTCCCAGAAACTCTAAAGGACAGAAGATAATGGGGCAACATATATAAAATACTGAACCAAAACAATTGCCAACCAAGAATATTTTACCCAGCAAAGTTGTCATTTAAAAACAAAGGGATAATCAAGACATTCCCAAACAAACAGAAGCTCTGGTAATATGCCACTACCAGACTAGCTTTGCAAGTATTACTCAAAGGACTACTCCAAATAGAAAGGCAAGAATATTAAGAAATAAATAGAAACGAAACCTATTGAGGAAACCCTGGTGGCACAGTAGTTAAGTACTGCTAACCAAAAGGTCGGCAGTTCAAATCCTCCAGGTGTTCCTTGGAAACTATTTGGGACAATTGTACTCTGTTGGAATCGATGGCAGTGGGTTTTTTTCTTAAACCCATTAAATATAATTTATGTATTGATGTTAATGGAGACACATCAAAAGAAATGGGAGGATAGGAGCATATCAGGAATAGATTTACTATGTTAAGGTTGTATGTTAACTCTTATTCATATGCTAGACCCTGTGTTGTTGTTGTTAGGTGTCGTCAAGTCAGCTCTGACTCATAGCGACCCTATGCACAACAGGATGAAACACTGCCCGGTCCTGCGCCATCCTCACAATCGTTGTTATGCTTGAGCCCATTGTTGCAGCCACTGTGTCAATCCACCTTGTTAAGGGTCTTCCTCTTTTCTGATGACCCTGTACTCTCCCAAGCATGATGTCCTTCTCCAGAGACTGATCCCTCCTAAAAACATGTCCAAAATATGTAAGACACAGTCTCGCCATCCTTGCTTCTAAGGAGCATTCTGGTTGTACTTCTTCCAAGACAGATTTATTTGTTCTTCTGACAGTCCATGGTATATTCAATATTCTTTGCCAACACCACAATTCAAAGGCATCAATTCTTCTTCGATCTTCCTTATTCATTGTCAAGCTTTCACATGCATATGATGTGATTGAAAATGCCATGGCTTGAGTCAGGGGCACCTTAGTCTTCAAGGTGACATCTTTGCTCTTCAACACTTTAAAGAGGTCCTTTGCAGCAGATTTACCCAATGCAATGCAATACTACCCTGTAGTAATTATAAATCATGTAATGTAATGTAATATATATGCTAACCACTAAGAAATCATTAAGAATAAACACTCAGGAGAAAAGAAGCAAGTTAACAAAAAGGCTCATCACAAGAAAGCACCCAAACACAAACAAAAACAGAAAAATTAGTATAATAAACAAACTAGGTATGAAACCCTAAAAAAATAAAAAAATAAAAAAAAATAACAAAATGAGTGAGGTAGAAAATTTGTTTTGAGTAACAACCTTAAATGTAAATGGTCTGAACAACCCATGCAAAAGGAACACAGTGGCAGAATGGATTTTAAAAACAAAAATGATCCGTCCTTTTGCTCTCTAGAAGAAACCCACCATAGACATAAGGACACAAACAGACTGAAAATAAAAGGATGGAGAAAAGTATTCCATGCAACCAGTAAACAAAAAACAGCAGGGGTGGCTGTACTGATATCAGATAAAATGACTTGAAATCAAAATTTGTTACAAGAGATAAAGAAGGACATTATATAATAATAAAAGTGTCAATTCAACAAGAAGACCTAATAGTTATATATGCATCTAACAGCAATGCACCAAAATACATGAAACAAATTCTGACTAATATGAAAACAGAAATAGACAATTCCATAATAATAACAGGTGACTTCAACACCACTTTCAATTATAAAAAGAGCATCTAAAAAGAAAATCACTAAAGACATTGAGAACTTAAAATCATAAGCCATATGGATCTAAGAGACATATATAGAACACTTCACGCAATATCAGAACAATACACATTCTTCTCCAGAGCACAGGGATCATTTTCCAGAATAGACCATATGCTAGGTCACAAAAGAGTCTCAACAAATTTGAAAAGATTGAAATCATACAAAGCATCTTCTCAGGCCATAAGGGCATGAAACTGGAAATCAACAAGAAGTTAAATATGGGGGGAAAAATTACATGGAAACTACATAATACATTACTGAAACAATATTGGGTCATATAAGAAATCTAAAGCAAAATAAAAAAATTCCTTGAATCAAATAAAAATGAAAACACAACATATCAAAACCTTTGGAACACAGCAAAAGCAGTACTGAGGGAAATTTTTAGCAATAACTGCCTACATTAAAAAAGAACAAAGATCCAAAATCACTAACTTAAACTTACAACTTGAACAAATAGGAAAGTAAGAGCAAAAGAAGCCAAAAGCAAGCAGAAAAAATCAGGGCAGAAATAAATGAATTAGACAATAGAAAAACAAATGAAAAAAATCAGAAGTTGTTTCTTAGACAGAATCAATATAGACAAACCACTGGCTAGACTGACCATAGAAAAAATCCAGAAGAGGCAAATAACCAAATTAAGAAATGAAATTGGTGACAATATGACTGACCCATCAGAGATAAAGAAGATTATAACCAATTACTATGGAAAAATTATACTCCAACAAACATGAAAATCTAGAGGAAAAGGACAAATTCCTAGAAACACATGACCTGCCCAAATTAACACAAACAGAGGTAGAAAATTTAAACAGATCCATCACAAAAGTAGAGATTGAAGATATTATCAAAAAACTACCAAAAACAACAAGAATAAACCACGATAACAGGGCTATGCTGGAGAATTCTACCAAACATTTAGAGAAGAGTTGACACCAATCCTACTCAATTTCTTCAAAAACATAGAAGAGGAAGGAGCACTACCGAACTCTTTCTATGAAACCAGCATGACCCTGATACTGAGACCAGGCAAAGACTTCCCCAAAAAAGAAAGCTACAGGCCAATAACCCTTATGAACATAGTCGCAAAAAATTTCAATAAAATTCTAGCCTACAGACTACAGCAACATATCAAAAAAATCAAGTGGGATTCATACTAGGATTACAAGGATGGTTCAACATAAGAAAACCCAACAATGTAATCTACCACATAAATAAGACAAAGGAAAAGAATTATGTGATTATATCAGTCAGTACAGAAAAGGCATTCAATAAAATTCAACACACTTTCCTGATAAAAACTATCAGCAAAATAGGAATAGAAGGGGAATTCCTCAACATAATTAAGGTCATATAAGAAAAACTGGCAGCCAACATCATACTTAATGGAGAAAGGCTGAGAACCTTCCCTCTGAGAACAGGAATGAGACAGGGGTGCCCATTACAACCACTCTTATTCAACATTGTCCTGGAAGTCCTAGTCAGAACAGTAAGACAAGAAAGAGAAATAAAAGGTATCCAAATTGGAAAAGAAGAAGTAAAACTATCTCAGTTTGAAGTGACATGGTCCTATACATGGAAGACCCTAAAGATTCTGAAAGAAAACTGCTGCAACTAAGAAGAAATTAGCAAAATTGCAGGATATAAGATCAACACTCAAAAATCAGTTAAATTCCTCAACACTAATAAGGCTACTCCAAAAAAGAAATTGAGAAAACAATACCATTTACAATAACCTCCAAATCAATAAGAGACCTAGGAATCAACCTAACGAGGGACATAAAAGCCTTATGGAAAGACATCTGTGCTAATGGATGTTGTTGTTAGTTGTTCTTCGGTGCCATCAAGTTGGTTCCGCCCCATAGTGACCCCATGTACCACAGAATGAAACACTGCCTGGTACTGCACCATCGTTACAGTCGTTGTTATGCTTGAGCCCACTGTTGCAGCCTCTGTGTCAATCCATCTCTTTGAGGGTCTTCCTCTTTTCTGCTGACCCTGTATTTCACCAAGCATGATGTCCTTCTCCGGGGACTGAGCCCTGCTGACAACATGTCCAAAGTATGTAAGACACAGTCTCGCCATCCTTGCTTCTAAGGAGCATTCTGGCTGTACTTCTTCCAAGACAGATTTGTTCCTTCTTTTGGCAGTCCATGGTAAATTCGATATTCTTTGCCAACACCACAATTCAAAGGCATCAATTCTTCTTTGGTCTTCCTTATTCATTGTCCAGCTTTCGCAGATATATGATGCAATTGAAAAAACAACGGCTTGGGTCAGGCACACCTTAGTCTTCAAGGTAGCATCTTTGCTTTTCAACACATTAAAGAGGTCCTTTTCTGCAACGTATTTGCCCAGTGCAATGCGTCTTTTGATTTCTTGACTGCTGCTTCCATGAGTGTTGATTGTGGATCCAAGTAAATGAAATCCTTGACAATTTCAATCTTTTCTCCATTTAACATGATGTTGCTTATTTGTCCAGTTGTGAGGATTTTTGTTTTCTTTATGTTGAGGTGTAATCCATACTGAATGCCATGCTAATGGATAAAAAAAAAAAAAAAAAATTGATAAGAAGGTTTAAAATAGTGAAAATGTAAATACACCCTAAAGTGATCTACATATTCAATGCAATCCCAGTACAAATTGCAACAACATTCTCTACTGAAATGAAAAACTGAGGGCCAACTTCATATGGAAAGGGAAGAAACCCCAAATTACCAAAGCAATATTGAAGAAACAGAACAAAGCAGGAACCCTTACACTTCCTGACATCAAAATATACTATACAGCCACTGTAATCAAAACAGCCTGGTACTGGTTCAACGACAGACATACAAACTAAAAAACCAAACCTGTTGTCTTCGAGTCTATTCCAACTCATAGCGACCCTATAGGACAGAGTAGAACTGCCCCATAGAGTTTCCAAGGAGCAGCTGGTTGATTCAAACTGTCAACCTTCTAGTTAACAGCTGACCACTTAACCACTGCACCACCAGGGCTCGAATAGACACGTAGACCAGTGGAATAGAATTTGGAACTCAGAACTAAACTCAAACATCTATGAAAAACTGATTTTCGACAAGGGGTCAAAGTCCATCCAGTAGGCCAGAGACTGTCTCTGTAATAAATGGTGCTGGCAAAATTGGATATTCACCTGTTGAAAATTGAAACAGGATCCATACCTCACACCAAACACAAAAAATAACTCAAAATAGATCAAAGACTTAAACATCAAACCTAAAACCGTATAATTCCTGGAAGAAAACATAGAGATAAAATTATGGGACCTAATCTTCTGTAAAAATAGGGTAACAAGCATTACAACAAATAGAAGACAGAATAGATAAATGGGATCTCATAAAAATTGTAAACTTGTGCTCATCAAAAGACATTATCAAAAGAGTAAAAAGAGAACCTACAGGCTGGGGGGAAAAAAAAAACCTTCAGAAAAGACATATAACATAAGGGTCTAACCTCCAAAATTTATAGAAAACTTCAAGAACTCAATAACAATAAGTTGAACAATGCAATTATAAAATGGGCAAAGAACATGAGCAGAACCTTCACCAAAGAAGATATCCAAACAGCCAACAAACACATGAAAAGATGCTCATGATCATTCGCCATTAGAGAGATACACCTCAAAACTACAATGAAATACCATCTCACCTCTACTAAAGTGGCACTGATTACAAAAACAGAAAACAAATGTTGGTGAGTATGTGGGGAGATTGGAAGCCTTATTAATTGCCATGGGAACTGTGAAATGGTACCATCACTATGGAAAATGGCTTGATGCTTCCTCAAAAAACTAGAAACAGAGCTACCTTATGATCCAGCAATCCCACTCCCAGGAATATACCTAGAGACCTAAAACTACTGACACGATCAGATATACACATTCTTATGTTCATTGCAGCTTTATTCACAATAGCAATGGAAACAACTGAAGTTCCAATCAACAGTTGAATGGTTAAGCAAATTGTGGTAGATACACACAATGGAATACTATGTAACCATAAAGAACAATGATGAGTCTGTGAAACATATTATAACATGGATGCACCTGAAGGGCGTAATGCTAAATGAAATAAGTCAAGAATGTAAAGACAAATATTGTATGATCCCTCTTTTATAAGAAGACAAGAACAGATAAAGTGACCAATGTTCATTGGTGGTTACCAGGCAGAAAAAGGCGGGAGAGGTAAGTACGCTTTAGAACTTAGAGACTTGTTACTTTTGGTGATGGTAAATGTGGCTCCAAGTGTGTTAAGTAGTGAGCACAGCACAACCATAGTAAAGACAAGTGTTTGAGCCCAAATAGAAGGGTATAAACACAATTAAAGAGACTGCTGAAAAATTGTGATAAACGTAAGTACTGTCAATGGGGGATATACAATTTTGTAGCAGCAATAATAACAACTAAAAAACATGTGCTTGGTTCCACAGATGCAGAAATATGCATCAATAGGAAGGCATATATGAGTAACTGTACCATAACCCATTGCCAATAAGTCGATTCTGGCTCTTAGCATCCCTAGAAGACAGAGTAGAACTACCCCATAGGGTTTCCGAGGAGCTCCTGGTGGACTTGAACTGCCCACCTTTTGACTAACAGCCATAGCTCTTAACCACAATGCTGCCAGGGTTTCTGTTATGAATAAGTGTAGGTGCATGTATATATATATTTATATGTGCTGTATATATTTTCAAGTACAAAAAAAGCACAGAGGGGACACAGTTATAACCAAACACCTCACAGGATTGGTCTACTGGGTTTGAGGGCTTAGACCCGTAGTCTCTTGGGGTAACTCAGTCAATTGGCATAATATAGTCCGTAAAGACAATTTCTACATTCAAGTTTGGCCAGTAGCATCTGGGGTCTTAAAAGCTTGCGAGTGGCCATCTAGGATACCACTATTGGTCTCTACTCACCTGGAGCTAAAGAGAAAGAAGAAAACTAAAGACTCAAAGAAGAAAAAATTCTACAGAACCAATAGTACACACAAACAACAACATCGCCTACCTTGAGACTAGAAGAACCAGGTGGTGCCCAGCTACCACTACTGACCCTTCCGACCAGAAACTCATTAGATGGTCCCTGATAGAATGAGAGAAAAATGTAGAACAAAACTCAGATTCTTAAAAAAAAAAAAAACAAAGCCACACTTACTGGACCAGTAGAGAGTAGATGAACCCCTAAGTCTATTGCCCTGAGATACTCTTTAAACTTGGAACTCAAACCACTCCCAGAAGTCATCTTTCAGCCAAATAACAGATTGGCCCATAAAATAAATAATATCACCCATGAGTACTGTGTTCCTCAAAACACTTCAGATGAAACCAAATGGTGTTTACCGAGACCAAAGATGAAAAGGAAAGGGGGACAGGGAAGCTAGATTAATGGCAACAGAAAAACCAAAATGGAAATAACAAGAATGCTGATATATTGTGAGGAATGTTCAGAGCCAATGTCACTGTACAATATGTATAAAAAACCAAAAAAACAAATCTGCTGTCCTGAGTAGTTCCGACTCAAAGCAACCCTATAGGACAGAGTAGAACTGCCCTATAGGATTTCCAAGAAGAGGCTAGTGAATTTGAACTGCCGACTTTTTTGGTTAGCAGCTGAGCTCTTAACCACTGTGCAACCAGGGCTCCAAACGATATGTACAGAATTTGTTAAACGAGAACCTAATTTTCTGTGTAAACTTTTACCAAAAACACAGTAAAATTTTTTTTAAAAAAGAAATTAGCTACATGCAGCATATTATAATTTATAGATAAGGAAATATATGAAAAAATAACTTTTATTTTAAAGTTTCTAATAATTGACTTTGAAATTTGATAAAGTAAATTTCATTTGACAAAATAATCTGTTGTTGTTGTTGTCTTAAAAAAATACTGCTTAATTTTTAATTTTTTTCCTTATCATTGGAATCATTTTTCCTAAAAGAGTATGTCAACATTCAAACGTACGTCTCATCATGTCTATATAATGTATAATACATATCAACACATATATAGATATATTACTGAGTATATCAAAATAGAGCATGAACAGTTCTGCATTTCATGTTTTTGATTTACAAATATAATAAAAATTATTGATCAAATATTTATTGAAGCCTAGAGAGGATAAAAATACTAGATTGTTCATGATAGGTCTATTTCCACAACCATGAAGAGATGCAACACTTATCAAGACTCTACCAGTAAATAAAATATAAAAAGTCCCAAATTACCTTACCTGTGGCTGTGTGCAATTAGGAAAAAAAAAAAAAAAAGAGGTTTAAAATAGCTGACTATAACTCAGAATAAGGAATTTGAAAATAACTTTATTAACCACTATGGGAGTGCTTTAATATTTAAAATCTACTGAATATAACACTAACATTCATCTTTCTCAATATGATGGAAACATTTTTAATATGATTAAACATATCCATCATAACAGGCAAACAATAGCAGACTAATTACAGTAGCTTCTGACACCAATATAATTACCAAGAAAATTGGTATCCTAAAGACAGGTTACTAATGCGATGTGACTGGATTTCTTTCTTATCCCTTTGTTGCTTTCATATGCCATTTTTCTACTTACTCAAAGAGACAAACTCTTTTTGATTGAATGTTCAATCTGTTTAAGCAAACAAGTTGCCATAGAAACATCCAAACTTAATATATATATACATTTTAATTAGTCAAAAAATTCTATTCATTTCCGGCTCAGGAAATATGCTTAGAAATGATTAATTACTGCTTTTGTCCCTAATTACCACATTAGCTTTCTTAGATTAGAAATGGTTTAGGCTGTGGCTTTATTGATTCAAAGGATTTGGCATTGTTTACCATGCTTATAAATTCATTTACATGCAGGTATTTCAATATAATAAAATTCTGGAGAGTTAAAGAGCATTAAAGAGCAACTTTGAACAAAATATACAGCTAAGGTAGAATGGAAATATGGTTAATGTTGGATACAAGAAGAACTATGATTAGCCTACCCACAAACAAGCCTAGGTCTCTGGTAATTATATGAAATACAACACAAATGGACATCAACTCAAATTATATGAATAAGGTTTATTTGGTATGTGCGTATGTGTGAGAGTGTTTAAGAACATACTTTGCCAACATCATTATCTAGCGTCTAGATCCTGATGTGGAAACCCTGGTGGCGTAGTAGTTAAGTGCTACAGCTGCTAATTAAGAGGTCGGCAGTTCAAATCCTACAGGTGCTCCTTGGAAACTCTATGGGGCAGTTCTACTCTGACCTATAGGGTCGCTGTGAGTCGGAACCAACTCGATGGCAGTGGGTATAGGGTATAGGTCCTGATATAATAGTAGGAACTGTATTCAGTAGTCAAACACAACTTCACATCTAGTATGTTCCATTTAAATAACAGCCTGTCCTTGCGTCTCCCAGTCCATTTCTCCTTTGTGCCTGCTTTTCAAAGAAGTCCTCCTCTCCAAGGTCCAATCCTCTCTGTCAAACGACAACAGACTATGCATATCATTATTCACATTCATGTCCTTGTACCTCTTTTCTCACAACACAGCAGAGCAACCCAGCACATTCCATCCTCTAAATTTAGAACACATGAATAATTTCTGGTTTATCCTAGATCTCCCATTTCTGCTAGCATTAAGAAAGAGGTGTAAAAATATGCTAGGTCTGACTTTATAGGGATAATTCAAACAGTATCTTTTATTACATAGCATAGTTGCAACACTTTTTTTTTTTAGCAATAGTCAAAACAATATGCCTAAATTCACCTTCTAAACTTGAATCTGTAAAACTGCTCCCTCAGTGTAATGGCATACTCAATTATTTCAACCTTTTCTGAATGACTCTCAACAGAGAGAGAGGGAGGAAGTGGGCAGAGAAAAAAAAGAACTGTTTAATGTTTATTCAGCTTATACACGGGGCTGTATTTTTCTGTCTATATTTTTCACTTTCATTGAAGTGATGTTTGAAACAAATAAACGGCTTTGCTTACCTAGAGACGATGACTATCAAAGGTTTTAACAAAGCAACTTTTCTTCACCTGTCTTAGTGTTAGACTTGTTTTTCCTTGTGTAATTACTAACAAATGGGGAGAAAAAATGTAAATGCATTTTATAGAAAGGAAAAACTTTGAATATAATTTATCAACATATGTAGAGCAGCTAACATTTAGGCAATGACGTCTGGACTTTCCCCCACCCTTCAATGAAAGCTTGAAGATAATAATATAAATCAATCTAGAGAATTTGTCAGAAAATATGTATGCATTGCAGTTAAACTTTCAATCAGATAATTCAAATTGAGCAATTATTACTAGTTCATATGTATAGTCCAACGCATCTTCTTCCAAAATATCAGCTAGTGTTTGATACATAACAAACACACTAAAGCTTTTGGCTAAACACACAAATTATGCCTTGTTATTCTGTGGGTTTCTGGTTGATTCATCTGATTGGGGCTGGCTTAGCTGTAGCTCTATGGTCTAAAACAGACTAATTTACACGTCTTACACTTCAGTTGCTGTGGCTGGGATGGTTGGTATGACAGCCCTTTCTCTACAGGATAAAGCCGAAATTATTCACCTGGTGGTAGATGAGGTCCAAGAAGCCAGAGAAGACAAACCGCGGTGTATAAGCAGTTTTTCAACCTCTGTTCATGTTATGGTCACTTTTTTTCCATTAGCAAAAGCCAAGCCCAGAGGCAATGTATGTGATCACGGATATAAGGAGAGATGAATCATGGGGACTATTAGGTAAAAACCTAGCACACCTCACACCTCATAATAGAAAGGCAAAATGAAACACTAAACTGAAATCATTGACACTTCCTTTTTAATCTGACCACATTACTTGTAATATCATGATTTCTTTACATTCAAATATCTCCCTACATCTCCCTATAGGGGATTTTCAGGTAAGTCCTGGGAAAATGTCAGAATATTGCTCAGCAGTAGGTGCAAAAATCAAGAGAGTATAAGAAGGTCTGATTTGATTGCTTGAATTAAAGTTTTTTAATTGTTCATTCCAATGTTACGTTTTATGATATGGCACCTTGCGTCAACTTATAACTTGTCTTCCATCCTTCAAACCATAGCTTAAATCACACTCAAATAATTTAAATCACAGTCAAGTAAATTAATATCAAAATTGATGCTATACATCCGATTACAATCATTAATATAATTTTATGTTTTGCTCCCAATGACAATGTATCAGGAAAACTGTACACACACACACACACAAATTTGAAGAGAATGTGCAGTAGCAAGAGTAGCTTAATTAGTAAAATAGTAGCTTTCAATATCTTTCTTTAATGGGATGAATGTTGATGAAAAATTGGAACATAAATCCATTTCTTAATTTTTGAGAGTTCATTCACCCCAACATTGATGATTATACCCAACTAAGAAATTTCCATTTCATGATGATATGTAGTGAAATGTATAAATTATTACTAAACCTACAGAATATGTAGTTCATTTTATTTTGCTCACATTTTAAATGAACTCTATTGCTTCAATTTTAATAGAACACTTACAAAATATAAAGTTCTTTTTATGTACCTGCTAAAGTACCCTTATGACTCATTACAGTACAGTAACAACAGTGATAGTGTTTTGTTGATATATTGCAGCAATAAAATAGTATTGCAATAGCAGTATTATGATATATTGCCATAGTCGACAGCACTGGATTTTATCACCAAATTGATTCCATCAGAGAAAAAAAGAGAATGATAGTGTTTATAAGATTTTTGGGTAGAAATACTATTTTATGAATTATTTGTAACTGAAAGAAAAAACTAAGAAAAATATACATAAATTATGCAAAGATTCAAAAGATATAACACAGTAAATCTTAAAGTGAGAAAGGCATTCAAAGGAATAAATCAAAAGGAAAAATTGAAATACTTTTCTTCAATAGTTTTTCTCATTTTAATAATATTTGGGAGAAATCTGTAAGCAAAATAAGAAAAAACATGTGTGTGTATTTATTTTCAGATAAGATGATATATGTTTATCACATAGTCATCTACATCTTTACATCTATACATTAATTTTACAAAAAATATAAGCCTGACATTAATTCTCTTCATACATCCTTTTGTCCTACTATAGAATGGTAGTATTATACCTTAGGAATTAAAATGTATTTATTATTATTGTTATAATTATTACTATAATTGACCATTATGTAGATTTAGTTTCTGCAATTTTATTTCTAAAACTATGCTAATTTTTCTGGGGACAATTAAAATAAACGTTATATTATAAAATAATGATATATAATTAATTTCTTATTTCTAGCAAGGTATTTAAATGAGAAAATGTAAACTGATGCGAAACAGTCATGTTAATAAATTATTTGTAATCACAAACACATTTTGACAAAATCTTGAAAGCTCTTGTATGAGAAATCTCTAAATCAATCCTGTTAACTGATCCTTGGAGGAAGGTCATTGCAATCACAATCCTTCAATCTAGAGAAATAACACAGGCAAAATATTTATAATCTAACTGACAGTAGCTTTAGAAGTAAAACAAGGGGTAATGTAAAAAGTTCAAATAAAAATTCACTGACTCTGAAGTCCTCAATCTTTAGTGACTAGCCTAATTCACAAATAATTTGCTTTTGTTTGATTAATGAAATATGTTTGTTGTGTAACTGTAATTTAAATCAGTGAAAATTTGTATAAATGTTAATTACCATACGTGTACTAATCAATGATACAACATCATTAACTATCTCCATAATATTAGGGAAATATAAAGTATCACTTTGATTAATGCTTAGTTGCATTCTTAAAATAAAGGCACCTAAGTTAATTACAGCTATTTAATATTTAATATTATAATTTATTTATACTTATACCCTCAACATGAAATACATACTACTCCTACCCTTTATCTTATTTAAATAAACTAAATGATGTTTCATTCTGTCCAATAGTGGTAACACTCAGTAATTTAGGTGTGTGTATCATCTTCAAAAAATTTAATTCATGTTAGAAATTCTCGGCTTTTCCTAAATGCTCACCTTATTTCTAATGAAGGCTTTAAGGAGAAAAACAGATGTGAGAATGTGTATATAAACTTAAAATAAAGACAAAAAAACAAATATCAGAAACTAATTTCTAAATGGAAACAGGAAAAAAAAAAACGTATATTTGAGCCTAAAAGAAAAAGGAAATATATACAATATTAAAGTGGGAAATTTCCTCTTGTAACCTGTGAGTATAAAGTTCAACTACAGTGGGTGATTCGAAACAAAAAGTCATTGCAAGTTACTGGTCATGACAATGTTTTCACAGCAAAATATGAAAACATTACAGACTTTCCAAAAATCAAAAACCTGCTGCTACACAGTCAATTCTGACTCATAGAGACCCTGTAGGACAGAGTAAAACTGCCTCATAGGGTTTCCAAGATTGTAAATTTTGAGGGAAGCAGGCTGCCACATCTTTTTCCCACAAGCAGCTAGTGTGTTCCAACCGTTGACCTTTCAGTTAGCAGCCAAGTATTTAACCACTGCACCACCAGGGATCCTTACGAAGATTTTAAGATCCCTTAAAACAAAGATTTTCTTTTTCACCGTTTGTGTTTCCTCTCAGTAATAAAGGCATGCTCCTTCTTTCTGGAAACAAAAACAAAGTCTAACAAAGTAAACAAGTCAAGGGATTCTTTAAGTCAATCCTCATTTCTACCACACCTGTCTCCTCTATTTTAAAGTCAGCCACACTTGTTTACACATTCTTACAGCCCATCTATTCCTTACCATTGTGCGTCCAATATGACTGCTTTCACAAAAGTCTTCAATGATCTGCATGTTGCTCAGTGCTAGGTACAAAATTTAATGCTTATCTCAATTGACTTCTCAATAGCATTTGTCAATGTTCTTCTATGAAAAAATAAAGTTCTCATTGCTTTTTACACTTCTTGTTTATCATTCTCAATCTTTCTCAGACTCCTTTTTGGTGCCCATTTATTTATTATTGGTATTCCTCAAAGTTCCATGGCAGATGTCTTCTCTTTTCACTCGTTCTTAAGTGCCACCAAGTCGGTTCTTACTCTTAGAGACTCTATGGGCAACAGAACAAAACGCTGCCTGGTCCTGCCCATCCTCACAATTGTTTTTATGCGTGAGCCCGTTGTTGCAGTATCTGAGTCAATTCATTTCACTGAGGGTCTTCCTCTTTTTTGCTGACTCTTTACTTTTTTTTTTTTTTTTTTTTTTACCGAGCATGATGTCCTTCTCCAGGGACTCCTGATAACATGTTCAAAATACACGAGACGAAGGCTCACCATCCTAG
Organism: Elephas maximus indicus; assembly: GCF_024166365.1. Taxonomy (NCBI): domain Eukaryota; kingdom Metazoa; phylum Chordata; class Mammalia; order Proboscidea; family Elephantidae; genus Elephas; species Elephas maximus. The sequence goes on along the minus strand of NC_064833.1, from coordinate 30,925,959 downwards.
CTTCTAAGGAGTATTCTGGCTGTACTTCTTCCAGGGCAGATTTGTTCATTCTTCTGGCAGTTCATGGTATATTCAATATTCTTTGCCAACACCATAATTCAAAGGTATCAATTCTTCTCCAGTCTTCCTAATTCATTGTCCAATTTTTGCATGCATATGAGGTGATTGAAAACACCATGACTTGAGTTAGGCACACCTCAGTCCTTAAAGTGATATCTTTGATTTTGAACACTTTAAAGAGGTCTTTTGCAACAGACTTGCCCAATGCAATTCATGGTGTAATTTCCTGACTGCGCCTCCACGGCTGCTGATTGTGGATCCAAGTAAAATGAAATCCTTTATAACATCAATAGTTTCTGTTTATCATAATGTTGCTTATCGATCCAGCTGTGAGGGTTTTTGTTTTCTTTATGTTGAGGCAAAAAGCTGTGGTTTTCGAACTTCATCAATAAGTGCTTCAAGTCCTCTTCACTTTCAGCAGGCAAGGTTGTGTCATCTACGTAACACAGGATATTAATGAGCCTTCCTCCAATCCTGATGCTGCATTCTTCATACAGTCCAGTTTCTCGGATTATTCACTCAGCATACAGATTGAATAAGTATGGTGAAAATATACAACCCTGATGCACATCTTTCATGACTTTAAACCCTGTGTCCCCTTGTTCTGTTCAAACAACTGCCTGTTGGTCTGAGTAGTACAGGCTCCTGATGAGCACAATTAAGTGTTCTGGAATTCTCATTCTTTGCAATGTTATCCATAATTTGTTATGATTCACACAGTCACATAAAACTCTGGTAAACATCTTTCTGGTATTCTCTGCTTTCAGCCATGGTCCTTCTGACATCAGCAATGCTATCCCTTGCTCCAAGTACTCTTCTGAATCTGGCTTGAATTTCTGGCTGTTCCCTGCCAATGGACTGGTGCAACTGCTTTTGAATGATCTTCAGCAAAGTTTTACTTACGTGTGATTTTAATGGTTTTGTTTAATAATTACCACATTCTGTTGGATCACCTTTCTTTGAAATTGGTACAAATACAGATCTCCTCCATTTGCATGACCACGTAGCTGTCTTCTAAATTTGCTGGCATAGAAGAGTGACACTTCGAGCACTGCATCCATTTGTTGAAACATCTCAATTGGTATTCTTTGTTTTTCACCAATGCCTTCAGCGCAGCTTCACCTCCTACTTCATTACCATCGTTTCTTCATTATATGCTACCTCCTGAAATGGCTGAACGTCAACCAATTCTTTTTAGTATAGTGACTCTGTATTCCTTCCATCTTTTTTTTTGATACTTCCTTTGTCATTTAGTATTTTTCCGATAGAAGCCTTCAGTGTTGCACCTTTAGGCTTGAATTTATCTTCAGTTCTTTCAGTTTGAGAAATGCCAAACATGTTCTTCCCTTTTGATTTTCTGTTTCCAGATCTTTGCACATTTCAGTATAATACTTACCTTTGTCTTCTCGAGTTCCCCCTTTGAAATCTTCTTTTCAGTTCTTTTACTTCATCATTTCTTCCTTTCACTGTAGGTCCTCTACGTCCAAGTACAAATTTCAGAGTCTCTTCTGACATCCAATTTAGTCTTTTCTTTCTTCTCTGCCTTTTTAATGATGTCTTGCTTTCTTCATGTATGTTGTCCTTGATGTCATTCCACAACTTCTCTGGTCTTGGGTCATTAGTGTTCAATATGTTAAATCTATTCTTGTAATGGTCTCTTAATTTTTTAAAGGGTTATAGTCAAGGTTGTACTTCAGCTCTCTTGAACTTGTTCTAATTTTCTTCAACTTCAGTTTGAAGTTGCATATGAGCAATTGATGGTCTGTTCCACAGTCAGCTCCTGGCCTTGTTCTTACTAATTATTTTGAGCTTTTCCATCTTCTCTTTCCATAAACGTAGTCAATTTGGTACCCGTGTATTCCACTGGGTAAAGTACATGTGTATATTTTCCATTTATGTTGTTGAAAAAAGGTATTTGCATTGAAGAAATTGTTGGCCTTACAAAATTCTATCATACGATCTCAGGTGTAATTTCTATCTCTAAAATAATATTTTTCAATTACAAGCCCTTCTTTATTTCCAACTTTTGCATTCCAATCACCAGTAACTATTAATGTGTCTTGGTTGCATGTTTGATTAATTTTAGACTGCAGAAGTTGGTAAAATTCTTCAATTAGCTCATCTTTGGCATTAGTAGTTGGTGCATAAATTTGTATAATAGTTGTATTAACTGGTCTTCCTTGCAGGTGTATGGATATTATACTATCCTAGCAAGAAAGATCTGGAAGTCTACTTCTGAAAAAAAAACTGGCCAGTGAAAACCTTACGAATGGCAATGTAGCATTGTCTTTTCACCATACATATGCTAATTTTTGGGTGGTACTCTCTCACAACATTCCCTGTTGGAACCGGTTCACCATGGGAAAAGAAACCCAAGCCAAATGGAGGGGCCTTATGCAAACAATCCAGTCAACACCCACAGCTAAGTTCACAGCCCGCAGCTGGAGTCAATTGTCAGCTATGTGAGTGAGCCATTGTTGATGTCCAGGCCAATGGAGTCTTTAGGTGACTGCATCTCTACCTGACATCTGACTGCAACCATATGAAAGATGCCAAGAAAGAATCACACAGCTGAGCTCATTTAACCCACAGAATTACCTAAGTTTGAGGATGTTTTATTTTGCAATAATATATAATCCAGGACAATCACTAACCAAACATGTCGGTTTGGCCCTATACCAATACCAGTCACAGATTTTATAATATATTGGAGGATTAGAAGCATTGATGACAGTCAAGTTAGTTGTTGAATGTTGTTTAGATGAACTAATATTTCTTTTCAGTGGAAAAGTCCAAAATGATTGACTGGTTCCTAATGAAATCTTTAGTAATAATTAAAATGGGGATTGTTTTCAAGCAGTTATTATGTGACAAAGGAGCCCTGGTGGCACAAGGGTTAAGAGCTTGGCTGCTAACCAAAAGGTTGATGGTTCAAACCCACCAGCTGCTCCCCAGGAGAGAAGATGTCATGGTCTGCTTCCATAAAGATTACAGTCTAAGAAACCTATGGGGCAGTTCTGCCTTGTCATATAGTATCCCTGTGAGTCAGGAATCAACTTGAGGGCACACAACAACAATAGCAACAACTATTTGACATATGGACACATTTTTAAGCATTCAATATATTTTAGTTACCAGAGCTCTTGTCCTGACCCTATCCGTGTTACTGAGTAGATAATCGTTTACAGTTTCTTAATTTATTTCTCAGCTTTTTCTATCTATAACCATGGCAAAGATTCAGCAATTTCCTATATACATAATGTCCAAAAAGAAATTTTTGAGTTTTCATGATGAAAGTAACTGTGAAAATGCCAGATATTATATATTATTTCAAATTAGAGTCACTAAATCTATCTTCTGTGTTACTATATTTGGAAATAAAAAATTGATAATAAAAGCATAATATCTGATGAATAGTTTCATACTTCTTTATAATCTTATTTATTGAAAATAAAATTGGTTAAGAATTTTAACAGTTCCATTAGGAATCTCCAGTAGACAATTCTCTTTTTTAATCCTTGGTAAAGTTACAAAGGCATTCTACGATGTCTTTTTCTAGGAGAGAAAATTAGGCAATAAAACCAAATAAAGATGTGTTTGACAGATTCATTCTCCTCTGTTCTCTTTATTTCCCCAATCACCTCATGAACTAGCAACTTGTCTCATATAGTGTGTGAGTAACAATTACGGCAACCTGCTCAAAAGGTGCATTTTACATTGAATGGCAGCTTGCCCTCCTCCCAGCTTTTACTGTTATTCTAATGAAAGCTATTGCTGGAAATGCAAGGCCTGAAATATATCGATGCTGAAATTACATGAACCCAACTTCAAAGCAATGTTGGCAATTTTATTTTATCACATTTTAAGCTGATGTTCTCAGTCAGAGAATCAAAGCAAAAGTAGGGCATAATTTGTATTACTGCTGTATTTATTATTTAAACATTTTTCTCCCAGGATATTGATTACATTCATCACCTTAGAGTTATTTGAAAGGTAGTGTAATTTGCAGGATACCTTGTTTAGTATTATTTTAATTTATATAAACCCAAACCAAAAATTATTTTAATTTATATACCTATCTTAAATGATGTGATGTCTCTTTTAACACATACTTGATGCCAACATAAATTTAAATATATAATACATGACTAAGAGCAAAAATGACTTCTTTATATGTTTCATTGTCACGAACCCTTCTTTAGTTACTATGTTTTAAGAAAAATAACATGCAATCACTATTTAATTGCTATTCGTTCAGGAGGAATCCTTATGTAAATGGAACTGCTCTGTACTTGACTGTGGTGGATATACAAATCTACACATATGAGGAAATTTTCTAGAACAAAATACACATACCAGCACACAAATCAATACAAGACTATGGAAATCTGAATAATTTTTTTTTATTATTAACTTTTATTGAGCTTCAAGTGAACGTTTACAAGTCAGTCTGTCACATATAAGTTAATATACATCTTACTCCTTACTCCCACTTGCTCTCCCCCTAATGAGTCAGCCCTTCCAGTCTCTCCTTTCGTGAAAACTTTGCCAGCCTCCAACTCTCTCTATCCTCCCATCCCCCCTCCAGACAGGAGATGCCAACACAGTCTCAAGTGTCCACCTGATATAATTAGCTCACTTCATCAGCATCTCTCTCCCACCCACTGTCCAGTCCCTTTCATGTCTGATGAATTGTCTTCGGGGATGGTTCCCGTCCTGTGCCAACAGAAGGTTTGGGGACCATGACCGGCGGGATTCCTCTAGTCACATCCAGACCGTTAAGTATGGTCTTTTTATGAGAATTTGGGGTCTGCATCCCACTGATCTCCTGCTCCCTCAGGGGTTCTCTGTTGTGCTCCCTGTGAGGGCAGTCATCGATTGTGGCCGGGCACTAACTAGTTCTTCTGATCTCAGGATAATGTAGGTCTCTGGTTCATGTGACCCTCTCTGTCTCTTGGGCTCTTAGTTGTCATGTGACCTTGGTGTTCTTCATTCTCCTTTGCTCCAGGTGGGTTGAGACCAATTGCTGCATCTTAGATGGACGCTTGTTAGTTTTTAAGACCCCAGACGCCACATTTCAAAGTGGGATGCAGAATGTTTTCATAATAGAATTATTTTGCCAATTGACTTAGAAGTCCCCTTAAACCATGGTTCCCAAACCCCCGCCCTTGCTCCGCTGACCTTTGAAGTATTCAGTTTATCCCGGAAACTTCTTTGCTTTTGGTCCAGTCCAGTCCAGTTGAGCTGACCTTCCATGTATTGAGTGTTGTCCTTCCATTCACCTAAAGCAGTTCTTTTCAGCTAATTAATCAGTAAAAAACCCTCTCCCTCCCTCCCTCCCTCCCCCCCCATAACCACAAAAGTATGTGTTCTTCTCAGTTTATACTATTTCTCAAGATCTTATAATAGTGGTCTTATACAATATTTGTCCTTTTGCCTTTGACTGATTTCGCTCAGCATAATGCCTTCCAGGTTTCTCCATGTTATGAAATGTTTGACAGATTTGTCACTGTTCTTTATTGATACGTAGTATTCCATTGTGTGAATATACCACACTTTGTTTACCCATTCATCCGTAGATGAACACCTTGGTTGCTTCCAGCTTTTTGCTATTGTAAACAGAGCTGCAATAAACATGGGTGTGCATATATCTGTTTGTGTGAAGGCTCTTGTTTCTGTAGGGTATATTCTGAGGAGTGGGGTTGTATGGTAGTTCTATTTCTAACTGTTTAAGATAACACCAGACAGATTTCCAAAGTGGTTGTACCATTTTACATTCCCACCAGCAGTATATAAGAGTTCCAATCTCTCCACAGCCTCTCCACCATTTATTATTTTGGGTTTTTTTGGATTAATGCCAGCCTTGTTGGAGTGAGATGGAATCTCATCGTAGTTTTAATCTGCATTTCTCTAATGGCTAATGATCAAGAGCATTTTCTCATGTATCTGTTAGCTGCCTGAATATCTTCTTTAGTGAAGTGTGTGTTCATATCCTTTGCCCACTTCTTGACTGGGTTGTTTGTCTTTTTGTGGTTGAGTTTTGACAGAATCATGTAGATTTTAGAGATCAGGCACTGGTCGGAGATGTCATAGCTTAAAATTCTTTCCCAGTCTGTAGGTGGTCTTTTTACTCTTTTGATGAAGTCTTTAGATGAGCATAGGTGTTTGATTTTTAGTAGTTCCCAGTTATCTGGTTTCTCTTCGTCATTTTTGGTAATGTTTTGTATTCTGTTTATGCCTTGTATTAGGGCTCCTAAGGTTGTCCCTATTTTTTCTTCCATGGTCTTTATCGTTTTAGTCTTTATGTTTAGGTCTTTGATCCACTTGGAGTTAGTTTTTGTGCATGGTGTGAGGTATGGGTCCTGTTTCATTTTTTTGCAAATGGATATCCCGTTATGCTAGCACCATTTGTTAAAAGACTATCTTTTCCCCAATTAACTGACACTGGGCCTTTGTCAAATATCAGCTGCTCATACGTGGATGGATTTCTATCTGGGTTCTCAATTCTGTTCCATTGGTCTATGTGCCTGTTGTTGTACCAATACCAGGCTGTTTTGACTACTGTGGCTGTATAATAGGTTCTGAAATCAGGTAGAGTGAGGCCTCCCACTTTCTTCTTCTTTTTCAGTAATGCTTTGCTTATCCGAGGCTTCTTTCCTTTCCATATGAAATTGGTGATTTGTTTCTCTATTACCTTAAAAAATGACATTGGAATTTGGATCGGAAGTGCATTGTATGTATAGATGGCTTTTGGTAGAATAGACATTTTTACTATGTTAAGTCTTTCTATCCATGAGCAAGGTATGTTTTTCCACTTAAGTATGTCCTTTTGAATTTCTTGTAGTAGAGCTTTGTAGTTTTCTTTGTATAGGTCTTTTACATACTTGGTTAGATTTATTCCTAAGTATTTTATCTTCTTGGTGGCTACTGTGAATGGTATTGATTTGGTTATTTCCTCTTCGATGTTCTTTTTGTTGATGTAGAGGAATCCAAGTGATTTTTGTATGTTTATCTTATAACCTGAGACTCTGCCAAACTCTTCTATTAGTTTCAGTAGTTTTCTGGAGGATTCCTTAGGGTTTTCTGTGTATAAGATCGTGTCATCTGCAGATAGAGATAATTTTACTTCCTCCTTGCCAATCCAGATGCCCTTTGTTTCTTTGTCTAGCCTAATTGCCCTGGCTAGGACTTCTAGCACGATGTTGAATAAGAGCGGTGATAAAGGGCATCCTTGTCTGGTGTCTGTTCTCAAGGAAATGCTTTCAGGCTCTCTCCATTTAGAGTGATGCTGGCTGTTGGCTTTGCATAGATGCCCTTTATTATGTTGAGGACTTTTCCTTCAATTCCTATTTTGGTGAGAGTTTTTATCATAAATGGGTGTTGGACTTTGTCAAACGCCTTTTCTGCATCTATTGATAAGATCATGTGGTTTTTGTCTTTTGTTTTATTTATGTGGTGGATTACATTAATGGTTTTTCTGATATTAAACCAGGCTTGCATACCTGGTATAAATCCCACTTGATCGTGGTGAATTATTTTTTTGATATGTTGTTGAATTCTATTGGCTAGAATTTTGTTGAGGATTTTTGCATCTATGTTCATGAGGGATATAGGTCTGTAATTTCTTTTTTTGTAATGTCTTTACCTGGATTTGGTATCAGGGAGATGGTGGCTTCATAGAATGAGTTGGGTAGTATTCCGTCATTTTCTATGCTTTGAAATACCTTTAGTAGTAGTGGTATTAACTCTTCTCTGAAAGTTTGGTAGAACTCTGCAGTGAAGCCATCCAGGCCAGGGCTTTTTTTTGTTGGGAGTTTTTTGATTACAGTTTCAATCTCTTTTTTTGTTATGGGTCTATTTAGTTGTTCTACTTCTGAATGTGTTAGTTTAGGTAGGTAGTGTTTTTCCAGGAATTCATCCATTTCTTCTAGGTTTTCAAATTTGTTTACTTCTGAATGTGTTAGTTTAGGTAGGTAGTGTTTTTCCAGGAATTCATCCATTTCTTCTAGGTTTTCAAATTTGTTAGAGTACAATTTTTCATAATAATCTGATATGATTCTTTTAATTTCAGTTGGGTCTGTTGTGATGTGGCCCTTCTCGTTTCTTATTCGGGTTATTTGTTTCCTTTCCTGTATTTCTTTAGTCAGTCTAGCCAATGGTTTATCAATTTTGTTAATTTTTTCAAAGAACCAGCTTTTGGCTTTGTTAATTCTTTCAATTGTTTTTCTGTTCTCTAATTCATTTAGTTCAGCTCTAATTTTTATTATTAGCTTTCTTCTGGTGCCTGATGGATTCTTTTGTTGCTCACTTTCTATTTGTTCAAGTTGTAGGGACAGTTCTCTGATTTTGGCTCTTTCTTCTTTATGTATGTGTGCATTTATCGATATAAATTGGCCTCTGAGCACTGCTTTTCCTGTGTCCCAGAGGTTTTGATAGGAAGTATTTTCATTCTCGTTGCATTCTGTGAATTTCCTTATTCCCTCCTTGATGTCTTCTATAACCCAGTCTTTTTTCAGGAGGGTATTGTTCAGTTTCCAAGTATTTGATTTCTTTTCACTAGTTTTTCTGTTATTGATGTCTAGTTTTATTGCCTTGTGGTCTGAGAAGATGCTTTGTCATATTTTGATGTTTTGGATTCTGCAAACATTTGTTTTATGACCTAATATGTGGTCTATTCTAGAGAATGTTCCATGTGTGCTAGAAAAAAAGTATACTTTGCAGCAGTTGGGTGGAGAGTTCTGTATAAGTCAATGAGGTCAAGTTTTTTGATCGTTGTAATTAGGTCTTCCGTGTCTCTATTGAGCTTCTTACTGCATGTCCTGTCCTTCTCCGAAAGTAGTGTGTTGAAGTCTCCTACTATAATTGTGGAGGTGTTTATCTCACTTTTCAGTTCTGTTAAAATTTGATTTATGTATCTTGCAGCCCTGTCATTGGGTGCATAAATATTTAATATGGTTATGTCTTCCTGATCAATTGTCCCTTTTATCATTATGTAGTATCCTTCTTTATCCTTTGTGGTGGATTTAAGTCTAAAGTTTATTTTGTCAGAAATTAATATTGCTACTCCTCTTCTTTTTTGCTTATTGTTTGCTTGATATATTTTTTTTCCATCCTTTGAGTTTTAGTTTGTTTGTGTCTCTAAGTCTAAGGTGTGTCTCTTGTAGGCAGCATATAGACGGATCGTGTTTCTTTATCCAGTCTGAGACTCTCTGTCTCTTATTGGTGCATTTAGTCCATTTACATTCAGGGTAATTATAGATAAATAAGTGTTTAGTGTTGTCATTTTGATGCCTTTTTCTGTGTGTTGTTGACAATTTCATTTTTCCACATACTTTTTTATGCTGAGACATCTTTCTTAGTAAATTGTGAGATCCTCATTTTCGTAGTGTTTGACTTTATGTTTGTTGAGTCGTTAAGTTTTTCTTGGCTTTTATCTTGAGTTATGGAGTTGTTATACCTCTTTGTGGTTACCTTATTATTTACCCCTATTTTTCTAAGTAAAAACCTAACTTGTATTGTTCTATATCGCCTTGTATCACTCTCCATATGGCAGTTCTATGCCACCTGTATTTAGTCCCTCTTTTTGATTATTGTGATCTTTTACATATTGACTTCAGTGATTCCCTGTTATGAGCATTTTTTTTTAATTAATCTTAATTTGTTTTTGTGATTTCCCTATTTGAGTTGATATCAGGATGTTCTGTTTTGTGACCTTGTGTTGTGCTGGTATCTGATATTATTGGTTTTCTGACTAAACAGTATCCTTTAGTATTTTTTGTGGCTTTGGTTTGGTTTTTGCAAATTCTCTAAACTTGTGTTTATCTGTAAATATCTTAGTTTCGCCTTCCTATTTCAGAGAGAGTTTTGCTGGATATATGATCCTTGGCTGGCAGTTTTTCTCCTTCAGTGCTCTGTATGTGTCGTCCCATTGCCTTCTTGCCTGCATGGTTTCTGCTGAGTAGTCTGAACTTATTCTTATTGATTCTCCCTTGAAGGAAGCCTTTCTTTTCTCCCTGGCTGCTTTTAAAATTTTCTCTTTATCTTTGGTTTTGGCAAGTTTGATGATAATATGTCTTGGTGTTTTTCTTTTTGTATCAATCTTAAATGGGGTTCGATGAGCATCTTGGATAGATATCCTTTCGTCTTTCATGATGTCAGGGAAGTTTTCTGTCAGGAGATCTTCAACTATTTTCTCTGTGTTTTCTGCCCTCCCTCCCTGTTCTGGGACTCCAATCACACGCAAGTTGTCCTTCTTGATAGAGTCCTGCATGATTCTTAGGGTTTCTTCATTTTTTTTAATTCTTTTATCTGATTTTTTTTCAGCTATGTTGGTGTTAATTCCCTGGTCCTCCAGATTTCCCAGTCTGCATTCTAATTGCTTGAGTCTGCTCCTCTGACTTCCTATTGCGTTGTCTAATTCTGTAATTTTATTGTTAATCTTTTGGATTTCTACATGCTGTCTCTCTATGGATTCTTGCAACTTATTACTTTTTCCACTATGTTCTTGAATAATCTTTTTGAGTTCTTCAACAGTTTTATCAGTGTGTTCCTTGGCTTTTTCTGCAGTTTGCCTTATTTTGTTTCTGATGTCCTGAAGCATTCTGTAAATTAGTTTTTTTATATTCTGTATCTGATAATTCCAGGATTGTATCTTCATTTGGGAAAGATTTTGATTCTTTTGTTTGGGGGGTTGTAGAAGCTGTCATGGTCTGCTTCTTTATGTGGTTTGATATGGACTGCTGTCTCAGAGCCATCACTCGGAAACTTGCTTTTCCAGAAAATCCCCTAAAAAAAATGCAGTTATATCCCTATCAGAACTGCCTTTGGATTATAACCGCCACCTTGTTCCCTGTAAGGATGAAAGTCTGAGATTTGGATCATATATGCTTGGCTGTAGCTGGTTCTGTGTTTTTAGTCCAATTAGGGATTCATTTTTGGTCCCTGGGTTTTTTGTGGTTCCTTCTCTCAGGCCGGCAGAGTGGGTTAGGAAAAGACAAAAAGAAAAAAAAAGGAGGGGGGGTAAAAGCAAAGCCGCTGTGGAGCCGTAGCCGTTCTCCCTCTGGCTCAGGAAATTTCAATGTTAATGAAGCCGCCTGGGGAGGGTGGGGGAGGGATCAGAGAGATAGGAGAGTAGCACCTCGGAATATAGCCAGAGTTGCTTGTCTTGCTTGGAATGATTATTTTATCTGAGATTCCCGAGGGGCATGTCGCCTATGTGTGCTGGCTGTGTGGAGATTGCCCCCGGGGATCTGGCCCATCGAAGCCGTGGTCAGATCCTCCGCTGCCAATCCAAAGCCAGCATCAAGGTTCCCCTGCTGGGACGCTGCACTCCTGACTCCAAAATCAGTCGCTGCCTCCTGGGGACTTCTCGTCCCGCCAGCCACGTCGCCGTGCCGCCCCCCGGGGATTGGCTGGGCCCCCTCCCGGGGTTAGTTCAGGGGAGTGGAGCTGCTCCCCATGCTTGCGCCGTGACAGCACCCAGTCAAAAGCCCGGCAGCAAGATTCCCCGGCTGGGACGCTGCACTCCCAGCTCCAAGACCTGTTACTGCCTCCCGGGGACTTCTCCCACCGGCTGTGTCGCCACACCGCCTGCATTGACTGGCTGGGCCCCCTCCTGGGGTGAGTTCAGGGGGGTAGGGCTGCGCCCCTTGTTTGCGCCGTCATCTCCCCTGGGCCCTGACCTAAACCGGGCTCCAAGGTTACCTGAGTGGGACGCTGGCTCCAGGCTCCGAAAACAGTTGCTGCTTCCCTGTATTTGTTCGTTTTCCGTCTCTAAATCTGTGTTTGTTGTTCAGGGTTTGTAGATTGTTATGTATGTGATCGATTCACTTGTTTTTCTGAGTCTTTGTTGCAAGAGGGATCCGAGGTAGCGTCTACCTAGTCTGGCATCTTGGCCCCCCCTGAATAAAATTTTATAAATGTCGGTATCCTGGTGTGATATTGTACCTCAGTTTTGCAAGAAGTTACTGTTGGAGGGAATACCATAATGGCTATAAGAGGTCTCTATTATTTATTAAAATTATATGTGAATCTACAATTATTTCTATAAACTTTTCCAATTAAAAAAAGTGATTGTTTTCTGTTCATAAATTTGCTTTCATTTACATCAAATTAAAATTATTGTAAAGAGAAACAATTGTATGTATTGTAAAAAAGTTGGATTCCTATAATTTTCTTATTATGTTAAAATGCATATAAAATTCATCATTTTAGAGTTACAATTTATTGGTTTTTAGTATATTGACAATGTTGCGTGAACATCACCATCCTCTAGTTCCAGAATATTTTCTTCTCCCCAAAAGAAACCTCCATACTTTTTAAGCAGTCCACCCCACCTCTAGCCCCTGGCAACCACTAATCTGCTTTCTGTCTCAATGGTTTCCCTAATCAGGATATTTCATAAAAATGGTATTATACAATATGTCATCTTTTGTGTCTGGCTTCTTTCAGTTACCATGTTTTCAAAATTCATCTATGTTATAGAACGTATCAGTATTTCATTCATCTTTATGACTGAATAATATTATTTCATTTGAGGGCAGTGGTGATTCGGTGGATGAATTCTGTCCTTCCATGCAGGAGGCCTGATTCCCAGCCAAGATACATTAAACCCAGCCATGACTTGCCAGTCAGTGATGCTGAACAGGCTTCAAAAGAGCTTACAGACTAAGACTGACTAGGAAGAAGGCCTGGTGATTTGCTTCTGGAAATCAGCCAGTGAAAACACTGTGGGTCACAGCAGTCTGATTCTGTTGGTCATAGGTCAACTTGACTACAGCTAACAGCAACAACATCCTGTTATATAAAAGACTGTGGTGATATTCTGGAAACCCTGGTGGCGTAGTGGTTAAGTGCTGCAGCTGCTTACCAAAGGGTTGGCAGTTCGAATCCACCAGGTGCTCCTTGGAAACTCTGTGGGACAGTTCTACTCTGTCCTATGGGGTCGCTATGGGTCAGAATCAACTCGATGGCACTGGGTTTTTTTTTTTTTTTTTATTCTATATATTACCACCATTTGTTTTGTATGTCCATTTATCCTTTGATGGACTTTTGTGTTGTTTCCACTGTTTGGCTATCATGAATAATGCTGCTATGAACATTTGTGATTAAATTTGTGTTTGAACTCCTGTCTTCAATTCTTCTGGATAAAAATAGAAATGAAATTACTGAGTTGTATGACAGTTCTGAGGCTAATTTATTGAGTAACTGTCATATTGTTTTCCATGGTGACTCTACTGTTCTACATTCCTGAAAGCAATGTACATGTTTCTTTCAGTTTCAAGATACGAGTTTCATCATATCCTTCCCAAAATTTATTATTTTCCTATGTGAAGTGGTTTTTCTTTGTGGTTTGGATTTACATTTTCCTAATGACTAATGATGTTTCAAGTGCTTATTGGCTATTGTATATTAAATCTTCTTGGGAAAAATGTCTATGTAAGTCCTTTGCCTGTTTTTTAATTGGATTGTTTGTCTTTTTATTGTTGAGGCATAAGTGTTCTTTTATATATTCTGAATACTAGAATCTTATCAGAAATATAATTTACAGTTATTTTCTAATATTCTGTAGGTTGCTTTGCTTTTTCATGTAATTGATAGTGTCCGTTGATACACAAAAGGTTTTAATTTCGATCAAGTTCAATTTATCTATTTTTTTCTTTTTCTGTCTATGCCTTTGACGCCACTTCTAAGAAATCACTGCCAAATCTAAGTTCATGAAGATTTACCCCTTTGTTTTCTTCTAAGCATTTGAAAGTTTCAGCTTTTCCATTTATTTCTTTGATCCATTTTGAGTTAATTTTTGTATATGTTGGGAGGTAAGTGTCCAACTTCATTATTTTGCATATGGACACCTACTTTTCCTAGGAGCACTGGTTGAAGAAATAATTATTTCCTCGTTCAACATTCTTGACACACTTGTCAAAACCAAATGATATTTGATGTGTGGATTTATTTCTGGACTCTTAATTCTGTTCCTCTTTTTTTTTTTTTTTTTTTACCACCACCATAATGGATAGATCAATGTAGCTTTGTAGTATGTTCTGAAATTGAGAAGTGTGAGTCCTCCAACTTTGTTCTTCTTTTTCAATATCGTTTTGATAATTTGGAGACCATTGTACTTTCATTCCTACAAAAAAGGCCATTTTAATTTTAGCCTGGATTGTATTGAATCTGTAGATCACTTTGGGCATTATTTCCATCTTAACAATATTAAGTATTCCAATCCATGAAAACAGAATGTCTCCCCATTTATTTAGATGTTCAAATTTCAACAATGTTTTGTGGTTTTCAGTTATACTTTTTTTTTTTACCTCGGGTTAAATCTATTCCTATGTATTTTTTTTTTTTTGGATGTTTTTGTACATAGAATTGTTTTTAAATTTCCTTTTTAGAATGTTCATTGTTAGTGTATAGAAATACAACTGATTTTTTTGTGTTAATCTTGTATCCTACAACTTCGATTACTTTTTTTGTTATTAGCTCTAGTAGTTTTTGTTTTGTTCCTTTAGGATTTTCTATATGTGAAATAAAGATAGTTTTACATCTATCTTTCCAATTTAAATGTCTTTTATTTATTTTTCTTGCTTAATTGCTCTGGCTAGAACTTCTAGATCAGTGTTGTACAGAAGTGGTGAGAGCAGGCATCCTTGTTTTGTTTCTGATCTTAGGGGGCAGACTCTCCATATGCATATGATATTAGCTGTGGGATTTTCATGAATGCCCTTTATCATATTGAATAACTTCCCTTTTGTATTTAATTTGTTAAGTGCTTTTATCTTTAAAAGATTTTGGAATTTATCAAATTTTTTTTTGTGGATTAATTGAGATGATCATGTGTTTTTGTTTTTCCTCTTCTTTATGTTAATGTGCTATATTAAAACCAAACCAAACCAAACCAAATCCATTGCCACTGAGTAAATTTTGACTCATAGTGACCTTATAGGACAGAGTAGAACTGCTCACAGGATTTTCAAGGGTCAGCTGGTAGATTTGAACTGCCAACATTTTGGTTAACAGCCAAGCTCTTAACCACTGTATCACCAGGGCTCCAATGTGGTAAATTACATTATTTTTATATGTTGAACCGCCTTTGCATTCTTAGAATAAATCTCAGTTGACCATGGTGTATAATTCTTTTAATTTGCTATTGGATTTGGTTTGCTAGTATTTTGCCGAGAACTTTTGCATCTGTATTGATAATGGCCTTACATTTAAATAAACAACCTAAAAGAGCAGGAGTACTCTGATTTTTTTTTCACTATTGTGTTTTCCGTGGTAAACTACTGAACTACCTGAAGTCCTAGCTATACTGCCTATACATTAATTTCTGACTTCCCCCAAAATACATTCTTTCTATAAAATAATTTGTTACAGTTTTATACATTGTTTTGGAATTTTTGTGTCTCCATTTGTCTCTGTGTGTGCATATATATACATGGAAAGTTGTAAAAAGCTTAAAGCCAGCAAATTATAATAATAATAATAAAATGATACATTCAGGGTAAAATACGTCCTCAAACATGTCAATGTCAAATACTATCAAGTAACCTAGCACACTTTTTTGCTGCACCCAGATGTGATAGAGTGGTAATGATGAGTATTAATTATCTTCTCAGGGCCAGATGTTCCAAAATATATTGTACATTGTTTTGTTAACTCTCCATTTCAAATTTTATTTTCGAGGTAATGGGCCTATTGTGGGTATTGAGAAGATCCTAGCAATGTAAGGAGTTGCCTGCAGCAGATTTTATTGACGCTCCAACCACATTGCCTGGTCCACTTGAGTGCACATCCAACTGCAGTGGATTGTTCTCAATATGCCAACACTTTCCAAACTCATACACTTTTTTTTTTAGCTCTTCTCTGTTTGAAAATATTTTCCAGGACCGGGTGAACTTGGCCAGCTCTACACAAGCATAAGCTCTGCCCTGGAGGCAACTCTCAGTTACTGCGGAATGGGAGTCAGTGGATAAATATCTCAGCCTACCTGTTTTCCGTAAGTGGAATAATTCTGTGACATGTTTCAAATGGTTTCAAAGAGTTCCCCTACTATAAGATTGGACTATGTTTGCCTACAAGGGTAACCTAGCTATAAATACACACTTCACACTTCATCTTTTCTTCTCCCCCTATTAGTTTTCTATTATTACATAGCAAATTACCACAAATTTAGCAGTTTAAAACAATGTACATTTGTCAGCACAGTTTCCTTAAATCATGAATCTGGACACATCTAAATGGCAGCTCTTCGAACTGATTGATTCTGGTTAGAACACCTGCTGAAAATTTGCATTTCTAACAAATTCCCAGGAGATGCTAATGCTTCTGGTCAGGGAGCAATTCTGAGAGCCACTAAACCAAAAAAAACAAACCCATTGCTGTTGATTCTGATTTACAGTGACCCTATAGGACTCTGTAGAACTGCCCCATAGGGTTTCCAAAGTGCATTTGGTAGATTCGAACTGCCAACATTTTGGTTAGCAGCCGAAGTCTTAACCACTATGCCACCAGCAGTGGTTCCCAAATTTTATTACACCTAAGAATCACCTGGGAATCTTGTTAAAATATAGATTCTGATTCAATTTACCTGGGGAGGAAATGCAAATTCTCAGCAGGGGTTAGAGCTGGAACAAATCCATTGAAAGCCTTGCTTAACTAGTCCTCTACTCGGGGTCTCCCAAGGTGTCAACACAACTCTATTTTCTTTTTGGAAGCTCAGGATGCTCTTCAAAGCTTATGTGGTTGTAGGCAAAATTTAGTGCCTTGTGATTTTAAGACTGAGGTCCCATTTTCTTGCAGGCTATTAGCCAAGGACAATCTCGGGTCCTAGAAACTACCCTCAGTTCCTTGCCATGTGTTCTTCTCTATGTTTCCCTCTGTTAACATTGCAGTTACTTGTTCAAAATTAGCAAAGGTAGAAGCCTTCTGTTAACATGACAAAGTCTTTAAAAAAGAACATCATCCGAAAAGTGACATGCCATCACCTTTGTTACATTCCCATGGTCAGGGGCAAGTAACAAGTACTGTTCACTTGCAAGAAGCGGCTTATATAGAGAATGACACTAGGGCATGGAGATCAAGGAATAGTTTTAGATTTCTGTCTACTGCTCCTTGCGTTATTTTCCCCACTTCCTCTTTTCGTGCTTCCTGGGAAGACCTCCCAAATAAACTATCTATATTCAAATACTTGTCTCAGAGTCTACATTTCGGGGAATCCAAAATAGGACATTATAGCCAATATACAAAAGTAGCCCCATGCTACTCTTTTTTGTTATTGTTTTCCAGGCAAGTTTCTGAATAATTAGTGATTCATTTGTTTAAAAACATTTATTAATTTGACAAATGTTTGTTGTAGGCTTACTTTATGCTAGAGGCGTTTTAGGCTCTGATGCTTCATTAGTGAACAAAAAAATGTTGCTGCCACTTCATTTACTATCTTAACTCTGTGAATATCTATATACACCTCAATCTTTACAATATGGCTTTTGACATAATCGCTCCAATAGAACACTCAAAAAGTTTTCACATTTGTTTCTATTTCACAAACACAATGGGCCCGTATCAATCTAGTTTAAAGTTACATTAACTTTGTGTAATTTGATCTGCTTAAAGACATTCCACTGTTCTCCTGGGACCCGAAACAGACTTTGAATTAAAGGGGCAGGACTTTACCTTGAAAGTGTAGCTTGAAACATTTCTTATAGTGATTATAATATTTTTCCATGACTCTCACTTAACGAATCTCCAAACTAGTCTACACCTGATTTCCATATTCATGAATTCTGATACCTAACATGCATTCACCCTTATGACATTCAGGAAGGAGAAATTAAATATTCTTGAACTAAATCTATCTTCTTTTTTTCTTTAAAACTGCTTATCCTTCCATATTTTCTATGACAGTGAAAGATGCCATCAAGAGATTCTTGCACACAGCATCAAAAAAACCAAACCAAACCCGCTGCCTTGGAGTCGATACCAACTCATAGTGACCCTATAGGACACAGTAGAGTTTTCAAGGAGTGCCTGATGGATTCAAACTGCCAGTCTTTTGGTTAGCAGCTATAGCTCTTAATCACTACATCACCAGGCTTTCTTTATTTCTGAGGTACACTTGATTTTCAAGTCATTTCAATTTATACTTAAAACATATTTTTCTACTCTATCCACACTGCTACTGCCTTATTTTAGGATACTCGTCTTCAATTAGATGATGGCTTTTTTTATATTCTCGTGGCCTCTAGGTCCAAATGTATATACTGTTTAATACACGGTTGCTACAGTGATATTTTTATGTATGCAAATTAATATCTGCAAAATACAAAAAAAAATCTAAAGATCTGTGCATGGCTCTCTTTATTTCCTCCATCACGTATAAAATGAACTTTACATGTCTCTCATGTCTTTCCAGAAACTTCGTGATTTACACTCTTAGTTATAATTTAACAATAAAAAACTGCTGATGGTCTCCAGAACAGTGTTCTTTTTTTGCCCCTGGAAACCCTGGTGGCTTAGTGATTAAGTGCTATGGCTGCTAACCAAAGGGTCGGCAGTTCAAATCTGCCAGGCGCTCCTTGGAAACTCTATGGGGCAGTTCTACTCTGTCCTATAGGGTTGCTATTAGTCGGAATCTACTCGACGGCACTGGGTGGGTGGGTACTTTTAAGTTATTCAGTTTACCTGGGAAAGTCTTCCCTTGGCTGCCTACTTAGCAAATTTACATTTGTTGTTTAAGTCAAAGCAAAATGTTATTCCTCCCTGAAGAATTTCCTAATTCCTCTAGGCAAGCTCAGTTATTGCTCCTCTTAAGCTTCCACTGAAGTTTTTAGAAACATCCATTAACACAATCATTTTATTATGTTTGTTTTCTTTACTTAAGAATGCATACTGCATGAGAATAGAATTAACAAATTTTTATTTTTAAACTTCCAACTCCTAAGATAGTGTCTGGTCATAGTAAGTAATCTACATATGCTTATTAAAATGAGTAACCTCTGGACACTTAAAGAACTCAAATTACAATTTTCTAAGTAATCCATATCAATGAAAATAACTAAATTCCATGATTCTCCTAATATTCCACACTTAGATTCACTGACTCCAGAAGTCAAAGTAATTCTGCTTAGTTACAAACCATGGAAACAACTGTAATTTTTCCCAAGAACTAAGCATATTGATATGCTTAATGACTGATACCTTATCAGCTAATTCATTACATCATAACATCATAGGCTGTGAAAAATTGACAGATTTTCTGGTGTGATATTCTTAACTCTTTAGAGGGGATGGCATATATATGTTCTAGCTGCATTTACCATCCCTGGGGGTTTATTGTTAAGCATTTGAGCAACTTTAGTGCTTTCTGGCATCATAGAGGTTACTGGTGCAACTGCCTAAAACACAAGGAAGTTGTTCTGCAACACATTAGAGTATTGAGGGCCATTCACATGAGGGGATGCTTCCCGGAAGAGTGATTGTGTTAAAACTTTGTTTCTTTTGGCTAGCAAGTATATTTACTATATCCTTTGTGTTATTGGGAAGGTATGGTTACTGTCATCGGAAATATTCAAGTAAATGAGTTATTTTGGGAGTGGAAACATTTTGTGATGCGCTTCCTGGGCCATGGGAACAATAAATATGTATTGTGTGTGTGATGTGCTTCACGGAACATGGGACCAATAAGGCCCGCTTTCATTAGTCACCTCCCTGATGACATTTTTTATAAAGTGCTTGCCTCCTTGAAAACAGTTTGTGATGCACTTCCTGGGCCATGGAACCAATATGTACTGCGTTCGTAATGTACTCATGGAACGTGAGACCGATATGGTCCGCTTGCAATCGGCATCTCAGTTTTTCGAATAATAGACTATCAACAAACAATTATTTAGCATCCATTCCACTAGTGACAAAAGACGGCCCACCCATCCACTGCATCATCAAAAAATCTTAAAAAACATATATAGTTCACCTGTGAAAGGGTTAAAAGACAAAGTGCTAGATTTGCTCAATGTTTATTTTCCAAGAGATTCCCAGAATTCTGCTTATGTTCTTTTTTCCTCATTTTCAAATCTGATAATTTCTACTGATAAGTGTTCAAGTTTTCTGAGTCTTTCTTATATCATCAATCTGTGATTAAACCTTTACACTTACCATTTTTTTTTCCAGTTATTATCTGTGCCAGTGCTAAAATTTCTATTTGATTTAATTTTGTATTTGCTATGATGCTATTTCCTCTTTTATTTTGAATGTATTACCATTTACGTCATTGAGCTTAGTTTTAACAGCTACTTTAGAGTTCTTGTCTGATAATCTCAACATCTGAGTTATTTTGGAGTTGGCATCTATTGATGGTTTTTTCCATTGAAGAGGCATTACATTTTCATGGTTCTTTTAATGTTGAGTCTTAGACATTGACGTTATCTTGTGTAGATAGGCTCTATGGTCTGTTGCATTTCTCAGAATATTAATATTTTCATTTTGAGCAAGCAATTAACCTGGTTAGACTCAAATGTAAATTCCCCCTCCTTCTGTAAGTGCAAGTTCAGATATACATCTAATTCCTTAAGCTTTTATTGTGCTTCTTAGTCTGCCCCATGCACCCATTTGAGGTATACAGAATTAAGAAAACCACTGCTTGCTCTTTTTTCTCTGGAATTCCTTCCCCCTTCACTCTCCTGACTAGCACTTGTACAGATTCATTTTCCCTGCTTTCTTTAGTGAGAAAGATGGTAGAATTTCAAAAACAATTTTAGCTACCTGTGCCTCTCAGCTCTGAGACTCTGGCTTGCCATGAGGACAAAGTCACATACACACAAACCATGAAAAATTCCAAGTTTTGACCTCCCCCAGTAACCCAAATGTATTTTTTTACTCTTATGAATTCTCACATGGTACTTTTCTCTGTTTTGTCTTGAGCATAAAGTTGTTATCAATGGATGGGCTGATCTGTAGTTGATGTACATTGATATACTGGAAACAGAACACTCTGATAAATGAATTTAGTGATTAGGTATCCAATAAGCTGTGAGTTTCCTGGTGGCACAGTGGTTAAGCACTCAGCTGTTAATCAAAAGGTTGGTGGTTCAAAGTCACCCAGCTCACCAAGTGAGAAAGACCTGGTGATCTGTTCCCCTAAAGTTACAGCCTAGAAAACCCTATGGGGCAGTTCTACTTTGTCATGTGGGGTCGCTAGGAGTCAAAATCAACTCTGCAGCACCTAACGATAACAACAAAAGCTGTCTGAAAATTTTAGTAGATGGATGATGTAATAAGAAAACATTTCTTTAAACCACTGAGTAATTTAGGTAGTGGAATTTAATCACATGGAATCAATCTCCCTAGGCTGCACACTTATAGATGTTACAACCCTATTTATCTTGATTGTTTCTTACATACTAAATTCACTTGAAAACCTGATGTCCAATAAATAACTGTTCATCCATTGCAAATATCAAGAATGTGGTATAATGAATTATACTGATGTAATTTTTTAGACAGTAATTACTTTACAACAAATTCTTTTTTCAGTGACATGCTAATAAACTTCTTTATGGACCAATATATAAAAGTCAGAATTTTTCTTATTATTTAGGCAACTAAGTTATATCTGAAGCATATATATTTTTTGTCTATTTGTTACTTTATGCACTAACTACTATAGTAAGTATGAGAGAGATTCCATAAGTATAACCCAAGAGTCCTAAAGACATATGGAGATTTCTTGGAATGTACTCCCTTGAGATTGAAAGATTCTGAGAATCTTTATGCTTCCTACAAGGGTGGTGACCCATAAAAGTGCTATACTCTTGTTTATGTTGAATTTATAGTCAATGGAATAAGAGCAAGTGGCTTTATGTTGAAGCAGAATGTATTATGAATGTCTCCACACATGTACCATTAAAAAAATAAATAAAAATGTAAATAAAAACCCCAATAAATCTATGTGTGGATAAAATAAGAGCATTCCTTTTTCTTTAATTGTAAGTAATCTATTTTAAAATTCATATAACACTTACTTTATTTAATTTTTTTTTTTTTTTTTTTACAGAGTAACTTCTAAATACCAGGCTATGATATAGATGCTAGGAATAAAAAGATCTACACTGGTTTCACAGAGGTTAATGTGTAAAATATACAAGTATAATACACGTTTTAAAACTTCTATGGCTTTAAAAAAAAATGGATGGAATTTCTGTTTTATATTCACAAAAGTACTCCTTTTTTTTGTTTTTCTCTAGATCGATCTATGAGGATTAATATTCAAGACAATCTTATTTTTCATAACTGACCCATGCCTTTTAAACATATTCATTTTACCTATATCTTCAAAATATTTACAAAGAAATATTTTTCTAAAGTGTTAAAATTATCCTTATTTTATCTCCTGAGACACTTAGAATTTGAAAAGATAAACTGTAAAAATTAAAAGTTTAAGCTATCCCCTTCCTTTTTTTTTTTTTTTTGCTTTTGGAAACAACTATGAAAAAGTAATAGAATAAAATACTGTCACTATTTTATATTAAATATATGCTTTTTGAAATGTCTGGCATTAAGCATAACTAATGTGGTTTAATGTGGTTTGGTGTATTAGGATATATTCAGTTGTAAATGACAGAAAACTTACTTAACCTAGTTTAAGCAATAAAGAATATTTTAACTACCATAATGAATATGTTTTTGATCTTGTAGCACACAAGGATCTATGAAAATATCAGAGTTCTCAGTCTTTCTTCCCTTTTTCTACTTCCCACACACTCATTAGTTTCATTGCTAACAAAGACCTTCAGAGCCCTGGTGGCACAATGGTTAAGGGCTTGGTTGCTAACCAAAAGGTTGGCAGTTCAAATTCACCAGCCACTCCTTGGAAGCCCTACAGGGCAGTTCTACTCTGCCCTACAGAGTTGCTATGAGTCAGAATTGACTTGAGAGCAACAGGTCGCTTTTTTTTTTTTTTTTTTTTTAACAGAGCAGTCACAAGCCTGAAATTTTTTGCATCAATATCAAAAAGGAAGAAGTTCCCTATCAGTCCCAACATTGCCTGTCAAATAACACAGAAGGATTTTGGTTGACCAGGAATAGTGCAATCCCTATGATTGGAGAATGTGTTAATGTGACAAATACAGTGTGGTATGGTTCAGGAAGAGGGCATGCTGTGGGACACCATATCTCCAAGAACTCATGGAATATAGAAGGATAGGATCTCTGGAGGAAGAAATCTCTAAAAATCAAATAAACATAAAAGTCAAGTCAATTCATGTGGATTACAGTAAATTGAGATAAATTGTTTGCCAAGTCCTTAATTTTTTTAGGTTTCTTATACTATTTGTTGATACTGAGATCATTTCCTTCTGTGTTTCTCAATGCCAGTGCCACTATGGTAGGAAGGGCACATTAAACTCTAGAAATTATTTTTTATTTCAGTAGTATTGACTAAAACAGGCATGAGATAAATGATCTGTCTCCTCAGCATTCTCTTCACTCCTACTTCCAGGATTGACCAAAATTAATGACATAAATCAGTGAAAGACTGGGACACAGTTTATGCTTTAGTGCCGGCTTGACAGCAAGTAGCACTGTCCTTCAGGAAACCATACATCAGTAGCCACTCTTATTTCCTTAATCAGCTTTATCAAGGAATAATTTACACACAATACAGTGAATCTATTTAAAATTTATAAATGAGTTTTGACTTTTGAATACATTTGTGAGACCAACAGCACATCCAAGGTAAAGGACATGTTTATCATCCCTAGAAAATTCATATACCTCTTTGTAGTCTATTCCTCCCTTTACCCTTTGATCTGCTTTCTCTTCTCCTCTTCTTGCCCACTGATCCCCTTTCTGTGAGTGTAGATCAGTTTGTGTTTTACATAAATGGAATCATACAGTATGTACTCTTTTGTGTCTGGCTTCTTTCACTTACCATGATGAATTTTAGAATTATCCATCTTGTTCCGTGTTTAAATAGCTCCTTATTATCATTGAGCACTATTACATTTTCTAGGTATATAATATTATGTTTATCCACTCAAATGTTGATTAACACTTGGGTTGATTGCACTTTTTGGTTATTACAAATAAAGCTGCTAGATACATCCATATACAAGTGTTTGTGTGGGGATGTATTTTTGTTATTTTTTGGCTAAGTATCTAGGGGTAGAATTGCATGGTTTTATGGTAGGTATATGTTTATAGTTTTGAGACACTTTATCCTAGCCAAAGTAACTGCAACATTTTACATTCCCAACTGTCATGTACTAGACTTACAGTTATTTCACATCCTCATCAACACTTCTTGTCATCTATGTTTAAAAATTTTTAAACATTTCACCCATACTTTTATAAGTTCTTTAAAAAAAAAAAGTGATTTGTAAGACTTCTTTACATATTCTGGACTGAAGTCCTTTGTTAAATATTTGTTTTATAATACCTTGTCCCAGCCCGTGGCTTAATTTTAATTTTCCTAATAATGATTTTCAAAGAGCTAACATTTTAATAATGATAAAGCCCAATGAATCAAATTTGTCTTTTATGATTCCTGGATTTTGCTTCTTAGGCATCTTTTCCTAATTCAAGTTCTCGAAGATTTTTTTTTTCCTATGACTTATCATAATTTTATCTTTTACACTTACAAGATGATTCATTCAAAGATAATTTTTGTATGACGTGAGGTATGGATCATTTTAATTTTTTTTTTTCCTATATAGATATCCATTTGTTACAGAATTTTGTTGAAAAGTCTTCCATTTCTCTCATTGAATTTTTTTGGCATCTTTGTCAGAAAACAATCACAGGTATAAAGATTGATTTCTGGATTCTCTCTTATTCTATTACACTGATATGTAAATACAATTATATATTGGTGTGTAATCAAGACACTGTTGCTGTTGTTAAAAAAAAAAAAAAGTTGCTGTTGTTAGGCAGTGCCAAGTCATTACCCACTCATAGCAACCTTATGTACAACAGAACAAAACACTGCCTGATCCAGTGCCATCCTCGCAATCATTGCTGTTTCAGCCCATTGTTGAAGCCACTGTATCAATTCATCTCGTGAAGAGCCTTCCTCTTTTTGCTGACCCTCTACTTTATCAAGAGTGATGTCCTTCTCTGGGGACTGGTATCTCCTGATAACATGCCCAAAGTGCATAAGACAAAGTCTTGCCATCCTCCTTTCTAAAGAGTATTCTGGCTGTACTTCCTCCAAGACAGATTTATTTGTTCTTCCGGAAGCCCATGGTATATTCAATATTCTTCACCAATGCCGTAATTCAAAGACATTAATTCTTTGGACTTCCTTACTCATTGTCCAGCTGTCACATGCATATGAGGTAATTGAAAATACCATTGTTTGGCTCAAGGGCTCTTTAGCCCTCAGAGTGAAATCTTTGCTTTTTAGAACTTTAAAGAGGCCTTTTGGAACAAATTTGCCCAATACAGTGTGTTGACTTCTGCTTCCATGGGTGTGGATTATGGACTCAGTAAAATGAAAGCCGTGACAACTTCAGTCTTTTCTCCCTTTATCATGATGTTGCTTATTGGTTCAGTTGTGAGGATTTTTGCTTTCTTTATATTGAGGTGTAATCCATAATGAAAGATATAATCTTTAATCTTTATCAGTAAGTACTTCAAGTCCTTTTCACTTTCAGCAAGCAAGGTTGTGTTATCTGCATACTACAGGTTGTTAATGAGTCTTCCTCCAATCCTGATGTCAGTTCTTCTTCATATAGCCCAGCTTCTCAGCTTATTTGCTCAGCATGAAGATTGAATAAGTATGGTGAAAGTATACAGCCCTAACACACACCTTTCCTGATTTTAACCACACAGTATCCCCTTGTTGTGTAACAAAGTCTGCCTTTTGGTCTGTGTACAGGTTCTGCATGAGCACAATTAAGCTTTCTGGAAATCCTGTTCTTCACATTGTTACCCATAATTTGTTATAATCCAGATAGTAAAATCCCTAAGCATAGTCCAATAAAACACAGTTTAACATCTTTGTGCTATTCTCTGCTTTCAGCCAAGATCCTTCTGACATCAGCAATGATGTCCTTCATTCTACACCCTCTTTTGAATCCAGCTTGAATTTCTGGCAGTTCCATGTTGATGTGTTGCTGGAATTATTTTTGAATTATGTTCAGCAAAATTTTACTTGTGGGTCATATTAATGATATTATTTAATAATTTCTGCATTCTGTTGGATCACTTTTCTTTGGGATGGGCAAAAATATGGGTCTCTTCGAGTTGGTTGACCAGGTAGCTGTCTTCCAAATTTGTTTGCATTGATGAGTGAGTGCTTCCAGTGTTGCATTCATTTGTTGAAACATCTCAATTGGTATTCCATGAATTTCTGGAGCCTTGTTTTCCACCAATGCCTTCAGTGCAGCATGAACTTCTTCCTTCAATACCATCAGTTATTGGTTATATACTACTTCCTGAAATGATTGAATGTCGACCAATTCTTTTTGGTATAGTGATTCTGTTTATTCCTTCCATCTTCTTTTGATGCTTCATGTGTCGGCGAATATTTTCCCCACAGAATCCTTCAACATTGCAACTCAAAGCTTTAATATTTTCTTCTGTTCTTTCAGCTTGATAAAGGCCAAAAAAAGTTCTCCCCTTTTGATTTTCTAACTCCAGGTCTTTGCACATTTGATTATAACAATTTACTTTGTCTTCTTGAGCCATCCTTTGGAATCTTCTGTTCAGCGCTTTTACTTCATCATTTCCTCCATTTGATTTACCTACTCTGTGTTTTAAGAACAATTTTCAGACTCTTCTGACATCATTTTGGTATTTTCTTTGTTCCTGCTTTTGTTCCACTGCTATTCATAAGGGTTTTGCTGGCCAGTTTTTTCAAAAGTAAATCACCATGTTCTTCTTCCTAGTCTGTCTCAGCCTGGAAGCTCCACTGAAACCCATCCACCATGGATGACCCTGCTGGTATTTGAAATACCTGTGGCATTGCTTCCAACAGCACAGCAACATGCAAGCCACCACAGTTTGACAAACTGACAGACTAGTGGTGGCAAAACACTGTAGTATATGCAAGCACATGTTTTTGGCAGCCTACAGTGTCTTGATTTACGTCTTCAGAATAATGTGTAATCAGGCTACTTAAGTCCACAAACATTGTTCTGTGGTGAAATTGTTCTGAATTGCTTAAACTTTTTAACAAACTTTGCATTCACTGTCAGTTTCTACAACAACTGATTCTGAGATTTTGTCTGATGTTGTTCAGTTTGGGTGAACAACAGCTTGAATCTTCAAATTCATAAAGATAGTATACCTATTCACTTGTGTAGATATTCTTTACTTTCTCTCAAAAATATTCTGAAATGGTCTCGCACAATTTTGTTGAGTGCATTGATTAACATTTAATTCGTAAATGGAATTTTAAAAATTATTATCTGAATATTTGTTGCTGTTATCTAACTACACAGTTGATATTTTATATAGGCATGTATATATTAACCTTGTATCCTGCATACTAGCTAAATCTACTTATTAGTCCTTCTCAATATTTTCTAGATACCTTGGGATTTTCTGTGTAAATAGTCATACCATTTGTAAATAAGGAAGCTGATTATTATTTCATATTTCAGTGAGAAAAAAATGAGAATCTGTGTGAGCAAGAGTGTACATGTAGAAAATTGGTAGAGACTAAGATTATCCAAAGATACTTCAACCCATTAGTGTAGTAAGTGCATTCATTCTTTTACAAGAAAGCTTTGTATTATTTTACCCATTCCCCATACAGCCAGAAAAGGCAAGCTATTGACAGAGATTTTATGCCCTTATGTCTAATGGTAGAAACTGATGAGCTATCTCATAAAAGTTTATTTCATGAATGTCTTGCAAAACTGTAATGTGGCCAGAAAACCCAAAATATTCACTCAAAGGAAACATTGAAACCAGTCAGAAATGCCTTTATATAAAGATAGACGTGCAAATCCTTGGATTTTATATAAAATACTTATCAAATGTAACTTTTGAAAGTTATTCTGTAAAAACAGTTGATGTACAAGATACAGCCACTCTACATTCATAGTAAAAATGAGGTGTATGCATATGAATGGAATTCAAACAAGTATGTGAGAGAGTGAGTGAATAGATCGAAAAATATTCTATTTCCTAGAACGTAAATTATGTACCTTTGGTTGATTTTTTTTTCCCCTAATTCCTCCTTCCAGAGGTTTCACATACTTAAGGAATACATACCATTTTACTAAGCATCTGCAAGACACTATCATGTTATTTGTTTGACTACAGGATACACTTTTAAGTGTCTGTAATGCATAATATTATGGTGATAGTATATTTGTTTTGGGATGTATGTTAACCAAAAGAATATGTCAAGAGTCCTTTTACACAAGAATATGAAAACCAATGCATCTGTACAACACTATTTCAGCCTTTAGCTATGTAATGTCCTTTTTAAAATATGGTACTTCATTTATGATTTTCATATGCCTGGCAGTCTATCTGTTCAAATTAGCAGTGGATGCCTTGTGGTGGTGTAGTGGTTAAGTGCTATGGCTGTAAACCAAAGGGTTGGCAGTTCAAATCCACCAGGTGCCCCTTGGAAACTCTATGGGGCAGTTCTAATCTGTCCTTTAGGGTCGCTATGAGTTGGAATCGACTCAACAGCACTGGGTTTGGGTGGCCTTAAAAATATATAATTACTCAACCACTTAGCAATTGTATCACTTTAATTCACTGAGCATTGACCTTCAAGTATCTTTTAGGGGTGAACACTGGGATTGTCTTCACAGGATCCACTCTCCTTTTCCATTATAATAGGAACCGATTTTGTTGATAGCCAACCTTCTCCTCCGCAGCCTGTGCCTCAGGGGAAGTTCTAACCCAGTTTCCGTAGTGTGTTTCATTTGTCCAGAATATTTTCATTTGCAGAGACAGTTATTGGTTCAGGGATGTGCAGAAAACTAAGTTCTGGCCCATGAGATGAAAGAGAGGCTCAAAGAGAGAGATACCCTTTATTCTATCTTATGATAGTGTTAAGTGTGTTATGATTTCTGAAACTGCTGTAGCCCATTTGAGGGAATCCAAGAATGAAGGCATAACTTAAGATAGCAAAATGGAGAGAAAGAACGAATTTAGATATTGGATAACATTGTAGATCTGTTAAATCTATAATTATAGGTATGTGGCAATAAAATTCCCTCTTGGGTTGTGTTTTCTTTTATTTGCAGTTGCAAATAACCATCTGTATATAATCATCTGTCATCCATTTGTGCATTTGTAAAATCAGGAAAATGACATAAAGCCAGTTTTGCTTCGTAACAGTAAAATGTTCTGGATCCCCATAGATGTTTAATTTAAAGCAGAAAAAAACTATGCAAAATGAAGAAATAGAAGAATTGACACCTTCGAGTTGTGGTGTTGGAGAAGAATATTGAATATACCACGGACTGCCAAAAGAACAAACAAATCTGTCCTAAAAGAGGTACAACCAGAATGCTCCTTAGAAGCGAGGTTGGTGAGACTGTCTCACATACTTTGGACAAGTTGTCAGGAGGGAGCAGTCACTGGAATACACCATGCTTGGTAAAGTAGAAGGCCAGTGAAAAAGAGGAAGACCCTCAATGAGATGGATTGACACAGTGGCTGCAACAATGGGCTTAAGTACAACAAGGATTGTAAGGATTGCGCAGGACTGGGGGGTGTTTCATTCTGTTGTACATGGCTTGGCTATGACTTAGAACTGACTCAATAGCACCTAACAACAACAACAATGGGGAAATTTGCCAAATTGAACAATATACAGAAAGCAAGCTTAAGCCTTGCAATCACCTTATTTAAAAAGTTTAGAAAAAAAATAGAAATAGTTGATGGGGTATAAATTTTCAACCTACATTTTTCATACCAATCATAAAATTTATAGAATTATAGTGACTTTTGCAAGGAGGTATAAAATGCTTTATCTGTGAGCTTAGAAATTACAATGTTAATGCTTACAATTTCTAAAAATTATGCAAAATATAAATAGTAAATAGAACACACAAATGTATACGGGTTTTATGTGTGTGTGTATACATACGTAACAACAACAAAACAAAAAAACAAGCAAACCCATCACCGCCTAGTTAATTCCAACTCATAGTAAACCTATACGATGGAGTAGAACTGCCTCATAGGACTTCCAAGGAGCAGGTGGTGGATTCGAACTCCCAAATAACTTAGCTGTCAGCTCTTAAACTCTGCACCACCAGAGCTCACATATGTATGTATGCGTACACATACATGCCAAAAAAAAAAAAAAAAAAGTTGCCATTGAGTCAATTCTGACTCATAGCGACCCTGTAGGGCAGAGTAGAACTGCCACATTTTTCTCCTGTGGAGTAGCTGGTGGGTTCAAATCCCTGACTTTTTTGTTAGCAGCCAAGTGCTTAACCACTGTACAACCGGGGATGTATATATACACACACTCACACATCCAAATATAAACCAAACCAAACCCACTGCCATCGAGTTGATTCCGACTCATAGCAACCCTACAGGACAGAGTAGAACTGCTCCATAGAGTTTCCAAGGAGTGTCTGGCGGATTCAAACTGCTGACCTCTTGGTTAGCAGCCATAGCACTTAACCACTACGCCACCAGGGTTTCCACATCCGTATATATGCATATGAATACTCTAGTCTGAAATTCATAAACATATCATTATTTCAGCACTCCCCCTCTCTCTACTGCTAGGTGGCTTCAGCAGAACAGTAAATTTGTTTCCTAAACTAAAAAACAAACAATTAAAAAACACTCATTATTAGCACCACAGGATTTTGTAAACTATGAAATGTTCCCTAGTGTCACAAATTCATAGCAGAAATTTTGAAGTACAAGGAATACAGCATAATGGAATAAAATTATGTCCGCCAGTTTCTCAGTAACTACCACTTGAAATAACTTTGATCAAATGTGCAAAATTTTAAAATCTTTTAAAGAATCTTAAATTCACTTTCAGATGGTTTAATAATCAAAACCCTTTTCTCAGTTAGGATAATACTGAGCTCGGGGTATCCCCAGAATTCCTTGTTTTCTCAGAAATATTTGCATATTAGGTCAGGCAGTTTTCTGTATTTATCACTCTTGAAGACCTCAGTTCCTCACAATATCTCCTTTATGGTTTTTCCAAGATATTATTTTAGGAAAAGCATTGTTTTGTTTTATTTTGTTTCATCACTTCCTATGAGGCAGAAGTCAGACATGCCTCCTCTCTCTGCCATCTTTACTAATTATGACACCAACCATCCCCTCCCACAGCACTCTCTACTTCTCTGCTGGGTTCAGTAGTTCATTGCAATGGCCACACAGAACTCACAGACAATACCGAAGATTATGGGGTTTATTAGGGAAGTAGCAGTTACAATTCAGGCTCAGAACACAATTCTTCCATCAGGACAGTCTCTTCCCAGCCATGCTTGAAGGCACACCTCTCCCTGGTCCTATGCCTCTGCCCGAAAGCACTCAGCTTTCTCTCTCTGTGGGCCAGGAAGCCTACCTCACTGTCTGCTGTTGTCAAGTCTCTCCTGCCACCTCTTCTCACTGTCTTCAGGGTTATATAGCTCACTCTCTTTCTCAGTCTCCTGCTCCCAGGAGCTTCTCAGTGCAGGGATTTCGGGTCCAAAGGACTGCTGGCTCCCGGCTGTTGTTCCTTGGTGGTGGTGGGATTCTCTTTTCCACCTCTGGGATGGCTTGTTTCAAGCCCAGAGGGATGGCAAAACTGACCATTCCCCTTGATGGGTTACAATTACCCTATCTGCACAGTAACACCCAATCATCTGCATGGGAGTTACAAGACCATGACAAGAAAGGCCACACAAATGTAATCCATTATACCGCAGTAGCACACTCTTTTGTTGTGTTAAATAAGAGAAGCTTTAACTTTGTTTTTAACATTCTCAGTACTATCTCATAAACATAGAGAAATCATTGCACCTAATATTTAATGGACTTCCTTCTGTTACAGTCTAATTTATCCCATATGTTCTATATTTATAAAACAAATAATTATGCTTTCTGAAGAAATGTCAACTAGAGAGATTAAATGTCATCTTTGAAAATCATTCTCATTAAGGGCTGATCTGAAATAAATCTTTGAAATTTACATACCTGAATTAATCTGCGTCTATTTAAATACTCTTGTACTGCTTGGAGTTAGAGAAACAAAACATCCTTGCATTACAACATTATGTTTTTGTGTTGTTGTTGTTAGGTGCCGTTGAGTTGGTTCCGACTCATAGTGACCATTTCATGAGGTAGCATATAATCAGGAATCATCAGTCAACTTTCAAAAATTTCAAGAGGTAGCATTATGTTTTATGATGGGTTAACTAATTATCTATTATTTTATTTAAAGTTCTCTGTTTTAAAAACTAACTGAATTCTTATCTTTGATTTCCACTGACATTAAAAATTCTCTCTGTGTTACCAACATAAATTAGTATGGCTTCAATGATGAATATTGAAAGTGTATTTCTTAGATTAAGAAGCCGTTGTAAAAGAAGAAATGTTGGGTAATGTTGCTTCTCAGTAAAGCAAAACATTAGATACTTAAATAAAAATATTACAAATTCTCAGATGAACGCTTTAAAAAGTCAAGAGAATGAATTTTTATGTTATATTTTGTGAAGAGCTCTGATGTAATACTATAGCAACAAATATGTGGTAGAGTTAGCTGTTTGAGTAAAAGAATAAAAAGCAGTGTGTAACAGTGATGAAATCACCTCAAGACTGAATTAGATCAAAAGGACTTGAAATCAAAGGTTTCAATATTCTAAAAGGTATGATTTTCTTCTGAAAGATGAAAGCAAGATCTATAATATTGAATAAACACAAATACTTAAATTTCTCAAGCAGCATTTCAAAAACTACTGGTGACCCTTAAAAGCATAATCTTTTAACAGGTCAGGAGTGTGCAGAAATGTTAATGGTTAAATGCATTTAAGAAACTACGTAAAATACACCTTTCTCAAGATTTACAATAAATATATAGCAAATAAAGTATCTGTGGTATTCCAGCTTTAAGAAGGCTGTTTATCTTTGTTTAAATCAATATTTTAGAAATAGATCTGGTCACAGGGATTTAAAAAACTTATTTAAATTTATTTTTGTCCCACAGCTTCACTGTTCCAAGACACATAATTTTGGGAAATATCCTTAAAGGCAATTTCACTGAAGTAAATGCTTAGTTTTTATAAACATCAGTGCTTCTCCAGAGAAAATAGTATTCATGTAAATGCTTAAGTAAAACCTATTATATTACTTGGAAATAATAATAAAAATAGCTGAGTCTGGATAACCAACTACGCATCACGTATTTGTAAGCAGCATTTTTTCTTTTACTTTCTTGTTCATATTCTCGCTCTTTCTACTGCATTTTCCACACTGCTAAATGAATAATTTATAGTACAATTTGATATTTCGTCAATATTATTTAATTTACTTTGGTCATTTGCCATTGAACAAGAAGGAATATTCCAGACTCCTTAAGAGGACATCCAAGGAAACACATTATTTGTTTATTTATGTCATTCTTTTTTTTTTTTTTCCACAGAATATGCCATATTAGAATTTTTTCTAGGTGATTAGGATTTAGAAGTTAAGTTAGATAAGGCCCTTCCTCTCATGTAATATGTATTTTGGAGGTGAAAAAACGCAATAAACCCATCAATAAATAAATTTAAAAATGAAGGTAAGTGCTCTGAAGGTAATATATTAAGATAATGTAATAGAAATGAAAACTCAGGATTGTCAGGGAGTACTTTACTCAGTAGGTGATGATTGAGTTGAGAGTTGAATGATGAAAATAAATTGCCAAATTTGGAGAAGTAGTCATTAGTCATCAAAACAGAGGGGAAAAAAAAATGAAAAGACCTTGAGACTTTTTTTTTTAAAGGCTTTTAATTAAGAGATAGAAATTAGATGGCAGCAGAGTGTAGTGACCAATGTCCCATGAAGTTTTTACCCATAACACCTTATCACTATCACCCAACACCATCGTTAAGGACCAGTCAAATCCACTGATTACAAGTTTCATGGCTTTATCTTAAGGAGATCCTTTGAATATGCTACTCACTCTGCTTGGACTATTTTAATTGCTACTGCTTTCTTTTCACTCCCTATTAATATAATCTGAAGACTTTTCTCTTTCTAAATAATGTATTTTGCATATAATTTAGCTATTTTTCCAAAAATTTTGTAATCTTATCATCCTTACGTTAATACTAAAGTTGATTAGGATTTTATTTATCCAATACAAACCTTAGTTTCCATTTATATAAAAATAGAAATGTCACATTGTTTATTTAATACAGTGAAACCTGTGAGAGCTGAAACTCAATGGAACTGCCTCATTTTTCCAGGTCTTGCAAGTTTTCCACCTTTGACAGAAGGCAGTCACCACTTTTCTATCACTCTCTATTTAGTGAAAAATATTTAAGTTTTCCTTCTCTGATGGGTTTCCTCCTTACACAGGTTCCCGTTTTCACAGGCTTTATTTTATCGTATATAGTAAGTTTCTACGTACCTTATAGCAGCTGCACTTCTAGACATATACTGGATCAAGGGTTATATGGATTTCAATTTTCCAAAAGATATTTTTCAAGAAGAAATTACAAAAAGTTTATCAGAAATTTAAATAGAGAAAAAAATGAAGAAGTCTTGAGTATATTGTTTATTTATGTATTATGAACATGTCTTTGTGATATAAGAAACATATATGAGAAATAAATAGCATACGAGATAGTGATTGGGGAACAAGACCAAAATCGGAATAACACAAACTGGTGGTGAGTTTAGCGTATTTTCCTTCATGATTCTCCTGCTGTTTGGCTCCAGATGAGGACATAATATAATTGCTCAGAGAAGTCAGGTAATAAAAGACCCAACTTCTAGCCAAATGATTAAAAAAGGGAGGGACTAGCAATCGGGAAGTAGCGTAGAGATTACAGAGAGGGAGGATCTTGGAGAACTACCACATTAAGTTGTTTATACACTTTTGAGTTCAACCACGAGTAGCACATAACCACCAAAAACCTGTTGTCGTCAAGTTGATTCATACCAAGTAGCACATATGTGAATCTCGTTCTAATCAGCAAACCAATGACTTTGAGTACTGAACTAAAAGATAAAACACCCAACTTTATGAATCCCATGCAGAATAAAACCAAAGAAATTCACACACAGATGCATCATAATCAAACTACTAAAAAAAATAGAGACAATGGAAAATGAAAGCAGCCAGAGATTGAATGACAGAGCATTTCTCATCAGAAATAATGTGGGCCATATGAAGTTTCACAAATTTTCAGAAAGTTAAAAGAAAAGAACAGTTAATCCAGAATTCTACATCCAATGCAAATATTCTCCAGGGATAAAGGCTAAAAAGATAAAAAAAAAAAAAAAAAAGAGAGAGAAATTTTTGCTATTGTTAAGTGTCATTGAGTCAGTTCTGACTCTTAGTGACCCTGTATACAACAGAATGAAACATTGCCTAGTTCTGTGCCATCCTCACAATCGTTGTTATGCTTGAGGCCACTGTTGCAGCCACTGTGTCAATCCATCTTGTTGACGGTTAATTTCTAGTAGAACTTCTCTAAATTAATTGCTAAAAGTTCTTTAGACAAAGGAAACTGTATTTTTGTATTTTCATTTTCTTCATAGAGAAAAAAAGTCCATCTTATGTACTATTTGTTTTTCTTACTAAAAAAGAAATTGAAAAGATCGTTATTTTGCAAAAAGAAAAACTAATGGTAGTTATTGGCTGAAAGTAGAAATAAATCTCTATTTGCTAAAGTAAATTTGTCTGCAAGTAATCAAAAACCAATTCAAAATGGTTTAAGCTTACTTCTTTTTTCTTACCTTCCTTCTATGTTTCCTTCCTTCCTTCCTTCCTTCCTTCCTTCCTTCCTTCCTTCCTTCCTTCCTTCCTTCCTTCCTTCCTTCCTTCCTTCCTTCCTTCCTTCCTTCCTTCCTTCCTTCCTTCCTTCCTTCCTTCCTTCCTTCCCTCCTTCCCTCCTTCCCTCCTTCCCTCCTTCCCTCCTTCCCTCCTTCCCTCCTTCCCTCCTTCCCTCCTTCCCTCTCTCCCTCCCCTCCCCTCCCCTCCCCTCCCCTCCCCTCCCCTCCCCTCCCCTCCCCTTCCCTCCCCTCCCCTCCCCTTCCCTCCCCTCCCCTCCCTCCTTCCTGGTTTCCAAGTTACTAATTAGGGAAGGATACATATATATATATAAATATATATATATATACGTATATATAATTTTTTTTTTTTGGCATGGAAATTTCTCCTTAGGAGTAACTTCTGTATTCTTAAAAACAATGCATGCAGAAAAAAAAAAGTTTAAAATAATTTAATCATGAGAAGAATGAAATGAAAAAATAGTGTTCATATGTCCTATAATCTTTAGGCCACCACATAAGCTGGGTCATGTGTTATACATTCAGACAATCTGTCTTTTGTTTGTTTAGTTAATTTATCATTCATACAATTTTGACATCTTTGGTGAATGTATTTTGATTTGTTCCGTCTGTTTTTCATTCACTTGTTTCTACTTTCCTGCTTTCTTTTATTTTTTTAAAACATATTTTACTATTCCATTTTAATCTGTATATTGTATACTTGACTGTATCTCTTCGGGTAGTGCTATTCCAAATTGTTGCTCTAGGGATTATAATATGGAAACTGAAATTTGTACAGCCAATTTATAATCAATGCTTTACCATTTCAACTGGATGTAGAAATCTTACCACTATAAATGTCCTTTTGTCATATATGTTACATCCTCATACATTGAAAACCCCATCATACAATGCTATGATTTTTGCTTTCAACTAACAATTTTTTTTTTAAAGAATTTAAGAGGAGCAAATAGTTCTACTCTATTTGTCAGTTATTTATAATTTCTGTTACTCTTCCTTTCTTTCCAATAAAGAGATTTCCAGGCTCCAGAGGTTTTCATTGGGTAATTTTTCCAAATATTTAAGGAAGAATTAACAACATTGCTATACAATTTCTTGCAGAAAATAGAACACTTTTCAATTTATTTTATGAAGCAAGTAGTACCCCGATATCAAAATCTGACAAAGGCAGTACAAAAAACAAAACTATAGGCCACTCATGGATGTAATCAGAAAATTCTTTAACAAAATATTAGCAAGTAGAATTCAGCCCTATATAAAAATAATTATGCATCATACCAGTTGGAGTTTATTTCAAAGGTGCAAGGCTGGTACAATATTTGAATATCAATGCAAAAGGCTAAAAACAAAAAAAAAAAGATCATATCAATTGATGCAGAAATAAACATTTGAAAATATTCAACACTCATTCATAATAAAAGCCTCAACAAGTTAGGAACAGAAGGCAATTTTCTCCACCTGACAAACAACAATAAAACTAACCTACACCAAATATTATACTTAATGGTGACAGAATGAATGTTTTTCCCCTAAGATTGGGAGTAGGGTAAGAACGTCCACTCTCACTACTCTTACTCAAAATACACCAGGGGTGAAATAGGGCAAGAACAAGAAATAAAGGGCATACAGATGAGAAAGGAAGGAATAAAACTATATCTGTAGGTGAAATGATTGTCTATTTGTCTATGTAGAAAATCTGAGGAATCTACTAAAAAAATAAGTTCGATAAATTCTCAGGGTATAAGATTAAGATACAAAAATCAACTGTCTTTGTACATGAAATCGATAAACACATGCACACTAATTTTTTTAAAATACTATGCCGTTTAAAATTGCAAAAAAAATACATAGGTGTAAATCTAAAAACATGTATATAACTATCATGCTAAAATTACAGAATGCTAATGAAAGAAACAGAAAAAAAATCTAAACAAATGGAGATATAAACTATGTTCATGAATTGGAAGACTCAACGTGGTAAATCCACCAATTCTTTCCAAACTCAGATACAGATTTTCTATACTTAATGTAAAAATACCAGCCCAATACTTTACAGGCATAAACAATATTATCATAAAATTTATATGGAGGTTAAATGAACTAAATAGCTAAAACAACTTTGAAAAACAAAAATAAAGTTGTTGGAATGAGTCTACCCATTTCAGGAAGACTTACAGAGGAAAAATAACCATACAAAGAGATATTCAATATCATTAACATTTAGGGAAAAATGGAATTAAAATCGCAATGAGATATCACTGTTCATCTATCAGGATGGCTGAAAGGAATAAAAGGAGGGTGGGAAGGAGGAATGAAGAGAGGATGAAAGCAGGCAGTGATGGATGAAGGGGGGGCAGGAGTGACAAAACCAAGTGCTGAAGAAAATGCTGAGAAATCGGATTGCTTTTATATTGACGGTGGGTAAGCAAAATGGTAAAACCACTCTGGAAAACAGGTTGGAACTTTCTTATGCAACTAACCATAAAACTGCTACGTAAGCTATCAGTTAGGCTCCTGGGCATTTACCTCAGGGAAATGATGACTTACGTTCACAAAAATGACTGTGCAACTAATTTTCATGGCAGCTTTGTTCTTAATAGCCCTTGAACGGAAACAATCCAAATGCCCTTAAACAAGTGAATGGTTAAAGAAACTGTACTGTACCCTTACCACAGAATATTACTCAGCAATAAAAAGAAATATTTATAGACACAAAACCATGAACGAATCTCTAAGGAAATATGCTGAGTTTTAAAAAAGCCAACCTCAAAAGGTTACATACGTTATAACTCAAACAGCAGCGATTGTGAGGATGGGACAGGGTTGAGCAGTGTTTCGTTCTGTTGTGCATGATGTTGCTAGGAGTTGGAACTGACTCAATGGCACATAACAAAGACAACATTCTTGAAAAGAGAAAATTATAGAAATAGAGAAGAGATTAGTGGTTTCCAGGGGTACAATGCATGAGCACGTACATTTTGTCAGTTACGGTAATGATTCCACTTGTGGACTGTCCTGGGCCATCTGGATTATCCCTGGGAAGTATCCCTGGGACGGGGAATGGCATTTCTTGCCAGAAGATTAGTGAGAGTTGTCTGTATTGTCCTTTTCTTTTTTTCTTCATATACTTCGTGGTAACAAGTCACTGCTTACTGCATAAAAAAAACAGACAGTTGTAAGCATGTTTCGTTATTACTAGAATAAGTCCTAAGGAGGAAACTGTGTATATATTTTTTTTTAGGAGACTGTGTAATTTTACCTTATGTTAGTGGTAAAAGAAGCAAGCATCATTAGTATTTGAAATTCAAATTGTGAATATGGATTGTGTGCCATTTTAGATACTATCTAATCTAGAATTTTTTTTCAAGGAAAAAATGCTGTCATTGTTAGGTGCTATCAAGTAGGTTCCCACTCATTGCGATCATATGTACAGCAGAACAAAAACACAGCCCAGTCCTACACCATTCTCACAGTCATTACGTTTGAGCCCACTGTTGCAGCCTCTGTGTCAATCCATCTTGTTAAGGGTCTTTCTCTTTTTTGCTGACCTTCTACTTTGCCAAGAATAATGTCTTTCTCCAGGGACTGATCCCCCCTGTAGAATTCCTCAATATTGCAACTTGAGGCTTGAATTTTCTCTTCAGTTCCTTCAGCTTGAGAAATGTTGGAAGCCCCTCAGGTTGGAAGACACTCAAAAGATGACTGGGGAAGAGCTGTGTGATGGTTAAAATTGTGTATCAACTTAGCTGGGCCATGGTTCTCAGTGGTTTGGCAGTCGTATGATGTGATCACTTCCATGTTGAGATTTGATGTAATGTGATCATCCCTACGATGGGCTCCGCTGTGAGTAGCCAATCATTTGAAAGGGAGTTTCCTTGGACATGTGGACTGCTTCAAATATAAGTGAACATTCTGGCAAGACTCGTGGGCTTTTACTCACTCTGGATCCAGTTCATCTGACCTCTGGTTCTTGGGACTTGAGCTAGCAGCTTACCTGTAGCCTTGCCTGGCAATCTCAGTACTTATTGGTCTTTGAAGCCTCTGAGCAACAGCTCTGCTCTCTGATTTGCAGAGCTTGGGTTCACCAGCCCCTGTAGGAGAAGCCTCCAGCCTGACTCACGGACTTTGACATTCCAGTCTCTACAACCACGTGAGCCATTTCCTTGGTATAAATCACTCTATATATTTTTATGCTTTACTGGTTTTGCTTCTCTAGAGAACCCAGCCTAAAACAAGCTGCCTCCGCAAAGTAGAGTCAACCTTAATGACTTGAATGGAGTCAAGCTTTCTGGACCCTCATTTGTTGATGTGGCACAACTCAAAATGAGAAGAAACAGCTACAAACATACAAGGAAAACATAAGTGATATACAGTAAGCACCTACCATTTGGCATGGAACCATATAAATTGCCGTAGAAAAACACATATATT
Organism: Elephas maximus indicus; assembly: GCF_024166365.1. Taxonomy (NCBI): domain Eukaryota; kingdom Metazoa; phylum Chordata; class Mammalia; order Proboscidea; family Elephantidae; genus Elephas; species Elephas maximus. The sequence continues at coordinate 30,885,540 of NC_064833.1, read as the reverse complement.
CCAAAGGGATTCTATGAAGACTTGCTTAAATAGCGAACTCGCTTAGTGCACTTAATACGTAGTTTAATTTGTAAAATGGAATCGAGATAAAGAAAATTCTAAAACTTGAAGTTTTGTAAAATGATTCCAGTGTCCTGGAGGATAATCAAAGAGAGTTTCAGAGCTTTACCAAATTGAACTTCAGAAGGTTTCCTGCTGTGAAGCAATAATAAACTAATTGTGGCTTCCAAGTAGAAAACCACAGGGAAGATAGCACATCCCAAAGAAATTTAAATCTGAAGTTAGAATCCGGTTTCTTATTATAGTTATTATCCTTCATTCAGTTAACAGTTTTGTCACTTAATAAGACCATCTGCAATGTATTGTGGCCTCAGACATAGATTTCATTGGTTCTCATTTGTATCCAGGGAAGTTTTACAATTAAATTATATGGTTTTAAATTATTTTTATTAAACTATATACGATACAACCAAGCTTCCATTAAGCATATAGATTGTGATTATTTTTACTATTTACTTTTGTGTATATTTCTCAAAGTACTATCATATGATTCATGTAGGTGCTGCTTTTTGCATTTGCAAGTTGTCCATGAGTATCTCCAGATACTTCAATATATTAGCACCAGTTTACATACTTTTTTATCTCCCTTTATTTGTAACATCATACATCCCAGGATAAGAGATGACCATGATTAAGTGAATAATTGAAGTATATCTCAAAGAACAAATGCAATCACCCAAATGGGAATTGTTTCTGATCACATTATTATTTATTTGTGCTAAAAGTATTGTGCCCAAATAAAAGGTCAAACACGATATTATTTTAGTTTACATAAAACTGAGTCTTCTGTTATATTTTTCTTTCATTCCAAGTTGAACAAGGTTAAAATGAACACCTTTGAAAAGATATGTGAATAATATTTACAGTGGTCTAAATGCTAACTAAATATTAGTCATTCTGATTACATAAATATTTTATGAATAGATAACAAAGCAAGTTTGACTATTGATTATGAATCTGACAATATAGATTGTTATACTTAAGTAGAAGTTTTATTTTAAATTCATATTTACTGAATAATAGTTTTATTTCTATTGGTACTTTTTAAAACATCCAAATCCTTCACAAATTTAGACTGTTAAACATATTCAGCTGCTGATTATGCAGTTTTAGAAACTTTCAAGTGAAAGACTGAAGCAAACTAGTTAGATTCCTACAAACATACTTAACATTTATTCACCAAGAATTAATGTGAGGACATTTTGGTGTACATATTGTTATACTGACTGGTGAATGTTTCCACAATCAAAGTCCGAATAAAATTATTGAAAGATATGGAAAAAAATTATTTTACTTTTTCACTTTTTTGATTTACAAGTTATAATTTAGAAATTTTCTGGAACTTTGTTAAAAAAGACCTACAGAAATTTCAAAACCCAATCACATTCAGACCACTTCTGGAATATTGACTATGAGCCTGGGAAAAATAGTTATATTTAAAATCTACAGGAGGTTTTGATTCCACAGGAAATATCTTCCACTTATGTCAATTTACAACCTATATTATTAAAACAAAAGTATAATTGTGTATTCCTTCATAAAGAACACATTTTTGATTTACACTATTTCTTCAGTGGGAGTCTATTACATTTTTAAGATCATACCACCTTCACTAAAACAATACTACCAAACTCTAAGATACAAGCAGAATATTTTGTTGTTATTTATTTTATGCTTTAAGCCCCATAAAATAAATAATTGCAACTGCTTGTTCTAAATATTTCAAGCCTTTTCTCCCAATACAGAGAGAGTTTATTCAGTTAGAGTGTTTATCCAAAATTAATTAGTTAATGTTTTATATAACATAGTAAAAGATTGATCTATACTAAAAGAAGTTACTATTTTCAAAGGAACAAAGTGGGCAAATGTAACCGTGAGTTAAAAATCAGTAGATAGATGGTCAATGTGGCTGAAGCTCAGAAAACTAGACAAATAGTTATTAGATGAGGTGATTTTTCAGGGAAGAAGCAGGTGATTGTGAGCCTTATTAACTGTTACATGGCTGAGGATTTACGATTTGATTCATGTTTTTAAAAGATCACTGTCACTTTTCTGTAGAAAAATGGAATATATAGATTTGTGTGTGGGCTGGAAATTAATAAATAACAGTCAACTAATGTCATCATGTATATGTAGGGAGCTAAATATAGCATTGTTGTTTCAGTGGTGCTAAGAGCCTCCCGTTCCCACTTCTGTTACTCTAGCTATAAGCTTTAAGTTTATTTGGTAGGAGCTTAAATATTTCAAACAGAAAACTGGAGCTACTGCTTAAAATATAAATGATGCTGACTGACAGGTATAAATCACCGATGACCAAATATCACAACTTTTTACTGAGCAGAATGAAAAAGGGCTTGAGGCACTCATAAAGGAGCTTATTTAATATATTATTGCATACTGATTCAGTAAAAAAATAAATTAAAGATAGACATTAACTACTTAATAGTGTTTATCATGCATATTGATTGGCTTCTGGTTCTGAATCAAAGAGGATTGTTTGTTTTTAGAGTGGCTTTGTTTAAGTCAGTTTAGAAATTGCCATTTCACTGTAACAAACAATCTTACGCTCTCCATAACACAGTAAGGAGCAAATACGAACAGTCATTGAACATTTAATCTTAACAGGACATTCAGGGAATTCATGGGGATTCTTCTTTTAATTGGAAATAAAACGACAAACTACAGTGTCTTAACAAAATGTACTAAGTTGCCCTACTCTGCTGGTCAGATACACAACTTTATTTCACTGTTAAAAAAGCCTATATCGGTTTAAATCTTTCAGTATATTATTTCTTTTATGTCTGAAAGAAAACTGAAAATGAGGTCTCCAAGGCAAAGTTAAAGAATCTGTATTCCTCCAAATTCAAACTTAAATTAGCTAAGCCAAAGTATAAGTCATTCTAGCAGGTATGGGAATTGTATAAGCAATGCAACATCCTTTTGTTTCAATAATTAAATTTCATTTCTATTATTATTATCCATTTAACCATATACCAAAAAAACCAAACCCACTGCCATCAAGTTGATTCCAGCTCATAGAGACCCTACACGACAGAGTAGAACTGCCCCATAGGATTTCCAAGGAGCACCTGGTGGATTCGAACTGCTGACCTTCTAGTTAGCAGCCATAGCTCTTAACCACTACTCCACCAGGGTTTTCTTTATATATATATATACATGTATATGTGTGTGTGTAGGTATATACATATGTATAATCTCAGAGCATTCAGTGTTTCTATAATTACAGTTTCCTGCTATACTTTTCTCATCCCAAATCAGGCCATGGAAAATTTCTAAGGTCTTGTCTCTTCAACAAGGAGTGCTGGTGGCACAATGGTTAGAGAGATTGACTGCTAATTGAAAGGTTGATGGTTCAAAACCACCAGTGGCTCTCCTGGAGAAAGATGTGGCAGTCTGCTTCCCTAGAGCTTTACAGCCTTGGAAACCCAATGGGGTCACTATGGGTCAGAATCGACCCGATAGCAGAGGGTTTGGGTTGTCTCCTCAACAGGTTCTACTTGGAATGCAGACACAACTTGTCTTATGTATTAGCTCCTATCACTGCTAACAAATTACAAGCTTAGTGACTTAAAACAAATTTATTATCTTATAATTCTGAAGGTCAGATGTCTAAATCAACGTGTTGGTGGGGCTGAATTCTTTTTGGAGGCTCCAGGGGAGAATTTGTGTCCTTTTTCAGCTTTTAGTGGCCATCTGCATTCCTTGGCTCACGCACCAGTCCTCAAATCACTTGAACCTCTTGTTTCCTTTGTCATATCTCCTACTACTGACTCTAAGTCTCCTGCCTCCCTCTTATAAGGACACTTGCAATTACAATGGACCCAGCTGGATAATCCAGGACAATCTCCCCAACTCAAGATCCTTAAATTAATCACATCTGCAAAGCCCCTTTTACCATCTAAGGTAATGTATTTATAGGTTATAGGAATTTTTTATCTTTGGCGGTGGGGGCATAGTTAATCAGCTTACAACACCAAACTTTTCTGGGATTTTCTTTTCTTTTCTGGAATTTAGCCCAATCATTTTGGAGTGACTTGCAATAGGAAAAATCTTCCTCAGGGATGCAATCTCTTGCTTTCCTACATATGCTAACTCCTCCCCCTCTTTATGTAGTACCTTCCTCTAGCCTGGACATAAGGCTAGCCTGCTCTTTTTATTCTTTCAGACATAATGTCTTAAATCCGGCATTCTGAATGTCCCAGGTTAGAACTGCTTTTTCTATACTCTTCATTCTCATGTTTTATACTCTCAGAGCCAGTACGCATACCGGTTACCATACCAGTTGCCATCTAGCCATCTCCAACTCATGGTGACCTCATACATGTTAGAGTAGAACTGTGCTCCACAGATCACCAGGCCTTTCTTCCAAGGCACCTCTTCATGGACTCTAACTTCCAACTTTCTTACTTTCAGTTTTCATTTTAGCCACTTGTACCACCCAAAGATTCCAGTGCACATAGAACATCCAATTATCTTCTTCAATGGCGGGTATTATGGTGTGATAATATGTCTTAAAAAATGTTCCAATTGGTGTATATAAATGGTAACCTTGTATATCAGATCTGTACACAGGAAGGGAAAGAAAAAATTCCTTGCTGCTTAAGGAATATGAATATTATATTTCAGAGCTGTCACTTCCTTTTCACCTTAGTATAGAATGCTTTCTCCTTGCAATCACTTTCAGTTTTCAAGCAAAGAATCAGGTTAGAATAAATATACAAGTCATCTTTGAATACAAAAAGAAGTCCTGAAAAGTGCAATTCATACCTTGGGAGGAACTAGGCATAGTGAGGCCGGAGAGGTAATTCTAATGGTTTAGTTAATTATACAAACCTGAAGCAGTAATTAGAATCATTGAATAAATGATGCTTTCTCTGGATTCATCGCTCAGCTTCAGAACCCTGTCACCAGAATGCTCTGGCATTGCACAGAGCTTCAAAACATGTGAGCAAATGATGCTTGCAAGTCAAGCTTAGATAAAGAGGAAGCAGAAGCTGGTAGACATAAAATGTGGGTTATAAATGGGCATAGTATACCAATTCAGTTGAATTTATGGTTATCTCTCTTCCATCTTCCATAAAAAATAATACTGTTCTCTGGAGTGTGCTTAGAAATATATTAAGCTGAAGCAACCTATGGTTTGGTCAATGTTTCAGCTACTTAGAACATTTTGGGGTGTTCAAAGTAGATTAAGTTTGACTTCTCTGTTGAAAAAATATTCTAATATCATTTGGGCTTGGGTGGAAAACATTATGCTTTTTGTAGAGAATAGGTGAGCATCAACGATGTAATGAAGTCTTAATTATAATAAGAATGAAAGTATGTAAGCAAAATTAGCCACACGTTGATTAAAATATTTTCACAATATTATTAGGATTTACATAAGATATACGTTAGTTTCTTTCCTTAACCGGAAATTTAAAATAAGCCAAATGTATGGGGTACTTTATCTAAATACCTGGATATTGTATAGAAAAATGAGACTGTAAGTCCCTCTACCTCCATTTTATTCCTTCAGTAGAGAAAATGGGAGCTGTTTACAAGAGGAAGATGATATCTAAGATAGCCCACAATATAGCATTTCTATTGTTTGGATTTACTTTAAAAATGCCAACAGAGCAGGACATTGGCATAAAACATATGAAGCTATGACCTGACAACACAAACTGGGCCAACTTAAGCAGGGGACTGGAGAGGAACCAAAGTTGCCATAAATGTAGCAGAGATCATTTAACTTGAAACCTTAAATAGAAAAGGCTGTACCTTTAATGTGACCTTTGCCATGAGACACTATTCAGCTAAGGAATTGTGCTGGCACCACATCCATGACTCTGTCTTTCTGCTATATTATTTAATACAAACTAGAAGATTTTTTAGGCTCTTGAAGGTCAAAGCATTTTCAAAATCTATCCTTTACTTTTCAGTTCCAAAATCAGGTGTTTTTTCCCATCTGTGCCAGACCCTGAGTTCCTAGATTTTCTCTGATCTCTTTCATCTCTGCTTGAAAACAGTAAATTCTTCCTGAGCTCATCTTTTTTTTTTTTTTTTTTAAATACCTTGCCAATGAACATAAAGTTCTAATCTTTTAAAAAAAATCTCAAGAACACTACAGGTTTAGGATATCAGTGGTTAGTTTCCAAGTTACTAAATATTACCAAATATTTTGTCACTACATAGTATAGATCATTACGCCTCTGGCTGTGAATGGTTTTGGGTCTTGTTATTTTTGATGGTTAAGATTGTGTGTCAAACTGGCTGGGCTGTGATATTCAGTGTTTATATGTGACTGCCATCCATGATGGGATCTGCTGTGAGTTGAAAGGGAGTTTCCTTGGGTATGTGGCCTCGTCTGAATATAACTGAATGTTCTGGCTTTTGCCTGCCCTGGATCCTGCAGCTGCCTCCTGTTTGTCTGACCTCTGGTTCTTGGGACTTGAGCTAGCAGTTTACCTGCTAGTCTTGGGACTAATCGATCTTCACAGTCTGTGAGCAAGAGCCCTGGTCTCCAATCTACCAATCTTGGTTCGTCAGCTCCTATTGCTAAGTGACTCAGGGAAGCCTCTATCCTGATCCACGGAATGGAACATTCCAGCTTCTACAATCATGTGAGCAGTTTTCTTGATATAAATATCTCTGTATATATATATATATATATATATATATATATATATATATATATGCTTTACTGGTTTTGCTTCTCTACAGATCCTAGCCTAAAACATTATCTCCATGGGATTATTGTCACTTCTGTCATAATCATCACTTGGGTCGTAGTGATAATAAATGTGTATTAAAGGCATTTAAGGAAAAATTATCATTCAAATCTGAGATGGAAATATCCCTCATTGTACAGCAATATGACACATATTATTTTTCTCTCTGGGTATTATTGCTTACTGAATTCTAAATATTTTGAAGGTAATAGTAGTAGTACCTCCAATACACAAAGAGAATGAGCAAAATTTTCAGTAATTTCTACCAGTTTTATGACTAATGCAAGGCATAATCTGGGTAGAGAAATTTGAAAAATAAATAAAATAAAATACAAAATATTGTTTGGTAGACGGGGTACAACCATGCGGAAATGTGAAGTGGAGAGGCTATAACACCGTGTCTCTACTGTAAACTTGTAGCCATCTCCTCTTACAGATCTATTGTACTTTTTTAATTGATATGGCACTTCCAGTTAGGTTCCAGACAACCGTGGGCTTATCATCTTTGTGTTTTATGTTCATCCTATTTTAGATTAAACTTTGTCTTTCCCATTATCTGATGTTTATAAAATTTCTCAGTTGCCAATTAGATGTCATTTTCTGTGTGAACCACAGGTTTTTAAGTGAGATGCTCAGACTTCTCACTTCTTCCTTTTTACAAACCTGAATAGTGCTTTCTGCCTACAAAAAAAAAAAAAAAATTTGATTCTCCGAATCCAAAGTGTTTCTATTATCAGTAATTTCAGCCTCTTATACTCTTTCTTCATGCAGAAGTTTACATAACTGAATTTAGAATTTTATATTCTAAATATAGAATTTTCAATAAGTATATCATGATACAAATATCTCTTAGTTTGTAAATTCCATTTGATAAATTATGCCATATTGTGTTTTCATTTTTATCCAGTTTTTTAAATTTCCCTTATGATTTTTTCTTTGTCATACATGATATTCAGAATTGTTTTGTTTCCAAATATTGAAGATTTTCAAGATATCTTTTGGATATTTATTTCTAGTTTTATTTCAGTGTGGTCAGAGAGCATATTTTGTAATTTATGTGATTTTTATTCTTTAAATTTATTGGGATTTGCTTTAAGAACAGAGTATATTCTATATTAGTGTTTGTTCCGTGATATGTTTATTCTGCAATCAATGGGTAAAATGTTCTATAAGCATTTAATATGTCAAGCATGTTAAAGTGTTGTTTGGGTCTTCTATATTGTTATTTATTTTCTGTCTACTAGTTCTATCCATTACTGGGAAGGGAGTGTTTAAGTATCCCAATATAATCCAACTAAAATTTGGATTTTCTCCTTTTAGTTCTATAAGGTTTTGCTTCATGGAATTTAAAGGTCTGATTTTGGTGCCTACACATTTAGGTTGCTTTGCCCACTTAATAAATTGGCTGCTTCATCATTTTATTCTGTCCGTTGTTAGCCTTAGTGATATTCCTTGCTTTGCCATCTATGTTAATACAGCCACTTGGAGAAAATCTATTTCTTCCAAAATACAGTTATTTGAAGGTGAGTTTCATCTTTTCTGAGACTTGTTTTAAGGTTTGATTTGACTCTATCCAAAGACACATGTATTATGAGATCTCTCTACTCCACCTGGAGTGTTCATAAAACATTCACCATCCATTGTGAATCACATTATAATTTAATCAGCCTTGGAAAATTTCCTCTCACCCATGGACATATCAACACTCAATCAAACATTCTCTTTCTCTCCCTTTCTGTCTATATGCCTTCTTATCTGGTATTCTGCTGAATATTCCTTTGTTGTTAGGTGCCTTCTAGTCAGTGGCAAGTCACAGCGACTCCATTTACAACAGAAAGAAACACTGCCCAGTGCTGCGAACACCACAATCATTGCTATGCTTGAGCCCATCTTCCTTGCCCCTTCCCCTGCAAAATCCCCTTAACTCCATGCTCTGTGGCATGGAAACTGCCTTCAATGAGTAAGCAGGGGCAAAATAAGGATTTACCTTTTTTTTCCTTTCTATCAGGCAACAAAATCTGACAGACTGTACTGCCTGCCATTCATTGTCTAAAAACGCTTTTTCATATATTTTATCTGTTTTCTAATTGTGTACAGCAGAAGTGCAATTCTCATAGCGGTTGAACATTAACTGTTGGAATTGCAAATCACAAAATCAACTAGACTCATAATTGACCTGTTATGCTTAATTTTCAAAGTGGGCGTGTATTATTAAACTAAAACTGATATAAGTGTTTCTCATTTTTCTCAAAGACCTTCATATACTGTATAAGTAACATGAACTTATCAAAAGTCAGGTACAAGATCAGAGTGTATTTCTAATACTGCCTTCTCCTCCAATTCAAACTGAGGAAGGTAGTATTAATTTGAAGTTGATCAGTGTATATGTAAAACCTCATGACTATAATGAATAAATGTTCTTCAAATAATTTTACTCACTGACATCATAATAAGTGTAAGTTTATTATTTTATAGCAGAGAAACACACATTAGCCTATACTAGGTAAATATAAGCAAGCGATTGCAATATTTCATCTGAGATATAGCACTCTGTTCAATTCAATCCTTACATCTCTGCGTTGTATGTCATCATGTCATTGTACTGCTAGTTTTTAAGGGAGTTCCTTATCCACTAGTTTATAAGGGCATTTTAAATGCTGAATCTCAATGTCAGATGTTCTTGTTATTGTTAGGTGCCAGCAAGTTGGCTGTGACTCACAGCAATGCTATGTACAGCAGAACAAACAGCTGTCCAGTCTTGCACCATCCTCACAAATGTTGTTATGTTTGAGCGCATTGTTGCAGCCACTGTGTCAATCCATCTCATTGAGGTCTTCCTTTTTTTCATTGATCCTCTACTAAGCAAAATGTCCTTCTCCAGGGATAGATCTCTCCGGATAATGTCCTAAGTCTGTGAGACAGTCGTGCCATCCTTGCTTCCAAGGAGCATTCTGGCTGTACTTTCTCCAAGACAAATTTGTTCATTCTTTTGACAGTCCATGGTATAGTAAATATTCTTCACCAACACCATAATTCAAAGGCACCAGTTCCTCTTCAATCTTCCTTATTCCTGGCCCAGCTTTTGCATGCATATGAGGTGATTGAAAACAACATGGCTTGGGTCAGGTGCACTTTAGTCTTCAAAGTGACACTTTTGCTTCCCAACAGTTTAAAGAGGTCTTTTTCAGCAGATTTGCCCAATGCAATGTGTCTTTTGATTTCTTGACTGCTGCTCCCATGGGCGTTGATTGTGGATCCAAGTAAAATGAAATCCTTGACAATTTCGATCTTTTTTCCATTTATCATGATGTTGCTTATTGGTCCCATGGTGAGGACTTTTGTTTTCTTTATGTTCAGGTGTAATCCGTACTGAAGACTGTAGTCTTTGACCTTTGTCAACAAGTGTTCCAAGTTCTCTTCACTTTCAGTAAACAAAGTTATGTCATTTGTGTAACACAGATTGTTTATAAGATTTCCGCCAATCCTGATGCCCTGTTCTTCTTCATATATTCCAGCTTCTTAGATTATTTGCTATGCATACTCATTGAATAAGTATGGTGAAAGGATACAACCTTTACCCATACCTTTACTGATTTTACACCACCTAGTTTTTTGTTTTATTTAGTATCACCTTATTCTGTTCAAACTACAGCCTCTTGATCTATGTACAGGTTCCACATGAGCACAAGTAAGTGTTCTGGAATTCTCATTCTTAGCAATGTTATCCATAATTTGTTATGATTTAAAGAGTTGAATGTCTTTGCATAGTCAAAAAAAAAAAAAAAACACAAGTAAACATCTTTCTGGTACTCTCTGCTTTTGACCAGGATCTGTCTGACATCAGCAATGATATCCTTTGTCCCCCGTCTTCTTCTGACTGTGGCTTGAATTTCTGGCAGTTCTTTTTCGATGTACTGCTGCAGACCCTTTTTAATGATCTTCAGCAAAATTTTACTTGCATGTGAAATTGATGATACCATTAGATAATTTCTGCATTCTGTTGGATCACCTTTCTTTGAAATAGACATAAATATGGATCTCTTTCAGTCAGTTGGCTGGGTAGCTATATTCCAAATTTTCTTGGCATAGAAAAGTGAACAATTCCAGTGCGGCATACTTTTGTTGAAACATCTCAATTGGTATTTTGTTAATCCCTGCAGCCTTGTTTCTTGCTAAAGCCTTCAGTGCAGCTTGGACTTCTTCCTTCAGTATCTTAGGTTCCTGATCTTATGCTTCCTTCTGAAATGGTTGAACACTGACCAATCCTTTTTGGTATAGAGACTCTGTGTATTCCTTCCATCTTCTTTTGATGCTTCCTGCGTCGTTTAATATTTTCCCTGTAGAATCCTTCAATATTGCAACTTGAGGCTTGAATTTTTTTCTTCTGTTCTTTCAGCTCAAGAAATGCCAATAGTGTTCTTCTCTTTTGGTTTTCTAACTCCAGGTCATTGTACATTTCGTTATAATACTTTACTTTGTCTTCCAGAGCTGCTCTTTGAAATCTTCTGTTCAGCTCTTTTACTTTATCATTTCTTCCACTTACTTCAGCTACTCAACATTCAAAAGCAAGTTTCAGAGTTTTTTCTGACATCCAGTTTGGTCTTTTCTTTCTTTTCTGTCTTTTTAATGACCTCTTGCTTTCTTCATGTATGACGTCCTTGATATCATTCCACAACTCGCCTGGTCTTTGGTCATTAGAGTTCAACGCATCAAATCCGTTCTTGAGGTGATCTCTAAATTCAGATGGGATACACTCAGGGCCATACTTTGGCTCTTGTGAACTTGTTCTAATTTTCTTCAGCTTCAACTTGAACTTGCATATGAGCAATTGATAGTCTGTTCCAGTCAGCCCCGGGCCTTGTTCTGACTGATAATATCCAGCTTTTCCATTGTCTTTTTCCACCGATGTAGTCAATTTGATTTATGTGTATTCCCACCTGGTAAAGTCCACATGAATGGTAACCATTTATATTGTTGAAAAAAGGTATTTGTAATAAAGAAGTCATTGGTATTGCAAAATTCCATCACATGATCCCCAGCATCATTTCTATCACCAAGACAATATTTTCCAACTACCAATCCTTCTTTGTTTCCAGTTACGAATTCCAACTACTGGTAATTATCAGTGCACCCTGATTACATGTTAGATCAATTACAGACTGCAGAAGTTTGTAACAACTTCAGTTTCTTGATGTTTGGCCTTAGTGGTTGGTGCGTAAATTTGAATAATAGTTGTATTAGCTGATCTTCCTTTTAGGTGTATGGATATTTTCCTATCACTGACAGCATAGTTACATCTTGAATTATTCTTTTTTAAGATGAAAGCAATGCCATTCCCCTTCCAGTTGTTATTCCCAGCATAGTAGGCCATATGTTTGCTTGATTCAAAATGGCCAAACCCAGTTCATTTCATGGAAATGGAACACATAAACATCAAATGTCAGATACTGTGTTTATACTCCTGAATTGATGCTCCATAATCATAAGGATTTATAGGAACTTCTTACCCCTCGTATACTTTAATATAGAATAATTTACATCTGTTTATATTTTACATAACTGTGTGAATTTCTGGTTGAATTTACATAGATCCTTGGTAATTTCCAATTAACAATATAGATATTTCGATTAGTTTTTTTTCAGTTGCGCCATTGTCTACTATATTTCTAAGTGGATTAGATGTCTGTGTCTCAGACATCCTATTTTTTTCTACATCTTCTCCTGATTCCGAATGATCAACAGGAACTGTGTTATAAACGTTTTATTACAGATTTAGGGAAGGAAGATCTGGCAAACTCTAAGATAACTAAGGAAAAGTGAACGGATATCATCTTACACTAATAGTTTAAGGTGTATAAAATGCCAAATTTACATGTTCAGTTTTATTTTCTGTTTCATTTTAGAACTTCAGGTAAAGGAGCTGTTATATTTAACACTATCTTTAACTTTCCCTGCATGATTTTCCAGTCAGTACTAAGAGTTACCATTTATTGACCACTTACTATTTGCCAAGTTCAGTATTAGATGCTTTACAAATATATTAAGGACACCTTTTAAAAATGAAGAAACTGAAGACATCAGTCATTTTCCAAATGCCAAATACTGTAGAAAATATAAAGCCTATGGTCAATTAAATTTGCTAATATCTAAAAAAAAAATATATCCCTCTTAGAAATGTAAGTTTCATATTAGGATATTAAACTATTTACAATATTGTTCAGTGAAAGCAAATTGTTTAATCTAAAGATTTCTGATATTATTTGAACATTAGACATTTTTATTGACAACATACCTGATCATAGAGTGTTCTGTAAAGTCATTCTGGGAATGTTAAGCAAAATTCTCATTAAACTCCCTGGATTTAGATTATATGCACATGTAGTGGAAATCTACAGAATTTAAGCAGACTAGAAATAGAAATATCTTATGCCAAATGTTTACCGTTCCTTTCAAAATGTGTCTTCTGAAATCTGAATTGCAGAGAACAGATTGGTGTTTGCCACAGTTTGGGAGTGAGAACTTGATCACAAAATGGCAGAACAAGGGAATTATGAGGGTGATTTAAATGTCTTGATTGTGGTAGTGGTCATAAAACTCTATGTGCATTTGTCAGAGCTCATACAATGGCACACCTAGATTTTATGTTATTTAAATTATAAGGAACCAAATATATAAATAAATGTGATTCTCTTTTAGGAAAAAAAAAACTGTTTGAATTGCAGTCATTTGTAGGACCGAAGGCGTAGCTATGTCAAAGTCATTCTCACATAACACACTAACTATGTTACCCATGAACAGAAAGGATAGCATTATACTGCTTAGAGTTTTCTTGCATGAAAAGTATTCTGAACATGTTGGGGAAGAAGAGTGATTATTTCCCACATGCATAATATTACTTAGCTAAAGAAAACACGTAAATTTGCATCTTTTTTTTTTTTTTTTACCTCAAGTATACAGTCTTATATTTGGAAAACAAGTGGGGGGCAGACAAAGGCTAAACTATTAGCATTCTATTTGTGTAGTAGCATTACATGAAATCCTATTAGTTTAAATTAAAGCACAGCAAGGTACTTCCACATAATTCAAGAAAACAATGTAGCAAATAAACTCCAGCCTCCTTATTTCTGCTTCTTAAATAGCTGGGCAGTTCAAGGTCAATGAGAAAACTATTTTATAATGAAGGGTGATCATAAGAGGGCAGAGGTGGAAATACAGGAAAACTTGCTTTCCAGAAAATAGATGGCAAAATGCAGCTAAATATCTAATTTTCAGGACAGGCTTTAAATGTTGTAATTATATAATGAAATTCAAAAACAGCTTTCTTAAGATAAATCTTTCTAAACTCTTCTATTTCCACTTTTGCTCTTTCTTAGTCTTTCAAGTAAACAAAACAACCATGGGAAGCTGGAGTTTAGGGAATACAGAAAACGAACCCAAGGACCAAGTATAAAAACCTGCTCTAGAGCTGCACTTGCAATTGTCACGTGGAAATCAATTATTCATGCAGAAGTAGACCTGGAAAGATCTATCATCCATTCAAATGTCTTTATTTCTACACGAGGAAATCTTGTGTTTTTATTGTAAGTTGAATGGACAAAAAAAACTGTACAGGTGCCTCTGCTCTTTCCTAAATTCCTATGTATTATGGAAATGAATTGTGCCTCCACCAAAACATGCACTGAAGTCCTGGCCCTTGTACCTGTGGATGTGATCCTGCTTGGACACAGGATTTTCTTTTTTCACGTTAATGAGGTCATACCAGAGTATGGTGGGTCCTAAACACAATCTTTTCTGGGTTATAAAAAGAGCAGAATAGACACAGAGGAAAACAGATAACAGACAGGTGTATCCACAAGTTCAGGAATGCCAAGGATTGCCAACAGACACCAGAAAATAGAAGAGATGCTCAAAGGAAAAAAAAAAAAAAAAAAAGAGCATGGCTGAGAACTTATTCTATCTTTTATGCCTCCAAAACTGTGAGAATACAAATGTGTGTCTTTAAAGCCATGCACTTTGTGCTATTTTTTGTTAGGGTAGCACTGGGTACCTAAGACAGAATTTGGTGTCAGTTCAGTAAGTGGAGGTACTGCTCTAACAAATACCTAAAATGTAGAAGGGTATTGGAATTGGGTAATGGGTGAAGGCTGGAGAAATTTTTATGCACTTGATAGCAAGAGCCTAGCTTGCCTTGGAGAGACTGGTGGTAGAATTATGGACATAAGGAATAATTTTGGTGAGGACTCAGGAAGAATTGAAAGCTTTGGGTAAAGCTTCTATCATCATGAACAGAATGTTGCTAGAAATGTGTACACTAGCAAACAAAGACACTATGTGGGTTATAAAACATTTAAATAACAATGAGAACTACCATTTGTTTTTCCAATTCTCATCATATTCAATTTGCATATGAGAAAATTGAAAATATAAATTACCTAAGATCCAAATTTAGTGAGCAGTATAATCAATTTTCAAACCTAGATCAATCTGATATCAAAGCTTGTTTTCTTTCATTTATTCATGGTCTTCTTCAGTAAGTGCTTATTGGGTCCCAACCATGCACTCTGAATTTTATAATAGGGATCAAGACAGACACAGTCTCTGTCCCCACTTTTGAACATATTATAGTAGGAGAGGTAAACATTAAACAAATATCCATAAAAAAATCATTTCGTTATTACATTTGTGGCTGATGATATAAAGGAGAAGTTAAGATCACCTTAAGAATGTTTATAGAGGGATAGAGCCTAGTTGGTGGCAATGGGGGAATGTCTAGACAAACTACAATATGAAAATATATAAGATTGTCAAGTTCCAGAGAGTAGCAACAAAAATTGCAAAAGCCTTGGATTAGGGAAGTGCCATATTTTTACATTATTGGTAAAATTAAAGTGACTATTTGGCAAAGTGAGGTTTTCATTTAAAAAAAAAAGCTTCATTATATCACCATCATTTCACTGATACCATATTTTTACAAAAATAACATGCACATTCTATATTCGTTGGCCAACCACACCCTCCCCCTGCAAAATATTATTGTAAGAGCCACTATGACATTTTTTTTAACATGTTGCTGTAAAAAAAAAAAAAAAAAAGTAGCATAGTGCACTTACAGAAAACCTTACAGGGAGGACCTGGTTGGCAAACAAATGTAGAAGGTGTGCATTATTTGAATAAAAATATGGTAATTGTTTTGGAAGTGCTTTGACGGTTTTAGCAAAATTGCTACCAATGTAATTTGTTATAAAATCAATAAAGTTTCATACTGCATTGCACTGATTGAATTGATAAATATAAGGAGGTAGGCAATGTAATACAAAAGTCAACTCATCCTTCAAGGTCCAGGTGAAATAGCATTGCCTCTGACATACCTTGCTCAACAACTTCCACTAATGGCAGAAAAAATCTCTCTCATTTGATTATTACGATATGTCTTAAACAGCTATTCCTGCAGTGTTGTGAAACAAGTTGTTCCCAGACTGTGGTTTTGACAATGAATATCTATTTCTTGCTCATGGTATGGGTTGGTTGTGATTCAACTGGGCTCCCTTGGTTTCACACTGTGGGTCTGTTTTAAATCCAACTCACTATTCACACATTCTCTGTGGATGAGCTGCATTCTAATAGACCCTTTTCTCGTGGCACATCACAGTAACACAAAGTGTTGAGCAGAAAGACGTAACGCCTTTTAAGACTTTGGCTTAGAGCTAGTAAACTCTGACTTCTTTCCACATTCCTTTAGCAAAAACAAGCTGTGGCCAAGGCCAGTGTCAATAGGGCAAGGAATTATTCTACCTATCCTCTGTCACGTGGCAGGAAGGGGTGAGCCATTGAAAGCAATAATCTCAGCTAACACTTCATAGCATTCAATATATGCATATGTTTATCCTATTATAGCAAAAATTTAAATATATTTTAGATAGTTGTTAACATGTACCCTTCTTGCTGTAGTAAGAGCCAAAACTCATTTATTCTGACTTCATGGAATCTATTGTGAACTCTTTATTTAAATCAATGAATGACTGGATAAATAAAAGAATGAATAATATTATTTTAACTATTTTTTGTTGAGAAAATAAGTTAAAATCTATAAATAAAATAAATTAGTACCTTTTTTAAATTTACCTCAGTTTTTTTTTTTTTTTTTCCCCCTTCAATATGAGGATTAGAGTGAGCTTTCTTCTGGTTTGTCCTTACACTGAGGGCATAGCAAGTCTCAATTTTATGGATCATGACTTCTTATAAGACTCCACAATCTGGGTAATACCTCAGCATTATTTTCTGAAAACCAAAGCTCGTATCTCAAATTCAGTTTAGTTTTGTTAGTGCCATCAAGGCAAAATGGGTCCAATGCTCTGCTGAGCTTCATGTGTTCACCACTATCCTTTCCTCTCTGTGATTATGTCCTGGTAAATCCTTATTATCAAATGGGTCTTTTATGTTTTTGAGAAAATTTCATAAAATATTTTCACCAGAATGTTATGTTAATTTTAGATGGAATGTGTCTTAGGCTATCTAGCCATGGTTATTACTGGAAACAAAATCATGTTTAACCTTTAATATACAAATCTCAAGCTGAAAGAACCGAGGAAAAAATTCAAGCCTCGAGTTAAAATAATGAAGGATTCTATGGGGAAATTATTATCAACACCCATGGAAGCTGCAGTCAAGAAATCAAAAGATGCACTGCATTGGGCAAATCTGCTGCAAAGGACCTCTTCAAAGTATTGAAAAGCAAAGATGTCACATTGAAGACTAAGGTGCGCCTGACCCAAACCATGATGTTTTCAATTGCATCATATGTATATGAAAGCTGGACAATGAATAAATAAGACCAAGGAAGAATTGACACCTTTGAATTGTGGTGTTTGTGAAGAGTATTGAATACATCATAGACTGCCAGAAGAACAAACAAATCTATCTTGGAAGAAGTACAACCAGAATGCTCCTTAGAGGCAAGGATGGCGAGACTACATCTCACATACTTTGGACATGTCAGGAGGGATCAGTCCCTGGAGAAGGACATTATGTTTGGTAAAATATAGAGTCAGAGGAAAAAAGGAAGACCCTCAATGAGATGGATTGACACAGAGGCTGCAACAATGGACTAAAGCATAAGAACGATTGCGAGCATGAGGCAGGACCAGTAAGTGTTTTGTTCTGTGGTACATAGGGCCACCATGAGTCAGAACCAACTGGACGGCACCAAACAACAACAGTACAGATCTCTCAAACATATTGGAATACATTTCTTTTTGAACAGTCTATGAAAAATGTGTTGCAAACAATGGAAAAGCATTTCATTATTCATTACACATCTTTATGTATTTTTTGCCAATTTGAACACATTAGTTTTTGATAAATATTTATTTATATATTTGTGAACATGTGTTCTTAGATATTTTTCCTGAATTTCATTCATTTCTTGAAATATAACATTGCAGATCCCCACCTGGAATCCTTTTCTTGTTTTATAAGTGATATTTATTTGTGGTAAATATTTGTTTTATCTCTCATTGTAAGTTATAAGCCTATTTCTGTCGGGTCCCAAAACTATACTAAATGGCTGATTAAAGCATGTCTACCACAATCCTTTGGCAGTTAATTACCCTTTTTCTTCATTTGGCCCTGATTTTTTTTTTTTTTCCAATTATTATAACTGGGCTTTATCCTAAGTCCCAAGACAATCTCTCTATGATTTAGTTGTGGAAACTGGATCCCTGTGTTGTTTTCTGTCCCTGATCCACCATGGACTGCAACGCCTCTCTTGTTCCTATTCGTTGTTATTGATATCCTGCCATTTGGACCCTAATCACACTTCCTAAGGCACTTGTACTGCGGGAACTTGCTGAGAGTCCATAGCCTATCTGGCTTTCAGCCTGGAAGCAAGCGTTTCTGAGTGTCTCCTTGTTCTGTGACTAATAGCATTTGCATGAAAAAAAGATTATCCAGGCCATATTTTCAGCACTGTATGTCCAGATTACTTATGAGCACCTTTGACATACTCATATTTATTTGGAGCCCAAGGGGACGCACTGGAACTACGGAGGAAAGAGAACTCATAAGAAACCCAAAGGAACAACATAATTAGTATGATCTGAAACATAATTATTTAGTAGTTGCCTTTATATAGACAAGTTTAAAAAAAAAATCAAGTTTATTTTATCTATTCTGAACTTTCATGTTCTATACAAAATTCTCAGAGTTGTTAAGATATAGTAAATCAGGACTAAAGGAATACCTTAATTATTCAAGTACTGTCTAATTCACACTTTAAAATGTGACAATGTAAATATTTTATCTTTTTTCAAAGAAAGGCACAGATGTCTTCAACAGATGGAGAGATCATCAATGAAATCTATCCTTGGAGGAATCTTTAAAAATGTACTTGATGATTAATCATACACGATTGGTACATAATTTAGTTTTCTTGCTCTCCATTTCAAGATTATGAATTTGAATCAATTTAGCTTGGCTATATTGACCAGCAGTTAACTATTCAAATGGAAATGCTTGCA
This sequence comes from Elephas maximus indicus, assembly GCF_024166365.1. Lineage (NCBI taxonomy): Eukaryota > Metazoa > Chordata > Mammalia > Proboscidea > Elephantidae > Elephas > Elephas maximus. The sequence goes on along the minus strand of NC_064833.1, from coordinate 30,866,231 downwards.
TATTTTTAAATTAGAATGTTTAGTGGGAGTAATTTTGAACTCAACAGTAAATAAATACAGCATTAGCTTATCTCTACAGTTCAGTGGCAAAAAGTAAAAAAGTTTTTTTCCCAATATAATTTCCACCAATGCTTAGAAGTCTTATTAAATTGCTGTAGTTTTGAGTCTGGGTTTTGTGGTAATGAAATGTAATTTTATGAATAAAGCTATGAATTATTCTTAATATCTTTGTTATCACTATCCATTACATCTAATTCCATAAGTAGATTCTATCCCCAAAATATATCATGAATTCATCCATAATATCCCGTCTCTAATTTCCTCAGTCTAATCTAAATTAGCATTGAATTTCACAAGAACTATTACAATATTTTCCTAAAGGTTCTCCTTCCATTCTTGCCTGCAGTACTAGCATTCTATTATTATTTACAAAAATAATATTTATCAAATAACGAAAATAAATGTCTATTTGCAGATATTCAAATACTTTCAATTTTTGAGAATTTCCAATGATTAATGATACCGATTCTAATATGTTTTTAAAAAATAACATGATTCATAAAATTCATTTTAGGAGAAAAATATTCCCTAATACTAAAATCTTCTTAGTATTATCAAGAAATAAGTATGCTTTAAGAACATAGTCTCATTTTCCTAAAAAGTTATCTACAAATCTACTCAACATCAGATTTAAATTGTCCTTCAATGAAAATTTAAAAAATCTTAAAATTATTTTAAAAATTGATTCCGATTTAACTTTATAACATCCTACACTCAGCTGATCATCATAAATAATTCTGCCTGCACTCATAGCCCAATCTACTGCCACTGAGTCAATTCCAACTCATAGTGACCCTGTAGGACAGGGTAGAATTGCCCCACATGGTTTTCAAGGCTGTAAATTTTTACGGAAGCAGACAGCCACATCTTTCTCCCATACAGTGGCTGTTGGGTTCAAACTATTGACCCATTGAATGGTAGCTTAGCACTTAACCATTGTTCCACCAGGCTCCTACTCTAACTATAGAAGTTAAATATGGGTCATTTGGTTTTATACTTAAACAATTACAATATTTTCTTACTGTACTGTGAAAATATTAGCTCTCCACCAGTTAAAATCTAGATTATATCATCTTTTTTACTTCAAAGAAGATCTGCAAGCATTCTAATAAGAATTATTGTAAACAATTCATTATTAAGATTATTCCCATATGAATTATTTACCTAATTTTTTTAATAATTAAATGTAGACCCTATACAACCAGGAAGGCTAAAAAAAAAAAAAGGCTCAACATTTCAAACAAAATGATTTATTCTGTGCTCTTTTCAATTGCTTGTGTCATTGTTTAAGGACATATTTGCCACCATGAGCCCAGTGTGCAAAAAAGTAATATTCATTTATTTTTAAAAAATCAAATATGCTGCAATTTTAAGTCCCCATATTGATAAACTGGTGATAAATCCAGCTTCAATGAGTTATGGGACTTAATTATAGGACCTCTTTCCCTATTCTGTTGTGTTCTTGTCCTGAAAAAAAAATTTTTAGAACTTTCTAGTGTCTGATTTTTTTTCAGTTACTGATGAGTTTTCCATTATCTAAATTCAAGAGGTCCTTTGAAATTGTGGCTTCGCTATTCCTGTAATCACTAGTGTGATATCACTGAATTTAGTGACACTGAATCACAGACAGATTTTATATTTATTTTGAGGTTATTAAAAGTTGACCCTGCAGGTGGGGCCAAGAGGGCTGACTAGGTAGAAGCTACTTCGGATCCCTCTTGCAATAAAGACTCGGAAAAACAAGTGAATCGATCACATATATGACAATCTACGAACCCTGACCATCAAACACAGATCTAAAGAGTTGACCTGAGTGACAGGGGAGAGAAAAGCTACATCCTGAAGCAACTATCGCCTCTGGAACCAGTGTCCTGCACCACAGTCTTGAGCCTTCCCGGTTCCCTGGTGCTGAGTGGTGGGGCTGATTGAGGCTTGCTGAGGCTGGACAGGCATGGGACACAGCCCTAACTCCTAGCCCCCTGGGGTAACCTAGGTAGAAACTCAGCCAGAGCGAGAAGGCTGCACACTGAACGTGGCTAACGAGAGAATGAGTATCCACGGGGAAGGTTTTCAGAGCCTGGAGCCAGCGTCCCAGTCAGAAAACTTTGGCACCGGGCTTTGGACTGGGCACAGGGGAGCTGAGCAGGGCTTCCTGAGATGGTGCAAACACGGGGCGCAGCCCTAGACCCCTGAAGTGACCTTGGGGGAAGCTCAGCCAGTGCTTGCAGGCAGTGCAGCAATGTGGCTGACAGGAGGAGAAGTCACCAGGAGGCAGAGACTGGTTTTAGAGCCTGAAGTGTGGCGTCCCAGCTCAGGAACCTTGGCGCTGGGCTGTGGACTGGGAGCGGAGGAGCTGACCACACTTCTGAGACAGCACAAGCATGGGACACAGGCCTGACCCTTGGGGGCAATCTCGACCCAGCCAGTGCACACAGGCTACACGCCCCTCGGGAACTTCAGATAAAACAGTCATCACCAAGCAAGATAAGTAACTTTGTCTATATTGCTGGGTGCTACTCTCTCCTATCTATCTGATCCCTTCCCTCCCCTTCCAAGGCGGCTTCATTAACATTGGAATTTCCCAGGCCAGGGAGTGAAGTGCTCTGTGGTTTTTGTTTTGTTTGTCTTTTCCTAACCCATTCTCCTCGCCTGGGAGAAGCAGCTACTAAAAACCCAGGGATCAAAAACCCTTTCCTGACTTCCCTAAATTGGAATAAAAATACAGAACCAGCTCCAGCCAAGCATATGAGATCTACAGTCTTGAGCTTTCGTCCCTACAGGGAACAAGGTGGTTATTATAATGCAAAGGCAATTCTGATAGAGATCTGACTGTAATTGTTTTAGCAGATCACTGGAAAGACAAGCTTTCCAGGTCTGATATCTCTATCTATTAAACAGAGCCCTCACTGATCCACAATGGGGAACTGAGGGCTGAAGCTCCACCCAAACCACCTAGCCACCTGCCAAAGGGGTCTGAGGATACTGACACCTACCAATCTTTAGAGGTACATGCATTGGGTGCCTAAGGTACAGTTGCAGAGCCCACCCACCAAAGTGCTTTAGGAATACAGACACACCTACTTCACTGGCATGTAGGGGAAGGCTGTCAGTATCCTTCCCTCCCTGGAGTGTGACCACCTGCCGCTACTAGAATATGGTGCACACAACTATCACCACTGCTCATCTAAGTTAATAGGTGACAGTCTACCCCACACACTTGGTGACCCAAAATCAGATTTTATTCGAGAATAGTGAATGGACTCTTAGGCTTATATATCTGGTAACAGCACAAACCAGATGGTAATAGGACATAAGTGATTCAAAGGCTACAACAATCAAGACAGCACAATCTAGTACCTCACCTGCGTATACTGAAAGAAAGCAAAATAAGATAAGACTCAGTGAGCAAATAGAAAATAAATCATTACAATATCTTATAGATAGCTCGGAGACAGCAGTCAATATCAAACTACATAAAGAAGCGCACCATGGTTGCTTCTACAACTCCCCAACATTAAAGAATCAAAATCTTTCCAAATGAAGATACAATCCTGGAATTGCCAGATGCAGAATATAAAAAACTAATTTACAGAATGCTTCAAGACATCAGGGATGACCTCAGAAATGAAATAAGGCAATCTACAGAAAAAGCCAAGGAACACACTGATAAAGAAGTTGAAGAAATCAAAAAGATTATTCAAGAACATAGTGGAAAAATTTATAAGCCACAAGAATCCATAAAGAGACACCATTCAGAAATCCAAAAGATTAGCAGTAAGATTATAGAATTAGGCAACTCAATAGGAAGTGAGAGGAGCAGAATCGAGCAATTGGAATGCAGAGTGGGGGACTCGGAGGATAAGGCAATTGACACCAATATAGTTGAAGAAAAATCAGATAAAAGAATTTTAAAAAAATGAAGAAACCCTAAGAATCATGTGGGACTGTATAAAGAATAACTTGCCTGTGACTGGTGTTCCAGTACAGGGAAGGATAACAGAAAATACAGAGAGGATAGTTGAAGATCTGATGGCAGAAAACTTCCTTGGCATCATGAAAGATGAAAGGATATCTATCCAAGATACTCATCGAACCCCACATAAGGTTGATCCAAAAAGAAAACCACCAAGACATATCATCATCAAACTTGCCAAAACCTAAGATAAAGAGAAAATTTTAAAAGCAGCCAGGGATAAAAGAAAAGTCTCTTACAAAGGAAAATCAATAAGAATAAGTTCAGACTACTCAGCAGAAACCATGCAGTCAAGAAGGCAATGGGATGACATATATAGAGCACTGAAGGAGAAAACTGCCAGCCAAGGATCATATATCCAGCAAAACTCTCTCTCAAATATGAGGGTGAAATTAAAACATTTACAGATAAACACAAGCTTAGAGAATTCGCAAAAACCAAAACAAAACTACAAGAATTACTAAAGGAAATTGGTCAGAAAATCAATAATATCAGATACTAACACAACACAAGGTCACTGAACAGAACATCCTGACATCAACTCAAACAGGGAAATCACAAAAACAAATTAAGATTAATTTTAAAAAGAAAAAAATGCTCAAAACAGGGAATCATTGAAGTCATTAAGTAAAAGACCACAATAATCAAAAAGAGGGACGAAATACAGAAGGCATAGATCTTCCATATGGAGAGGAAACCAAGGCGATATAGGATGATACAAGCTAGGTTTTTACTTAGAAAAATAGGGGTAAATATTAAGGTAACCACAAAGAGGTCTAATAATTCCATAATTCAAAATAAAAACCAAGAAAAACATAACAACTCAGCAAACATAAATTTAACTACTATGAAAATGAGGAACACACAATTTACAAAGAAAAACGTCTCAGCACAAAAAAGTAAGTGGAAAAACGAAATTGTCAACAACATACACAAAAACACATCAAAATTACAGCACTAAACTCAAACTTATCTATAATTATGCTGAATGTAAATGGACTAAATGCACCAATAAAGAGACAGAGAGTCTTGGACTGGATAAAGAAACACGATCCGTCTATATGCTGCCTACAAGAGACACACCTTAGACTTAGAGACACAAACTAAAACTCAAAGGATGGAAAAAAATATATCAAGCAAACAATAAGCAAAAAAGAAGAGGAGTAGCAATATTAATTTCTGACAAAATAGACTTTAGACTTAAATCCACCACAAAGGATAAAGAAGGACACTACACAATGATTAAAGGGACAATTGACCAGGAAGATATAACCATATTAAATATTTATGCACCCAATGATAGGGCTGCAAGATACATAAAACAAACTTTAACAGAGCTGAAAAGTGAGATAGACACCTCCACAATTATACTGGGAGACTTCAACACACCACTTTTGGAGAAGGATAGGACTTCCAGTGAGAAGCTCAACAGAGACACCTACCAGTACCTAATTGCTACAATCAACCAACTTGACCTCATAGACTTATACAGAACACTCCACCCAACAGCTACAAAGTATGTTTTTTTTCTAGTGCACATGGAACATTTTCTAGAATAGATCACATATTAGGTCATAAAACAAAACTTTGCAGAATCCAAAACACCAAAATATGACAAAGCATCTTCTCAGGCCACAAGTCCATAAAAGTAGAAATCAATAACAGAAAAATTAGAGAAAAGAAATCAAAGACTTGGATACTGAACAATACCCTGCTCAGAAAAGACTGGGTGATAGAAGACATTAAGGAGGGAATAAAGAAATTCATAGGATGCAACAAGAATGAAAACACTTCCTATCAAAACCTCTGGGACACAGCAAAAGCAGTGCTCAGAGGTCAATTTATATCGATAAATGCACACATACATAAAGAAGAAATAGCCAAAATCAGAGAACTGTCTCTACAACTTGAAAAAATAGAAAGTGAGCAACAAAAGAATCCATCAGGCACCAGAAGAAAACAAATAATAAAAATTAGAGCTGAACTAAATGAATTAGAGAACAGGAAAACAATTGAAAGAATTAACAAAGCCAAAAGCTGGTTCTTTGAAAAAATTAACAAAATTGATAAACCATTGTCCAGGCTGACTAAAGAAATACAGGAAAGGAAACAAATAACCCAAATAAGAAATGAGATGGGCCACATCACAACAGAACCAACTGAAATTAAAAGAATCATATCAGATATTACGAAGAATTGCATTCTAACAAATTTACAAACCTAGAAGAAATGGATGAATTCCTAGGAAAACACTACCTACCTAAACTAACACATTCAGAAGTAGAACAACTAAATAGACCCATAACAAAAAAAGAGATTGAAAGGGTAATCAAAAAATTCCCAACAACAACAAAAAAAAACCCCTGGCCCAGACGGCTTCACTGCAGAATTCTACCAAACATTCAGAAAAGAGTTAACACCACTACTACTAAAGGTATTTCAAAGCATAGAAAATGATGGAATACTATCTAACTCATTCTATGAAGCCACCATATCCCTGATACCAAAACTAGGTAAAGACACCACAAAAAAAGAAAATTATAGACCTATATCCCTCATGAACATAGATGCAAAAATTCTCAACAAAATTCTAGCCAATAGAGTTCAACAACATATCAAAAAAAAAAATCCACCACGACCAAGTGGGATTTACACCAGGTATGCAAGATTGGTTCAATATTAGAAAAACCATTAATGTAATCCACCATATAAATAAAACAAAAGACAAAAACCACATGATCTTATCAATTGATGCAGAAAAGGCCTTTGACAAAGTCCAACATCCATTCATGATAAAAACTCTCAGCAAAATAGGAATTGAAGGAAAATTCCTTAACATAATAAAGGGCATCTATACAAAGCCAAAGGCCAATGTCATTATAAATGGAGAGAGCCTGAAAGCATTTCCCCTGAGAATGGGAACCAGACAAAAAAAAAAGACAAGGATGCCCTTTATCACCGGTCTTATTCAACATTGTGCTAGAAGTCCTAGCCAGAGCAATTAGGCTAGACAAAGAAATAAAGGGCATCCGGATTGGAAAGGAGGAAGTAAAATTATCTCTATTTGCAGATGACATGATCTCATACACAGAAAACCCTAAGGAATCCTCCAGAAAACAACTGAAACTAATAGAAGATTTTGGCAGAGTCTCAGGTTACAAGATAAACACAAAAAAATCACTTGGATTCCTCTACATCAACAAAAAGAACATCAAAGAGGAAATCACCAAATCACTACCATTCACAGTAGCCCCCAAGAAGATAAAATACTTAGGAGCAAATCTTACCAAAGATGTAAAAGACCTACACAAAAGAAAACTACAAAGTACTAGCGCAAGAAACTAAAAGGGACCTACATAAGTGGAAAAACATACCTTGCTCATGGATAGGAAGACTTAACATAGTAAAAATGTCTATTCTACCAAAAGCCATCTATATATACAATGTACTTCCGAGCCAAATTCCAACGACATTTTTTAATGTGATGGAGAAACAAATCACCAACTTCGTATGGCAGGGAAAGAAGCCCTGGACAAGTAAGGCATTACTTAAAAAGAAGAAAGTGGGAGGCCTCACTCTATCTGATTTTAGAACCTATTATACAGCCACAGTAGTCAAAACAGCCTGGAACTGGTACAACAACAGGCACATAGACCAATGGAACAAAATTAAGAACCCAGATATAAATCCATCCACATATGAGCAGCTGATATTTGACAAAGGCCCAGTGTCAGTTAATTGGGGAGAAGATAGTCTTTTTAACAAATGGTGCTGGCATAACTGGATATCCATTTGTAAAAAAATGAAACAGGACCCATACCTCACACCATGCACAAAAACTAACTCCAAGTGGATCAAAGACCTAAACATAAAGACTAAAACGATAAAGATCATGGAAGAAAAAATAGGGACAACCTTAGGAGCCCTATTACAAGGCATAAACAGAATACAAAACATTACCAAAAATGATGAAGAGAAACCAGATAACTGGGAGCTCCTAATAATCAAACGCCTATGCTCATCTAAAAACTTCACCGGAAGAGTAAAAACACCACCTACAGATTGGGAAAAAATTTTCAGCTATGACATCTCCGACCAGCGCCTGATCTCTAAAATCTATATGATTCTGTTAAAACTCATCCACAAAAAGACAAACAACCCAATTAAAAATTGGGAAAGGATATGAACACTCACTTCTCTAAAGAAGATATTCAGGTGGCTAACAGATATATGAGAAAATGCTCTCGATCATTAGCCATTAGAGAAATCCAAATTAAAACTGCGATGAGATTTCATCTCACTCCGACAAGGCTGGCATTAATCCAAAAAACACAAAATAATAAATGTTGGAGAGGCTGCGGAGAGATTGGAACTCTTATACGCTGCTGGTGGGAATGTAAAATGGTACAACCACTTTGGAAATCTATCTGGCGTTTCCTTAAACAGTTAGAAATAGAACTACCATACAACCCAGAAATCCCACTCCTCGGAATATATCCTAGAGAAATAAGAGCCTTTACACGAACAGATATACGCACACCAATGTTTATTGCAGCACTGTTTACAATAGCAAAAGGCTGGAAGCAACCAAGGTGTCCATCAATAGATGAATGGTTAAATAAATTATGGTACATTAACACAATGGAATACTACGCATCAGTAAAGAACAGTGATGAATCTGTGAAACATTTCTTAACATGGAGAAACCTGGAAGGCATTATGCTGAGTGAAATTAATCAGATGCAAAAGGACAAATATTGTATAAGACTGCTATTATAAGATTTTGAGAAATAGTATAAACTGAGAAGAACATATTCTTTTGTGGTTATGAGGGGGGGAGGGAGGGTGGGAGAGGGTTATTTACTGATTATATAGTAGATAAGAACCACTTTAGGTGAAGGGAAGGACAATACTCAATGCAGGGAAGGTCAGCTCAACTGGACTGGACCAAAAGCAAAGAAGTTTCCGGGATAAACTGAATGCTTCGAAGGTCAGTGGAGCAAGGGCGGGGGTTTGGAGACTGTGGCTTCAGGGGACATCTAAGTCATTTGGCAAAATAAATTCTATTAAGAAAACATTCTGCATCCCACTTTGAAGTGTGGCGTTTGGGGCCTTAAATGCTAACAAGCGGCCATCTAAGTTGCATCAATTGGTCTCAGCCCACCTGGATCAAAGGAGAATGAAGAACACCAAGGTCACAAGATAATTATGAACCCAAGAGACAGAAAGGGCCACATGAACTAGAGACTTACATCATCCTGAGACCAGAAGAACTAGAAGGTGCCCGGCCACGACCAATGACTGCCGTGACAGGGAGCACAAGAGAGAACCCTTGAAGGAGCACGAGAACAGTGGGATGCAGACCCCAAAATCTCATAAAAAGACCAGACTTAATGGTCTAACTGAGACTAGAAGTATCCCGGTGGTCATGGTCCCCAAATCTTCTGTTGGCCCAGGATAGGAACCATTCCCAAAGACAACTCATCAGACATGGAATGGACTCGACAATGGGTTGGAGAGAGATGCTGATGAAGAGCGAACTACTTGTATCAGGTGGACACTTGAGACTGTGTTGGCATCTCCTGTCTGGAGGTGGGATGGGAGGGTAGAGAGGGTTAGAAACTGACAAAACCATCAGGAAATGAGAGACTGGAAGAAGGGAGCGGGCTGACTCATTAGGGGGAGAGTAAATGGGAGTAGGTAGTAAGGTGTATATAAGTTTATATGTGAGAGACTGACTTGATTTGTAAACTTTCACTTAAAGCACAATAAAAATTATTTAAAAAAAAAAAAAGTTGACCCTACCTAAAGCTCTACATTATAACACTTTCATTCTTTCATTTATTTTTCAATCCTTCCTTACTTTTAACAAATATTATTCTATGCATTGAGTTGTAAAGGCACCACTGACTGATCAAAAGTCTTATAGACTAGAGAATACGATATTTGAATAAGCATGCAATTATGTAAAGTTTGATAAATACTCTGATAGTATATTATCAGGTTAAATTGGCAGTTAACCTAACATATGGCAGATATTAGTGGGTAGGGGAAAAAGATGCATTTCTAGAAGAAGCAACTCCTAAAATAATTACTGTACAATAATACTAGTACTAGGGCTTGGGAAAGAATTTCAAGGAAGAAAATTGCAAAGAAATAACAATGTGGTACTAAAAAAGAACTGCAAAGATTTCATTAGGTTTAGAGTATAAGATAAATGGGAATAGATGGTAAGATAAATTCATTCACCAGGTATGTGACAATAAGAAAATTTTTTCCATAATCATTAAGAGTTTCAATTTGTACTGTGAAAAGTTTTTAGGAACAACGTATGTCATAATAATGTGTGCATTTTAGAAATTAAGAGTTTTATTTTTCATTTTTTTTTATTTCTATTTCAAGTAAAGTGGTAATTAAAATCATTTTTTGGGTTGTTGCTATCAAAGAGGAGTGAATGTGTAGTCCGTTGAAGTAAAAGGAAGGAAATTTATTGAAGGTTTGAAAACAAAATGAAACAAATGTTTCTAAGAAGGGGAGGGGGAAAAGAGTACTTTTATATGATAAATTCAGCAAAATCTATGATTTGTGCTTGGTGAGGTAAGGCAGTCGGAGGTGGGATGTCTTAAAGTAGGGAACTTAACACGATTGGTTGAAATAGTCTTTTTTGATTAGTTACAACTTGATGGCTGAAGGGGAGTTTACTGGGTGGTTGCAAGACATGCCTTTCTGGGAACATGGATGTGTTGTCAGTGATTCTTTTACCTCGGTTGTTGCTTTGTTATACAAAGAGTTGGATGGCATAGAAGAATTTCATTTATTAGTCTGATTTATTATATAAGAGATTGTAAGAAAATCTTTTGCATGTCTTCTAAAACATTTTATCTTCCTCCCAAAATAATTAACTTTTCCGAGTAAATGAATATCCAGAATTGTAAGCTGCTCTGATCTTCATTTAAACATTAAAACGTCAGACTGTGCTTGCAGACCCTTCGCGCTATTCTGTGGATTAATGGAATTCAGCTGGAATAGCTGCACTACGGTCCAATTTGTAGTTGAAGAATATTTGTCCAGACTTGTGTAAATTATTAAAATTTAAAGATGATAAAAAGGTATATTGAGTTTTAGGGACTTTTCCGCTTATTCCAGTGACTCTGAAAGTATCTAAAAGTATGAGCAATGGTAGAAAACGTAAAAACTTTAGACCCTAATTGTTTTTAGGATACTCAGGTGAGCTTATGGGCAGGAATCAGAAAAGCTACTGGCCTTAAGAGGCTGCAGACTTCTCCTAGCTCCTATATAGTTGACAAATTCTGACATCCAGCAACTTTAACATTCAAACCCTTCTACTTGTCCCTTAACTACTGTTGGAAGTTCTAGATGCTAAAATGTGTGAAATGAAAAAGATACTACGTATTGCTCAGAGCAGTAGCTAGAACTGGATGAAATAGTGTATTCCAAATCCCTATGAAAATGCCTGGCACAGAGCAAGGTTCAATAAATCCGTGTTTGTTTGTTTTGTTTCCTTTCTTTGCTCCAAGGCAAGTGTTCCAGTCTGTGGATAATTGGCTTCCCATTGGTGAAGTAAATGGTTTCATAAAGCCAAGATATTTTCTTACGTCTTTTAATTTCCAGCAAAAAGCTTTCCCCTGCATTGTGTGAACTACTTTCCAACGGTCACCCACCTTTCCAATTTTTGTTCTTCCTCCGTAAGCTGATTCAGTTAATGAATCACCATTCATCTGCAGCTAACCAACTGGTTATCTTTAGAAACAGTATCATGAAAAAATCCTCCAGTGCTAGTTGAACACTATTTGTGACTCACATTCAGAACTGTTAGTGAATTTGTTCTGCCTATCTGAGCAAACAAATACAAAACCACCTCTAAAATTGCTCAGTGCAAGAGAAAATTAAACACTGTTAGAAAAAATTGTCGATATTCCTGTCAAGTATTTTGGTTTGAGACAGAGCCAGACACATGAGTAAAATCACTTACATGAAGTTCACAAATATTTATATCTAAATCAAAAACAACACTCAGGATTTGACTGCAGAGAGAAGCAAAATAAAGAAAAATATAACACATAAATTAATATCCATACTTTTGGCCACTTAGAACAATCAATGCGTACTTCCAGTAAACTAAGCCCAGTGTCACAATTTCTCATACGAATATCTCAGACACCTCAAGGAGTTATTGTAAAACGACGATCTCAATAATTCTTGAGATTCATCATTATAGTCTAAGAGAATAGTAGTGATAAAGTTAAACTGCTTAACCAAGTAGTTTAATTAGGGAAATTCAACTAAATTCATTCAGTCATTGTAAATAGTGCACCAATTTTAAAGATTTTTGAAGTGTTAATGGTATTACAATCACTGGAATTCAGATCAAACATATTTTTTTTTTAATCAGCGTGTATGTTCAAAGTCCCTTTGAACTTTATTATAGATGAATTTAATTTAAACTCTGATAGTCTTCAGTAAATGATTTATTGTAACATCTAATACACACTCTCTTCAATGGTGTAATGATTTTCTAGTTCATTGCCGCTATTTGAAAATGACATAAAACCTTGGTTCACTTAAAAATATCTTCTTGCTGCTAATGATTTATTGTCATTCTTGCTAAGTATTCCAACTAGTTAATAAAATTTTTATTTATCACTACAGTTAAAAATTTTTTCATTAATTCCATGTCACTGCATCAAGCATTTTCTAAAAAAAGAAAAAAAGTATCAATTAATAATATTTTTTAATATCAAGGGAATAAACAAAGAGGCTAGTGATATGGGCTATGGCATCAAGCAAAACACAAAGCTCTGCTTTTCTCGTGTTCTAACGGTGTGATCTTGAACAATTTACATAAGCATAGAGCCTCCCTTTCCTTATATTTGCAAGTTAATTTATAAGTTTTTCATGATGATTTCTAGTCAAAAGAATGATCTGCATGAATAAAGAACAAGAACTCCATATCTATGTACACTTTACCTGAATTCTCCAGTTGTTATTTTTCTTTTCTATAAATTGGGAGGAAGTATTATCTCTCTAATAAGATTACAGGAAACACTGGTGGTGTAGTTGTTAAGTGCTACAGCTGCTAACCAAAAGGTCTCCAGTTCAAGTTCACCAGGCACTCCTTGGAAACTCTACAGGACAGTTCTACTCTGTCTTACAGGGTCACTAAGAGTTGGAATGGACTCAGTGGTAACGGATTTTTGTTAAAAAGGTTACTGAGTTAATTAATAATTGTACTATGGTCATTAGCTGTTAACATTAGGTGAAGCTGAGTGAAGTGTAGACATGAATTCTGTAGTATTTACATAACTTTTCTGTTGTGTAATTAATTTCAAATGAAAAAGGTACTGCATGTAAAGAATTTAGCATATATAGGCTCACATTAAAAACTCAGAAAATGGTAGTCATTGCTATTATCACACTCCTTAGAATTCATGGTTGTGCATACTACAATGTACAATAAAATATTCCTACCTTGTCTTTGGAGGTTTGCTTACATGAACATAAAATTTCCAGGTGGACCAAATTATTTTCCCTAAAATATCACCCCACTTTATTTCCCACATGCCTTACTCAAGGTCTCCCTCTTCTTTTATGGTTATGTTACAGGATGTTGAATGAGTCTGTTATTTATTTATTTTTTGCCCATATGGTTTAGGAACATGCATAAACAGAGTCTGCATGAATTCTGAGATGATATAATAAAACAAAGAAAGGAGCAAACCAAAATTAACATATAAGCTTAATTTTGAGAAATTGTCTCGTGTATATAGGAAAAAAAATAGTATGTTTAACACCAAATAACAAAATGAGGCAGACAGGCCCAATGAGTATAAAAACAATGAGTATAGGCAGAGTGAAATACTGGCTTCTTTCTGTTGGGACTTGTATCTATAAAATATTTATCATAGAGGAGCAGTGTAAAATATATTCTATTCTATTTGTAAGCAGGAATGGAGACAAGAAGGAGAGTTCTTTTTCAAAGTCACCAGTTAAATCACTCTCCTATTTACCAGATATATTTGAAGTGGAGTAAAGATCAGGCATGAAACACTAACGGAGTTATCTTTATCTTTTAAGAAAATATGAAGATATACAGAAAAGATTCTAGAGGGACCTTTTAGAATTCTGAAATTTTACTACTCTATATCTCTTAAATATTGTTTCTATCCCCACATCCTATTTTCTCCCCCTATGATTACAAAAAAATGTGTATGTTTTACCTTCTCTATCCTTCATGTCTCTTATGTTTTTCTTCTTATTTTGCACATTTTTGCCTTCTTTTGCCTTCTACTCAGTTTCTTCCAGTTTATATATTTTCCTGCCACTGTTGTCTAATCTGATATTTACTTTATTCATTAATTCTAATTAGTATTATTATAATATTTTCATTTCTAAATATTTTAATCTTTTATTTATTTTATTATTGTATAAGCCTTATGGTTTACTCATAGTTTAGAATCCATATTTCCTTAAATTTATTAAACATAACTATTTTGTCTTCTGAGAGTTCACAGAATTTTAAAATCTATTACATTGGTATATCTAATGCTGTCATCTGTTTTTCTTGAATCTTATGTTGGATTGCTTTCTTATGCATTATATATATGCAAACACACACACATATATATACATATACCAAAAACCACCAAACCCGTTACCGTCGAGTCAATTCTGACTCACAGCAACCCTGTAGGACAGAGTAGAACTGCCCCATAGGGTTTCTAAGGAGCGCCTGGTGGGCTCAAACTGCCGCTCTTTTGGTTAGCAGCTGTAGCTCTTAACCTCTTAACCTTAGCCACCAGGGTTTCCATATAAACATATACATATATATGCATATTGTTGTTGGTAGGTTCTGTCTAGTTGGTTCCAACTCATAGCGACAATAGGTAAAACAGAACAAAACACTGCATAATCCTGCGCCATCCTCACAATCTTTGCTATGTTTGAGCCCATTGTTACAGCCACTGTGTCAATCCATTTCATCAAGGGTTTTTCTCTTATTTGCTGACCTTCTACCTTACCAAGCATGATGTCTTTCTCCAGGGACTGGCCTCTCCTGATAACATGTCCAAAGTATGTGAGAAAAAGTCTCATGATCCTCACTGCCAAGGAGCACTCCAGCTGTGCTTCTTCCAAAGAAGACTTGTTCGTTCTTCTGGAAGTCCATGGTATATTCAATATTCGTCATCAACACCATAATTCAAAGGCATCAATTCTTCTTCAGTCTTCCTTATTCACTTATTCAGCTTTTGCATGCAGATGAGTCAACTGAAAATTCCATGGCATGAGTCAGGCACAGCTTAGTCCTCAAAGTTATATCTTGGCTTTTCAACTCTCTAAAGAGGTCTTTTGGAGTAGATTTGTCCAGTGCAATATGTCGGTTGATTCCTTGACTGCTGTTTCCATGAACATTGGTTGCAGATCCAAGTACATTGAAATCCTTGACAACTTCAATATTTTCTCCATTTTTTGTGATGTTGCTTATTAGTTCAGTTGTAAGTATTTTTGTTTTCTTTATGTACAGGTGTAATCCATACTGAAGGCTATAGTTTTTTTTTTTTTTTTCATCATCAGTAAGTGTTTCACGTCCTCTTCACATTTAGCAAGGAAAGTTGTGTCATCTGTGTATCACAGGTTATTAATGAGTCTTCCTCTAATCTCTATGCCATGTTCTTCTTTGTACAGTATAGCTTTGTGGATTATTTGCTCAGCATACAGACTGAATAAGTATGGTGAAAGGATACAACCCTGATGCATACCTTTCCTGATTTTAAACCATGCAGTACCTCCGTGTTTGTTCAAACAACTGCCTCTTGGTCTATGTATAGGTTCTACCTGAGAACAATTAAGTGTTCTGGGATTCCCATTCTTCACAATCTTATCCACAATCTGTTATTCTCCACACAGTCAAATGACTTTGTATAATCAATAAACACAGGTAAACATCGTTCTGGTATTCTCTACCTTCACCCAAAACCCATCTGACATCAGCAATGACATCCCTGGTTCCACGTCCTCTTCTGAATCCAACTTGAATTTTTAACAGTTCCCTGTCTATGTACTGCTGCAACTGCTTTTGAATTATCCTCAGCAAAGTTTTACTTGTGTGTGATATTAATGATATTGTTTGATAATTTCCACATTCTGTTGGATCACTTTTCATTGGAATGGGCACAGGTATGGATCTCTTCCAGTCAGTTGACCAGGTAGCTGTCTTCCAAATTTCTTGGCATAGACTATTGAGCACCCCCAGGGCTGCATTCTTTTTTTGAAACATCTCAGTTGGCATTCCACCAGTTCCTGGAGCCTTGTTTTTCACCAATGCCTTCAGTGCAGCTTGGCCTTCTTCCTTCAGTGCCATGGGTTCCTGATCATATGCTACCTCCTGAAATGGTTGAATGTTGAACAATTCTTTTTGGTACAGTGACTCTGTGTATTCCTTCCATCTGCTTTTGATGCTTCCTGCAACTGCTTCCTGCATAGTTCAATATTTTCCCTGTAAAGTCCTTCAAAATTTCCACTAAAGGCATAAATGTTTTCTTCATTTCTTTAGGCTTGAGAAATTATGAGAATGTTCTCCCCCTTTGACTTTGTAACTCCAGATCTTTGCCCATTTCATTATAATTCTTCATAATACTTCTCAAGGTGCCTGTTGAAATCTTTTCAGCCCTTTTATGTCATCACTTCTTCCAGCCTATTTAGGTACTCTACATTCAATATTAAACTTCAGAGTCCCTTTTGACATTCATTTTGGCCTTTTCTTTCTTTCCTGTCTTTCTAATGAACTTTTGCTTTCTTAAGCTATGATAGCCTTGATGTCATCCCACAACAACTTATCTGGTCTTTGGTCATTAAAGTTCAATGTGTCAAATCTATTCTTGAGATGGTCTCCAAATTCAGGTGGGATTTATTCAAGGTCGTATTTTGGCTTTCATGGACTTGTTTTAATTTTGTTCAGACTCGACTGGAACTTGTATATGAACAATTGATTGTCTGTTCCACAGTAAGCCTATGGCCTTGTTCTGACTGATGATGTTGTGCTTTTCCATTGTCCTTTTTCACAGATGTAGATGATTTGATTCTTGTGTATTACATCCTGCAGCTCCATGTGTATAAAAGCTGTTTGCAATGAATAAGTCATTGGTCTTACAAAATTTTATCATGCCACCTCTGACATTGTTTCTATCATCAAGGCCATATTTTCCAACTACCTATCTTTCTTCTTTGTTTCCAACTTTATTTTTTTATTCCAATCACCAGTAATTATCAATGTATCTTGATTGTATATTTGATCAATTTCAAGTTGCAAAAGTTGGTAAAAATCTTCAATTTCTTCATCTTTGGCATTAGTGGTTGGTGCATAAATTTGAATAATAGTCCTATTAACTGGTCTTTCTTATAGGTATATGGATACTATCCTATCACTGACAACATTGGACTTCAGGATAGAAATGTTCTTTCTGACAATGAATGCAATGCCATTCCTCTTAAATTTGTCATTCCCGGCATAGTAGACTATATGATTGTTCAATAAAAAATGGTTAATATTAGTCCAATTCAGCCAGTCCTAATTCACTATTTGTGACTAAAGATTATGTCTGATGCTATACCAGACAATATTCTACTGCTAATCATAAGATTTTCACTGGCCAATTTTTTTCAAATTGGGTCACCAGGTCCTTCCTCCTAGTCTGTTTTAGTCTGGAAGCTCTACTGAAACCTGTCCAGCAAGGGTGACCCTGCTGGTGTATGAAATACCAGTAGCATAACTGCCAGCATCACAGCAACACCCAAGCCACCATACTATAACAAACTGACAGAAGATGGATGGATATATGTATATGCTTATGGATTTAAAGCGCATTCCTATGGAAAAATTTTGAGATTATTTTTACTAGGTATGTGTGCGTGTAACCTTTGAGAATGAATATCAGTGAGTAACAAATAGTATACAATATATTTACTCAGATATAACCTTTTATAGTCACAAATGGTGAGTTAGGAGTTTTAAAGAGAAGGCATAGCAAATGTAGAGTTATTGTATAATTACCACAGAACTTGTACAACTTATTTTTCCTATATAAAATCAGAAAAATGAAGGAATGCAGGTAAGCATCTCCACACTGTACATAAACTGTAGTACAAAGAGAAAACAATATGATTTGCAATGTCCAACTAGGCTTTTATTTACATATTTGAGTGATCAAACCTACTTTCTTTTGTCTTTCTTTTTTAAAAGCTCTCTAGGAATGGCCTTGGGTGACACAAATGGTTAAAGGGTCCTACTACTAGCCAACTTCTTGTCAGTTTAAACCCACCCTATTGGAAGATAGGGCTCGCAATCAGCTTTGGAAATGTTAATTTAAAAAAAAAAGCATTGCCATCAAGTCAATTCTGACCCATAGTGACCCAGAGGGCAGAGTAGAACCACCCTTAGGGTTTCCAAGGAGCACCTGGTGGATTCGAACTGCCGATCTTTTGGTTAGCAGGAATAGCTCTTAACCACCACACCACCAGAGCTTCCCTGGAAAGGTCACAGCCTTGAAAACCCTATGGAGCAGTTCTACTCTGTAAACACGGGGTAACTATGAGTTGAAATCTACTCAATGGCAGCTAACAACAACAACAATGTAGAATGGCCTAATGGGGCTGCCTACTATAAGACCAAGTTGGAAGGCCTCTACTTCCATTTTCTTTAATTATCAAGTTTTTTTTTTTTTTTAATGTATACATCCTATTTTTGCTGCCAAGCCCCATGCTATGTACTTCAAATATATCAATGTGGAAAACACAGATCCTGTCTTTATGGAGCTTAATTCTAGCAGGTTGAAGATTAAAGGAGCCTAATTGTTCCTTGATCCTTAAAAGTTTCTGGTGTTAATGATCCTACCTTATTAAATCATTTGTATATATGGGACTAGAGGTTTACTTTCTTTTGTAATTTTCTTAACATTTATCAAGCCAGTCTGTCAAATTTTCACAATCATTAGTGTTTTTTTTTTTTTTTTTTTTTATTGTAGAAACTTAGTTTCTTATAACACACATTGTAGGACAGTTTTATATTTTATTCTACGCTACATAACAGAATTTTGTATCATAATTTTTCAGTGTATATAGGATTCACAACAGTCCTTTTATGTTCAAAGTTCCTGACACCTGTTTTAAATTGTACCCACACCTACACACACACACACACACATACACAGATATACATTTGTGCAAAATTACAACTAGGAAGGGATTATGATACAACATTTGACAGATAATTGCCTAAGACTTTTTATGTTTGACTAAGTCAACCTGTTAGACATGTTAATTTTTCATCCTTCTTTGTTTTCTCAGGCTCCTTTCTTGCATTAAAAAAAAAAAAAAAATAGAATATCTGGAAGTAAGTTATCTAATTCAGCTTCCTGCAGAACTTTCTTTACTAAATTCCAATGTGTTCCAAGGCAATCACCTTTACTAGAAAGCCAGTATGAGAATTACAGACTGAAAAAAGTTCCTCTGAGCCTGT